>NC_054826.1:13703785-14305070 GCF_018345385.1 Vulpes lagopus | reverse complement strand
TGTGACACCCCAGCCCCACAAATAAATATTAAGTGAGTGGATCCATATACTCATTCAGCAGACACATACCACATGTCAGAAGACACCAGGCTCAGCTGAGTCTTGAGGTGACCAAGACACCAATCCAGTTCCTCCTTGTAAAGAAAGGCTCCCACCCCTGCCCCCGCACCACTGCTTCCACCGAGGGGGATGCTGTCCAAACTAGCAGGATGACCCAGGTGAAAGATTAAATGAAACAGAGCTTAGAGCTGAGAGAAATAACTGGCAAATGTATTTGCTACATTTGAGAACAGTTAAAATCCTGCCTTTGATTCACAACAGTAATAATATCATTTTGATCTTTACTAGAAAAAAAAAGCCAACTGCAATCTCTCTTTTTGGCATTTGTCACAAGAGCAACCCCATCCATGATGGCAGCAGATATAATGTCCTCTAGGATTATAATTTATGTTTTCTGAGTTCCCCCAGCCTTGAATTACTTTGTCAAGTGTGTGATGTCCAGGGAGGGTTAAGAAAAAAAAAAAAAAAAAGCTATATTCAGTGCTTTCAGTGACTTTAGACTATTTAGGAAATAGATTCTTATAACACACCGGGAAACTCTATACTCTGTAGCATTTCCTATTCTATAAAAACATTTTTGTAAACTGAATACACTATTTTGTAAATAAAATGGGGCTGAATTTCACCATGAAAAAAAAAAAAAGCTCTGAACTCTGGGTTTTAAGAGTCCATGTGTGGACAAGTTTATGAACCCACAGAAAGTAGACAGCTGGAAGGAGACATCTACATAAAGCTGAAACTCAGAAAAAGTGCCATTCTCAGTGAAGAGATATATTAGAAACCAAACCAAACCAATCCACAACAACAACAAAATATCACACAGAGGAAAAATGTAAGGAAATGCACTTCTTTTGGTCTAGATGGAGGAGGCCCATGTATGCTAGGAGAAAAAGAGAACATTTTGATACCTATAAGAATATACTTATCATACTTATAATAAACCAGAATGCAAGAAGTTGTATTGTCATGAAATTAAGCATTATGTAGAGTATGTAAATATGCACATTACATATGTATGTATATAATATGCCCATAGCATGTCTATATGATCATATGTAAATATGGGCCCTTTCACCTTCTTTAAAAATTATCTCATTGGGGTAGAGTTTTTGTTTTACTATCTGCTCAAAGATGGGGCAGTTGGCTCCTCGGGTCTCTGTGATACATCTGTCCAATCAGTGTGCTCAGAGATTTCTCTACTCATCACTTGCAGCTTGACTCCTGCCGTCTTGCCAAGTTAACATTTATTACTCAGGATATCCATTTTCCGAGGGACTCTGGAGGTGCAGAAGAGCTTAGATCTATTAATGCCCTGGAGTCAAGTTGGTGAAATGAAATACCAGGCAGTTGTGTGTCATCTAGGAGGTAGTAGCAGCAAAGTAGCTGACTGTTCCCGTTCTTCCTAACAGACATGCTCAGCCTTTTTGATGACCGTGGGGAATGTTAATAGTCAAACCAGCAGGTATTACCAAGAATTTTCTTGCTTCATCTAAAAGTACATATGAATTGAGTTTCCCAACATGAATAATGTTTTCTTCCCCTTTCCACGATACCTTGGTACCTTCAGATCTGTTAAAAAGGTCATACACAGGGCTCATGGCATTGTGTTCCCCGGAACATGAGTTGGCATATAGCCCTTCTGAACATGCTATTTCTGGAAGCCTTGGATTTTTTTTTTTAATTTTCATTTATTATTTATGATAGTCACACAGAGAGAGAGAGAGAGGTAGAGACACAGGCAGAGGGAGAAGCAGGCTCCATGCACTGGGAGCCCGACGTGGGATTCGATCCCGGGTCTCCAGGATTGCGCCCTGGGCCAAAGGCAGGCGCCAAACCGCTGCGCCACCCAGGGATCCCTGGAAGCCTTGATTTAAGCTCAGGTGGGGATCTCAGGGTCTTAGGGTTAAGCCCCGAGGGGGACTCCGTGCTTACTGTGGAGCCTGCTTGGGATTGTCTTTCTCCCTGTCCCTCTGCCCGCCCCCTCCACCCCTCCATCCCTCTCCTGCGTGCATGGACTCCTGTCTCTCAAATGAATCTTTTAAAAAAAATTATTTTTAAATGCTGGTCTGCTGCGTATTGGCTGTGAGACTTTGAACAAATTCTATAATCTCTCTGAATCTCATGTTTCTTATTTCTAAATGGTGATAATAAGACATCTCATATAGCTATTGAGAACTAACTAGCAAATGACCAAATTAAAAAAAAAAAAATGTTGACCTCAGGCTGGGGTCTTGTCAGGCACTCGGTCAGAGGTGGCTGTCCCCATGGCGTTGTTGCGGACCTGTTGTGTTTCAGGGACCTCCCTCCTGCGGTGGCAGCCAGGTGGCCGTCAGGGGCCTGGGGCTCCTCTGTCCAGAGGCTGTAGTGCGTGGCCCGGAGAAGATTAACCTGAGAGGATCTGCCCGGGGGACGCTGGGCCTCGAGTCTGGCGGTAGGTGCAGGTAACGGCCAGTTTCCAGTCAGGGGCAGGCAGTCCCTCAGAGGGGAGGCGGGAATCCTTCCTGTGAGGAACCGTGCACCAGGCGAGGAGGAGAATCGAGGCGAGGGAGGAAGCGAGTGAGAGGGAGGCAGGCCCCGAGCAGGCACCTCAGTGGAAGACGCGGCTTCGCTGCCGTGCGGCAGCTCCGGGCAGGCTCCCGCACACCCTCAAAGTCCGGGCACCTGGGCCGTTCCCTGGGTCTTCTCTCCGTGCTCACTTTCCTCAGTCCCTGGAAGTCCTAGAGCAAGTCCCTGGGCAAGCCTGCCCCCGCCATGCTTCACGCCTGACTGCAGACCCCGTGGCGACCCCACGGGGGTGAGAGGTGGGCCGCGGTTACGGGCCCTGCTACCTGGGAAAGCTCTAAGGAGCTGCCTGAAGCATATGGGGTTTGAGGAAGGGAAAAGGGAGTCAGTTACTTGTATTTCCCAGGGATCCGTCGGCCCTCTGCTCTGCCGGTGCAGGGGAGCCCCACACAGCTCCCGGCGCTGCACAGACGGCTGCCCTTCCTTGGCTCCAGGCCTGGGGAAGTCCATCCTGGGTCAGGGCTGAAAGTTGTCCTGGATGCTTGAAGGAAATTTGTCTGGGAAAAAGCTCAATAGGTAATACGAGCCTTTTCAGTACTGGCTTTCTGGAAACAATGTCTCACCTCTCTTGTGTAATCCAAATTGGCCATTTGACTAGATTTCACCCCGTGAAATAAGTGCTTCACAGTTTCGGTGTAGAGAATTCTTTAATTGAAACAAGTCATCCCAGAGGGAAAAGGAGATAGCTCTTGCAATGCTTCTGTATTTGTGATTCCTAAATTGTTTCCAATTCATCTTCAGTTTTTCCTTCACCTGGTCATCAAGCACTTATTGGGCACCACTGTTCGCCAAGCGTGGTATTAGGCACTTGGTACAGAGCTAAAAGAGATGGCCTTCTGGCCCTGTATGTGTTACAGCCTCACTGGACGGCCCCTTGAGGAGCAGGAAGCTATAGGAGTCTGGAAGGTTCTCAGTGTGAGGCCTGCCCAGAAGCCATCCAAGCCCAGAAGAGGGATCTCTGAACAGAGTGTATGTGGTTAATGGACAGAGCTGTGTCCTCCCAAATTTCCTGTGTCGAAACTCCCACCTCTCATGTGACTGTAGCTGGATATAGGGCTTTTAGGAGGTACCTAAGGCTATATGAGATCATAAGGTGGGGTCCTAATTCACCAGGACTTGTGGCCTTATTAGAAGAGGATGAGAGAGAGATCTGTCCACATGCACACACCGAGGAAAAACCATGTCAGCAGACGCGGGAGGGTGGCCATCTGCAACCAGGAAGAGCACTCTCACCAGAGCCTGACCTCGCTGGCATCCTGATCCTAGACTTACAGCTTCAAGGACTGTGAGAAAATAAATTTCTGTTGTTCAGGCTATGGTATTAGTTATGGCAGCCTGAGCCAACTAAGACAGTCTGTGTGTGTTGGGGGATGACAGGGGTCAGGGGAGCTTTCTAGAACTGTTGGCATTTCACCTGCCCCTGGAGAACTGTCTGGCTTTGTCACCAGACCTTAAAGAAAACGTGTAGGGCTGGCTTCTTGTACAATCTAAAATTTTTGAACAGAAGCATTTCCTCTGTGAAGTCTGGGATGGCTTCTTGAGGACCCGACAAAGTCAGTACAATCCTCTCCTTCTACTTGGTCCCATCAGAGCCCAGATTAAATCCCACCACTTCTGCAAAGCTTCTGGCACTATCCATAATAGAACAGACATCTCTCTCCTTGGGAATTATTCGAAACCCAATGAGATTTTCATTAGCACGAGGATCTGGCTTTGAGCAAGTGCTTAGTGTAGGTCTTGTTGAAAATTTGAGGTTGATACGTGTCTTTACCAGACTGCATTCTCGTTTCCACATTTCTTCTGCGTGTGCATTTACTGAGGACTCGTCTGACTTGTTTGCTGGAAAGAATGGAAATAACTCGATGGGCTTTAACGGTATCTTTTTTTCCTTTAAACTCTGTCGCTCAATGTTGAGGAGATAAAAGGTGGAGGAGGAAGGGTAAAGGCAGAGACGTGAGATAGGAAAGGACTGGGAGAAGCAGAGAGATCACCTTTACCTACCAGTATCACCAGTGCCAGCCCCCTGCCAGCTCCTAACCCTTAGACACCTGAGGCCTGAGAGGAGTAGCGCCCACAGGCCTGTGGCACAGGGTCCTGCTTTAAGGAACGAGCTGCTTATTGCACCCTCTGTGCCGACTGCAGTGAGCCAGTGGAAGCCTCTGTGAGGGGACCCTCACCAAGGTGGGGTGTGAGCCTCTGGGACCAAGTGAAGGGGCTTATGGGGAGCGCTGAGCACTCCTGCAGCTTGGAGGAAGTCCCCCCCACCCCCACCCAGGGCAGAGACAAGAGGGATTGAGAGAAGGAGATTGCACCTAACCAGGTTGATAGGATTCCTCTTCTTGGCCTGGTCTGCTGACAGCCCTTCAGGACACAGGCCCCACATGGGTTCAAGTGTGGCTTGCTCCCTGGCTTGCACAGAGAGATTTGGAAATACAGTCTTGAAACGCTCCCATGAGCTTCAAGAAGAGGGTGACAGATGGCGGGATAGGTAGGATGCAGACTTAGAACCCATTGATAACATCTTTGGAGAGTTCTTAGGGAAAGCATACTTATCCATGCAAAGCCGGTGAAGAAGGATAATAGGCCATTCTACAACGGACGGATGAGAGATCTACCATCTCCTCATTTTCAAACTTCACAGGACTTCCCTTCAAGGCTAACACAATCCTGGGTTATTTGACAAAAGTATAGCTTAATGATTTTCAAGTAAAGCTCATAAATGAATTTGGAATCATTTAGACCTATTATTATGTGTCTCTCTAGTTAGTTAGTTAGTTAGTTAATTAGTTAGTTTTTTTTTTGGGGGGGGGAGCAAATACTCCTAAGTGTTCTAACTTCATATAGACAGTGAAACTGAGGAACTAGGAAGGGCTACATAGCAAATCAACCCTACCTTTATACCTTTCTGAAGTATATGCAGCTTTTCCAGCTTACATGTTCTCCAGATGTATGCCTGTTTACTCTCTGGGAGATGATGTGGCGTATATGCAACATGTATGATTTTAGGACATAAAAAAACCCTTGGCGGGATGAGCACTGGGTGTTATGCTAAATGTTGGCAAATTGAACTCCAATTTAAAAAATTAAAAAAAAAAAAAAAACAACCCTGGATCTTCTAGACCTTATGGACTGTGTGACTTAGGGGAAATTCTTGAACAAATTCTTGAACTTGAATGCATTTTGAACATTAATTTCCACATGTGCCAACCAGAGATAGAAGTACGTCCCTCACAAACATTATATGGTCTCATTCATTTGGGGAATATAAATAACTGTGAAAGGGAATAGAGGGGAAGGGAGAAGAAATGGGTAGGAAATATCAGAAAAGGAGACAGAACATGGAAGACTCCTAACTCTGGGAAAGGAACTTGGGGTGGTGGAAGGGGAGGAGGGCAGGGGGTGGGGGTGACTGGGTGGCGGGCAGTGAGGGGGGCATTTGATGGGATGAGCACTGGGTGTTATTCTGTATGTTGGCAAATTGAACACCAATAAAAAATAAATTTATTATTAAAAAAAAAAGAAGTACGTCCCTCAAATGTTCATGAGGATAAACAACCCGGCGTTTTAAAACCTAGTACACTGCTTTGCTGAATAATTTAGAGGAGGAGGAGGAGAGAAAGTTCCCAGTTTCAATTATAACATCTTTTTAATAGTGAAGGACCTAGTTAATGAAATAGATAATCATTATTTCAGAGAAGTGCTTTTCAACCTCTCCACAAGATGCAAATTCCAGTTAACGTGGCCATAATCATCCTCATTGGCCCCACTTCCCCTTCAGACATGTATATAAGAACGTTGCCTTCCTACATTGTTAAACATAGCTTAAACTACGGCCTTGCGTCTTCAAAATGTATATGAGAGATACATAGAGTTTGCCCACTGTTTTCTGTTTAATGTTTAGACGGCCTTGCCACCTCCCAGAAGCTGGAGCGACAGAGGGAGAAGTGGGAGAGGAACCACTGGCCCAGGAAAGGTCTGTCTCGGCGTTCCATCAGCAAAGAGCGATGGGTGGAGACACTGGTGGTGGCTGACACGAAGATGATCGAGTATCATGGGAGTGACAATGTGGAGTCCTATATCCTCACCATCATGAACATGGTATGTCAGTCTCTGGGGTAGGGAGAGGCAGCTGGCAAACAGGTGTCACCCTCCAAAAATCAGAGACCTTTTTTGTTCTTTTCATATATATGTTTACACACACACACACACACATATGAATCTGTTCCCTGCCTAAATGAGGAAGGATGGAAATTCAGGACCAATTTGTCTGTTTTTTAAAAATGTATATCCTAGGGAAATTTGGAATTTGTCACATGTCTCCTACTAGGTATTTCTCGAGTGACTCAATCCTTGTAGTGTGAGTTTATCTCACCAATTATGTTAGCGCATGGATAAGTAAATTGAGGCAAAGAATTAGAACCTGATTTCCTTAAGGTAATTAGAATAAAGTTAATGACTCTGATTCCAACCTTCCCTTTTGCATTCTTGATGTTTCTGCCTTCTCAGAGAGAGTATTAGTCCTTTTGAGTTGGGGAAAGGTATTTGCCTCAGGAACTGATAATAAAAGAAAGACCTGGGTCGGGGTAAGGGTCAGAGAGAAGAAAAAAACCAGCTCCTCAAGCACACAGCTGGTCAGTCACATTGGGAAGGTGGCCTTTAAGTATCATAATGTGGATTGGACCAGGGGCATCTCTCACTCCTTGTTGTACTTGCCCCAGAATTCCTGACCTCTAAGATGACATTTCCTCGAAGTGCATCACAATGCCATTTCCCCCTCCTCTGGCATTTATCTGTTACCTATACATGTGAGCTCATGGTTTTCCATTTCTGACTCTAGGTCACTGGGTTGTTCCATAACCCAAGCATTGGCAATGCAATTCACATTGTTGTGGTTCGGCTCATTCTCCTTGAAGAAGAGGAGGTAAGGAGGAGTTTCTCTCCACTCTTCTGACCTATATCCTTACACGCCCTACCTCTTGTTTTCAGGAGAGCTCTTGATAGATAAGAAAAGGGGTACCAGGAAAGTGTTTAGAAACCCATCGAGAAGGAAAATAATATTTTTATATTATTTTCTTGGGAATTCTGTGCTATCAAGTGGAAGATGGAGGATGTCTCTGAGATATATATATATCATTAGAATTACCTGACAGTCATTTCATCTAGTAACACACAGATCAGATTTACAGCAGTGACTTAGAATGTTCCACAGTGAAAAAGACTGAATCACGAAACGGTTGCATGGTTTCAGTAAAAGTTAGGAGGCACATGGAAATGTGGAACGCTTTATACTGTTTATTTACCTCATGAATATTAACACATATCCCTCAACTCTGGGCTGTCTTGTCGCTCTGTACGTTTACACTCGGGAATGTCATCTGTTCTCAGAGCCTTACAGGTCTTCTACATGCTGAGATTCTCAATCGCTCTTTCAAACCTGGACCTCTTACTTGTGCTCCAGACTCACATCCAGTTGCCTATTTGACATCTCACCCTGGATGTGTCAGAGCCCACTCAGACTTGCAAACTCAGTAAATCCACAGCGGCATTCTTGATTGCTCCCTGCCCAGATCGTCTCCTTTCTGCCTCCCCTCCATTCTCCAACCCTCCATGTCACCCATCTCGGTAAATATTGCCACTGCACCATGGCATAAGCCTTGGAGTCATTCTTGAATCCCCCTTTTCTTATCTTCCATTGTCAACAGCAAGACCCACAAGGCTGCCTTCAAGATACATCTCAGGACCACCCACTGTTCATCATCTCTACAGTCCTAATGTTGCTTTAGGCCTTATTGTCATCTTATTGCAGTGAGCAGCCAATGGTCTTCCTGTTTTAAGACTTGCCCTCCATAATCCATTCTCAAATTAGCAGTTAGAATTATAATCTTAAATGAAAATCGAGTTGCTCCATTGCACAAAACTGTTAAATAGCTTTCTATAGTTTTAGAACAAAATAAAAAATTTCTACTGTGTCCTGCAGAAACTTTCATGATCATGCCCTCATCCCCCTTCCCAGTCTTTCCTTATGTCACTCTCTGCCTTGTTTCTACCCTCAAACTCCCTAGACTTCAGATAGATTCTAGAATACACAAAGCCCTCTTCAGCCCCATGGCTTTGTACTTAATGTTCCCAATGCCTGAAACACCCCTCCCTTGGCTCTGCTGATGGCTGGCACATTCTCACCTGTCAGACCTCTCTTTAAATGCTGCTTTTCCAGAGAAGTCTCAGTGACCAGCCTACTCAAAGCCACTTCTACTTGCTGTTCTCTATCATAGAATAAAGTTTACTTCCTTTATTGGTACTTCTCTCACAATTCATTAACATTCTGTGTATTTGTTTACTCTTCTCTTGCTTATCTTAGCCACTATCACAATGTGAATTCCTGCTTTATTCTTGGCTATATCCCTAACACCTAACACAGTGCCTGGGACATGAATGAATGAAGTCAAATTCAATCAATGAGGGAATAGCCAACTTGGTGAAATACCTTTGCAATCTACAGACCTTACCCTACAGCTGAAATATGTGAAGAATGAATGGCCCCGATCAAATCTCCCTCTGCAAGACACCTGAGGTCAAAATGCATGTGGCAGGATTTATTATTTTCCAGCCTCCAGAATCAGAAGATTGAAAAACAATATGTGGAGCATGGATTCATTTTCCTTTTTCTTCCACCTTCCATCCCCCACCTCCCAAATCACCTGACGCGTAGTTCAGGGATCTTGGAATACTGATGGATGGATTATTTTCCTTGCTGTGAATCTTTGTTACAAAAATTTTCCCAAAACTTAAGAGACCAAGCAAAACAAAAGCTATGTATCCTTTCAGTGTCTAACATGACCTATCTGACTCTATGGGAATGCAACTGTGTCTGAGTATTATGTGCTATTGATTGGAGCTTAAACACAGTAAAGTTCGATATTAACTGACAGAGTACAGATGGTTTTTATCCAGAAGGGGTGAAAATAATTTGTGTCCAGCAGAGAAGGGAACTCTCAAGGTTGCGGTTTTATTGATCTGTTGACTAATTTTGTATCTAATTTAGCAATCGTATTCCAGCATTCTTTCTTTATAGTTTCACCAACTATTGTGGCATCACTTCCCTCTATCTGTCTTTGAACCAGTTTGGACATCTTGTCTACCTTCTTATTAATGAGTTGAATATATCCCTAACATGCTCATATTTGTATGAGAATTACATTTTTAGCTTTGTAAAAGTTGGAAGACCAATTTTCACTATTGTATCATGGCCTATATATTCATGCTTAGCTGCAGAATGTGGAGAAGTTTAGGGTTTTCAGACAAAAACAACCAAAAAAAAAAAAAAAAAAGGAAAAGCTTTTCCCCTCTGCAATCCCTATGGGTAACACTAGTCAGACCTCAAAATGTAGCTTCCACGGATCAGGCCCCTTATAACTCCACATACCTCCATCCTCAGGAAAACAATGCCACTTGGAGACCGTGGAGGTCTCCTGATCTGTAGAGCAGGGGAGGAGCACCAAATGTGGGGTGACCACTGGGTGGAGCCTGGCAGTGGGGCAGTGCAAGAATTCACCTGAGACAGAACAAGAGCTAGGAATTTATTGAATCTACTGCAAGGAAGCAGCTGGCAGGACAGCAAGGGAGTGACCGTCTGCTGTGAGACAGTGATGGGGGGCTATAGTTAAGGAGGAAGGTGAGGAGGTGTGGGAACATATGGAATTTTGCATTTTTGCTAACTCTGGGTGAAAGTTACGTATTGGTCAGCTAGGGCTTATGGATATTTTGAAGTGGGTCACCTAATGGGCCTGTCTGTTTTCAGCCAAGGGGTGGCTTTGGGCCCTTCTACCTTACACATATTTCCATGGTTCAAGTTGGTTGCCTAAAAGCAACCTCAACAGAATCCTTTGAAAGAATGTGATCGGCAGCTACCTCTCTGACTCCATCATAATAACATTGTTTTCATGTTCCTGTCCTCATTTTGTAAGAGCAGAGACACAAATGATTTGCTAGAAAAAAAAAAATCCCCATGGCTTTCTTTCCTTTACTTGCCAAATGTCTTCTTCATCCAGGCTTTTATAGAATCTCCATGTAGTACAAAGTCTATAATTTGACAATAGAATTGCTGTTTCATTGAAGAGTTACAAATTCGCAATTCTCATTTTCTTGAAGCCCAGATCATGTCTCATATCTTTGACTAATGAGCAGTCCCAACCACAACAAGCAACAATGATTCCAGCCCTAACTGACATCATGGTGACAGCCAAAGGCAGAAAGTACAGTGTGAGGTATTGAACAGGGAGACCTGAGTTCTAGTCTCACTTTGCATTTATCCAGTAGGTAACTCTGAAGAAGTGACATCATCACTCCATACCCTGTTTTTCTCCATCTGTAAATCAGAAGAGAAATGTAGTATATGTCAAACACTGTGTTGGCCTCTGAGGAAACAAATATGAATATAAGTCTCATTTCCTGATTTTGAGGAGCTTAGAGTCTAATGCATAGAAAGCACAAAATAGAAAATTTCAAACTGAGATTGTCGTGAGTATAAAAAAGAATAAAAGAGCACCCATCCTAGGGAAGGCTAAGCTGGGTTTTAAAGGATGACAAGGAATTAACCAGTGAGGAAGGACATTCCAGGTGGAGGGGCCTGCATGGTCAGTAGCTTACGCACGTAAACTAGCATCTTACACACAAGGGTGCATCACTGTGGACACATCACTGACAATGAACCCCCAAATGGGAGGCTGAGTAACTTTGTTATGAACAAAGGAGACAGTGGACTGTGTAGGAGGCAGGAGAGAGAATAGCCGGTCACAATCTGCCCATCTCCATGCACACTTGGTCTTGTTGCCCATCTCTCTTCTGACATCATCACCCTTCCAGGTATGGAAACCAGAGATCCAAAGATATCCATGACACCTCCTTCACCCACCCCTCATATCCAGTTCATCATTAAGTGTTGCCAATTTTGTATGACTATCTGCATTTATTTTTTTTTCTTTAAAGATTTCATTTATTTGAGAGAGAGAGAGAGAACACAAACCAGCAGGAGCAGAGAAGGGACAGAAGGAGAGGGAGAAGTAGACTCCCCGCTGAGCAGGAGCCTCACGTGGAGCTCAATCCCGGAACCCTGAGATCATGACCTGAGCTGAAGGCAGATGCTTAACTGAATGAGCCACCCAGACGCCCCATGACCATCTGAATTTCTGTCACTTAAATTCAAGATAGAGTCATCTCTTTCCTGGGCTACAGTTGTATTTACTTCGGTCTACTTAACATTCCTTTCAATCTGTTTTCTCATTGCAGCCAAGATAATCTCAAAATGGTAATCCAGTCATACCCACCTACCTGACACCCTGGTGCCTCCTCCACCCTCACCTCTGGCTTAAAGCCATCCAGTGCTTTCCTGATTGCCTCTCTCATCGCTTACCATGCCCCCCTTACTTTTGGGAGAGAGCAGTAGTCCTCTCCTCATGGTATCTCCTGCCACTGGTCCTATTGTTGCCTGGACTGTCTTCCTTCTTGTCTTTGCTTAGCTGACCCCTTAATTCTTCAGATACTAGCTCAAGGGCCAGTTCACTGGGGAAGCCTTTCCTGACCTTCATGCCCAGCAAGATTCTGTTATATACTTTCACAAGGCTTCACATTTCTACTTCATAGCACATATCATAGTTGTAATTTTACATCTATTTGTTTACTCACTTCCCTTCATGAGTATGTAATACTTAAAGGCAGTGGCTGGCTCTGGTGTTGCTCACCTCCCAGCCCTACAGGTACATAATAGATAAGGGAAAGAGTGAGCCCATGAAGTCAGTAGTCAGGGGGCAAAGATTAGGGTCAACAGTGGCCACTGTCATGACAAGCCTTGTAAAACGATAGAGCCCATATAAAAGGATGTGGATCTTATTCTGTGGAGCCTCTGGATGGTTCCAAACTGAGGGATGAAATGGAGAGAAAGGCATTAGAGAGATGGTTCTAGGGCTCTGTGGAAAGTGATACAAGGTGGGGAATGCTGAGGCAGAGTCCCTGAAGTAGGCCTCATCGATAGTGACTTCCTACAACTCTCGTCTTTCTTATTCAAATCACATCTGACAGCTAACATCATTTTGGACTTCATTTCCTTGGTGGGTTAAAGACACTTATTGTGGTTAATACATAAAGTACAGTTTTTGTTGGTGAGTCACTGCTATGTAAAAACCACTATGGATTTTCATCACATTTTGAGAATAACCAGGATGATCTGACATGATATCAATCTGAAGCATCCTGGAGGCTTCCTCAAAGACTAGGTTGTCACGTTTCCGACCAGTGGAAACTGAGGTACCCAAACCCATGCCCTGGAAAGACATGTCGGGCATACTAAGACTCAGTAGCTTCTGAGAGGAGGCAGTGTGCTCTCATTCCTATCCTGCCTCCCCCCAGTGCTGAGTCAAGCTCTCATTTTCCTTTTATGACCCTAATCCTGTCTTTTTTTTTTTTCAGAGATGATGATAATGTATGAAGTTCGATTCTAATCCTGTCTTTTGAACTTTCCATTCCCCCGTAAGAACTTGGACAGAGACTTGGCCTCAGCACTTTCCACTTTAGACCAATTCATTCGATGGCCTCCTTGTTCCCCTTTGGGGCTAGCCATTAGGGAAAGAATTCCTCTCCTCCCTCCAACTCTTGTGAGCAGTTGACATCAGAAAGAGTACCAGATTTATTGTTAGTCCTTCCCCTTTTGAGCTATAGGAACTTTGATAGGTTGGTTATTTGATGCGTCTGTCCTTCTATAGCTTTATTTTATAAAATGGGGATAATCATATCTACTTCTTAGAGTTGGTGTGAGAATCAGATAGGTGAATTCCTGTATTAGTTGGCATAGTGTCTGGCTTGTAGAAACCACTGGGTAAATGGTACTGGTGTGCGGGATCCTTATCATCATCATCACTTAGGTCACACTGCAACCCTGTAAACTCGCTGCCATGATGCTCATTTCAGAGAATTGTGCAGAATTGTTGAAGGAAAATAGAACACCAAAAGGACAAGATTGGGATCCTAAGTTGGAGACCTCTTTTAAGAACAAGGTAGAAAAGAAGCAGGAATGGGAGTGAGTTAGGATGAGGCCAGATGGGTCCCAGTCACTGTGCCATTTGGGGGCAGAGCCTGAGGGTGTCCTACTGGCTTGGAGGAGTGGCAGGAGGGCTGACAGGTGGGAAGATGGTAACTATCTTCACAGAGAATGAATTTCCCACATGATTTAATGTTGGGTTTCCTTTTGTGAAATTCTGGAGCTAAAAGCCTATTAGCTTTGGGAATTCAGGCTGGTTGTTTCCCTATCCCCAGAAGGATTTTGGAGTAGGTCTCTGTAATAACCTATATAATTGTAGCTCTTTCAGGATAAATGACAAAGATATTGGCAAATAATTTGTATACTCATAATTTTTTTTAATCAAGAATCTTTTCCTCCGGTAGATGAGTTATTCCTTTGTTTTCAGGTGAAACTTTATTATTTTCTCTTCTCTGTACAATCTCTTTTCTCTTAGGAGCATCACCCTGGCTGTAAGAGAATAATCAGAATATGCACTGAATCACAAGCTGCTACTAGGACTTCCCAAGGAAATCAATACAAGATTCTTTTCTCATTATGAAGGGAGCTTACCCAGAGAGAACAATTTATAGCAAAAGCCGCATTTTGCAAAATCATTTCTTGTCTCCCATTTGGGGCTCTTTCTGGGAGCTGTTGCTGAGTTCCTTGAGGTTTTCTCCCTGTCCTTTGGTGTCACATACTCAAATGAGTAAGAAAGGGGGAGCGAAGAGTGAATTGGACTCACTTGAGAAAATGAGGTGAGGACAAAAACAGCAAAAGAACAAAGAGGGGAATCTGTTTTTGTTTACAGAGGAAATGGGGGGTGGGAATCAGTATGGACAGGGGTCGAGGGTGGAGGAATGGGGATTGTTTTGACAAGCTCAAAAAATTACGAGGATGCTTTATGGAACAGGTGTAGTCCAAGTCTCCCCATAATTGGTGAACCAGCAGAACCTCTCCAAAGTCCTTTTGCAGCTTGGACATGCTCAGGGCACATGGTATTGAGGCATAGTTGATTATGCTTCTCCAGGCTTCTGTGATCAAGTGCATTTAAGAAGCTAAACGAGTAAATGTTTCCTGAACTAACCTTTTATGAGACTTGGAGATGAAAAGGCTGAAGGAGTACAGAAAAATTATGCTCACTTCAAACCTCCTAGCAGAGTCATGACATTTAGTAGAAAAGTAGTAAGGTATCCTGACGACCCTATCTCTGACCTTGTGTTAAATGTCACATATTGTAGATGGAAGTTCTACACAGGGGCAAGGTACTCAGCCACAAATGATAAGCAGTTTAGTTAATTGTGCACTTGCTTTGTAAACAAAACAAAACTAAAAACAAAAAGCATGGAGAAAGCAGTAGGGAAAAAACAAGCAAGATTTGGAGGGGAGGCTTCAGGCACTAACATTTTTTTCCTTTTCAGTGACTAATCCCCAGCTTATTCCAAAATTGCTCTTGAAGGAGTGTTGGAATGTGGGAAGAATAATCCCCTTTGTTGACATCTACTTCTCAGGTCCTTTTCCTCTCCTTCCCTCCTTCTGCCAGTAGAAGGAAATCTCGATAATCTCGATAATCTCGTGGACCACTATGCGCAAATCTCGATAATCTCGTGGACCTGGCCCATGTGTATAGATGCTTTAGCTTTGACATAATCCTCATGACTGCTGGGTCACCTGTTCTCCCTTCTTGTCCTCATTCTGGTCAAGAACTATGAAGGGTCTTAGGTTTTATTCTCCCTGCGAGTGAGCTCATCAGTTGTCTGGCCATCCTTCTCTGGATGTGATGCTGGGAGAAGGCCTGTGCCTTCCAGGGCAGGGGTCAGGACTTTCTTACAGCACAATAGGTGGCCTGAGCTTCATGTCTGCAGCTGCCCCTCTTGTCCCTTCACCGGGGTGAGAGGCCAGCCCAGATGGATGCTGTGCACATAGTGGGTTTTATCGCAGCTGAGGAGTCCCAAGCTAAGGAAACATCAGCCCTTGAAAGGGGGTTGTGTGCAAACCTGTCGGCTTGTGCCCCAGAGGGAGCCATTATCCCTTCCATTCTGGACAGCAAATAAATCCATCCTCTTTCCTGGAGGGGAACACCGTCTCTGTCCTCCAAGTCTATTTCTACACAACATCCTTGGAAAGATACAAAAGCTGTCGGGGCCTTTTCTCAGAAGATGTGAAGAAACCCGAGAGATCCTTGTGGAGCTGCCTCCCAGCAGTTCCTACCACAGGCACCAGAATTATTATTACAGATGGGCTTTGCTTTCTTCTTACACTTCTGACCCCTTGCCTTCCTCTTCTCTAATCCGCAGGAGATCCTGCCTCTTTACTGACTCACCACATAACCTCCAACCCATATGCACTTTTGTCTGGCTCAGTAGATGTATTCTTCACCTTTGCCCCATTCCATGAGGGGTGCTGTGCTGTGTCAGGTTGGTGTGTCTACCTGCTGTGTGCCAGGCTCCTTGCAGTGCCAGAGAGAAGTAGGGGGAAAAAAACCTCAGTCCTCGTTCTGAAAAAGCATGCAATTTGATCATTTTAACCTAGGGCAGCAAGTGCCGTGAGCCAGGCCTGCTCGAGATAAACTGGCGGGAACCTAATCCTAATCCAGATGAGGTCAGGGAAGGTCTTCCTGGAGATGCTCAGAGTGAGTCTGAAAGAATGAACGGATGTTGAATAGGTTATAAGGGTAAGAGAGGGGAGAAAGGAGCAGCTTGAAGAAAGCAAGGTAAAGGGGCGCCTGGGTGGCTCAGTCGGTTAAGCATCTGACTCTTGGTTTCTGCTCAGGTCACAATCTCAGGGTCATGGGATCAAGCTCTGCATCAGGCTCTGTGCACAGCAGAGAGTCTGCTTGAGATTCTCTCCGTTTGTCTCTCTTTCCCCTTCTGCCCCTCTCCCCACAAACTCTCTCTCTAAAATAAAGAAAATCTTTAAAAAAAAAAAAAGCAAAGTAAAAAGAGTATTTTATATGGCCTGTGGGGGGTAATATCAGCCATTTGAATGTTGCCAGAGCATAAACTGCAAGGTTGCAGATAAAGGGAGAGGTCCTCCTTCCTGGAGGTCAGACTTTGGAGGGTCTTGAGCTGTCGGTCGTGATATGGGCAGGCTTGGGTTTTGACTGGATCAGCCTGGCAAGAGCATGGAGGATTTAAGAACAAGGAAGAAAGGAGAACAGTTAAGAGGTGGATGCAAGCATGAACTTAGGCATAAAATGATGAGAGTTTCAGCAAGGGTGGTTGGGAGTAGAGATGGAGGGGGAAGTAGACTTAGCAGCACATGAGGACAGCTGGGGATGCAGGATGTGGAGGCAGAGAGACCAACAGGAGGACACTGGTGTTTCTAGATTAGACTGCTTAGCTGATGGTGGTTCAGCTAAGAGGAAGCAGGAAGAATGGCAGGTTAATATTGTAGAGGGAGGACTTTGGGGATGCTGAGTTGGGGGCTCCTGTGGGGCCATTTAGAAGGTGCCCATCAAGGGATTTGGGTGCATGAGTTTGCACTCTAGGAGAACTTTGGAATGAGATACAGATTTGAGAGTCAGCAGCATATAGATTATGTCCCCCCCCCAGCCTGACTGGGTTTGAGAGTAAGCTAAGTGAGGAGCCAAAAAAAAAAAAAAAGACAGAAGAATAGCCTGTAGAGGAGCCTGAGAAGTGGTCAGAGAGCCGGAGGAGGATGAGAGCTAGCTGGGTGTCTCGGAAGTGGAGGGTCTTTTCCTGTGTTTGTCTCCTCCCCAGGGATGGGAGTGTGACCTGGGGGAGTAAAAAATAAGCAATAATCATCCTTTGGCTAATGGTTAAATCTTTCCAGCTATTCAAGCCCTAAGTCTAGAGAAGTCTTCGACAGTTTGGAAACTACCTGTCTCAGACTAGTAGCTGCGAACCTGGAATCAAAGCCTAGCCTTGCCCACACCTGCTGTGTGACTCGGCTAAGGTAGTGCCCCTCTATGGCCTGGATTTCCTCACTGGAAGTAAGAAGATTGGATTCATAATACCTAGGACCCTTCAGGGAAATGGGCTCTTAGAAATAATGGGAAAATTGGAGGCAGAGTTCATGCTGCAACATCTGGAAAATGACTCTGCTCTCCCCACGATGATGAAGATGTGTCCTTGCTGACACGGAGTTTGGCTCAGGTACTGGGAAGTGTGGAAGTTTGCAAACATTCACTCTTCTTTAAACAAACATTCATGGATTGGTATGTAAGTCTTACAAAATAGTGAGTCCAGCCAATGCTGAAACAAAAATTGAGCTTCTCGGATCTGCTGGCATCCCATCCTGACCCGTGGGCCTCTACCAGGGACTTTGTGAGCCAAAGGAGAACATTCCAAAATGGGGCCCCTCTGCTTTGGCCTTGTGGTCCTCTTGACTCTAGTAAGTGGTTATATGTATGACTACTTAGACAAGGAACTTAACTGACCCTTCGTGTGGGTGTGTGAGCATGTTGAGTGTAACGGGTATGTGAGTGTGTGTGTGGAGGGGCTTTTCCTACCCACTACAACCCGCCTGAAAGACTGTGGGTTCCCTTTGGTTCAAAACTACGGAATTTCAGGTAAAATTAAGAAGCACAGAACCCACATAGAATCTGAATTCTATAGAGTCTGAACCCACAGAGGACTCAAAAGTGCACTGTAAGATTTTCTCTTGCAACCCTCAAGCCTTAATTTGGACCAGTTATTATTTTTAAGATATTTTAAAAATATTTTTGTTTTGAAATAGTTACAGACTCACATGCAGTTGGAAGAAACAGTGCAGGGAACTCCCTTATGCCCTTCACCCATTTTCTCCTCATGATCATACCTAGCATAACTGTAAAACAATATCATAACCGAAAAGTTAGTATTTGTACAAATCCTTACCTTATTCAGATTTCATCAGTTTTACCAGCACTGGTGAGTGTGTGTACATTTTTTTTCTCTGCAGTTTTAACCCATGTAGATTTATGTGACTATTGCCACAATACAGAACGGTTTCATCACAAAGTCTGTACCTCCTTTCTACCAACCTAACTCCTGGAAAGCCCCAGTCTGTTCTCTATGTCTATAATTGTGTCATTTCAGGAATGTTCTACAGATGGAATCATAGAGTATGTAACCTCTTGAGATTGGATTTTTTTCATCCAGTTTAATTCCTTCAAGATATATCCAAATTGTGTGTCTCCAAGCCTTTGTTCCATTGTAGTGCTGAGTAGCATTCGCAGTATTTACCGGCTTGTTTAACCATTCACTCACTGAGGGATATTTGGGTTGTTCCAGGGTTTTGCTGTTATGAGCAAAGTTCTATAAACATTCTACTATAGGCCTTTGTGTGAACACAGGTCTTCATTTCTCTGGGATAAATGTCAAGAGATGCAACTGCTGGGTCATATGGCTGTTGCATGTTTCATATTTTAAAGAAACTATCAAGCTGCTTTCCATAGTGGCTGTACCATTTTGCATTCTCAGCAACAGTGTTACTGGTGACCAACTTTACCACATCCCTGGGTGCTGCTGCTGCCTTTAATTGCGTTCATTCTGCTAGGCCTGCAGGAGTATCTCATTGCAGCCTTAACTTGCCATTCCCTGATGGTTAAGGACGTTGAACATCTTTTCCTGTGCTTGTTGGTCATCTGTACATCCTCCTCACTGAGATGAAACTTCATGTTTGCTTGTTTTCTCATTGTTGTCTTTTTATTGTTGAGTTTTGAGAGATCTTTGTGTATTCTGGGTCTGAGTACTTTGCCTTACAAAGATTTCCCTCCATGCTAGAGCTCATCTTTTCATTGTCTTGGAAGGTTTCTCTCAGAGGAAAAGTCTTTAATTTTGAAGGAGGTCCAGTTTTTCAGTCTCCTCTTGTATGAATCGGTGTCCTTACTGTCAAGTCTGTGAACTCCTTGCCCAATATTTTCTCCTATGATTTTTTATTCTAAAAGTTTTATAGTTTGGGGGGCACCTGGGTGGCTCAGTTGGTTAAGCATCTGCCTTTGGCTCAAGTCGTGATCTCAGGATCCTGGGATTGAGCCCCAAGTAGGGCTCCCTGCCCAGCTGAAAGCTGCTTCTCCCTGTCCCTCTGCCCCTCCTCTGCTCATGCACATTCTCTCTCTCTCTCTCTCTCTCGTAAATAAATAAAATATTTTAAAAATGGTATATTTTTACATTTAGGTCTGTGATCCATCCTGAGTCAGTACTTGTGCAAGGTGTGAAGTTTAGATTGAGGCTCTTGTCTTTCATCAGCATTTTGCAGTTTTCCCAATACAGACCCTGCACCTGTTCCATTAGGCATATGCCTAAGGATTTCTTTCTCTTTAGAATAATTCCAGTTGGTATTATTTTTTAATTAATGAGTATTCCCTCAGAGACCTCCTTGCTCACACACACAAAACAACAAAAGCCCACAACTAAATAAACAAAGAAATGTAGGGTTGAAAACAGACCTCAAAGCAATCCAATCATAGTTGATGCTCTGTTGAATAATCTGCTATCCAGTGTGAAGGAGCTGTAACCCAGGGGGGCTCCTAATGAGGCTGGCCACCCGCTGGGAGCACGCTTCACTGAGGAGCACTTGTTCTTGGAGCCTTTGACTTGATATCTGACCCAAATCACCTGCAGCTAGTTTTTCACTTCTCTGAGGTTTAATTCCTTCTTATTCTAAAATGAACATAAATAACCACGCTTGCTTTAGAAATAATGCCAAGAAGATGCAATTAGGTCAAATGAAAGAATATATGTCAAAGTGTTGAGCATATAGTAAATGATCAAGAAATAATTCCTTCCTCCCTTTTTTTTCCTTCTCTTTCCTTCCTTTCCCTTCCTTTCTCTTTCCTTCCATCCCTGCTTTATGCCACCTTACTGCTTCTCTGTGGTGGGCAGGGGCGTTGCCTCTGGTAGGGTTGCTACTCTACCCTGGCTTGATGAGATGACTAGGAGGCTGACCCCTGTACCCAGCTAGTCCACTACAACTCCTTCTCCTCCTCCAGACAGCATTCTGCTGGATATTGGAACAGTGAGGATTAGTAAATAGTGAAGTCTGTTTCTTCTATTTAAAATCATAATGCTAAGCAGTTCGGTGAATTTTCATGAGTGATGATGAGCCACCTTTCTGTGTTTTTGTAAAAGGCAGGTTGTCTGGGATCCCTGGGTGGCTCAGCAGTTTAGTGCCTGCCTTTGGCCCAGGGTGTGATCCTGGAGTCCTGGGATCGAGTCCCACGTTGGGCTCCCTGCGTGGAGCCTGCTTCTCCCTCTGCCTGTGTCTCTGCCTCTCTCTCTCTCTCTCTCTCTCTCTCTCTCTGTGTGTGTGTGTGTGTCTCTCATGAATAAATAAAATCTTTAAAAAAAAAAAAAAGGCAGTTGTCTATGGTGGCTAATTGGCCTGGGTGGGAGCAGACCTGGAAATGCCTTTAACAAGCAACTGAAGCCTCTCAGGTCTTATTTGCTTTGGCTGTGGGCCTTAGCAGAACACAGAATGGTACAGAAGCAAGTTCATAGTTTCACATAGAGATTGTCCTGAATTCCTTGGACTGAGGCCGGAGTGGTAGACTTAGATTAGCGTAGGCCAGTGGAGGTAGTTATTCTCCAGGTAGAACCCACCCTGTGTGAGGGACAGCTCCACAGAGAGACCCAAAGAAATAGGCCAAGTGAAAGGGATGTCTCCTTCAGAAATTCAAATTAAGCTGGAGGCCCTCCTAGAATGGGAGCCCCCTCCTCCTCCTTTTGACAAGTGTTCATCCAGTTAATTTGGAACAAGTCCTCTCCTCCCATCCCCAGTAGTCACCAAGTGGGTGACTCAGAAGCCCTGGAAGTTGCAGGCTGGGGGCAGCCTGCAGCTGCCCCTTCAGCATCCTAATTGTTGTCAGATAGCCAGTGATCCTAACGGGTTAGAAGCCTGGAGAGATTATGTCATCCTCTGCCCTTCACCCACAAATGTGAGACCAAAATGGAAACCAAAGGGCAAGGAAACATTGAGTGCAACTGCAGCCTTGTAGGAGTTCTCATGTAAGGAAGAACCTTGTTGTTGAAAATCTTTTTTTTTTTTTTTTTTTTTTTTTTTGCATTAGAAATAAAAATGCCTCTTTACTAGCTTAGGAAGCAGAAAGCTGCTAGAGATGGAACTTCAAACAGCTCTTGGTCTTGGCCAGTGTATTTTTCATTTTTCTTCAAGGACTATTTGCTGCAGTGAAAATTGATGTCCTGCACTTCTGCCCTTCAGGTTCTTTTAATAAATGTCATGAGAGTAATGGTGTTGAGAGCAGGGAGTAAGTTGGCCTTTGCCAAACTTTGGCCAAATGGATGTCTGAGGTGCCCACCCAGAGCTCATCCTGCTGGGCTGCTTCCAGGGACTTATGTGATGAGCTCTGAGCACAGGAAACTCACCCGTGCCCGTCTCTTCCTCTTCTTTCTCTAGCAAGGATTGAAAATAGTTCACCATGCGGAGAAGACCCTGTCCAGCTTCTGTAAGTGGCAGAAGAGCATCAATCCGAAGAGTGACCTCAACCCTGCCCATCATGATGTGGCTGTCCTCCTCACCAGGTACCCCGGGACTACATGGAAGCCAGGGGCTGCAAGGCACGGGGGCGGGCCGGTCAAAGAGTTATCAGGTATTCAAACTGATGCAAGTCTCCTACTCTTTGCTGCTCTCCGTCATTTTTTTTTTTTTAAAGATTTTGTTTATTTACTCATGAGAAACAAAGAGACAGGCAGAGACACAGGCGGAGGGAAAAGCAGGCTCCATGCAGGGAGCCCGACATGGGACTCGATCCCAGGTCTCCAGGATCAGGGCCTGGGCTGAAGGTGGCACTAAACCGCTGAGCCACCCGGGGTGCCCGCTCTTGGTCATTTAAAAAGGCAGCTTCTATGATTCAGACAACTCCTGAAGCCCATACCAGTGAGGGGGCAGTTAGTACACATGTGGAGCAAAACTCTCCATGTTACTAAACTGCATCTGCTGGCAAAATGCAGGCCTTTTTCCTATCCCAATGATGATTTCATCTTTAAAATTGGCTTTTTCATGCAGCTCTGTAAACAATCAGGAAGATTGTTTGCAGATCCTCATTAAAGACTCTGGTAACTCTTAAGCATGGGGTTTCTGATCCTTTGATTTGTTTTTAAAATTTTTTTCTCCAGTTTAGAAACATGAAACTATCTCTACAGAAGTCAGTCCTCCTTGTAACCCATCCCTGACTGGTATTGTGAACAGAATATAGGCAGCAGCCCACCCCCCAACCCTGACCACTGAATAGGCAAAGGTGTTTGGTTACACTTGTCTCCCTTCACCCTCATGAAGATAATATTTTGTTCTGAGTACAAATAGACCCTATGGCACTAATAAAAACCATCAACTTTCTAGGCTTCATAGCTATGAAAGGCTAATAAACTTTTCTGATCAACTCAGGCTCTTGGAGGCTATGTTTTCTCATTGATTCAATAAATGAATCAGTATTAATTGAATACCTGCTATGTATCAGACAGTAGTTTAATTTAGATAAATGAAATTCTTTCATTCATAGGGGAGGTAAGTTCTCATGGGGCACTCATGTGCAGATTTGGAGACATCAAGAAATCCAGGGATATGTAATAGAAGAGGCTGCTTGACCTGGCCTTTCAGCCACAGAGAGCTTCATGCACTAGAAGGCTCTGTGTGTTTGTCTTCCCCGGGGAGAATAGGCTGCCCCTGAACATTTTGGCCTGTCATCTGTCCCTTTGGTATCCCAGTGCATGAGATGCCTGCAAAGGATGATAACCAGCCTTCATTCCAGACAACAGAATCACTCTTTGGAATGAGAGTGTCAAAACTTTGATTGAATGCAGACAATCTCCAAAGGAAGTCTGTGACACAAACCTATAACATTAGGTTCGTATTAGGACCTGTGACATTAGTAGCTCCACTGGGAGGTAGGTTGCTGTGAGTGTGGAATGTAAGCACAGGGGTTCTGGGGAGCCAGCAAGCAGGCAGGAAACACTGAGATCCTGGGCAATAAGCCACAGAGAGACTTCAGTCCAGGCAGGGTATATCTATAGGGAAGAACCCCAGATCTGGGACCTCCATTGGAAGCTGCATCAGCTCCATCTCTTTTCTGAAAACAGAAATCGTTTCTTCTGTCATTCTCACATGAAGAAAGGGGTGAGTTGATGATAGCTGGCATTTGTGGAGTGTTTTATGTAGCACTGTGCTACATTTATTAGAATAGTCATTAATCTCCACAACAATCCTGCTAGCTGACTGCTATCAATCATTCCTGTTTTAAGATGGAAAAACTGAGGCTTGGTTATGTCACTTGCCCCAAATCTCATTGCTGTTCAGGTACACCTGGGACTTAAATCCAGGCAATTGGGCCCTAATAGTTATACTCTCAACTAATACCCATAAGCATATGAAAGATCTGTTCTTTTATTATTATAATTATTCTCTTATTATAACTTTTCTCCCTTGGAACAAAAGTCTGGTTTCAGTGTATGATGAAACTCACCAACTCCTAAACAGTGGCAAGTATTTCAAATTCTAAAACAGGATTTCTCACCCTTGGTATAACTGACATTTTGGGTTGCTTAATTCTTTCCTTTGAAGGGCTATCCCATGCATGGACATATATTTAATCTATCCACGAGATGCCAATAGTACCCTTCTTCAAGTGTGATAACCAAAAGCTGTCTCCAGAGATGGCCAGATATCCTCTAAGAATGGGTGAGGAGCAAAATAAACCCCTGTTGAGAACCTCTGGTCTGAAAAAAAACAGGCAAGACCAGGGAGGGAAGTGTATGACTTGCCCCTGGAGGACTGGGTTGAGATCCATGTCAAAAGGGTTCTCTGCAGAATTGCATTGAGGGAAAGGTGGATTTGTCTTGAACATGCCTCATGAAGTGGGACTTGTACCCGCATGCCACGGCATGTTTTCTCTTTCACTACTCCCAGTGCATGCTAGAGGTAGAGCCAATCTGCTTTGGAGAGCAGAAGCTCTTGGCCTGGAAGACTCATATTCCTACATTTCTCTTATTACCACCTTTTTTCCACTGTAGTGCTAGATACTTAGTAGGCACTCAGTAGACAATGATTTAATGGACCTGACTCCTTTCCTATCAGAATGAGAAATCCAGTGAGTAAGCAGTAGATACTAATCATCTCTTCTCAGCAGCTCTATACAGGCCTGTACTTTTTTTTTTTTTAAAAAAGGAGCTAGTGACAAGTACATTTGTAATAGGGGTGGAAAAGTGTTTGGCTGGTCCTCTGACAGACCAAGCAATTATTTAGAATGATTAGGCTGTATGATTCAATCTAGCTCTCCAATACAAAACCACCCAACAACTATTGCTATTAGAATGGAGATCAAATCAGTTGGCATGTCCCGAGATGGGAGCTGCCTCTCTTGCCTATCCTATTGTCCCAGTAATTGTCTCCTGCAGAACTGAGGACTCACAGGATTTTTCAGAGCCTGGGTCTTTTCCATGGCCCAGTGGAAACAAAAAAACAGACCATTCATTGCCAGGAATGGTACCCACACAAGCCCAATGAGTTGAAGGTCTATAACTAACTGAAGCTCAGAACCTTATTGGCATTTGTGCAGCTATTCTTGGCAAAGAGTTCTTCTGGAATTGAAGAAAACCATAGGACTAGTTAACTCTTGTCAATGACTGAAATAATTCCTACAAAGATACGGGAGCACATTTTTACATTTAAAGACTATAATCAAATTTTTTAAGATGCTAGGAGTCTTTATTTGTATATGCATTCCCTCCCTTATGCCATCTTGTTTGGGTAAAGGGACTGGAAAGACCACTGATTTGAGCTCTGGGTGGATTAATGAGACCAATTGCCTTTTTCGTGAATAAGCAAAAGTTCTCAGATGAATTTTGAGCACAGACCTCAGAACGACCAAAAAAGGGGTTTCATGTTTGAAACCTTTCAGCCACTACTGGTTGTCCTTTCTTTACTTAAAAGTTCAAATAATCTCAAATTTTCAATTAAATCCTTCTCTTTTGGACAAAACAATGTAATTTGGCCTCCTGAGATTAAAGGCAAAAAGCAGCTCAACTCAAAATAAAACATTTGTCATATCTTCCTTTATTGTTTAGGTGTTTGTAAGATTCAGTAATTAAGAGGTGAAATCAAAATTAAGAATTCAGAATTGCAACCTATATTTATGTGGACTTTTAAAAACAATATTAATTATGCTCCCCAGCCCACATTGAATGTGAATTAATACCAAGATTTTTTCCAGGATTTTTTTCAGATGTTTCTTTGGAAGCCTATGCATCTCTGTTCTCTGCTTTCAGAAAAGACATCTGTGCTGGTGTCAATCGCCCCTGTGAGACTCTAGGTCTGTCCCACCTGTCAGGAATGTGCCAGCCTCACCGGAGTTGTAACATCAATGAAGACTCTGGACTCCCTCTGGCTTTCACAATTGCCCATGAGCTGGGACACAGGTAAAGGGTGGAAGAAACTGATATCTCCTTGCCATGTTCACATACTATGTCAGTAGAGAGAGGGGAAAGCACCCTACATGGGGAATCAGGAGTCAGGTGCATTGTGTCTTGACTCACCTTCCTAAACCTCTGCTACCTCATCTGTAAAGTGAGGATAATCACATACATCAAAAATTTCAGGTCTTTTGTTCCCTGACCGCATGTACCCATCTATAAGGCAGAATCAAAGAGGCTACTACAATTTTCTGGATTAGAATGAATTGAGAACAAACAAAGACATAAGCTTTAACTCACTTGATTAATTCAGAAGTAACAATTCCTGTTTAGTTATTATGGAATAGTAATAATATTAATGTCACCAAAAACTCACAAACATTAACATTTTTGCACCTTTACGTCATACACTTTGTCTTGTGTCATTGAATCCTCTCAACAATCTTGTGAAATAGATACTATTGTTAATCCCACTTTACTTAAATGGATTACAGGAACATATTGAATAAAGCAGAAATTTAAAACTACAATAAATGGGAAAAGACCATCAAGCAAAGGTCAGTTAACAGGAGGTGCAATTTGTCTCAAAAATGTGTGAATTTGATTGGATAAATGCACGAAAAGCAGGTTGCAGTGAAGAGATAATGAGGTTTCTGGATTTTCCAAGTAAAGAGAAAAGATGTTAGCTTATTTGTAACTTAATTTGTTGATATATACACTAACCACAAATAAGAGAAGATCATGCTAACTAGGGAGCCATGTGAATGACTCAGCTATACCCCTTCCCTGTTATATAGCCACCAGTCTGGGTCTCCTCCTTTGAAGGAAGGAAGCAGAACCCTGTGGCATTCTTTGAGTGTGCAGCCTGAAAAGAAGAGGGATTGGAAAGAGCCATGGAGACTGGATATTCCAAACTAGAACAAATAAGCTCACAAAGTACAATATAATCATACAAAATCAATCACATTTTTATAAACTGGCAATGAGCAGGTGAACACTGAAATGAAAAATGTAGTACCTTTCATGATGACTCCAAAGTATGATGAAATATTTACATATAATTATTATATACTTTTAAATCTAACAAAAGTGTACAGGACATACTGTAGGCTCTAAATTACACAACACTGAGAAAAGAATCAGAGATTTAAATAAATGGAGAAACATACTATGTTCATGAATTGGAAGACTCAACGATGGTAAAAATGGAATTCTCCTGCAATGAATATATAGGCTTAATGATATTTCTACCAAAATTCCAGCAAGATTCTTTTTGAAATATAGACAAACTATTCTAAAATGTATATAGAAAGTCAAAGGAACTAGAGTAAGCTTTCCAGACAATTTGAAAAAGAATAATGGAAAGAATCAGTCTATGATATTTCAAAATACGACCTTCAGTAATCAAGATTGTGTGGTTTGGGTGGAGGGAAAGACACGAAGATCAATGGAATCAACCAGAGAATGCAAAAATAGTACAAAACAAATATATCCAACTGATTTCTTGACAAAAATATGGAAGCAATTCAATAGGGGAAAGATAGCCTGTTCAGGAAAGGGTCCTGAAGCAATTGGACATCCATAGGCAAAAATTTTAAATATATAAATATATTTAAAGACTCTACCTAAGTCTTGTATCATATGCAAAAATTATCTTAAAGTAGAACATAAACTTAATGTAAAATTTTGAAGTAAAAAACTTTTAGGACATAAATAGAAAATTTTCAATATCTAGGGCTAGGCAAATAGTTTCTAAACTTGACATCAAAAGTGTAGTCCCATAAATGGAAACACTTAAATATTGAACTCATCAAAATTTAAAAACTTCTGACTCTTTTAAGAGGATGAAAAGACAAGCCACATAGCCTAAGATAAAATATTTGCAAACCCTGTATAGTGGCTTGAACAGTGTCTCCCTTCCCTTCAAGGCTACTTGGAACTTCAGGATGTTACTTGTTTTGGAACTAGGGTCTCTGCAGATGTTGTGAGTTAATAATTGAGATGAAATCACACTAGATTCAGGTTGGGCCATAAACCCAATGACTGGAAAGGGAGATTTGGACACAGAGAGATCAAATAGAAAGAGGCCATGTACAGACAGAAGCAGAAGTTAGAGTCTTGCTCCCACAAGTCAAGAAAGCCTGTATTTAGCAAGAGCTAGAAGAAACAAGCACAGATTCTCCCCTGGAGCCTTTAAAGTGTTCATAGTACTGCTGACACCTTGATTTCAGATTTCTCTCCTCCAGGACTGTGAGAGAATAAGTTCCTGTTATTTTAAGCCACTGAGCTTATGGTAATTTTTATGGCAGTTCTAGGAAACTAACACCATCTATTCAATAGGACTAGCATCAAAATACATAAGCAGCTATCAAAACTCAATAGTAATAAAACAAACAGTAACTAGAACATGGGCAAAAGACATGAGGAGAGCTTTCACTAAAAAGGGTATATAAATGGCAAATAAGCACTTGAAAATATATTCAACATCATTAGCTATCAGGGAAATGTAAATTATGACCACAATGAGATATCACCACGCACCAATCAGAATGACTACATAGTGGTGACACCAAATGCTGACAAGATTGCAGAGAAACTGGATCACTCATAGCTTGCTGGTGAGAAAGTAAAATGGTTCACTATAGAGAATAGGTTGTCAGTTTTTTAAACAGTAAACCTGCAACTGCCATATGATCCAGAGGTTGTACTCCTGAGCATTTATCCTGGAAAAATGAAGACTTAGGTTCACACAAAAACCTTTACATGAATGTTTACAGAAGCTTAATCTTAATAGCCAAAAACCAGAAACAATCCAGGGTTGTTGTCAACCCAACAGGGTGAATATAACAGGGTTACATAAACTGGGTTTGATACATATTATGCAATATTTACTAGTCAGCAATAAAAAGAAAGGAAACCTTGATACACACAGCCACCTGATGAATCTTCAAACAGTTATGCTCTGTGAAAAAAAAAGCAATCCTAAAAGGTTACATACTGTGTGATTCCATTTATATAGCATATTTGAAGTGTAAAAATTCTAGAAATGGAGAACATATTAATTAGTGGCCGCCAGGGCTTCAGGACAGAATAGCGGAGGGAAGGAAGAAAGTGTGGCTGTAAGTGTGACATGAGAGATCCTTGTGGTGACGACAGTATTCTGTGTCTTGACCATATCAGCATCAAAACCCTAATTGTGTTATTGGATTATAGTTTTGCGATGTGTTACCATTGGGGAGAAGGTGAGCAAAGCAGACCAGGAACCTATTCGTTTATTTCTTAAAACTGCAAGTGAGCCTACAATTATTTCAAAATAAAAAGTTTAATTAAAAAAAAAAAAGGCATGGGGCGGGGGGCACCTGGGTGGCTCAGCAGTTGAGTGTCTGCCTTTGGCTCTGGTCATGATCCCAGGGTCCTGGATTGAGTCTTGCATCAGGCTCCCCTCAGGGAGCCTGCTTCTTCCTCTGCCTATGTCTCTGCCTCTCTCTCTGTGTCTCTCATGAATAAATAAATAAAATCTTAAAAAAAAATAAAAGTAAATTTTAAAAAGGCATTGGGCCATGTACAGATGATCTAAATAAAACACTGTCATTTTTTATTAATTTTTTTAAAAAATTTGAGTATAGTTGACACACAATGTTACGTTAGTTTCAGGTATACAATATAGTGATTCAGCTTCTCCATGTGTTATACTATGCTCACCACAGCATAGTGTATCTGTCGCTACACAACCTTATCACAGTATCATTGACTATACCCTGTGTTGAGCCTTTATCCCCATGACCTATTTGGTCCATAACTGGAAGCCTGTATCTCCCACTCCCCCTTCACCCATTTTGCCCACACACTCTTACCCTCCTCCTCTCGGCAACCACCAGTTTGTTCTCTGTGTTTACATGTTCAATTCTTTATTTTTCCCATAAGATTTTATGTATTCATTTGAGAGACAGACAGACAGACAGAGACAAAGCATGAGCAGGGGGAGGAGTAGAGGGAGAAACAGACTCCCTCCTGAGCCGGGAGCCCAATTCAGGGCTTGACCCCAGAACCCTGAGATCATGACCTGAGCCAGAGGCAGACAGTTAACCATTTGAGCCACCCCAGGCACCCCTGAATCTGCTTTTTATCTGTTTATTCATTTGCTTTTTTAGATTCCACATGAGTGAAATCATATTGTATTTTTCTTTCTCAGTCTGACTTACTTCACTTAGCATAATGCCCTCTAGGTTTACCCATGTTGTTGGAAATGGCAAGATTTCATCCTTTTTGTGACTGAGTCTGCTGTAAATAGATACACCACATCTTCATCCATTCATCTACTGATGGACACTTAGGCTCCATATCTTGGCTATTTTGTAAATGATGCTACAGTGAACATAATTGCGGTATATCTTTTGGAATTAGTGTTTTTATTTCCTTTGGGTAAATACCCAGTAGTGCAATTGCTGGATCATATGATATGTCTATTTTTAAGTTTTTGAAGAACTCTGTACTGTTTTCCACAGTGGCTATACTAATTTACATTCCCACCAACAGTGCATGAAGGTTCCTTTTTCCCTACATTCTCACCAACAGTTATTTCTTGTTTGTTTTTTTTGTTTTTTTGTTGTTGTTGTTGTTGTTGTTGTCGTTGTTTTTTGCCATTTTGAAAGGAGTATTTCATGGTGCTTTTGATTTGCATTAAAACACTGTCTTTTAATGGACAAAAAAAAAAATTTAAGAGTCACTGATACAAAGAGAAAGTTGAAAGAACATGTAAGCTTGAGTGATGCAAAAAATCCTTTAGTAAAACACAAAATCAAACCAGAGAAGACTTTAGGAACTTCTTAAGAAACTTTTGCTCATAGCAAAAGATGCTTCTGAGGTATTTAGTTCTTTCTTTAGCTGTGTAGTTCTAATTTTCTATGGAGCAAACTGAGACACTGGGAAGATCAATGAAATGGACTGTGGCAGATAAAAAATAATAATAATAAAAAAAAAGCCAAAACTGGGATAAACCAGTGTCTCCAAAAGACTCTCATTATAGCTTAATAACATAGATACCCCATTGTTTCTTGGAAACATTGTTTGTTTCATTACAGATTATGTGTGATACAAAATAGAAAGTAAAATTAACTAACTTGTGTTATGGCCTTATGTGAATAATTTCATTTTTGAGAGAAAACTCTTTAAAAATCCATTTATGAGGACCTCAGATTGTATCAGTCACTTGGCCTCGTACCACCTTTATGAGGCTCCTTAGGTAAGTTACCAAAACTGAAAGTAGAATTCCAGGGGGAAATTTACAAGCTTCTCTGAGACCTGGCATCCTTTCCTTTTAAGTAATGAAAATATCATGATACAGATGAACACTCATAAAGCAATATTCACCCAATATTTCTCTCCTGCTTCTGGATTTCATTACAGACCTTTATGTGTTATATACATGGAATTGGTATTTCCTAAATGAGTTTGGAAAGTGCACAGTCACACTCTCATTTTTTTTTAAAAGATTTTATTTATTTATTCATGAGAGAGACAGAGAGAGAGAGGCAGAGGGAGAAGCAGGCTCCATGCAGGGAGCCCAATGTGGGACTCGATCCCGGGTCTCCAAGATCACGCCCTGGGCTGAAGGTGGCGCTAAACTGCTGAGCCACCCGGGCTGCCCCACTCTCATGGTTTTTATTCTCTGCTGTTACCTCTCCGCTGTAAAATGAATAACGAGTTATAGGAATAAAAGGTACTGCATAAGGAATATAGTCAACGGTGTTGTAATAGCGATATGACTGGACAGGTGGCAGGCAAACTTATGGGGAACGGAGCCTGATGTATATACACTTGCCCAAATCACTAAGTTGTACAGCTGCAACTACTCTAACATTGTGTCAACTATACTCAGATGAAAAAAATGAATAATAAAAGGCAAGTAATATCCATCAAATGATACCCTGAAACCCAGCTAAGTAATCAACTTGCTATTTCCCATCTATAATTTGGCCAACTCCTACAGGAGTTGAAAGCCAAACATGAGGTAAAGCGGGTGAATCCCAACAGCTCAGTAAGTTGTTTGGGACTGCAGAGGGCTCCAGAATCCCAGCTGCTCTTCAGCTTCCATCCTATCTGTTGGAGAGAGGCTTCCTGGAAACAAACCTTCCATCCCATGACCCCATGTACTTTCTTGGCCTTCATTTTTCATCGGTCCCCTGTGCCCATGTGACAGGAGTACTCCACACATTTAAACGTAGTAGACGCAGTCCAGAGGGACATTGGTTAGTAGCACTGCTTTTCTCTCCTAACATGGGAGTACAGAGAGGTGATAAAGCTTGAGGGGGAAATCCTTTAATGAATTGAAAACTTTAGATAGAACAGGGGCATCCTGGTGGCTCAGTTGGTTAAGCTTCTGACTCTTGATTTTGTCTCAGGCCATGATCTCAGGATCATGAGATCAGGCTCCATGCTCAGTGGGGAGTCTGCTTGAGATTCTCTCCCTCTCCCTCTGCCTTCCCCACCCCACCCACCCCGGGCACACACATACACACTCTCTCTCTCTCAAATAAATAAATACATTTTTTAAAAAAATACACAAGAAAAAACTTTATGTAGAACAAAATGAGCTTTGAGGGAACTGATATGTTTTGAGGGCAGGTTTGAATCTACCCAGTATGTAGGATACAGCTGTATGGTTCCTGTATTAGACTATCTATTGCTAGAAAAAACCATTATTCATGCATAATTTTGAACCATGCTTACAGTTTAGGGTTATTACTAATTATTGCGCAGGTGAACTTATAGTCTACAAGTTCTACTTCACGAGCTGAGTAAGAATGAATTTGCAACAGCATAAGAAAGGCCTGCTTAGAATGAAAGCTTTCATTGAATCACATTCTTTGTGGCTTAGTGATAAGAGTAGTTTTGTACATTAATTCTCTGATTCCTTTGTGAATTTTGTATTTAAGTGGGCCGTGATCAGAATCTATAAGCTGATAAGATCATAATGGCTTAAGCAAAATACAAGAAATTTCTAAATCCCCCAAAGACCATTCTCTGTAAGAGTTGCTAATGTTGATCTGGAGATTTTGTTAAGGTTACATATGAGCTTCCCTGGCAGAGGAGTTGAATTTCACTAGTGGAGTAAAAGGTCATACTTCCCTCTGTTCAGATTTGGAAATCTGAGCCAACAGCTCTGGGCTGCAAGTATGCCATAAGCAGATTCCAGTGAAAAGAGATCTTGTGGGGGCTCTGAAGGCATCTTGGAGTGATCCTGAGGACTCAGCTTATAAGCAGACGCTTCTGAGTCTGCTTCCTTCCCAGGCACCCCTTGCCACGGTGGATAAACTCTGTCGGGGTGTTCAGGGCTGCTTCACCTGGTCAGCCTGGAAGTAGGAGGCCAGAGAGCAGAAGCGCACTGAGCAAGACCTGGGTAAGGGCACTGATGTAGCAGCACAAACAGCGGAAGACCTGGTTTTAGCACTAAGTAGCTGTGTGATTTTTGAGAATAGGCTAGATAAGGATAAAAGCAGCAATAAAGGATTTCGGTCATTCACAGAGCCCTTCTTAGCAGCCAGGCCCTTGCTAAGTGGTTTTCAGACTCTCCCTTCACATCTGACCCTAGCACTGTGGTGACTCTGCATTTTCCAGGAGAGGAACTCCCAGATCATTAAGTGGTGGAGATGGAATACCGTCCAGATCATCTGTCTTCAAAACCCCGCTCTAACCACTGAACTGTGTGAGGTCTCCCCAGTGTCTCCCATACTGGAGGATGCTCATGACAAGACTCCAAAGAAATTCAATCACTCAAAGCTTATGGCTTTTGACAAAGTCTCGCATAGGTTTTCTCTTTCATGTCTTCCTTAAACGACAATGAAAAGGGAGAAGGAAGGTTTGGGTTTCTTGTGCTGTGGTTGGTAAAGCAGGAGGAAGAAGATCGCTTGAGGCAGGACTTGCCCTCCTTACTCCTTGGAAGTCAAACTGCCAGCTCTCAGCCAAGCAGAAGTTTTTGAATTAGCCACGTGGTTCCCACCCTTGCATATTTGAAGCCAAGCCATGCTTATAACGTCTCCTGTGCTTTTTCGTTCAAGCTTAGCGCTCTCTCTCTCCAACTTCAGAGTCCCACTTTGTAAACACGTGCATTCTGTACAAAAGGGGATCTCGGTTATTTTCACCTCGGAGAAGCTCACTTGCTCCCTATTTCACGCCTGCCTCCCCAATACCCTTGTGCTTTGTGCCTTCCTGCAGCTTCGGCATCCAGCACGATGGGAAAGAAAACGACTGTGAGCCCGTGGGCAGGCACCCATACATCATGTCCCGCCAGCTCCAGTACAATCCCACCCCACTGACGTGGTCCCAGTGCAGCAAGGAGTATATCACCCGCTTCCTGGAGTAAGTGACAATGAGTTTCAGGACAGCCTGGCTTGGGGGTCTTGAGACTGGAAGTCATTTGGAGTCTGACCCAAGGCCTGGGAAAGGCTCAGTTCCTCCCATAGATCATAGTAGCAGGGTGGCATCAAAAGAACTGGATTTCACTTCTACTTTCTTACCCTGCACGTCGATGGGTCCTGCCTTCCAGCCACAGTCAGGGGAGTATCCCGATCCCCTTGTTTGCTCCTGCTCAGGGAGGCTCTTTATGATCTGAGGATGCGGTAGGTCCCCCAGGAACTGGCAGGAACAGCTAGGATATGTCAGAAGTGGTCACTGAAACCCGTCTGATGATTTTATTTTACTCTCTTGCTTGATTTCCTGGCTCACAGCTGAAGTAGCAATGTGGGGTATGATTTGCATTTCCTCCCAGACTGTTCTATCCTTGGGCCTGGGGGTTTCTGTGCCTTGTGGAAATCAAGTTGTCTTGAAGGATGAAGAGTAAACTATAGGATGGAAGTTTCTGTTCAGTGAAAGACTAAAGACGAAGGAAATCATAAGCAACTGTTCTCATTTCTGTTAACTTGTTTCAGCCGGGGCTGGGGGTTCTGTCTTGATGACACCCCCCAAAAGAAAGGCTTGAAGTCCAAAGTCATTGCCCCTGGAGTGATCTACGATGTTCACCATCAATGTCAGCTGCAGTATGGCCCCAATGCCACCTTCTGCCAGGAAGTAGAAGTAAGTGTTGGGTATGTCAGTGCCTCTGGTGGGTATGCGTTGGGCTTGAGATCCCCAGCATGCTGAAGGAAGGGCCAGGGAACTATCTGGTGATCCAAAGAGCCAGACACAGAAATGGAAACCTTCCATTCATGGCAAGGTGTTTGCAAGGCAGCAGGTGTGAAGTTGGGGTCATTTACATTCCTTGACCCCACCTCCTTGGTATCCTATGGAGACAGCAATCCTTTGCAAGTGGGTGGTGGTGAAGAAAATGCTATAGTGATTTTCAGAATCACAGTGACTCACACCTGTAGACTCCACAGGAACCTAAAGTTGCTCAATTTCCCATCTGGTTATAGAGAACCCTCAGATCCCAAGTAGGAATGTGATTCATCCCAATTCATTCTTCTCCTTAATTTTCAATATCCAAATGGTTTTTTTTTTTAAGATTTTATCTATTTATTTGATAGAGAGAGAGAGAGAGAGAGGGAGAGAGAGAGCAGGGGGGAGAGCAAAGGAAGAGGGATAAGCAGACTCTGTGCCGAGCAGAGAGTCCAACACGGGGCTCAACCACCCCGAGATCTTGGCTTGAGCTAAATCAAGAGTCAGATGCCTAACTGACTGAGCCATGCAAGAGCCCCTCAACATCCAGATGTTAGGTCAGGCCCTGACCTTTAACCTCTTAAGGAGTTTGTGGCTCTTCCCTGTTGTCTTCATTCCTACTGTACTGCCTTGATTCAGTCTCTCATCTTCTCTCCTTACAATTGTAATTACTTCCTACCTAGTGTCTCCCCCATTCAAATTCTTGCTCAGGTTATTTCTTTTTTTTTTCTTAAAGATTTTATTTATTTATTCATGAGAGACACAGAGAGAGAGGCAGAGACACAGGCAGAAGGAGAAACAGGAACCCTGTGGGGAGCCTGATGCAGGACTCGATCCCGGGACCCTGGGATCATCACCCAATCAGAAGACAGATTCTCAACCCCTGAGCCACCCAGGTGCCCCAGTCAGGTTATTTCAAAACAACACAAACCTAACCATGGCTCTGCTCCACTCTTAGGGTCCACAGACCACAGGATGAATTCCGACTCCTTTGTGTGGCATTCCTTTGTGATCTGAATCTTGCCTATTCTCTGAGTGCATCCCTTTCAGCGTGAAGGTACCAGTGCTAACACATAGACACGGGCAAGGCAAGACTCGTTGAACCCCTCCTGGATTGGGTGCTGAGTAAGATGAAAAAGCTAAGCCCTCAGAAATTATAGGATAAATTCTCTGACCTTGAAGAGCTTGTGCTCTGGTGGAGGAGGCACAGAACAATCTGAATGCAGTGAGATCAGTACAAAAAAAGACACATAGAAAGACCTTTGAGGAGAAAGTAAATGACTGTGCTTAAACACAAGGAGCAAGACTCAATAGAGAAGGTAAAGTTGGTGCAGAAATCCCTCCCCCCTCACTCCTGTTAGTTACCAAGTCATGCCAGTCCTACCTCCTGAATATCTGTAAAATGCACCTAGCCCTAGGTGACTGCGCTAGTTCTCCGATTGGTCTCCTTTCCTGGAGTTTGACTACCTCTCTCAACTCTGATCCATCCCTCAAAATGCAGCCAAAGTGACCTCTATAAATGGAAATTGGATTGTGTTCCTCTCTGATTAAAATATTTCAGTCTCCCCATTCCCTATGATAAAGCTTAAATTCTCTAAAATGGCTTGAAAGGGGTTCTAGGATTCATCCCAGTTCTTGTTCTCTAGCCTTATCTCTTAAAATATTGTTTTAATTCTCCATTCTGTAACACAGAATTTTAACCGCTTATATGTTGGGCTTTATCATTAATCTTCCATGTCTTGGGACCTTGCCTTCCATTTTTGTTCTTTATGTCTCTCTTCAGATACATCTACTCTTCTATTTAACCTGTTGACCTTTTAATCTCATTTATGGTTTTGTTTTTTGTTTTACTTATGACAGTCCATTTGTTTATTTTTCTAAATTTTATCTGTTATAGTTTTTTGTTTCTAACTCACACTTTCAGTATGATCTCTTATTTTTTAATCGTATTTGAGACATTTATTTTGCAATTTATGTTACATAATTCCAATATCCAAAGTCTATGTGATCCATTCTTCCTATTTGGGATTTTTTCCAGGTCTCACTTATTATAGATTATTTCCTTGTCTTGATTTTTGTTTTTATTGTGAGCTCTTGATTGTGAACTTCCTATCAGGTTTTTTCTTTTATTTTTTTTAAGATTATTTATTTATTTATTTATTCATAAGGGACACAGAGAGAGAGGCAGAGACATAGGCAGAGGGAGAAGCAGGCTCCCCGCTGGAAGCCTGATGCAGGACTTGATCCCAGGACCCTGGGATCATGACTTGAACAAAGGCAGACACTCACCACTGAGCCACCTGGGCATCCCCTATCAGGTTACTCTTTATGGCTTAGAGGGTTGACACGCTCTGAGAATGTGGGTCAATAAAAACAAATTATTGGTTGGATGTTGTTTGACTACATGAGTTGTGTGGGGGCCAATGTAGGTACAGACTCTCAGGGGTAACATTTACCACTCCTTCTAGAGTTAAAGTCAAAACAGACAAGTTTTCCAGCTGTGTCTCCAGGTTTCTTTTAGTTCACCCTTTCACACAATGGCTAGTCCTTTGGAGTTACGGTCTTCGTGAGGTCTCCAGTCCAACTTTCCACACTACACAGGCCCAGATCATTGTTCCCAGTATTCAGGTGACCATTAAAACTAAAATCTAAGTGACCAGGTTTGTATCTCTGGATCTCCAACATTTCTGGTACGTTCTTAGCCTCTGGGGATTTCTCTTACTTTCTTGCCAGCTCAGGAATGCATTTAAAACATTTTAAATATTTTATCTACAATTTTAGATGTTTTAAAAAGGTAAGGATTTTTTCAGGGTATCCTTTGGTGTACTAAAAACAGACCACTCTGGCTATCTCTGGTCAATTACTGTTTCATATTCTGTATTTATCCATATACTGAACAACCCAAATCCTTCAAAGTGTTGTGGGTTCTCCACCACCTCCAGAGCTTTGCATGCTCTGGTTCCTCTACACCATCCCTACTGTTCATCATTTGGGGCTCAGATTAAATATCATTTCACATTCTAGTCTATATTTTCTTGGACAAAGACTTTATTAGACAATATTATAGTTGCTTCCTATTTAAACCCTCCCCTACTTTATGTGCGTAAAGTGGGAGGGAACTTTTATTCCTGACATTCAGCAGGGCTTTGCATGTAGATTAAATAGATAATAGAGTGAAGACTTGAGACAAATGAATGAAGACTTTAGATTCCTGCCTGCATATCACAGCCAGGATAACCTAATCCTTTTTGGTATTAAGATAAATAAATACATACTTTAAAAAAAAAAAACAAAGAATATAGCATCAACTTTCTCTGTTAAAACCTTTTTTATCTTGAAATAGTTTATAGTTTATAACTCAAAAAATGTTAGAAATATAACAAAGAGAGTTTTTGTGTACCCTTTACTGAGCACATCATCCTTTATAAATGCATAATGAACTTATAAGAAAGTCTGAAAAAAATCATCAGGGGGAAAAAGCTAAAAAAAGGGAGTGATGAGCACATTGAGGCAGACGCGGAGAGAACCAAAGGGCCATGACTTTAACATCTAGGGGCAACAGATGGTGATGTGCGCACCTGGAGCAGAGCAGAGAGCTGAAGTGAGGCCCTTACAGGAAGCTGGGGGCCTTGTGGAGCTATGCTTAATGAGAAGGAGGCTAGAAGAACTACCGGCAATAAAGATAGATGCCACAGAAGCGTCTTTTTTTTTTTTTTTTTTATCTCAGCTAAGGTTTTGAGGGGGAGAAATGCTGGTGGAGAACATTATCACTAGAAAATACTTTACCACAGCAAGCCTCACACTGATTGAGTTCAAATTTAGACTCTTGTATAGTTGTAATGGAGGATAGTGGGAAGAAAGGCAGACAGAGGCAAGAGATCCCCCCACCCCATTCCTAAGAGGAAACCACCCTTAAAAGGAAAAAAAAAAAAAAACCACCATCCTCTGTTAGTCCACACCACCCTGAAAGGAGCCCTCCACCCTTCCCCACGCGAACACCTACCTGATAGGTAGATGAGCACATGGACAAAGACCTGATTGGGTGACAGCCAATTGTCCGATTGGGCTATTAGATGAAGATCGCCCACCAACAATCTCATAAAAACCCTTTGATTTAAACACCAAAATGGCAAACCTCTCGGATCCCCTCTGTCTTTGGGAGCTTTGTACTATCCCCAATATACTTCTCTTTGCTACCCATCACCCTTCATCTGGTCTACCTCTTCATTCTTTGAGGTGGCATGGCCAAGAACCATGGGCACTAAAGGAAAAAAAAATCCTGAAACAGAGAATCCTCATGCTAAAAAAATTTAAGATAAATATATTTCTGACCCGATAGAACCATGGGATGCCTGTTAGAAACAAAGATTAAAAACCTGCCCTGGAGAAACCAATGCTCAGCTAAAGATGCACAAAAATCCAATAGATAAAGCTTCTGATTAGATGAATTCACCATTCGGCATCTAATTCAAAATTTAAAACAACCTACAGCTAAGTGAGGAGAGATAATCAACCCTCAATGACTTTGGAATAAGTGAATATTTTAGGTAAGGATAATAAAATGAATGCATAAAAGAAAAGTTACAATTTGAGAAAAGGAAAAATACACTAGAAGGTATTTGTAAGGTAGATATGAAAAACAGTTACAGCCTCTAGAAATGAAAAATAGCATCATTGATTTTAAATTCAGTGTTTGGGTTAAACAGCAGACTTGACATAGTTGAAGAAAAAAATCAATGAACTGTATGATGGAGAGGCTGGTCTATTCCTGATAAAAATCCAGACTTTCTCAACTTTTATATACAGGAAAATTGAGAGTTGAAAAATATAAAAGTGAAGTTAAAACATGAAGAAGAGGATTGGAAGGCTCATCAGTTAAGAGTTCCAGAGGGAGGGAATAGTGGTAATCAGGGAGAGGCAAAATTTAGAGAGGTCAAGATAGAGAATTTTCCAAAATTGTTTAAAAATATTAAATCTTATTTAAAAAAAATTGAATCAAGAGCACAGTTAAATGGATGGAATGATGAATGATGAGTGAATAGAAGAAAGACTAAAAGGTGGACATATTAGCAGTGGAGCCATTTCTGATGACATGTGAGAATCTTGTCAACCTTCCCTTGTTCCTACTACAGGAGGAGAAATGAATAGGAAAGACCCGTTTCACTCCCTGGCAGATACACAGGCTGGCTACTCTGAGTCAAAAGTCAACACGCTTAGGCTGTCTGGGTGGAATAGTTCCATTTCCTTCAGTGAGCAGGCTCAAGTTATAACCACCCAACTGTTTGTAATCCGATTCCTTCATCCATAGTTTGCATTGGCCTTTGATGGCTTCAGTCACCAGTTACACTGCCTGAGGTCAGTGATGCTGTGTCACCCATATAGAAATTAATCTTAACTCCTAGGAAATGTGTTTTGTCTCCTGTTTCCTTATTACTTAGTAGACCATGCCACTGTGTATGAATGACAACAAAGTCCAAATTAAGTTTGGATCAAGAGGTCTCGAATGGTCACTTTTTATCACTCAACAACAGCAGCATTATTATGGGTCTGTGGATGGCCAAGTGTGTATTTCACCATCACTGTAGAAGTGCTTTTATGCAAGTTTGGAAAATACAAGAGTACAGTTTCACGTTTGTTTTCCAGAATGTCTGCCAGACCCTGTGGTGCTCAGTGAAAGGCTTTTGTCGCTCTAAGCTGGACGCTGCTGCAGATGGGACGCGATGTGGTGAGAAGAAGGTGACGTGTCAGGTTGAGGAAGGAAGGTGGGAGGGTGGTAGGCATAGGGCTCTTGGGAGAAGTGGAGAGAGGACCCTGGAGAGCAGCTGTCTGGGTGAATGGAGGTCACACTGTCAGGCTAGCCAGGGAAAAGGATTGTATTTCCATGACGCCTTTTGAGACTTCATTGGAAACAGTGAGGAGAGAGGGCTGGGGCCCAGTTCCACAATTCACTTGCAAAACATCCGTCCCATCTTTCCTTGATGAACTTCTGCAGAATTTATGGTCAATAACATCTGCTGAGCTTATTATCAACCTTCATTTGGACTTCTTCCCCACTCCATGTTAAAAACTGAAAAGACAAACCAGTGACTTCTGCCTTCCAAAGATGTTGGATTTGGGCCACTTGTTATGTACATTCTCATCATCTGATTTAACTGTTGGAGGAAAGCCAGACACCCAAGAATTCAGATGTTAGAAATCCCCCAGACTGCTTGAGGACAGGGTAATATGTGCTGCTCAACACGACCATTATGTTTGTTGTGAGCCTCAGATTTAGACACTTAGTGGATATCTTCACGCAGCTTGAGAATGGCATGATCCATCACCAAGATTATAGAACTTGGTCCCAATACACAGTGACCAGAAATAATGAGGAAAGGAGGCCGGCAGATAAAACATGCCACAATCATCGAACAACCAAGTTGCATTTTCTTTTGTTCCTTTTTTGAATGTTTACCTTCCTAATCTGACAGTTGAGGAATGATTGCCTTGAAGAGTGAGGATGGAATTGTTTCTGAGCCACATGAAGCGCTAGAACTGAAAATAATGGTTAGACTTACAGGGAAGCAAAAATGGTTCTCGATATTAGAAAGAACTCCAACAAGTGGTTGGGTTTTTTTTTTTGTGTGTGTGTGTGTTTTCTTTTTTTGGCAATGAGTGGACTTTTTGCAAGAGGATGAGTTATCTGCTGCAGCTATTAAATACCCACAGAGGCTAGAGACAAGTATTAGCTCAGTGTCAGTCTACAAAATGTTTGTTTATGGTCTGCAGCGAGATAAGGAGCTTGCAGCAGAAGGTAAATCAATGACAGTACAAAACCACTGTGTTACTAAGCAGACTGAGCCGACGTGCGTATCATAGCAGGACTTTCTCAGTGAAGGAAGTGGTGTGTGGATTTACCTGCTGGCATGCAATGTGTCAACCACACTTGGAGTAACGGTCCTGCATTGGCTGGCTGTAACAAGGCAGCATAAAGTTACCTGACGTTGTCTGATTCTAAAACCCAAGACTCTTGGGAGACATTTTTTTGTGAGCCTTTCTTTGTTCTCCATATGCTGGGTGACCATAAGAAGCCTTCTTGCTCTGGGAGAACTGGGTTTAGACTTCTAGGGATCTTGGCTGAGCTTACTCTGGGAACCTTCATGACATATGCATCTCCTGCCTCTTCCCTCTCTAGTGGTGTATGGCTGGCAAGTGTATCACAGTGGGGAAGAAACCAGAGAGCATTCCTGGGGGCTGGGGCCGCTGGTCACCCTGGTCCCACTGTTCCAGGACCTGTGGGGCCGGAGCCCAGAGTGCAGAGAGGCTCTGCAACAATCCTGAGTAAGTCTGGCCAAAAATACTTGCCTTCCTCCCATGAGCACCAGGGAGACCAGTTTTGGATAACAGGACCTAACCAGTGACCCCAAGCCTCCTAGGAGAAATTTAAAAGGTTGTTAAAAACATGGTTCTGTTTTGTTTCATTTTGGTGTGGCACCGGATTCTTCCTAGAACTTGGATAAGTAAGCCGATTCCATTTTTTTGGGAAAATAAGCAAATTTTCAAGAGTATAATCTACGTGAAAGGTCTTCGGAGACTATGCAGTTAACTCCTTCTAAATAACATGACTCTGTCAGTGAGAGATTACTTATACTTAATCTTGTAATAAGACTGTAGCTTTCTTTCAATCATAATGAACATTTAATTTTATAAAAATAATTTTCTACCCTTAAATAACTAATAAAATAGTACATTTTTGAGGATAATTATTTTGAATGTTTTAGATAAGGATTTTATGAACCTTAAGCTTCCATGTTAGCCATGTAAAAGTTCTATAGAAGTTATTTCACAGGATCCCTGGGTGGCTCAGAGGTTTAGCACCTGCCTTTGGCCCAGGGCATGATCCTGGAGTCCCGGGATCGAGTTCCACATTGGGCTCCCTGCATGGAACCTGCTTCTCCCTCTGCCTGTGTCTCTGTCTCTCTCTCTCTCTCTCTCTCTGTGTGTGTCTCTTGAATAAATAAATAAAAATATTATTTTAAAAAAATAAATTATTTCACAAAACTGCTTTCAATTTTTTAATCAAAGTGCTTAAGTTTTTCATTATTTTAAATTTATATAATGATACAACATATGAATTAAATTTAAATTCCCTTGTTTTCCAATTATATATGAATCTTTTTATATATATGACTTTTTTAAAAAAGATTTTGTTAGAGAGCGTGAGCATGCACATGAGTGGGGGAGGGGCATAGGGAGAGGGAGAAGCAGACTCCCCACTGAACAGGAGTCCCAATGTGGGACCCAATCCCAGGATCCTGGGATCATGATCTAAGCAGAAGGCAGGCACTTACCCAACTGAGCCACTCAGGCACACCCCCAAATATATATATGACATTCTTCATTATTTTCTGGTATATGAGTTCCTAAGTAAAATTTTTAACAAGTGTACATATAATGCCTCTGGTAAGTAGAAAATATGTTAAGTTTCTCTTGCCTAGATTTTTATTAGTCTGCACTGAAGTGTAAGAGTCACTTAAAAAAAAAAAAGATAAATGTGACTGTAGTCTCCTCAGTATCTCAGTTTCAAATATCACTTCTCCTTTTTATTAATTTTTTACTATATGTACATACATGTATATGTGTACACATACATGATATATATTTAATACATGTATATAATAAATTTTTCCTAAAGAGCAAGTTAATATATATAAAGAGCTTAACACAATACCGACTACATTAAATTGTCAGTAAATGGTAGATAATATAATAGTTATTATGATATCTTTTCTCATTTGCCACACATGTAAGAATACATTAGAGGACTTTGGATGAAATTGTTTTTAAATCTTACTCTCTGATAAAAGTTGCTTTTGTGTAAATAGAAGATTTCTGTGACTTCAAAAATTAGAAGGATTTCTTATTTTTACAGAAAATCTTCATTTTATGGTTTATTTCAATGTGATCAAAAATATGATTTGCATTTTAGAGATCATAAAATGTAGGTGATTTGCTCTGGGACCTATTGTAGTGCTCTGCATTCAACCACCACCTGTCTGGAGCCTCTTGGGAGGATGTTCTGTGATCTGTGGTTGTCAGAAAGGGACATCTTTTTTGAGGAACTGTAGGATGAATCTCTAACTTGGCTTTAGGGAAGGTTGACCTTTTTTTGGACTCTGTCCTCCTGAAAATGATGTTGAGCACATGGTATTGGGTACATAAATATTTGCTGATGATTTTTTACAATAATCTAACAATGCTATCATTTACTAAGCTCTTCCTTGTGTCAGCTACTCTACTAAATCTTCATGTGCATTTTCTCATTCAGTCCTCCTATCTTGTAAGATAAGAACTATTATGCTCATCTCACAAGTGAAAAAAAAATTGTGGCCCAGAGAACTAAGATAACTTGTTCAAAAATCATCCAACTAATAATACAAAGTAAATCAGAATTCGAACCCCAAGCTATATGACCCCATTATGCTGCACTACAATAGCAGACACAATCCCTGATTTCAGATACAGCCAGGTGGAGACAAGAGAAAAGACATAGATTGCCTGAAGCTTTCTTAAAGGACAGAGAGTTCCTCCTCTTCTGTGACAGTCATTCTGCTATATTTCCTCCTCCTTTTTTTTTCTTAAGCATTTTATTTATTTATTCATGAGAGACACAGAGAGAGGCAGAGACATAAGCAGTGGGAGAAACAGGCTCTCTCCTGGGAGCCTGATGTAGGACTCAATCCCAGGACCCCAGGATCATGACCTGAGCCAAAGTCAGACAGTCAATCACTGACTGAGCCCTATCTCCTCCCTTTTTGAGGGATTAATTGATCCTAATAGGAAGGTTGTTATTGCCCTTGCATGTATTACAAAGGAAATAAAAAGTTGAGAAGGATTATTCTAAAATAAGATTAATTTATTTTTTCATTGAATGTTTATTAAGAGCCTTCTGCACTCAAAGTATGACTTAGAGACCATAGATGAGCTAAAGCTGGATTGGATCATCAGTGAACTATGTTTTGGAGTGATAAGTATAGGAAGTACATACAGTAGGTACTTTCAGGTATCACAAAAGGGAGAAAGAGTTTATTTCTGGCAAAAATCCAGGAAGAGTTCATGATGGAGATAGAGCATTATTTGATCCTGAAAGCATTGATAGCATGTAGATAGAGACTTATGAGAGGGGAAGTCAAGCCAGAGGCACAGAAGAGAAATAGTAAATAAGTCAGCTTGTAGCACTGGAAAAGTATCAAATGAGGGGGAGGATGAGAAGTAGCTGTTAGGATGAATGAAGTCAGGATCATGAGAGCCTTGAATGTTAAACCACAGAGGCTGGACTTGATTCTGTGGTCATTGGGTGCCATGAAAGGTTTTTAAACAAGAAACTAGAATAAGGTCATCATAAAAATTAACCAGATACGTGTACAGTAGACTGAATGAGGGAAAAGATGGACAGAGGGAAGGCAGGAATAGTGATAAGGATTAGACTAATTTGGTGATTGTGGGAATGAAGAGGAAGAAACCTATACAAAGACATGATTGATGAGTGGGCAGCTGATGGACAGTGGGGTCAAAGGAAGACAAAGGATGGAGGCTTCTGAAATCTGACCACCTTTAACTTGCTAAATGGGAATTAGAGAAGGAGTGGATTTTGGAGGGAAAGTCACGTATCCCATATCAGCATATATTTTGAGTTTGAGAAGCCAGGAAGTTATACAAGTAGGAAAGATACACACACTGGTTCAAATTAGGCAACTATAGACCTGGGACTGAATGGCCGTGGGCAGCAGCAACAACCAAAAAATATATGAAATTGGAAGAATTTATGTAAACGGCGAGTTTTGAGGGTAGTGCAAGATGCGGTTTGGCAAAGAACAGGCATGACCAGATGCCAAGGGATGTTTAAGGAGAAATGGTAGCCTTTAAGGAAATGAACTGAACGTGTGTGTTTCACGCATAGACCAAAGTTTGGAGGGAAGTACTGCACTGGAGAAAGGAAGCGCTATCGCTTGTGCAATGTCCACCCCTGCCGCCCGGACACACCAACCTTCCGGCAGATGCAGTGCAGTGAGTTTGACACCGTCCCCTACAAGAACGCCTTCTACCGCTGGTTTCCAGTTTTTAATCCAGGTAAGGAGCTGTGACAGAAGATTCCAGATCTCGGAGCGTTTCCATGGCAAAATGTCTGGGATCCCCTGCAAAGTTCCACAGGGAGAGAATAGCTCCAGGAGGAGTTTTATATTTAAAAAGTGGAAACGTTGGCCTGGTTACGTTGATCAGTACATGTTGAAGGCTGAATATACCCAACTGGGTACTGAGTTCTGTGGAAAATAAAAGAGAAGCTTATCCAACATGATGGCTCACTTCAGATTGCTGAGGTGCAGCTAAGCCATCGGGGGGCAACCAGGAATTCATACCAGATTACTCATGAAAGTGCTCCTTGATGAGCATGTGACTGACTTTAATTTTGGCAGAAGTTCAGAGAAAGTCATTGTAGGTTTGGAATAAGTTCACAGAAGACTGCTGAGGAAGTGTTGATGATTGTTAAGCAAGAGAAGTCTTTCTACTGGAAGAAGGGAAAAGGAAGGCATCCAAAATAAAACCAGTCATTCCAGTAGACAGGACAAAAGCACAAGATAAAACAGGATGGTAGAAATAAATACCTTCATCAGAAATAAATGAGAGCCAGCTCTGGGCCAGATGACAATATTTTGTATGTACAGGACAGGATAAGAAGGGTCAGAAGTAAAATCAAGCATCTATAGGATACACATCAGGGATGGGGACTAACTGAGCTGGAGAATGGGGTAGCAGCTTTGACGATGCTTCCCCTGTATCAACACCAGCTACACCTGCTCTCCTGAACATGAAGAAGAATCATTAACCATTAGGTACAGATTAGCATCAAAAAATATCTGTGCAATGTGTTATTATTCAAGTAGAGCATGAAAGAGAAAAGATTTTCCTGAGCTAAGGAGATTTGAGTCAAGGCAGTAAAGAATGAGCAAATTTTTCCTGATTTTTTTTAAGTTTCTGAAATTTCTGTGTGATAGAACACAAGAGGAAATGTGGGAATGAAAATTACACGTTTGGACATTTAAAGAATGATTCAGTCAGTTGCTTTTGAAAGCAAGACCCAATAGGGCTTTGCCATTTGGGAATCTCTGAAATACCCCGATGGCTTTTGATTGGCATGGACAGTGTCTGTTCCTTGCCCCCACCCTGTTGAGCATCATTCATGTTCTATGAGAGTGAGTCATTTGGTTATTGGGGCAATTCAGCCTCCTAATTCAGATGTTTGAGTAAAGCAGAACTCACGTATACATTCATGTGGACACACGCACACACACACACACACACGAACTAATGATGAAAGGTGTATCTAGTTAGTACTACCTATTTTTATATTTTGGACAGTCTCTCTTTTGTTGGAACTATTTGGAACAGCAGTACTAGAGATCCCAACTGAGCAACCTTTGTGTGGGGGTCCAGCAACCTTCTAGGGGTCCACCTCCTGCCTGATGAAGGGTGGGGTTTGTGCGTGCTGAGCTCTGAAAGCTCGAGTAGCTGGAGTTAGAATAAGGAGATCTGATTTAGCTTGGCTCTTTATTTATTTACAAAACATTTGCCATATGCCTGCATATTGCATAGCAAAGCAATAGGTGCTAAAGAAATGAGTCTAAAAGTGGACATAAATTTCACTCACTTTAGAGTGATTGTTTTGCATCTGTCACTGATACTGAGTCTGTGTAACCCATAGGAGGGAATTAGGCTGGGTGCCATCTGCTGAACTATCTACCTGGACTGTAAGCCTACATCTACTCTATCCTGGTGGCTTTCTTGCAGGTTCCTATGCCATTATTGAAGCATAGTGACTTATCTGCTCATCCAGGTAGCTACTACCTTGACCAACACACTGGTTTATTTTCCTTCTTAAACTCCAACATACAGAATTCTTTGCCTAGTTGATGGGCACCCGTGGTGGCAAGCAGTAGGTCATTCATGTCAACAGCTATATAGGGAGCACTTATTCTGTGCTGGGTATTGAGCACTTTATCCTCCCAGCCTTACCATTAGAAGTCACCAGAGAATAAAGTAAATGTACAGCAAAGTTTCCAACCTATTCAGTGGACAGTGGTAAGTGTCTTGGTGAGTGATATTTGGCAGATGTGCTAACTAGCCAATGACAGAAGAAGAATCGTAGATTTAAGCATTTGCAATAAGCATAGAAACTCCATCAAGTCTTGTCGTTTTTAAACTGTGTTCCATGGAATCCCTGGGCTTGCAAAAATGCTTGATTCTAATTTCATTTTTCAAAAAAAAAATTTAAACTAGTCTTTAAAAGTGCAATAAAGAACAGTGCTTACGCTCAAAAATATTATACATCAAGTTTTAACATACCAAAGACCACCAATGCGCTAATTCACACAGTCAAATTAATTTGGCTTTGTGCAGACCTTAGAATAAAAGTCTCCCATCAACACAGTGTAATTGAGAAATATCCTAAGATTGCAGGTTGAGTTGCTCTAAACTGTTCTTATTTGCAACTGTTTGCCAAAATGAGTCAAGATTTTTCGATACTGTGCAACCAAAAAAAACCGCACAGAAAAGAATTAGATGCTGCAGCCAGCCTAAGTCTGTAACTGCCATCCATAAGTGTGAATTCAGAATTTCTGTTCATCTTAATAATTTCTTTAGATCCCACTGACTTATTTTTTTTATTTTTAACCATCATATACTTGAACTTACAAAATTTTGCTTAATAAAATCCTGACTTGATCTGCTTTATTTGCAAGATCTTGTTTGAAAGAAGAAAAATAATTCTTCTGCCTCAAAGATTTGAAAACTACTAGTCTAGATCAACTTCCTTTTTCCAAGATAGACATTTTCTTTTCCAGCACTCCTGACAGCAAAAATTATCCAAACTCTACTCGACGACTTTCATGTAGGCATCAGTGTGAAGAGCTGCAATGATCAACTGCATTTTCTGAAGCCAGTATCTATATAAGAATGCTACTCTATATTTTCTCACTTCTCCCCTCCGTATCTTTGGAGATAAAGAAGCTTAGTCTCAGAGCAGACAATAACCTATTCGAGGTCCAGGATTTTTTACCTTGGGGCTGGAATTGAAGCATAAATCTGACTAAGAAGCTGGTAGATAGATAAATGATAGATATAAATACAGATTTAAACCAATCTATGTAGATTTCGGGGACTTTATTAGCCTGTGTTAATAGAAATGTGTTTATATCCTGCATCTTCTATGAGGACATGACCAGAGCCTGATCTCAAATGTCATCGCTTTCCTGGAATCCCTCTCTTTTTTAGATTTTCATCTTTCTCAGAACACCCGATTTAGCCCAAATTCATTTAGGCGAATTTTTTAGTTGTTGCTTCCAGATATTTAAGCCCTGTTAATACTTGACGCCAGTGAGGTTTCCAGCAAATGTGGAGTCAGACCACATCTGCTTCTCCTGGAATCGGATCCTTCAGGAACATTCAATTCCTTTCAGGGATTTTTGCAGTTAGGGCTACCTGGGAAACAGACCCTGAGCTGGGCCCTAGCAGGCAGGGAGTGGAAGAGGAGCAGGAGGAGGAAGAGGGGGTGTGCAGGGCGATAGCTGAGCTGCAGAGCACACTCAGCAAAGGCTCCACCCCACCCCCCAGGGAGCCCTGCCGCTGGCACAGACGTTCAGAGTTGCCAGGTTGAAGTGGGAGAGCCAGTACTTTATGGCCCACCTGGACTGGCCACTGGCTGTGGTCTGCCTAGGGAAGGAGTCGGTGTCCTTGGGTCTGAAGCCAAGGTGACAGTTGGGGGCTAGTGCTGGCAGCGCTCCCAGGTGCTGGAGAGCCAAGTCCCACACCTGGGGGCCTGGGTGGTGCACACAGAGCTTACTACAGGAATATTTGAGGTTGTGATAAAAACAGCCTTTAAAGAGAATGTAAGTGTGCGGAGCAACCTGAGCGATCTTCTAGCCAGGAGCCTCTCAGTTGACAGGTTAGGAATCTGTGGCTTCAAGAGAGGAAATGACTGAATAATAAGGATGATGTTTGCAGACACCCCAAAGCCGTCCTGACCCTCTTCACCTTCACTTTCCTCTACAATAACAGAAGGAAAAATGAAAAGACCCAGGAACTCATATTCCTGGGAGATCCAATTTTGACCAAAGAGATATAAAGATGGAGGCCCCATGGGTAAGGCTTTTGGGAGGATTTTTGGGGTTTTGTTTTTTGTTTTGGTTTTTTTGTTCTTTTTTTGGGGGGGGGGTTGTTTATTTGTTTTTTGGAGAGGGAAAGAGAGTTAGGGGGCGGGGCAGGGGGAGAGAGAGAATCCTAAGTAGGCTTCACGCCCAGTGCATGCACAGAGCCCTGACATCATGATCTGAGCACAGATCAAGAGTCTGATGCTTAACTGGCTGAGCCACCCAGGTGCCTCTAGAAGGGTTTTTAATGGGTACCAACTGGCCCTCACCCCCCTTGCCTTTCTGACATTGACCCTCCCTGCTCCTGCTTCCCAGGGTGGGGAGATGGGAGGGTGGGGGCTTCAGGGCGGGAGGGGGTGGGGGGTAGGGGTAGGGGTACAGCAGTCACACTGCAGCCAGGAAGCTGACCCCCCATGCTGACTGGCTGAGCTGGAAGACTGGAAGGAGGATAGCTTTAAACTCCTACCTCTGAATTTCCTATCCTCTGGGCAAAACAAAGTCCTGTCTATTTCAGACAAGGAAGCAATATTTTCTGTTATTTGCAGTGAAACTAATTCCTAACTGATAATGGGAATTTAGGGTTTTGACTCAATTTTTCCAGACCTAAGTAAGAGATGTAGAGAATTTAAGCAGCTTGCCCAAACTCAGACTATAGAGTAGAGCCAGGAGGAATTAGCCCAGGCCTGACTGCAGCCTAAATGCTAACCAGTAAAACAGAGACTGGGCTAAGCTTGTGTCCTTAACAACAATGCATTGCATTTTGTATTTTACCTAAGATGATGTTCCTATTTTTAAAAAGATAATCTCATTGTCAAGGAATTCTGGTGAGGGGAGAAGAGCCCCAACAACTGTTTGCATTATGACAAATGCTAGCTTTGTTAAACTGATCTGTCCTGAATCTTTGAAAACCAAATTTTTCTAAACATTTAAGCATTTTGACAAAATTATTATATTTCTTAAATAATTTAAGTTGTAATTCTAAATGTGTATCATAGTTCTTAAACATATTAATCAAAAGACAGAACATAAAAATATATAATAAAAAGAAAATATTACTACACTTAGCCTTTCCTAAAACATCGGTTAAACTGACTTAATTTATTTTTTAAAAATTACCTCTATTCTTGTTTTTATACCACCGTGGTTACTGTAGATTATGTTAATTTTAATGCCTTCTTCTGTTTAACTAATATGTATTTTGATATATTTGGGAATTATAATATTACCATATCAGAAAGTAAAAGAATATATCAGTTTAGACCAGCCCAAATTACAGAGTCTTAGCAATTATTTGATTTTTGGTTGGGTTTTTGGTGAGGACTTTTCAGATATTTTTGTTTTTTCCCTCAAGCTGATCTGAGCCTAATCATTAAACTGAGTTTCTTTCTTTCTTTTTTTTTAAAGATTTTATTTATTTATTCATGAGAATACACAAGAGAGAGAGAGAGAGAGAGGTAGAGGTAGAGACACAGGCAGAGGGAGAAGAAGGCTCCATGCAGGGAGCCCAACATGGGACTCGATCCCGGGTCTCCAGGATCATGTCCCTGGCTGTAGGCGGCGCTAAACCGCTGAGCCACCGGGGCTGCCCCTGAGTTTCTTTCTTAAGTTAAATATTACTTGTTACAACAACAAAACATTTTAAGTTTGCTTTTTGCTTAAGGTTTACTATTTCTTAAAATCTGGCAAGGAACAGGAGATGTGCTTATCACCCATGTCTTCTGCTCATGTACACATTTCATTGTCCCATCAGACCTCACTTAGAAAACACAAGCTCAAATATAAATTAAGAGTTTCAAGGGGTGCCTGGGTTGCTCAGTGGGTTAGACATCTGATTCTTGAGTTTTGGCTCAAGTCATGATCTCAGAGTTGTGAGATCTAGCCCCCTATTGAGCTCTGCTCTGGGCATGGAGCCTGCTGAGGATTCTCTCTCTCCCTCTCTTTCTGCTATCCACTTCTCTCTCTCTCTCTCTCTCTCTCTCTCTCTTAAAAAAAGGAAAAAATGTGAGGCCTTGGCCGACTGCATGAGGCTCATACCCATGGAGCCCTGCGTGGAAATGGAGTGTAGAAACTGGATTTTTTTTTAAATGGTGGAACTCAAGTAGCAACTACTTACAAAATGTGAAATGCACCAAAAGTTTCCTTGACCTAAGAAATTTTTATCCTTCTTACCAAGTTTTATCTTTGGCTTCTCATGACCACTTCTTAAAATCATTATCTGAAAATGTTGAGCCATCCTATCTCACCAGAATTGCAAATGCAACCTTTGATTCAGGAGGTTCATTCAGTTACCTAAGCTTCCCTTGTGGGGATTAATCAGTGTGAGGCTGAAGCTTACCAGTAAATGAGTCTGAGAGTCTTCCCTTAGCTGAATTATAAATGGATTTGAAAGCTCTTAAAAAGTCAAGAAAAAAAAATCTAATGATCCAAAGGGATGTGTCAGGGCATATGAATAAATCTGAGACATTGAAAATACTCAACTCTATGGATGTTATGGAATCCATGAGGTTGGGACAGACTCTCTGATTACCATGATGACCATGGAGAGCTAAGAGTATTTCGTCTATTGCTACTCCTGTCTCCTTCTACACACCCTGTGCCATGGGCCAACCTAATGACATACCCAAAGCACCATGGAAGCCAAAGGCCAGAGGAGAGGATGGGAAATGGCCCTTCAGGTCCAGGCTTGAAAAGTGCTGAAATCACTCTCAACCTCTGTTCACAAAGGCTGCTGCTTTCAAGCCCAGGATTCTTTCTGGCCGTAGGCACCCCTATGGGTCATAGGTGTGCAAGCTCTGGGAGAGTGGAAGCTGCGAGTCTGTGTACTGTTATTGCCCAAAGATTATTTACTCAATTATTTCTAAGACTCCATGGACCACTGTGCTTAGATTTGGTAGAAATGTATGTTTCTTACGTGAAGTATACTTCAGCTAGCCTGTCTAACCTTGAAGGATGTATTAGTCCTGTACTGCACCAGCAAAATGAAAAGAAGTCTTGAAATGAGGGCCTCTCTTCATGGAGGTGTGTTATTATCACTGAAGAAAGGAGACCTTTCCTGCATTCTTGTTTGACAGCCAAGACATTATTTTTAAAAGGAATATATGTTTTCTTGAAAAACGTGCAATAGAATGAAATAAAAATAAATTCTTATACCACCATGCTTAACTTACTCCTTAGAGGCAACCGGTGTTAATAGCAGGTTTTAGTTTGCACACAAATTAAATCATTCCTTGCCAATTCTACAACTTTCTTTATTCATGAGCATAATGTCCCAGTGTTACTGCTTTACCTCATTCCTCATAGCGACTGCATAGGGAGTCTGTAAATATATTAAACAACATTATGTAAATGCAACTTAGTAGACCTGTCCTTTTCTCTCTGGATAAGCCTTTAATTGCTGCAGTGGATGTCCTTGATTTCTATTACTAGGGTTAAGGTTCATTTTTATGACTGAGTTGATGACCTCTCAGGATGGAGATGATCTCTTTGCCAGTTGGTCCACAATTTTCTCCCTAACAGTGTTGACCTCTGTCATGTCCATTAATTAGAAAACATGGGTTAAGAGCCTTTGCTAGATGGAGGGTCCTGCTGGTATTCATTGGGAAGGCTTAATGGTAGTAACTGCCACATTTAAACAGCCACTCTATGCCAGGCCTCATTAGAGGTTTTAATATTATTCTCCAAAAAGTCCCTCTGTGCAGACTAGGGACAGAGAAGGCCTAGGGTAAGAGTCGAGGCAGAGAACCCAATCCCTATGGATCTAATGCCACATCCATCCCCCAGACTGTGTTTATCCTCCCCTCTGGTGTGCTGTTGAGTCCTCCACAGCACATATTATGGCTCTTCCTTCACACGCTGAGCTGGCTGGCAGTAGCTGGTTAAGGCACAGATGACTAAAGTGCCCTCGAGGACGTTGCAGTTTGGTTGAGGAGCTTGTAAAATCCATAGTCTTGAAAGTGTAGAGCTGTGAGGACCTCAGTAGTTACTGTATGAGGAGAACATCTTTGAACCAGGTCCAGAGTGACTGTGAAGGAAAATCCTGGAACCACTTGCTGACCTAACAGGAACTAGAATTTTTTATGCTAAACTGACAAGACCGAAGTCATTTAGGAAATAGTAAAACAAAGTATGAATTTAGGGTGGCACTGATTAGAAGTGGCATGATGGAATAATCTGAAGGAGAAGAGGCTATTTCAGGAAAATTTGTGTGGGCAGGAGAACTGAACCAATATTCCAAAACATGTGTCTTTTGGCTGCTGTGGGAGAAGATTGGAATGATAGAAGCATAGCCTGGTGGGGCAACTGCAAGACCTCTAGAATTCATTGAGTTCATGATGAGGAGGTGAAAACAAAAATCATAACTGCCATTTGTCAAGTGCTTACTGTATACTAGATAGCATGCTGAGTGCTCAACATACCTTCTCTGTTTTAAATGTCATCGATTACATTGCAAGGTAGGTATTATTATCCTCAGTTTTCAGATGAGGAAACTGAGTCACAGAAAGCTTAAGTAACTTTCTCATGGAAATGTTGGACTTTCAGGAGCCAAGACTTTTGTATGCACTGTAGAAATAAATGTCTCCAGAGGCTGGTGATTCTCACTATATTTAAGTGCCATGAGAGAAAATTAAAATGGAGTCCCGCTGGAATTCTACCAAATTTGCACCTTAGATACGATCTGTAAATAAATGCATTGCCTAATAACGTAAAGAGGATAATTTAGAGAGTTTTTGTTAAAGAAAATTCTGTGCTTGTAGGTTAGAAGTTAGTAGAATAGGCCATAAGCTAAAGCACCAGGTTTAGCTCTGTCACTCATGCTATGAGAGCTTGGAAAACTTAATTTTTCTAGCCTTATCTATGAAATGGTGGTGATAAAAGAACTAACACCATAGGGTGGTTGTGATTGTCAAAATGAGAGATAACTGCTATGAAGCACAACAGGATCTGGAAGTGTATGTAAATGATGCATTGGCTATTATTTTATTAAGCAAAATTCCTCTTAACTCACTATATAAATAAGACTAGTGAAAGTCTCTGGATAGTTTTTTCTTCAGGGATGAGTCAAATAGCACAAGCCCAGAGGGAGTAAAACTAAGGCAGACATTGGAACCTCACCATTCTAGAATTCAATACACTTGCTGTTGGTTGGGGACTTTCTTGCTAGGAGGACCCATTTATACAACCCCCCGAGAGTGAGCACCCTCTTAAATTTTGTGCCCGAGGCACCTCTAGTCCTAGCCTCTCCCAGGCTGAAACAGATAACTCCTTTAGAGAAGCTCCAGAATTATTCAGGGCTGCTTTCTCTTTTTGCTTTATGTGTACATATCCAAAATCTTAAATCCAAATTCTAAAACTCAAATCGAAGTCTTATTTAACAGTGTTTCCCCTGCCTCCACCCTTCTACTTAATAGCCCAATGTTTCATGAGATGCTTTCCTAGACTCAGCACACTGGGATGGATGATCCCATCTCTAGGAGAGGAGAGCTGTACCCAGATGGCTCCCTCTAAGTACTTTTGTTCCAGTTCAGGCAGTAACAGAGCTAGTCACACTGCCAGGAATAAAGATTTATAATAATCCTAAGTCTTGCTTTGTCCTCAGAGTCTTCTGGCCCTTTTCCATTGGCACTTTGTGCTGTGATCTCTCCAGCTCATCTTGAGTTGGTTCATTTTCTCAGACAACTTATCCAAAGCTCTTTATATAAAATCAGTCAGTATTCTTTCTTTGCTCTTATACATTTCTACTTTAAGCTTTAAACAGATGCTTTTGACCTTTGTCTCAAGTTTGTTGAGAGCTTCTGCTCTTACATATATTGTGTTTTATACTTTTATTTATTTACCAAATGGATCAATGCATTCTTGCGTAGCTACCTAGGGTTGAGCACTCTGGCTTTGTATTAGCTGGATATTGTATTAGCATCCACACTGGGTGGGTCCATGACACATGGCCTATGGCTTGTCTCATTGAATGCTCAACTGATCACACCCCCAGGAAACTCAAGTACTTCCCCCGAGTAAACAAATCCAAAAGAGATTCCCCCCAAGAAAGACCTTTCTGAAAAAGGCATTCTCAAGTTTTTCAATTAAAAAAAAAAAAGATGTAACATTCACAAGAAAATTACTATTTGAAAATAATTACTATTTGAATTCTTATTATATACATGTATTGCCTATTAAAATTTTTTTAAAAACATTTTATTTATTTATTCATGATAGACATAGAGAGAGAGAGAGAGGCAGAGACACAGGCAGAGGGAGAAGCAGGCTCCATGCTGGGAGCCAGTCGCGGGACTTGATCCCGGGATTCCAGGATCATGCCCTGGGCCAAAGGCAGGTGCTAAACCACTGAGCCACCCAGGGATCCCCGCCTATTAAAATTTTTAAGGCAATTTGTGTTTTAAAGTTTTATATCTTTCTGGTTACTGTAATTACCTATTTATTGGTACACATTTTATTAAGTAAATTTTAGAGCACTTCCTGTGCTAGAAATCACTCTATCTTCATTCACGAGGGAGTAGAAAATTGAACCCCAGAATGTATTCATTGTAGAACACAGCATGATGGGCTAGGCCATTATAGTAAGGACGTTGGCTTCATTCGGCTTCAGCAAAAAATCAGGCTGTTTCTCTGTGTTTGTAAATCTCTGTCCAAGGACTTCTTGGACTTGAGAATAAAAGAAAATATTCATTGAGGGTGGGGTCATGATAGTGGCAGTGGTCTTGGTGGAGAGTTGGCCCCATGGGAGGGGACTGACCCTTCCCTAGGGGTCTACTTACTTTGCAGCAAATGGTGGTCAGGTGCCATTCTTGTCTGGAGTCCTGTAGCACTGGTTGCTATTACTTTTCTAGGCTAACCCCAGGAGCTCTGCACCATATTTTTATGAGCACAGTTAAGTGATTGAAAGGTCTCATTGTTATAACAAAGGGCATAGCATTTTAAAACAATTTTCCCAGTTTAATTTGTTGTAAAACCCTTTAACTAGAAAAGAAAAGAAAACCATGCATTTCAGCATGTGTCATTTTTTCTGGGAATGTCCAGAAAAAATTACCTTTGGGGGGTAGTATGAACAAAAGAATCCTGCAGGAAGGGTGCTAAGCTAAAAAAGCTAACTTGCAAGGATTTGTCTCTTTTTCACTCTAGCACATCCTTGTGAGCTCTACTGCCGACCCATAGATGGCCAGTTTTCCGAGAAAATGCTGGATGCTGTCATTGATGGTACCCCTTGCTTTGAAGGTGGCAACAGCAGAAATGTCTGTATTAATGGCATATGTAAGGTATTGGGTATGTTTCCTTAATCTACAACTTTATAAAATCATGATTTTTATTAATTCAGGAAGTCAGATGTTCTAAGCTTTTGCTTTCATGACATTGGCACGTGGTCTGGTTTTTATATGTGATCTGTGAGACAGGTATTTTAAGTGTAGATCAGAATCCACAGTTTGGAATTGAATGCTTTCCCTCCTGCTGTGGTCTTTCTTTCTTGAGGTATTGATGTGCTCTGTGATATCATTTTAGGTACAGAACAGGGTCAAATTGAAGAAGAACCAAATTAAAGGAAGAAGTATTAGGAAAAGACGACCCTGGTTATTTCTGTGACATTAAATTATTCGTTGGTTACTTGCCAATAGAGTACTTAAACTTGAGATAAAGTTGAAATTAATAATAGTTTGTATAGTGTTTTGTGCAAAGCATTTTTACTTCTAATTCTCCATTGTTTACCAACATGATCTTCTTAGGAAGAGAGATGACACGAAAACCAGGTATTTTAAACCAGGTCTTCTGATATCTGTTTACCTTTTCCATGCTGACTGTGTTAATCAACTCTACCTTTTTATAAATTGCTAAGACCTGACTTGTCCGTGCTTTTATGTGTGCAACCATTGAAGAAATCCTTTCCAGTGCTCACAGTTTAGTTTGCAAGGAACTAATGAACAAGTTTTGTAATCCAACACTCAGGTATACGTCTCAGTTTTAAGCAAAGGTGTTTGTAATCAATGAAAGAAAAGTTTTGTAGAAAGTTCTAATTAGCTGTTAGTAAAGCATAATGCTTAGTGCTCAGGCTCTAGAATATGAACTTAATACCATTGTTTACCAACTGTATACTTCTATAAATTTTGCTGAGACTCGGTTTCTTTTTTTAAAAAATTGGGATATTGTTGTATCTTCCTAGTTGGTGTCAAAAAAGATTAAATAAAGACATATGTGTTAAGCCCCTAACAGAGCCCCACCCAGCACACAATAAATTTCTAATGCATTTTATTTCCTTTTGTAAATGTTTATCATAATTTTTTTCCACTGGACTAAATTGCTATTATAGAAAGCTCCTGCCCATAACTGTTCAGCACCCTGAAAAGATACATTTATCACCTCAAAGTTGTCTATGACTTACTTCATTAGTGACCAAAGCATAGGAGGCCATGTGACGATCCCCAGGAATGAGTGAGTTAAAAGCAAGTCATAATTGTACTCTATATTTGTAAGAGCTCAAGCAAAATTCTCTTTCAGACCCTTTACTAATGATCACTATGGCTACAAAAAGCCAAAAGTCATTAATATGTATTTAGGTTAGATCCGTTCTCCAGAGTGGGACGAGGTTTATCTAGCTAATTCAGGCCTTGGCAGCCCCATCATTGTCCAAAACAGTGGTTCTCAGCCTGGCTGCCTATTTGAATCATCTGAAGAGCTTTTAAAAACTAATGATGTCTAGACTCTATCTCAAACCTGTTGGTTTAGAACCTCTGGGATTTGGGGCCTGGGCATTGACATCTTTAAAATCTCCCAGGTAATTGCTATAGAAAGCAGTGAGGACATTCCAGGTGGATTGGGTCTCGGTGCCAGTCGGTATTTCAGTTCTTCTCAGTCACTTGAGAATTTACAAAGTAAAGCAGTGTTAACTCATAAGCAAAATATGAGAATTGCTAAGAATACGTATTACTTATTCACTAATAGAGCAGGAGGCCCGGGTGTAAGACTGGAATCTGAATTCTCTAATACTCAAGATAATGTGCTCTTCAGTCCAAATGACAGGGTTAAGAATTGATGATAAGCTCCTGACAGAGAGGACATAATCATTAGAATAAAAAAACAACCTACAGAATGAAAGAAAATATTTGCAAACCATATATATCATATGTATGTCAAGAAGTTAATCTCTAAAATGTGTAAGAAACTCCTTACAACTCAATGGTAGAAAAACAACCTGATTAAAAGAATGAGTGAAGAACTTGAATAGATATTTCTCCAGAGAAGACATACAAATGGTATAGGAAAGGGTGCTTAAACTCATTAAACATCAGAAAAATACAAATCAAGCCCTCAATAAGATATCCCCTCATACCTGTTAAGATGGCTGTCTTCAAAAACCATAAAATAAGTGTTGTTGAAAATGTGGAGAAATGCAGACCCTGTAGAACTATTGGTGGGAATGTACAATCGTGCAACTATTGTAGAAAACAGTATGGAAGTTTCCTCAAAACATTAAAAATAGAGCTACCGTATGACCCAAACATGGGATTTCTGGGTATATAGCCAAAAGAATTGAAATCAGGATCTTGAAGAAATATCTTTCATTGTTCATTGCAGCATTATTTACAACAGCCAAGGTATGAAAACAATCCAAATGTCCATCAACAGATGAGTGGACAAAGAAAATGTAGTATACCATGTTGTATACATATTATAGAATATTAGTCAGCTTTTAAAAAAGAGAAATCCTGCCATTTGTGACAATTAGGGATGAGCCTGGAGGACGTTATGCTAAGTGAAACAAGCCCATCACAGAAGAACAAATGCCACATGATTCCACTTATGTGAGAATCTAAAATAGACTCATAAAAGCTAAGAATAAAGCTGGGAATGCCAAGGGCTGAGGAGAGGGAAGCATGGAGATTTGTTGTTCAATGTGTACAAGGTTTCGGTTATGCAAGATGCAAAGTCCTAGACATCCTGCGTATATGGTGCCTATGGTTAACATGCCGTATTGTGCACTTAAAAATTTGTTGAAAGCGTAAATCCGCCATTAAATGTTTTTAACACACACACAGAGTCACAGGAAACTTTTGAAGGGGATGGATATGACTACTACCTTGATTATAGTGGTGGTTTCAAAGGTATTTGTGTAAATCCAAACTCAATCAAGTTGTTTACATTAAATGTATACAGTATTTTAGGTATCTGCTATACCTCAAAAAGCTGTTTTTTAAAGAAATTATGTAATGGGAAATTTAAATGATTTTCTTTCTCTTTTTTCTTTTTCTTTCTTTCTTTCTTTCTTTCTTTCTTTCTTTCTTTCTTTCTTTTTTTTTTTAATGTTGCTCATTGGAATGGCTGTCTGGCATGGTAGGAGTCACATCAAAAGACACCCTTGCTGGAGCCATTGTCCACATTTGGTAGCAGCAGGAGAGTCACCTCTGATTCTGCCAAAGGCAGACAGACAATTTTGTTGTGGGCCCTCTTGCCAGAGCACATGGCATGAAAAAGCATAGTGACGTCTGTTTAGTTTTCCCCAAGAGCCCTTATGTTTTATATGCAGCAAGGAAGACTGGCTTGTGTCTTCCTAGGCCTTGTGTTAGACACTTAATTCAGTGTTGGTTGTGCTGAGTGCAGCCGATGGAAGAAGCAGTTAGGGTGTGGTTTCTATGAGAACCCATCGAATATGCTGTGGAACGTATGCTTTGGGACACGAATATGCTGTGTCTCCTTCCCCCAACCCCCACCTCCAGCAGCTTCAGGGAAGGGACTGGTTGCAGGCTGGTTGCTGGAGAAGAGAGATATATGTTCAAGGTATTTGTTTTCCTGGCTTTATTTCCTTTATTCTTCACATTTTTTTCTATCCTCTTCTGGTAGAGATTTTTTAAAAACACTTTAAAATTACTGTATCTCAGTGTTGATCTCCTGGCTCATCCCAAATCAGCAAAGGAATGAAAGTCTCTGGGAGTATGATTTATAACGATCAGCTTTATTAGAGTAACCTCACACTGGATGTAAACATATCACTTGTGAAGGGTTGACATTTCCTCATGACCACGAAATACACATCCAGACAGTTTCTTTTTTTTTTTTTTTTTTTAATCTCTTAGTATTTTATTGACCCAATTAGGTCCAGTAGCACAATCCTTGGACCTGAAGAGACAGTTAGTTTGAGGAATAGAGGTATTTTCTGTCCCTGGCCATTAATTCTCTGTTTGGCTGATGGAGGGAGGGTGTGTTTAAAAACCCAAGCTGTCCTTCCTTTCAGTTGATTTGAGTTGGCTTTAAAATAGGAAAGGAAATAGGATGCGCACCGGCTGATATATGGAGGTGCCCAACCTCTATGTTGTACACCTGAAACTAATAGGACACTGTGTGTTAATGCTACTGGAATTAAAATAAAGACTTAAAGAAATAAATAATAAAATAAGGAAGGGAATTGTCTTTGATGGAGAAAAAAAACCTACAAAGGTACAATTCTTTGTAGACAAAGAAGTCTGACTAACAGAATCTGGTACAGGTTCCCTCTCTCTTTTGCTAGAGACCACGCAACAAAGACATTCAGGGGAGGCCTCTGTGTTTCATGGCTTTCTGTCTAAGTGTCATGATTTTTTGGCATCTGATGCTACTGAACACCCCCCAGTATAGTTGCTCCCCTTTTCCAGCATGGGGATTTTAGGGTGGGAGAGACTTGGCTGAAGAGAAGGATCCATGGAGAGGGAAAGACAGTGATGGGAGAAGGGCCAATGGGCAGAGCCCTGGGAAAGGATCAAGTCCAGAGCAGGGGGCAGAGTCAGTCTCCGCTCACAGGAGAAAGTGTGCGATGGCTGGGGTACAGCTATGGGTGAAGTGCAGTGGGGCTGGGGTCCCAGGAGGCTCCAGAGCATCTGATGATGGTCTGTAGGTCAGAGTTCACCCTCCTGGCCCTGAAGGAGTCTCAGCATTGAGCCAGCTCTTTCTCCATGGCTGCTGGTTCACCTGCTGGCGCAGAAGGGAAGCAGAGGTCACCCCAGTGAGGAATGTAAAGGGGTCGAACAACCACATTATAGGTGGAGTAACTGTACCCTGGGAACTCTCATTAGAGAGGAGGGGACATGAGGTTTGCACACCAGAAGGGGATTTACTGCTGCAGCAACTCTGATCCCAAGACATTTTCAATGTCAAATCTATGGAACGGCCTTCAAGTCTACCTGTGGCTCCGGGGAAATTGGGAGACCTGCCCAGTGTGTGCCTCTTTCCCCCCTAACCAAGTATTTCATTTACCATCAGTGGATGCTTCAGTTACTCCTCTTGCTGCCCCCAAGACAAGGAACTGTTTGTTCCCGTGTCTGTCCCCAGCCTCGATCCCATCAAGAGCGAGGGGGGAGAGGGGAAGGCAGATGTCCAAGGCAGGTGCGGTGTCCCCTGGCTGTGACAGTCACCCTCAGCCTCTTTCCCCCACAGATGGTCGGCTGTGACTATGAGATCGGCTCCAACGCCACGGAGGATCGCTGCGGTGTGTGCCTGGGGGACGGCTCGGCCTGCCAGACCGTGAAGAAGATGTTTAAACAGAAAGAAGGATCTGGTAACAAACAAATAATTGAAGTGGCAGGGGACTGAGAATGGAGGGCAAGATTGATGGCTACTTCTTACAACAGATTGTAACTTTCAAAGAACTCAACGTGGATGCAGCCTTCAGGACAAATGGGTCAGGGCCCCTTGACAGCTTCAGGGAAGGGCTGATTGCCAGGCACTTACAGGAGGCCTCACCCCACACAGGGACCTAAATGGCCTGGGGGCTGTCCCCAGGAGCCGGAATGAGTGTGATCCCTGGGAGAGCATCCAGGGCTGAAGCCAGTGGCATAGGAATGGACCCAAACTGGGGGAAACAGATCAAAAGTTGCCCAGGAAGGGTGCAGACCCAGGACAGGCTCTAAAAGAGAGACAGAGAAGCCAGCTGTGGGCTTCGAGGCAGAAGGCCCCAAGTGTACCTTCAAGGACAAAAGAGAGGCAAGGCAAGGTCGCTTCAGCTTGCCCTTCTTCCTACCTCTCCCTGTAAGGGGTCCCACCCCTGGTGCCCTATAGTGCTCCAGTGGCCGCTGCCACCCGACGTCCTCGCCTGACCCATGCTCTGTTGTTCCTTTCCCATGATGACCTCCCACAGGGCTTTTTCTTTGTGTAGCTCCGGGCTACTAATAATCCTCGGGAATGAAGAGCCCACCCTGACCCCAAATGAGCCATGATTTTACCTGCACATTTGTCTTCAAGGCACCAGGAGTGATCGATAGCCGAAGGGGTCTTGGGAGGAGGCTAAGTTAGATGCAGAGATGATGAAGACAACTCAGAGTATCATAGTTTAGGCGCCCCCAGAACTACAAGAAAGACAAGAATTCAGGAACCAAGAGTTTATTTGTGGGTCAGGAGACCCTGGAAATCAGGAAGTGACAGGACTCCCAGATAGAGTGGACCACCCTTTTCCTGGGTTCCAAAAGCCAGTCCTCTCTTTTAGACACACTCCCCACCCGGGATGAAGTTACTAAGTATGCCCTCGAATGTCAGGCACATTGATTAAGTGCCCTGTTTGTCCCTAGGACACCTACCAGTGGATGACCTGAATTTATTTAATTTCATCTCTATTTTTTGATCTTCAACTACTGAATTAATAAGGTTAAATTGTAAAGTGATAGGCTTATCTTGCCCTTTAGAATTGTCACTGAAGGATTATACTTTATGTCTATCTATTTGATGACTTTACTATGCATGAAACGTATCCTTTGCATTACTTATTAGGATTGCAAATGATAACTCGGTGCATCTTAAGCTTATGATCAAGCATCCTATGTTAGCTGAGATTTATTCACTCTTTTAAAGTTGCTATGTAAATATTTTCCATTATTTAGATGTGACCTTATTTACTTAATTATAAAATCACCTTTAAAATCATTTCTACATTTAATCTCAGTATTATTTGTTTATCTTTGGGGTTCATGTCTTTGGCCTCAGATATGTTATGCTCCTTTCATTATGGTAACTCCTTTGAAAAGCAGAGTTTTCATTCTTGAATGTCTACCACTTAACCTTTTAACTAAGCCCTCAGGAAATTGGTCTCTAGTTCTGGGTTCTTAACTCTTCTCTTGTTTTTTGGGAGTGAGGAAAAAGGCTAGACGCATCTTGAGCTTCCTCCCACCTCCACACCTGCCTTAGAGACCTTGATACCTCTGGCCACGTGCCTACCACTGAGCATTTGGCATCCCTTGTGCCTTTGGTTCCCCTCTCCCATTTGCTTCCCAGAGGGCTTCTGGTGGCTCTTGCACCCAGGGAGGGGTGTCAACTTTAGACTGTATGTATCCTGAGAGCCTCAAAGCCCTCTGGCACTGCTACCCCCAGCACAGTGGGGAAATCCAGCCAGATCTCACTCTGGACTCTGTTAACAGCCATCTGGGTCATCTGTGTTCCTCACACCTACCAGGCAAATCCCACCTTTGCAGCCTGCCTAATAAAGCTAGATACATCATAAAGACCCTGGCTGCTGCCACTCCACCATGGGAATGAAACCAAGAAGTAATGCAAAAATATGAGAAATGGAGTGAGATTGCACTGGGTAGATTGATGAATACCAAGGCCAAAGTCAAAAGAGAGAACTTAACATCCTCTTTCTGAAGACAGCCAAGGCATAGTTAGTTGTTTTCTGTGTGTATTTACGTGCTCCTTGCTTCTCCTTGCATTGTATTCTTTCTCTCTAGTGCGGTTATAAACCGAAAGATGAATTGTCTTTTAGGCTCTGTCATCACCCTGCTGAACCCCAAGTCAACAAACATAATTTCTATCTAAAGAGGTATTCAATAAGTGCTCATATAAATTCAAATGAAAATAGCTTTTTTAAGGTTGAGTCCATATCTCCTTGACAATAAAGGAGATAAATCATTAATTGTTTTACAGTTATGTTGATGGAATATTGAGTATTTTTCCTTTGTGATATGCTGCCTGGTTCAGCTGTAGTGTTATAGCTCTGGTTTGTTTATTGTTTGGTTGGTTGGTTTCTTAACATGAATTGGTACAATATTGTGATTGTAATGTAAACTCAATATTGTAATGCTGGGCTTTGGTCATTTTATGATTCTGACCCAAAGACATAAAGCTCAGAGTTTTTCCCTTATGCATATCCCGAATTATTCTTTTCTCCTTTTCTCTCCACCCAGAACTGTGGTTTCTTAAAATTTTTTTTAAAAGAACCATGGTTTCTTTGGTGGGTGGCAGTGATTGGCTTGATCTCCCTGGTCAAGGCATCACATTTGCCTTCAAGAACTTGTGACATTGAGATCCCTGGGTGGCGCAGCGGTTTGGCGCCTGCCTTTGGCCCAGGGCGCGATCCTGGAGACTCGGGATCGAATCCCACATCGGGCTCCCGGTGCATGGAGCCTGCTTCTCCCTCTGCTTCTCCCTCTGCCTGTGTCTCTGCCTCTCTCTCTCTCTCTCTCTCTCTCTGTGACTATCATAAATAAATAAAAAAAAAATTAAAAAAAAAAAAGAACTTGTGACATGCGGGGGGCCCTCATGGAGGACAACTCTCAGAGCAAGGACGTTTCTGCAGTGAGTTACATGGGGGCTGTGACTGGAAATAGCTTCGTTATCCCAGCACTCAGGCGTCAGAGCTTTGTTATTACAACCACGACCTTGAGAGAAAACCCAATGTCTCCTTTCCTGGGGGAGTTAGCAACCATCAGAAAACACCAGGATAACAATGAACTTGAGCAACTGGTACAACTAGCACTTGAGGCAAGGTTGTATCCGAGACTAGGAAATAACGGGAATATGCAGTCACCCAGAAGAATCCAAGTCTTTCAAACCTTTCATGGCCTAACTGATCCATGTGTCTGCCTGTGTTCTCCTCCCTTCCTGCTTTACTCTGGCTTGTAGCTTTCTTTTTAACACAGTAATTTAAAACAAAAGTGTAAGTGGAGAAGTCTGCCTTAGAGACGCACATGGTGGTCAGACCGAGCTTCTCCTCCTCTCTGGCTGCTATTGCCTTTGACTAGGGAAGCCTGAAATGTTAGCCAAGTCCTTTTTTCTGTTTTTTGTTTTGTTTGTTTTTTTGTGTGTGTGGTGGTGGTGTTTTGTTTTGTTTTGTTGTGTTGTGAGTGCTCCTAAGAAAGAGAGAAAATGATGAATGATGTGGAATTAAAATAGACTGAGAGGTAAGAGACCAGGTGCTGATCTAGGTTACCATTGACTGTGGGAAAGTCACCCATTTGGACCACCATTTCTGAGGCCCCTTTCAACCCTTTCTGGTATTTATCTTCTCCTTGCCCTTAGCCTTCAAGCTGGTCATATGTTTGTTGATATCCAAGTGTTAAAGTTGGGCACAGTCCCTGAAGGAGTCCCTGAAGGAGAAGATGTCTTTATCCATGGCCTTCTTTGGCTGTCCCAACAACTAAGTCCCTGCCTATCTCTGCGAGGGGGAACTCATGTAGTAGATTTGACAGTGTGTGCCAGATGGCAGCATCATGCCTTCTAGTCAGTGTCATATTTGGGGACCATAAGGCCCACTTTCTTGTAGATGCTCCAGAATAGCTTCCATTTCCTCTCTTAGAGAAGGATAAAAGAAAAAAGAATTGCTGTCTTGGTATAGTGCCATGGTTACTGTAGAAGTGTCTGGAATTAAAGAATCTAGATCCAGAATACAGTGAGCTGTGTACAGATATCATCAGCTCATTCATTTATTCATTTACTCTATTACCTGAGAAACATTAAGTACCTATTGTGTGCTTGGCAGAGGGATAGAATGACAAATAAGACAACAACTCTCTTTCCATTGCTGTCTCTGCCTCACCCCATCCAGGTAACAGGATTGGGCCGCACTCTGCCACTTGGCCCTTAGGCAGAACTTAAATAAGGAGCCTGGTTCAGGAAGAAGTTGGTAGAGCATTAAGCTCTGTTCTTGTAAGGGCACCCTGGGCTAGTTACCCAGAACCTTGACCTTCGTCCCAAACTCTTATAGTCCCTTCCCTAGAATGCTGACCCATTGTCATATAGTTCCTTAGGTTGTTTTTTTTCCCCCTGTTGTATAATTTCCTAGATTCTATATGACTCACCTACCTTGGTCTTAAACGTTAAGACCTGACAGTTTTTAGTATCTTGGACTAATTCACTGACTTCCTAAAACCACCACTCTGGACCCTTCCGGTCTTGCCAATGTCTCTAGACTTGACTAATGGCAGACCCAGTTACCACTAAACCAGCTCCTGGTCTTGCTCACACTGGCTGCTTTCCTCTGTTGCTGGGAACAAGGGACCTCATTCTCTGAGTGTCCTGGAACTCTCATACAGGTAATTGTGTCACTTAACTCAGTGACCAAACCTCCAGCCTTGGTTCCTACTTCCTTTATTTAATCTTAGCCAGGATGTGCTCAGACTTTTAGTTTAAACTCCTTTTATGGAACTACAACAGTTACCATACAAAATTCACCTTATTAGATGTTTTTAAATATATATTAAATACATTTGCACATCTGTTTAGTGCATTTGATGCATATAATAGAGTTATGGCAACTCTCTTGGCATAATGTTTAAATTCAGTTTCCTCTTATATACATCACAATTTCATTTTCACAATTAAGTATGTCGAAAAAAATTCCACAGTTTAGAAAACAGAGGAAGGACACAGAAAGTTTCTTCTAGAAACACTTGCCTCCAGTATCCACATCTTTAGGAGATTCCTGGAATGTGGTGAAAGAAGCAACCACCTGGAATTATGGTGGAACATGACCACCCAGATCCCATCCACTTTCACGAGCCTGTGTGTTTACAGGTTTCATTCTTCCACCTATAGCTCCCTAGTCTCTGCCACTGATCTTTTTGGTTGGATTCAGTTCACCTAGAATTAGGAATTGATACCAATTTCAAGTTAAGATTGCTGTCTTAATTGCTTAATGAGACAGATTCTGGACTTTTTTCTTGGGGCCATTTAGTCTCCGTGACAAACTGAGGAAGCTCGTGAATAAAAGGAACCCCTCAAGAACACCTCACAACACATGTTGGGATCTGTGGCAGCAGTACGTGTGTAAGGTCGAGACACAAGTCTGGACAGTGAGAAGGAAGAGACACTTCTAGGAACAAATGACATGGCTTCTTGACTCACAGTTGCTTCTATGCTATACGGCAAGATTCAGTTTGTTTGCTGTTGGCTTAAGAGAGAATAGTGTCCACTCCATGATTTTAGGTGGGTGATTGACGTGAGAAGGTCAGTGTCATAGAACACTGGTTTGCCAACAACATACACAACTGCCTGGGACATGGGAGCCTGGTGACAGGAGCTGAGTCCACATAGATAGGATGAGAATTTTTTTAAAAGTATTTTATTTATTTATTCATGAGAGACACAGAGCGAGAGAGGCAGAGACACAGGCAGAGGGAGAAGCAGGTGATACCAGGACCCCGGGATCACGACCTGAGCCAAAGGCAGACACTCAACCACTGAGCCACCCAGGTGCCCCAGGATGAGAATCTTATAAGAAAACATTTCAGAGAAAATCCAAGGCAGAAATAAATGCATAATAAAAAGAAAGAATGTGGCTTCCTTGAAACCAGAGTATCACCTTACTTGGTGACTGTCCTAGATCATGTTTTCTAGAAAATCCCAGACTGGAAGGAATGGGAAGAAAGAGAATGACTGGACACTCTACTTGACAGTTTTCATATCAAGGGAGCTCAGGGCTGCCACCCCTTGTCCCAGAAGCATTTAGGGTCAACATCTGTTCTCTCTTCTATGTTTTCTTTCCACTGACTTCTAGCAAAAGGTTTTTAGTTGCTTATGGTGTGTTCCAAGGTTCCAGTGCCCCTACAACACATTTTTTGAAATAATTAAAGCTAAAACTCAATCTAGGATAGAGCAATTTGACTTCTCCAAAGATCTGCCAAGCACACTTGTGTGTACGTATTTCCTCCTCACTCTGATTTGGGAGCGGGTCAAATGCAGGGTTTTACCTGAACTTGACATTGACGTGTCATTACTGTCAAGGCAGGCATCAAGAAGTGGACTGGCATTTCCCAGGAGCCTCTTCACGTGAAACCAACAGATTTGGGCTTGCAGTGAGGATTGTTTTGTCCGCTGCAAACTGACAGCATAAATCTTTTTAAAGATGAGCTGGTCGTTGTAGATAAATTGGGGTTAATAGTATGACCTCTTTAGGAGCACATTTTTATTAGAAGTGACAGATTGGAAACCAAATATGCTACTGGGTAAATCCTTTTTGTGAATAACAAAGAGTAGTTGGATAAGATGCACTTTAGCAGCAATAACCTATTGTAGCTCTTATGATAATGGCTTCAGAAGTGAGGCCAATTTTCTGCTCCATCCTCAGAGGCCCTGAGTATTCTTTTACTTCAAGGGGCTCAGGACTCAGTAATGGGATGGTTTCTCCAGGTGAGGCTCCATGGGCCCAGAGACTCCTTCTTTGAGGTCAAGATTACATTTTGCTACTTCCCCCCTAATTTTCCCAGTATTGCCCCACTACTGGTGCAAATGACTGACGTTTACCAGGGAACTGGGAGAGAAGTGATTTTCTGAATGCAAAATTCACCATTCTTAACACTTTAGACATGGTCTTACCAATCCCGGTAGCCTTCCTTTGATACAGAATAAATGTCTCAATAACTTTCCACCCTTCCTTTTTAAAAAAAAAAAATTATTTATTCATGAGAGACACACAGAGAGAGGCAGAGACATAGGCAGAGGGAGCAACAGGCTCCTCGCAGGGAGCTTGATGTGGGATTCGATCCTAGGACCCCAGGATCACGGCCTGAGCCGAAGGCAGACACTCCACCACTGAGCCACCCAGGCATCCCTCTACCCTTACTTTTTAATAAGATTCTCCTTTCTATAAAGAAGACCCTTGAGGATAAGATACTCTGGAGGATTTTTTAAAGCCCTTTCTACCAATCACATTTTTTTAAATTAAAAATGCTATTTTAAGAGTTGATTAGCAAACCCTAGTTATAGGCATATGTACTTCCCACCTATATGTGTGATGTTGGCATAGATGGAACCCAGTTTTCTCATTTGGTAAACAGAAAGGTTTGTAGCCATTCATTTCCAATTAAATGCCCATTAATAGCAGATGGGTTAAGTAAATGGGTTTCTGTCATTTTTGCAGTTGTTGAAATGCTCAAAAATACAAAAAGATATGTAAAGTATATTAAATTTTAAAAGTGATAGTTGGAAAAAAATAAAAAATAAAAAGTGATAGTTGGAATAGTTCATGTACCATGATCCCACTTGTTAAAAAATTATGTGTTTATGTGCTTATACATGCAAACAAAGATTTTGAAAACGAATCCAATAAACTGTTCACTGTAATTGTCTTTGGGACATGGGACTGGAGATGAAGGAAGATTGAAATTTTTACTTTTCATTTTATTCTCAAGTTTGGGCTTTTTTGTCGCACGCAAAGGAGTCTGGTGGGTATATTGTGGTTCTTTTTAACTCAAAATTACCGTAATTTTATATTTTGGCTTTTCCTTAGATACTCTTTTGCAAATATGTGTTACAAATGTGCATTACTTTTGCTCATCACTAGATCTGTCTCAGTTTATATCTTCTGTCTGTAAACTGTTCAGAAGCAGCACTTAATATTCACTGAAAGCTTTTATTTTAAATTTAATGTATCTCCCCTTTGAATTTGGCAGAGTCCACCGCGTTAAATATTTCTGATTTTGGATTTTCTCTCTTAAGTGAAAGATAAAAGCACACTCTTTGTTTTTGGGGTTTTTTTCCATCTAGTTCTCTTTGCTTTTGGTTTTTTTTTTTTTTTTTTTTTGAGGGAGGGGTTGTTTATTCTTTGTAAACAAGGGAGATAAGGTGGTAACCACAATATTTGATGCCAATTGATTTTTCTGCATGAGTTCTGGTCTGAGAAGGCATATGACATCCCAAGTCAGAAGGGGCTGCAGATCAAGATGCTCCAAAGGCATTTCAATAAATTGCATTAGCCTCAATTACACATGATAAATATTTTCCCTGAGCTAGTTATGAATCTACAGTGTTAGGGCACCTGGGTGGCACAGTCAGTTGAGTGTCCAACACTTGATTTCAATTCAGGTCATGATCTCACGGTTGTGAGCTTGAGCCCTGTGTCTGGCTCCATGCTCAGCACAGATCCTTCTTCAGAGTCTCTCTCCCTCTCCTTCTGCCCCTCCCTGATCACATTCTCTCTCTCTCCCTCCCTCTCTCTCTCTCTCTCCTAAATAAATAAATAAATAAATAAATAAATAAATAAATAAATAAATAAAATGTTTAAAAAAATTTTTGTAGTTTTAATCAACTATTTCAGGTAAGTATTGTGAGAGCCAAATGGAATTTAATCAAGTACTACAAGACCTGCATTTTGGTCTTGCTGGATGGGAAATGCCAGTATGAAAAATGGAGCTAAGGTTGTGGCCTGAGGATCTGAGCAAATCATACCTGCTGACCAGCCCTAGGATTTTAGCTCCCAGGACCCCTGCTACTCTCATGTCTGAGGGAGAGAAAACAGTCAAGGCCCTCCCAGGTCACAGAGATGAAGGTTTGCTTGTGGCTGAAAAACCTAGTGTCCATCCGCTGCAAAATGACCAGGATGATCAGGATCTTAAAACCAGCATTTATATAGAAAGGTTAAAAGAACAAAGAATGTTTTGCTTAGAAAAGAGAAAAATAATTGAATATCGGAGTTGTGAGGGCTGTCAGACATCATCTGGTTGGAGCCCCTTCATTGTGCAGATGACATTTAAAGAAGTTAAATAAGTCAGTGAACACCATATAGCTCATTCAAGGTGATGCAAAAACTAAGATTCAAGTGTTCTGACTCCCATGTCTGGCATTTTCTCATGCCATCCCCAAAGTCCATTCTTTCCAGTGTATCACATTTATAAGGTGATGATTCTTAAGAAGCCCAAATAGGATAAATGCATAAAATGCTTAGTGTGGAGCCTGCCAAAGGGAAGAAACCATTATGTGTTAATTCCTTTTCTCCCCAGTACGTCTCCTACCATGACAACCAATAAATAAGAATAGGTCTATAGCTAGAATTGATCATCATCTTTAAATGGATGCCCTCTGGTGCTTTTTCACGAAAATAAAATGTGAGTTCATATTTCATCAAAACATAGAAAAATAAGAAAAAAGAAACCTGTCTAGTGAATAGAATTGCCCAGCAACATAAAAAGCTATGCTCAGAGCTAAGTTTCTCATCATGAGCTATATTCAGGAGGACCAGGTGGCAAATCAATCCAAGATTCCCTCAGGAATTCTCTTAATGAATTTAAGCTATGATTAGATTATTTCTAAGAGTCTATCTTTAACTTGCAGGCAGTGAGGACAGCTGAGCAGAAGGGTGTATCCAGTGCAATGTTGAAGATTCATCTGATAGCCACGGCAAATGGGGGAGCAGAAATGCTAATAGGGAGCTAATTAGGGGCTATACGTTTTTTTAACTTCAATTTAAAATCACAGAAAAGTCAATGCTGGCTCAACCACAAATGTTTCAGAGTTTAATCTGCATTTATTTCACCTCTTCTCACAAAACTGTGTCTGTACTGAGTCACAGAGTACCTGGGAATTCTGCTCCTGCCCAAGCTCTTTAAAATTCCCCATGACTAAATAAATATAAAAAATAGTGAAAGGGATTATAGGGGAAAGGAGAGAAAATGAGTGGGAAATATCAGAGAGGGTTACAGAACATGAGACTCCTAACTCTGAGAAATGAACAAGGGGTGGTGGGAAGGGAGGTGGGTGGGGGGTTGGGATAACTGGGTGATGGGCACTGAGGGGGGCAGTTGACGGGTTGAGCACTGGGTGTTATACTATATGTTGGCAAATCGAACTCCAATAAAAAAATAAAAATTAATAAAATTCCCATGACTGACACCTAGGTGGCTCAGTCCATTAAGCATCTGCCTTTGGCTCAGGTCATGATCCCAGGGTCCTGCGTTAGAGCACCACACCCGGCTTCCTGCTCCACGAGGAGCCTGCTTCTCCCTCTCCTGCCTGCCCCTCCCACTGCTTGTTCTCTCTCTCTCTCTCAAATAAACGAAATCTTTAAAAATAAATAAATAAATAAATAAATAATAAATAAATAACTAAATAAATAAATAACTAAATAAATAACTAAATAAATAAAATTCCCCATGACTAGTGTATCTGCTAATCCCAGTAACCACCCAGGGGGAAGATAAGGGCACTAAACAGTGGGAATGAATAATGAGTCAGAAACAGAGTGTGTGCAGCCAAGCAGGTGTGCCTCTTTCATCATTGTGTCTTCTCTCCTTAGGTTATGTTGACATTGGGCTGATTCCAAAAGGAGCGAGGGACATACGGGTAATGGAGGTTGAGGGAGCTGGAAACTTTTTGGCCATCAGGAGTGAAGATCCCAAAAAGTATTACCTCAATGGAGGTTTTATTATCCAGTGGAACGGGAACTACAAGCTGGCAGGGACCATCTTCCAATACGACAGGAAAGGGGACCTAGAGAAACTGATGGCCACAGGCCCCACCAATGAGTCGGTGTGGATCCAGGTAATGCAGAAGTAAAGGTAGCTGCTGATATGTGTGTTAGTGAAGATATTTCTGATTTTCATTTCCAGGGTATTTGCTAGGGGAGACTAAGAACGCTTAAAACTTCGTTTAACAAGGAGCAGGGAGGAAAGCAAGATATTACTTTGTGCGAATCATCCTTTATTGCCTAGAAATTGCTGAAACCCTGATAAGTGCCAGGGGCCCTAAAGTCATTTATTGGGAATTTTAAATTCAATTTCCAGTATGGTTGACACAGGCTGTTTATTTCAGAGTGATTTTTTCTCAGGCATAAAAAGGATGCTCTCCATCTGGGCTGAGTTTCCAGGTAGCTTTCCAGCAGCAGCGATGGACCAACACAGTTTTCTCATGTTATCATGTGGTTGTTCTTAGGCAAGAGGCTTGACTTTGTGAAGCTCTTGGAGGAGAACAGGGTTAGAATGTTGCATGTGCACCTTAAGGGCATGGTCTTTCATGTTGGCAAGAAACCAGAGAGAAAGAGTGGAATCATCATACCAGTAGAGATAAGGCAGGTTGGGGATGCCAGATGGTTCCAGAGAGAGTCTGACCTAACCATACTCAGAAGTTAGAGGGAGATGATTCCAGAGCCAGAGATCAGAGCACTCAAAGAAGCCAGAGATGAAGGCTTGACTGCTATGATTCATAAATGTCTGGGGACCTGACATCTTACCTGCCATACATGGCAAAGGATTTATATATGGGAACCCTGATCCCAAGGAGCAACCAATCAATCCATCAGCTCTAAGTTTAAGATGAATCCTTTTTAAATGTGTGGTGAGGGGCGCCTGGGTGACTCAGTCAACTGAGTGTCTGCCTCTTGGTTTCTGCTCAGGTTGTGATCTCAGGGTCATGAGATTGGACCCCACAGTGGGCTCTGCACTCAGCATGGAGTCTGCTTGGGATTCTTTCCCTCTCCCTTTGCTCCTTGCCCCACTCAAGTGCTCTCTCTCTCTCACACACACACTCTCTCTCGCTCTCTCTCTAAAATAAGTAAATAAATAAAATCTTTTTAAAAAAATATGTGATAAGTAGACTGCCTGCAGGAGAGGGAAGTAAGGGGAAGGCCCCAAGAGTGGCATGACTTGGCTAAAGCCTATGAACATTTTTACCCCAGAACTATATATTTTATAGGAACTAACCATCCTGAGAGCTAGAGAAGAGCATCATAAGACAACAGCAACAACAATAATAAAAGTTACTCTTTATTGAATGCTGACTACATGCCAGTCACTATTCTATTCATAGCTAATCACTGTACATTTATTGACTTATTTAACTCTCACAACACCCCTACTAGTCACACACTATTATTATCCTCACTCTGGAAATGGAGAAACACAAAGAGATTAAGTAACTTACCTGTAATCATCAAGTTAGTAAGTTCACAAGGGTGCAAGGTGACCCACCAGTCTGTTGTTGGCAAAGAGCTATCTCATTCCCTCAGAGCAGTTTCCAGAAGATTAGACCTCCCTGGGCATTCAGCCAAGAAATAATTGAATGGATATGAGGTATAGATCGATAAAGACATGGATGGATATAGATACAGATATAGATAGATGTATTGGTGGAAGTAGAGGTGGGGGTGGAGATACATTCATTTATTGGCATTTGTTCCAATGCACGCCTTCATAACCGCTCTACGATGATGTACCTTCGGTAGTGTTGTCACACAGCTGTGTTTTACAGTATAAAGTCATGACAGTGATGTCACCCTTCTTTTGCCTTTTAGCTTCTGTTCCAAGTGACCAACCCTGGCATCAAGTATGAGTACACAATCCGGAAAGATGGCCTTGACAATGACGTGAACAAACTGGTGTACTTCTGGCAGTATGGCCGCTGGACAGAGTGCAGTGTAACGTGCGGGACAGGTGAGCAACAGCTGCTGTGTCTGGGAATCCATGTCGGCTTCAGAATGAGCCATGGAGGCATTCTGGGCCCATGGTTCATACTCAGTGCCTGTGGATCTGCACCAGAAACACGGCCCAGGAGCCCCTGTGGGAGCAAATATTCTGGTCATGGTCTAAAGAGAGAGGCAGTTTTTCCTTTACACTTCATGAAAGATTTTCCTTGAAAAAAATGTTAACATGTGTTTTGTTTTGGTTTCAGCTTTATTGAGATATAACTGACATACAACATTGTGTAAGTTTAAGGTGTACAACTGGATGATTTTGTACACGTATATATAGTGAAATGGTTACCACATAAAGTCAGCCAGCCCATCCATCACCCCAATAGTTACCTTTTTTGTGTGTGGTGAGAACATTTAAGATTTGGTCTCTTAGCAACTTTCAAGTATACAATACAGTATGACAGGTGTTTTAAAAAGCAAAACAGAGAGACTTAAAAACCTGGTTGAGGACCTGAGGTCTACAAAAGTCAAACACCCCACTCAGAGGCTGACTGTCAGTAATGGCCAAATCCAAACCATGACAAGCTCTCCTGATTCCCACCCAATGTTCTTTATTCTGTCTCCTATTTACCGAGTATTTGTATCTATGAGGAGAGTAGTTTTCTCTTATAAAATAGAGCATTGGAGAGATTCCTTGCTGTCAAGTATGTCAGGATGGAATAAGTTCCTTTTTTAAAAGATTTATTTATTATTTAAGAGAGAGGGAGAGAGGAGGGCAGAGGGAGAGAGAGGGCTTTAAGCATGGAGCCCAACGTGGGGCTCAATCTCACTATCCTGAGATCATGACCTGAGGCAAAATCAAGAGTCAGATGTTTAACAGACCGAGGCCACCCAGGCACCCAGGATAGACTAAGTTCTGCTACCGTAACAAAGAAATCAAAACCTCAGGAATGCAACACAATGAAGGTTTATTTCGAACCCATTCTAAGTCTGATACAGGTTGGGTGGCCCAGCATCATCTTGGAGCTAAGACATCTGAAATGTGTGACTTCCAGTGTGCCCCACAGGAGAAGAAAGACTTGGCAGAGGCAGACTGGCTCTCATGAAGGGCTTTGGCCTGGTGGTGACACAGATCATTTCTGCTCACCTTTCGTTGGCAAACCTTTAGTCCTCTGGGTACTGTTAACTGCAGAGGGAAGCCAGGAACTGTGAACAAGCACAGGGGCATTTGTAGGGCACTGACTCTCTCTGCTACAGGCTAGATGAAATTCTGTGAGGCCTGGGAGCACAGGCTCAGAGCCTATCAGGTATTTGGGACTTTTCACTCTTTGGGGAGCTTTAATAGTAGTACCCATGAGAAGGCCTCTGCCTTGATCTCTCCTTTTAGATCGTGTCCAGGTCTGTTCTGGAACTTCCTGCCTTGATCCTGTATAACTACCACCTATAAACTAGGGCAGCAACAGGGTGAAGTGCCAGATTCAGGGATGCAACCAAGGGAATGAAGGTGAAGGAGTGAATGGGCCAGAAGAACACCATCTACTCCCCCATGGGCTTCTCTCTCACATACTGTGTCCCTGCACCACTCATTCACTTGCTCTCCCCTGTCCTCGCTCCCTGCCCCAGGAACTAGTCCTGCAAAGAGGTCCAGCAACAGGCATTGAGTCCATGTACTATCAACCTAATAAACAATTTCTGTATCACCAACTTCTTCCTTTCCCTCCTTCAGTACAGAAAGGTTAGCTTAGAGAAGGCACGGGGATCATGTTCATTTCAAAATGTGTGATGTTTTGAAAATCCTAAATATCTGGAGATCCATTAGGGTCAAAGGTGTGATGTGTGGCAGCGGCTGGTGGTGGGGTTAGGGTCAGTGCTGTTATCCCCTGACTGTGGCTAGCATTTCCAGACATCCTGCCCCACTGCCTGGGAAGCTGGGCTGGCTGTGGCACAAAAGCAATTTAAGCAGGAAAGAAGTTCATGAAAAAAATTTCTCTGAGGAGCAGTTGTGAGGAAAATGAGGTCGTGGGGACCGTAGTCACAAATACATTTTCCAGCTCACATCCCCATTTTTCTCTTCTTTCAGAAAAGTACAGGTGTAAGCTGTAAGCTTAAATCATTTTTGTCTCAGGACACCAAGGAGTGAAAACTCAGCCAGTCCAGAGGGGCCAGGTGCTCCTCCACAAAACAGAACACCCATCCACCCCTTTTCTGTTTCAGCATGGGGTGAATTCTTTGCATCACACACGCAGTGTTTCAGAACACAGGGATCCAAGGTAAATGGCCAATCGGCACAGTCATCAGAAAGCAGGCTCCTCCTGGCTAGGAAATGAGATGTCCTTACCAAATGTGAATCAGGATCCTTCAGCAGCACCTCGGCCTGCGTGGGCAAATGTCCTCCTGGGTCTTAAACCTTAACAGGAGCTGTCAGGGAGCTGTCACGGCGTCCACGTTCTCCCCCGAATCCCAGTCACACTGCCTGTTTCAGTGACCCTGAGCTGTCTTCATCTGGCGGAGAAGAAAGACAACATTTCTCCTTTCGTGCTGTCAGACAAAGAGGGTGAAATGCTAATATTCCCATAGGACACACGTTGCTAAATCTAAAGACAGAGACTGCCTGAAACACTGAATCAGTCATCGATGTCGTTGTATTTTCTTTGAGTTAAAACTTTCTATATTACAAAATTAAGTTAAATAGCTTACCGGAAAAGTAAAAATAGGAAAAGTCACTCCCCTGACACATGCACTTTTGTACTTTGCTTTTTTTGCCTTCCAATATCCTTATATGTATACACAAGCTTTCACTTAACGTCGTAACAGGGGTGCCTTTCCATGTGCTACTCCATCCTCATAGCTATCATTTTTATGGATGTGTTGCATTTCTCTGGCAAGACAAAGCAAAATGTCTTGAGCCAATTCTACATTGATCATCATCTTCTGGTGAGCTTTTGGGGACCGTGTAAAGAATGATTTAATTAGCGTTGATTTATAGATGGAATTTCTAGGTTCAAAGAATTTAAATATTATGGTAATGTTCAGAACCTTATTACCAAATTGATTCCCATAGTAAAAGATTTACAAACAAGTAGTGGCAACCACTTTATTTGTTTTGCTTTATTTTCATTGGTATTACATTGTTTTAGCCTTATGCTTTGTTGCAGGGAAGCATTACAAATGTCCTAGCAAAAATGGAGAACTTAACAGCAAACTCTTGCATACCAGCCACTCAGCCTTGTCAGACCTTACCATCGCTCATGCTTATTTCAATCTTCATGTTTAAACAAAAAAAAATCACACAAATATGCTTGAAGAGCATTTTGCTGGCTCCACTCCCTTTCGTTTTTCTCCAGAGCTAACTAGGGTCATGAAACTAGTATTTATTGTTTTCATGCATCTTGTTAAATGCTTTTATTATATATGTGAATAGCCATATACATTAAAAAATATTGTTTCTCAGGTATTTAAGCTTTTTATAAATAGGATCATTATCTGTGCATTATTCTTTGTCTTGCTGGTTTTACTCAGTATTATGCTTTTGAGAAAAATCCCCGCTGAATGAAGGGGAAAGGAGAAAAAATAAGTGGGAAATATCAGAAAGGGAGACAGAACATGAAAGACTCCTAACTCTGGGAAACAAACTAGGGGTGGTGGAAGGGGAGATGGCCGGGGGGGTGGGGGTGACTGGGTGGCGGGCACTGAGGCGGGCACTTGACGGGATGAGCACTGGGTGTTATTCTGTATGTTGACAAATTGAACACGAATAAAAAAAAATTATTAAAAAAAGAAAAAGAAAAATCCCCACTAATGATAGTAGCTCTAGTACCTTCACTTGAAGGGCTGCATACTGTTCCACTGTGCCAGTATACAATTATTTATACATTCCACTATTTTGCAGTTATAAACATCTTTGTAATGCTGTAATGAACACCTTTCCTCAATATTTCCAAAGCTCAAAGTAACCATGTGCATTTGAGATAGGTCCACATGTTCGTGATAAAGCATGAGAATCACAAATAGGAACACACGTTCCACTCTGACCCGGATGTGAGACCCTACACTGATGTTGAGAGGACAATTCACTTCTTTGGAAAATTAGTCAGATACTTCTTTGGCTATTTTAAAATTTCATTCGTCTTGCTACTGATCCATCTTTCATCCACTGTAACTGCCAGGGTCAACCAAGTGAAGGTATTGATCTCTGACAATATCTGGAAGATTTTTGTTAATATTTAGGACTTTGTGAAAATAATAGAAAATTTACTGAGATGGATTTAAGCATAGGCTGAGGAATAGGTTTATGTTGTTTACCATACACATAAATATATAGTATTTATCAGATAAATTACAAGTAGTATGTAATGATAGACACCATTCATTCCAATAGAGAAACTGAAACATCATTATTAATTTTGCCTTTTGCACAGCATTTGCCTGGCCAGTCCATCTGTTCAGCTAGCTGCTGATCCAGCACATTTATCTATGCAATAGCATTAACTTTGCGACAGGTATTTTATGTAATATTTTGTGTCCTTCTGCTACTTCTGAGTAAGCACATTTATCTTTGCTATTCGTGCACAGAAACAGGCCTTTTGGGGGGATGTTTCTAACCTCCGAGAGTCACCTGACAGTTTCCTTTTAGGTTTTGACAGGAAGAATTTGCCAACGTTTTCATGAAATTTCCAAGTACCTAAACTCTTCTTTTCTCTGCTCTACCACGGCAGGTGCATGCCAGTGTTTCTGGCTTCGGCCATGTCAGCCTGTAATCCACTCACACTGTCTAAGATGCCTCCACAGGTGCTTGTGTCTTTTCCAATGACTCAGTCCTTGGGCCCTGGAAGTTCCTCTTACAATGTTGCTTCCAGCTGTCGACAGTGTCTGATTTATATAACGAAAGAGGAATAACACAGTCTTATCAGTTGACAAAGCCTGAGTGGTTGAAAGGTTACCTATCTCTCCAAAAGAAGAAAATACTGTTTTATTTAGCAATAAAATATTGTTGATTCATTTTGAAGGATTCGCTTACCCTATGACAACTCCCTCTGACATTTTTAAATGTTGAGATGTGATCGCTGGTGTGTGAGTATGAAAGCCAGCCTGGGCACCGGGGCTGGAACGAGTCACATGAGGCAGCGGGAGGTGGCAGATGGCAGGTCCTGTCCTGCCAGCTGTGTGCCTGGGGGGAAGCCCCTCCACGTGCTGAAGTGGGGAGGTGACCGGCTTTTGGTGTACTCGTAGCCTTTCGAATATGGGAATTCTGTACACAGTAAGCCCTCTCAAAGCAGGCCTGGATGCCCTGCGGGTTCAGAGCGCCAACCTTTGTGCAAGCTGATGCTCTGTCCCTGGGAGGAGAGGCATCCCAGTCCCCAGTATTTCACACCTAACACTGAAGCATTACCTCCCTCAAGCGACATGATGACTTCCTTCTCTCTATCCCTCTGCCTCTCCATCCATGACATTCTGACCACCCTCTCTCCTCTCTTGCTAATGTCTTTGGTAGCAGAACCTGTGGTCCCTGTCTTCTCTCCACCTGTGTGACTTCGCTGTGCCTTCATTTCTTCATCTTTCACATACCAATAATGGTAGTGTTGACCTCATTGGATTGTTGCGAGGTTTGGGTCATTATATTTCAAAATAGATAATAATTAATACATTTTAATATATTTATAATATATTAAATATATATATATTTGTTGGCATGCACACATACAGTTTTGAACAGTGCTTGGGACAAGGAAAGCAGTACGTGTTCACTATTATTATTTATCCAAAGCTAAACCCAGCTTACAGATGTACTTCGTTTGCCCCTGGAACAAACCAGATAACCTATGGACAGCCTCCCCATCAGCCATAAGCATGGTAACTTGAACAGGGGCCTCACTTGACACTAAGCGTGTGGGCTCAGGATTTAATATATGTGAACCCTCTGCCTGACCCCCAGGTATTCGCCGCCAGACTGCCCATTGTGTGAAGAAAGGCCACGGGATGGTGAAAGCTACATTTTGTGACCCAGAAACACAGCCCAACGGGAGACAGAAGAAGTGCCATGAAAAGGATTGTCCACCCAGGTAAGAAGTGATAAGAATTAGAGCTCTGTGTGTCTGCTTAGAATGATGTCTGATTGGGGCACCCGGGTGGCTCAGTTGGTTGAGTACTCAACTCTTGATTTTGGCTCAGATCATGATCTCAGGGTCATGAGATCAAGCCCAGTATTGGGCTCTGCCCTGGGCATGGAGCCTGCTTGAGATTCTCTCTTTCCCTCTCCTTTTGGCTCTCCCTGTTTGTGCTTTCCCTCTCTCTGAAAGAAAGAAAGGAAGAAAGGAAGAAAGGAAGAAAGAAAGGAAGGAAGGAAGGAAGGAAGGAAGGAAGAAAGAAAGAAAGAAAGAAAGAAAGAAAGAAAGAAAGAAGAAAGAAAGAAAGAAAAAGAAAGAAGAAAAGAAAGAAAGAAAGAAAGAAAGAAAGAAAGAAAGAAAGAAAGAAAAAAGACTAATTTAATAGTAATCTAATGCTCAGTGATAAAGGAGGGTTGTGAGGCTTTGTTATTAGAATAAGTACAGGAGGGGATCCCTGGGTGGCTCAGCGGTTTAGTGCCTGCCTTTGGCCCAGGGCGTGATTCTGGAGTCCCAGATCGAGTCCCACGTAGCGCTCCTGGCATGGAGCCTGCTGCTCCCTCCTCCTGAATAAATAAATAAATAAATCTTAAAAAAAAAAAAAAAAGACAGAATAAGTACAGGAAAACTCTTACAGGTTTCTGTGGCTGTGCTGTTAGAGCCTGTGACAAGCTGTGAGTAGGGACATCTTTTCCCCATAGAGTAGTATTTCTCACAAAGCTGGTGTGTTCTGTGTTTGTTTATTTGGTAAGACTGTCTCAAAGCATTGCCGAAGAGAATGCTATATAGATCCCCCCAAAGTTCTTGAGCTGACAGGTGTGGCTGTCAGGGCCAGCCTGGGGACACTGTGCCAGGGCAGCATAGCATTCACTGTCAGATCACAGCGCCCATCTGCATGTAAGGCAGCCTGGAGTGGCCTTCCAGAGCAGGCTTTCTCAGTCTCAGCACTGTTGACATTTGGGATGGATGACTCTTGGTTGTGGAGCCGTCCTGTGTGTGGTAGGATGTTTAGCGACACCCCCAGCCTGTACCTGCTTAGACATTAGTAGCGACTTCCACCCTTCCTCCAGGTTGTCACAACAAAAATATCTTCAAACATTCAAACATTCAAACATATCTTCAAAATGTCTCATAGAGGGTAAAAGCACCCTTGGCTGAGAACAGTGTTACAGAGCTACTCATTTGCTGTTCTAGATAGATATTGGAATCCCAGAAGGTGGCTAGAATGTTATTATTAGGGACTTATGTTAAAGAGAGAGGGAGAGAAAGAAAAACAGCAAGAAGCAGAAGGAGGGAGAGAGGAAGAGAGAGGGGAGGGAAAGAGAGAGAGGGAAGGAAAAGGGAAGGGAGAAAAAAAGAATTAATTCTGAAGAGTGTCTTCATTCTCTAGTGACCTTCAGCAGGGGTGCACTTAGGTTGTGGCTTCCATCAGGCATTCATTCCAGGCCTAGGGAGACACACTAAAAGGAGTTTAGGTAAACAGGAGGGGACTCATTGGTATTGTAAATCAAACAAGTGGGACCCCTGGATGACTCATTCAGTTAAGCGTCCAACTCTTGATTTCAGCTCAGGTCATAATCTCAGGGTTGTGAGATGAAGCTCTGCATTGGGCTCTCCCCAGCATGGAGCTTGCTTGAGATCCTCTCTCTCTTTCCATCTCTCCCTCTGCCCCTTCCCCCACTCTCATGCATGCTCTCTCTCTAAAAAAATTAATCAGTTAAAAAAAATAAGTGACGAACTGAGCTCTAAAGAAAAAGCCAGAAGAATGTGATAAATCTCAAAGAACTAGGTAAAGAGTCCAGACAAATCAGTGAAGGCAGGCAACGATGGCCTCTGGTGAGGGCAGACAGGCAGGACGCAGAGGCCGGAGTCAGAAGGATTATTCTGTGTCCAGCTCTGTGGTTTCTGCTAGGGGGGAGCAGACCAGGAGGCAGGGAGCCAGACCCTGACCTGCCTCACCTCTCCAGGGCCACCTCACCCAGCCACAGCTCTTGCCAGCCCTAGGTTTTGTCTGTAGCTGCCCTTCCCATAATTTCTTCTCTGGGAAGAGTGAGCCAGGAAGGAGGCACAGTTCTTGGGGCTAATCACTCACCCATGCTCTGCTGTGCTCACATGCTTCCTCACACTCGGTCTCCCTCAGGGTTAATGATCCTCTACCAGTACATACCTGTTGCTCCCCATGGGACACACGAGCCTGGGATTCTCACCTTGCTTTTCAAAGCCACTCTCTGTGGGTTAGATGTCCTCTTAAAACCACAGCTGATTATTTCCTGCCTCTAACTTTGTCCCTGGTGTTCAGGTTCTCATTTCATCTTATTACATACATAGTCTCCCTCCACCTTACTATTGCCAGCAAATATTTATTAAGCTTCTGTTATTTCTCACGAGAGGCACAATGGTGATTATAGCCATATAACAGTTACCATTTACTGAACACTGAGGTATCGTGACACAATAGAGGCTATATATGCCATCTCTGTGCCTGGTTCCTCACAGAGCTCTTAAAGCTTCTAGAACCACCAAAGGGACTGTCTTGTATGCTAACGAAGTGGCCAGGGCTCCCAGACAGCCTCAGGATGGAGCTGGCTGACAGAGGATGCTGTGACTGGAGGGTTTGAATTTTCAGCTCTACTCCCTTAAGTCTGGGGAGGGCAGAGGGGCTGAAGGTTGAGTTAGTCAAGAATGGCCCATGATGTGATCAGTCCTGCCTATGTAACAAAACCCCCATTAAAAAGACAAAAACAAAGTCTAGCTAGAGGGGAAGGAGAGATTCCTGGAGCTGAAAGCATGGAGGTGCTGGGAGGGTGGTGTGCCCCAAGAGGGTATAGAAGCTTTGCCACCATTCTCCTGGACCCTCCCTGTGAGCCTCATCCATCTGACTGTTCCTGAGTTATATCCTTTTGTAATAAATGAGTAATCTAGTAAATAAGTTTTGTTTTTTGAGTTCTGTGAGCCATGCTAGCAAATTATCAAACCCTTGGCAGGGATGTGGGAACCCCTGATTCGTAGCCAGCTGGTGAGAAACACAGGTGACCACCACCTGGACATGAAGAGCAGGGGGTGGGGGTGGTGATGTGGGGCTGAGCCCTTAACCTGTCCAGTATGCGCTAACCCCAGACAGTTAGGATCAGAATTGCTTGGTGCGGAAAACCCACACATTTGTTGAAACATAAGTAATGGGAAAGTAGAGTAGAAAATAACGGTGGTTTTTTTTTTTTTTTTTTTGAGAGAGAGAAATAGAGACAGAGAGAGACAGAGACAGAGAGAGAGAGAGAATGAGCAGGGGAGAGGCAGAGGGAGAGAGACAATGTCAAGCAGACTCCACATGGAGTGCAGAGCCTGACTCAGGGCTTGATCTCACAACCCCGAGATCATGACCTAAGCCAAATCAAGAGTTGGACACTTAACCAACTGAGCCACCCAGGCATCTGGAAAACTGGGGTTTTTAAGCACCTACCTCACTTCTGATGCTGTTTTAGAGATATCTTATGTATTCTCTTTATTATTCTCGACTACTCAGAAAAATAACTATAATTGTGCCAATTTTATAGAGGAAAAAATATTCCTTACCTCACTCAGCATCATGCAACTAGTAGACGACAGAGATTTGAACCCAGGCTGTCTGGCTATAGCCTATGGTCACCATTACATACCTCCCACGAAAGACAAGCACCTCTCCCCTATCCAGGCTGTGTTTAAAGCAAAGCAAGTACTGTGCTAGATGTGGTGGGCTCCAAAGGATCTTGATGCAGACACTCACCTGCTGAAGCCAAGGTAGGGCTCTGGGGACATGGGCTATGTACATAAAAAGCAACATAATCCAAAAAGATTCTGGTATCAGCTCTGGTTTTAGAACACATCAATCTGTTGCTGACATTTTCTGATTTACCTGTAGCTGATCACTTGGCCTCACTCTTTTCAGAATTCACTTTCCATGAGGGTGGTTATCTTACCTGTGTCCACACCCCAACCATTAGAAATTTCTAGTTGGAGGTAACTTTACCGTAGGGTACTACTGGTGGGAGAGGGAGAAGGATATTTGGGCAAGAGTCCAGAGGCTGAAGGACCCTTCCAGAGGAGCTGAGCTGAAGGGGACACAGAAGAGGAGCCTTCATAAAGGAATTCTTATGTGATACAAGCTGAGCTGTGAGGACTTGAACCTGCCCTCAGTGCGGTCATGGGATAGGCTAGACGGACATCTACATCCAGATCTCTAGAGCCTGCAAATGTTACCCCATTTGGAAAAAGGATCTTTGCCGATGTTATTAAATTAAAGGGTCTTGAACAAGTATCCACTTGAGTCCCAAGTGTCATTGCAAGGGTTCTTCTAAGAGAGAGGTAGAGGGAAATTTTACACAGTAGTCATGTGCGCACACACACACAGACATGGAGGATGATATGAAGACAGAACAGACAGATGGGAAGATACTAGCCTTAAAGACTGGAGGCCAAGGGATGCTGGCAGCCACCACAAACTGAAAAAAGGCAAAGAACAGATCTTCCATAGAGCCCTGGAAGGAGCATAACCCTGCTGACACCTTGATTTCATCCCAGTACTATTGAATTTAGAACTATAAGAAATCAGATTTTTTGTTGTTTTAAGCTACCAAGTTTGTGGTAGTTTATCACAGCAGCCATAGGAAACTAATGCAGGCAACTTAATGCAAGCAAAAGAGCACAGGAGATCCCCCCAACGAAGTTACAGAAGCTCAGAGCTTGGAAAACCAAGTGACTGGGACTTCTTGGAATGACAAAGGATTTTTTTGGAATAGCACAAATAAGGTCACTGCCTAAGGAAGCTTGCAACCAGCTAGGCTCTATCAGGTGCATATTCATTGGCAAGGCAAGCTGTTGTCAGGGCTAGACCAGCAGCCAGGCAGCTGGATCCCAAAACCCTGCCTCCTGGCCATGGTCCCTAGGGTCCTGCCCTCCTTCCTCGGGGCTTTGTGGTTGACATCTCTTCATCCCTCAGTTCTAAAAGCAGCGTTGTCAGAACAAGGTAAGTGTTACCTCTTTCCCCCCTGGAAGGCTTCTTAGTTGGGTGCATGAGATGCAGCTTGTTGATTCAGAGCAAAATTTTGAAATGGACCGATAACTCAGCCCCCTGCCCCACAGTCAGTAATGAAGCCCTGGCGCTTAGGAAGGAAGTGCTGCGGCCGCAGGCAGGAGCTGGGCACCGGGCACCCACGGCGCCATCCCAGCCAGCACACATGTGCCACCCAGTGCCCAGGTTCTGGCCGAGAGCTGATGAGCAGTTTTGCAGCTGCCACTTCTGCTATTCCACATCGTCACGCTTCGGAGGAGGAAGACAGCCCATTCTACTCCTCAACTTCTGCTATTATCCTGGAAAACATCATTTCGTACAATTCCCTGCAAACAATTTGAAGATTACACTTAAGAAGAGGGAATGCAAGCAGTTGAATGGATCTCTTTAAATTGTTGTCATTTGGTAGCATTTTTTGCTTTTTAAAGCCTCCCACTGTGTTGTTATAGTGAGAATCACTGATAGAGCCCCAGTCCGGAGGACTTTATTTTAAAGATTTTATTTATTTATGTGTGTGAGAGAGAGAGAGAGAGAGAGAGAGAGCAAGGGGCAGGGGCAGAGGGAAATGCAGAAGCAGACTGCCCCCTGAGCAGGGAGCCCAACATGGGGCTCTATCCCAGGACCCAGAGAGATCACCACCTGAGCTGAAATCAGACACTTAACCAACTGAGCCACCCAGGCGCCCCCCTCATGCCTCCAGGACTCTTACACTGTAGTTGGGATGGTGAAATCGACTCCTGGAAGGGGACTAAAGAACTGTAAAGGCAGTGCACGACCAGTTATCCAGTTGTGTGGTGTCATCAGCATTCTGAGATTCTAAGATAAAGATCAGTTGCAAAAACAGAATCAATCAGGGTAGGTTGTTGTTAATTCTGTGCTGATTAGGCCAGGGAGGTTGTCTTGTTGGGGTGACAAAATGGGCTGGGCTCTTGTCCTGCTGAGTTCTTCGCATTACATTGCCCTTCTCACCAATCCCTCAGAGCATTTCAACAGCCTTCTGCCACAAATCTCTTATAAATATAAAAATAGTACTCTATTATACATCTCCTAGAAAGGTGGCATATGGCAGACATCAAAAAATGAAAGGGAGAACAGAAAACAACTTGACAATAGCTCCTGAGCCCTGGGCCTGGAGATCGTCGCATGGAGATTTAAAAAAAAAAAGACTGTTTTTACTTTAGTGACAAACAGATGCAAAAAGGCCCCAGGGGACTATGGAGGAGATTCCAGAAAAAGAGAAAATAGGGAGGTTCATTATCACTTTGTGGTGACAACAGCTGAAAGCCGTGTAGCAAGTAATTCAATAAAGTATACTTCTGGTCCACTCAGATTATTAAAGCCCTTCCAAAATGACATCTCATATATTCAGTAACATGTCTGACTTCCCCTGGACATGTCAAAAGTAGGGTAAAGTAGATTAATAATTACTGAAGTGGGTGTTCATTTGTTTTCACATCATGTGGTTCCAATATTAGCTCTTTATCCACACAAGACAGCCAGATGATAAACACTAAGGAATAAGGGAATAACCTTATTTATTATTATTACTTAATAAATAAATGAATAAATAGTTTTAATAACTTAATTATAGATGTTAAACACTAAAGAATAGCTAAGTAATCTGAATAACTTAAAAATAACTTATTAAAGAATATAATAGAATCAAGGAGTAGCTTTCTTCAAATATTTTTAACCTGAGATTAAAGGCATGAGAATCAAAGGAAGTTTTGCCCAAATAAATACAATACTTACTAAATATAAATCATAGTACAAAGTTCTTCAAAATTCCATGCTATCTCAAGGTTAGAAGTCTTCCTTCAATTCAGGAACTAACAACTTCGCACGCTATACTATTTTCCCATGAAAAATAGAAGCCTTCCATGTTATTACTGCATGGAGAGCCGAAGAAGTGGGCTGTACTTGCTAACAATGGTGAACCCAAACCACACTGGATCAAGATACTTGTTCTCTCTTTTGTGCTGGGCAAGATCTACACAGTGATGGAGAAGGGAAAGAAGAGAGGGCTCCCTCCTACTTTGAAAAGCTCTTTCTGTGTAGCCATGGGGTCTGCCTTCTAGAATCTGGAGTAAATCATCCATGATAATGGTGTAGAGGAAGAGTTCACATCCTGTTTTGCCACAGTGAATTCAGAGTATTCACTTAGCAAACAGTTTCAATGCTTTGACTTGTCAAGAATACCTGACAAGTAAGAAATTATTTTGTTTCTCCTTCTGCTTTCTTATCAAAGGGACCAGTGAAACTAGTAATAGGTAGACTGAAGGAGATGAGGAGAATGAAGGCAATGCCTCTGACTGACCATCTCCTAGATAATTGAAAATCAGCAATTGCTTCAGTACCCACCTCACAGTAGAACAGAAAAACATTCAGGTAGGAGCCGGGGGACCTAGATTCTATTAGATTCTCTTACTCGGTATAGCAACAGTCAAAACAACAACAAAAATTACAAGTGATCAAATTCTTATTATGCGTCAGGCTCTGTACTCTGCACTACATATAAATTGGTATTTTGTTTAATCTACCACACTCATGTAAGGTTAGGATTGTGATATCCATTTAACAGATGAGGAAAATAAGGCTTAAGTGTGCTTGATTTTGTAGAATAGAAAACTAGACATCTATTTTCTTGACTCTAAAGGAAGAGGGCATCTAGGGCATCTCCTTATGCCGGGTGCTGGACTCAAGCCGTGATTGCACAGGCCTGCTGTGGCCCTGTCTATGCCAGCAGGCTGGAGTATCTCCAAGGGCCACCCAGCTCTGTACCTGCACCCCTGCACCTGGTTCTTTTTCCAGTGGCTGAACTGAATGTATATATATGTATATTTGTGCTGCTCTTCTCCCTCATGTCCATGTGTGTCTGCAGGTGGTGGGCAGGGGAGTGGGAAGCATGCTCAGCATCGTGTGGGCCCCATGGAGAGAAGAAGCGAACGGTGCTATGCATCCAGACCATGGGCTCTGATGAGCAGGCCCTCCCAGCTAAAGACTGCCAGCACCTGCTGAAGCCCAAGACCCTCATTTCCTGCAACAGAGACATCTTGTGTCCATCAGACTGGACCGTGGGCAACTGGAGTGAGGTGAGCTTCATCACTTTGCCACCCCTGCCTCTTCGTTAACCAATCCAGAGCAACTCTAGAGAAAATGGTGCAGTGGCCAGTGTCTAACACCTCTGGCCTGTTTCCTGCATTTCCCACTGCCTTGTATCCTATCTTGCTTATTTTCTGTTCTTACAGGATTTTCTTCTCACTTGTCCAGTAGTCAAATACCTGCCAGGGATCCCATTTGCACAGGCTCACAACAGCTAATTGGTACATTGTCAGGATTTTTGCTGTCCCATCGTTAAACCGTTGGTAGCAAATCAGGACTCTTCCACCCACCCCAAGAGCTAGTTTATTAAACACTTACATTTATGTTTCACTAGAACTACTGCAGCTAACTAAAACTGGAGGAATGTTGCTTTAATGATAGAATGAGAGGCAGTAAACTTGACACTTGAAGAAGCCCCTCAAATCGTCTCTCTATTCAGCATGGGTCAAGGCTGGACCTGACCAAGGTTTCAAACATCTACTATTATTAGCCACATAAATTCAAATACGTGTTGTTGCATTTTCCCAAAATGAATCCAATCAAATTCTCAGAATATAATTAGAAATCAGTGGGTAGAAATTCCCAAAAAACTCCCAGGCCTCACTTTTCTCTAGGTTACCATGGAACCTGGTACTGTCATGCTTTGTGCTTCCAGAGTCTGTAGTGGAAGTGGAACCCTTTTTTCTCCAAGTGTCATAGTCTCCAGGGGTCTTGCCTCTGCTTTCCTGCACACATTGCAGTTCAATGACCTAAGGAATGACAAAAAATAAATGAGTTTTTAAACCAACAGTCCTGACTTCATGGATGAAAGCTGACTTCTTCTGAGCTTCCTTGGAAAGCCCTGGGCTTTTTGTTAATAATGCTACCAGTGACCAGAATGTCATAGAAACTCCTCTTAGGACTCACCTTCAGACAAATGGAAAATATTTGACTCAGGAGAGTGTAGTAAGTAGTATCTGTACTAATAAAGGAACGCTGAAGTATTTTTTTTTAAGATTTTATTTATTTATTCATGAGAGACAGACAGAGAGAGAGAGAGAGAGAGAGAGAGGCAGAGACACAGGCAGAGGGGGAAGCAGGCTCCATGCAGGGAGCCCGATGTGGGACTCAATCCCCCGTCTCCAGGATCAGGCCCTGGGCTGAAGGCGGCGCTAAACCGCTGAGCCACCCAGGCTGCCCCGAAGTATTATCTAAAGAAGACTTTGGAAACTTATATAAGCAAAGGTGCCATCTCTGAAGCTGACTATCTGAAAGCAGAAACACTCATTTGAATACAGCCACTATGATAACATTATTTCCAGAGCTTTATTTCATTAGTTCATCGTCATAGTTTAGGTTTATTTAGCTTCTAAATCTGTGCAGAATGCTCTCTTGGGCATCAAGGTGAGAATAAAAAGGAAATGGTTCTTGTGTTGTAAGAACTTTATATCAAAAGGGAAAGATAGGAAAAAAGAAAGAAAGAAAGAAAGAAAGAAAGAAAGAAAGAAAGAAAGGAAAGAAAGAAAGAAAGAAAGAAAGAAAGAAAGAAAGAAAGAAAGAAAGAAAGAAAGAAAGAAAAAGAAAGACAAATACATGCAAAGAAAACATACCTACAAACTAATCTGTGCACATATGGCAATGGGGCTGATCCTGGGAGGGGACAGGGTAGCCCGGGGCCAGCCTAGATTGCTGTAAATTACAGTGTTGTCCAAATAAGGCTGAACGAGGTATTGTGACTGGCCCATTACATCTGTTTACCAGGGATGTTTTGGCTGCATCTGAAGCAGCCCATAATTCTGGTCAAGTAGAATTTACTAATTGCCAGATTCTTCATGCTTTTTTAAAGGATTACAATTACATATTTGGCTAAGAAGTTTTTATTGTGCTCATGTTTATGGAGAAGAAAATGATGTGCCTTAACTGGAAAACAAGGGACCAAAAAGTTGGCACGATGCGACAAGCACTCGTGTCTGTTGTTCCAAAACAGGCCATTGCATAGTGTATTGTGAGCAGACACGGAATTCAGTTTCTAGCTTCCACTTGATGGAGTTGAGCAAAAATGCTGAGCCCTGGCCTTCATTTAGGGGATGTTGTCATGACAGGTGCTTTTAGCTAAATCAGCAACAAAATATTCATCCAGTGGGTCTTCCTTTTTTTCCTCTGCTATCTTGCTAATGTCTGTACATGTTAGCCCTCTAATGAGCTTTGCTGGGATATAAGGAAATGTCTTTGACATTCTAACTAGGCCCAGAGACATTTTTAAGAGAGTTGTTATAGTGCTGTCTTCTTGCCATCATAATATTCATGGTCTGGAGCTTGTCTTGAGATTGACATTAATGGATGCCGGGTAGTGCTCCCAGGATACCTCATCGTTTGGTCTGCACTGGGCTGGTTGGGGCACCCTGGATGTCAGAAGCTAGGAGGTAACTGCGCCAAAAGATCTAAGAACTATGAGGCTCCTGCAGCGCCATCCTCCCTAGGCTGACTTCCCTTCCCTGTCAAGACACTTCTGCTAACCCAAGCAATGAAAGAAGAGTGAGCTCAGCTGTGCCAGGCTGGCACATTCTTCCCCGACCCAGCAGGGACAGGGAGGACCTAGCAAGAGCTGGGGGCCTTTCTGCCCCTGTGACCAGCCCCTCCCTCTCTAAGCTCATGCCCTGAACACGACTCCTACCCCCAATCTCAGATTTCACCAAGAATCTTACCCTGTGTTCACCTAAACTACGTTATGGGCACAGAGGGTAAAGAAGGGAAACTGGATTTGTCGTAAACAAAGACAGGGTATCCAAGTTTCTGTGGCCCCCCATTTTTATTAGATATACCACTTTGGTGACCTGCCTTGTGAGAGCCAGCCAGTCTAGTGGTGAAGAACGTGCATGGTCTCTGGGGCATGAGGCCCTGTCTCTGACGCTTATTAGATGTGTGACTTTAATCTCTTTGTGATTCCTTTTAGTTTTCTGTGGCTTATTTTCTCCATCTATGAAACAGGAAAAACAGCAGTACTTAGACTCAAGAGAAGTCATGAGGATGAAATGAGTTAATAGTTCCAAACATCCAAAGTGCCTGGGACGTAGTAAGCTATAGAAACAGTCATTTCCTGGTAAATAGATTGAAATAACAGTGTCATCTATCATCTGTTCAGTGCTTTTCACACTATAGAGTTTGCCTCATTGAACATCTATGATAACTCCATGAGGCTGACATTGTTCATGAATTCCCCTGTTACTCCTGGCAGTTAGGCAAATGGATTTAGTGGGAGAGTAATTTTCCTAGGTTCTCTAGCCCTGGCAACCCTAATTATATGGTCTTGAGCTAGTGATAAACCCCCTTCAGCCTTTTCCCACTTATAAAGACAGGGTTAGTGTAAGGCTTGAAGATAATCCACAGAAGCCCCTTGCCTGGTGCCGGGCAAATAGTGAGTGTTCACTAAATGGTAACTTCATTCTCAAGCAAGAAGACAAGTGTCTCTCTTCTATGCTACTGTGATTTTGCAAGCCTTGTCCAGTTGGTGGCACCCAGATGCCCTCACAGAACTGATCTGTGCCCCTCCGCATTGTCATCTAGACCCATGCCCTGAGTTCAAGGCCATTTTATGAATGGAGCACTGTAAGCACGAGGCTTGAGTCAAGGGTCTACAAAAATGTTTGAGACCTAAATAAAGAAAAGGTTAATGTATGGTTTCCATAAAAACAAAGGCCACAGCAAAATCAGAAATCAATAATTATTTACATTTGAATGGCAGATACTGGCGTTTTAGTATGTGTATTAAACACGTTTATAGGTATTAACACAATACCTCGTGACAGCCTTATTAACCACATTTTACAGGTAAAGAAACTGAGCCATGGAGATGTTTAGAGGCTTGTCCTTAAAGCAGTGGAGTCAGGATTTTAATGCAGGCAGCAGAGCTTTTACTATCAACACTCTGCATTATGCATCTCAAATGTCTACAAAATATAACAATATGACAGCCCTTAGTATTCATAAAAAGTGTATTATGTTTGGAAACAATTTATAGAGCAGCTTTTGTCACTTTTCTTGAATTCCAGACTATGCATAATGATTGCTGAGAAATCAGAGCACTCTTATTAAATAAGTTGCCCCTTTCTGAAAATACTTCTAAAGCAAAAGAAGAAAAGGCTTTTCAGATGGTTTTTAGAGAAATAAATTATATTCCCTCAAGACCAGTAATATCTTTTTAATGTATTTGATGGGGTGTGGATGGAGCTCCCAAAGCAGACATGCCCTTTCTGTGCCTGATAAAAGCACACAAACAAATGAACAAAACAAGCAATTAGCCAACTAACTGAGAATCTATCAAGTACAAAGCTGAACACCTGATATTTTAGCTTCGACCACCTTCTCTTTTGGCTCGGAATGTCTGTGAGTGCCAACATCTCATTCTTCTCAGATGTCAGCAGCCTGTGCTTTGCCAGGTTTCCTGGAGAACACGTATAGCCATCCTTGTTTGACACAACTACTCACAGAAAACCAGTTCAGGACCATGTTGATTCTCTTCCTCCTGTCTGATATATTGTTTAATTATCTAGGGTACCACATGAGTTTGCTAGGGCTGCCATGACTGAATACCACAAGCTAGGTGGTTTAAACAACAAAAATTTGGGCGCCTGGGTGGCTCAGTCGTTAAGCGTCTGCCTTCAGCTCAGGTCATGATCGCAGGGTCCTGGGATCAAGCCCCACATCAGGCTCCCTGCGCAGCCGGGAATCTGCTTCTCTCTCTTCCCCTCCCACTGCTCATACTCTCTCTCTCTCTCTCTCTCTCTCTCTCTCTCAAATAAATAAAATCTTGAAATAAAATCAAAAACAAATTTATTGTCTCACAGCTCTGGAAGCCAGAAGTCCAGGATCAAGGTGTTGACAGAGTTATTAGTTCCTTCTCAAGGCTGTGAGGGACACTCTGTCCCATGCCTTCTAACTTCTGGTGGCCTTTGGTTTCCTTGGCTTGTAGATGTTAACAGTCTGATCTCTGCTTTTATCTTCAGTGGCATTGTCCCTGTGTATGTGTCTTTGTGTCTGAATTTCCCTTTTTATAAGGATAGTGGTCATATTGGATTAGGGCCCATCTGGGGACCTCATTTTAACTCGATTGACTCTGTAAAGGCCCCATCTCCAGATAAGTCTCCATTCTGAGATATACGGGTAAGGGATAGGCAGAGGTTAGGACTCTAGTATATCTTTTTTGGGGGGGTGGGGGAGAAGTACAATCCATAACAGTTCCCCAAGTTTTTCAACGTGTTTTCAAAGCTGGCATTAGCATGAGATCCATCATTCATTTATAAGTTCCCAAGACTACACAGTAGGTGTTATTTACAGCCAAGCACTAGCTATTTCTCTACTCAGCCCTTTAGCTCTAACTCTGTGATAAGCCCCGACTGTGTTTTTTAGTAAACTCTCAGCACTACAGCTCCGAGCCATTTGTGAGCTCCCTTCCTCCACAGCGCACGTTGGGTGGGTGGCTTGACTCATTTAGCAGCACACCTCTTTCTCAGCAGGCTCCCGGAGATCTTAATCTTGAGTAATGGCACATGGGAGCAAGATGACTCCCAGGGAGGGCAATAAAAGATGTTGCTTGCCTGGTACAAAGAGTTCGAAATTACAAGGTAAGAGCACAAAGTAATCATAGCAGACAGTGGTTTTGGAAACTACCCATCAAGATGAGCTCTGAGTGTGGCATTGTGTCCTGCATTTATATCATCTGCAGGGCTTGACAGCTCCTAAGGAGATAAACACAGTTGGAAGGTGTGTTGGAAGAAGCATGGGGCTGAGTACAAAATAGCACTGCTTGTTCCGGCGTGACTGCTAGAAAAGGCAACTTTGGTTTTGGCCCCGCGTAGTTGGTAGATAATTAACACTCTCCTGCTGGGCACAATGTGCCCCGGTGCTAAAGAATCACATTCCTGGGCTAATTGGAAGCTTCTGGGTCTACTGGTAAGGAAAGCACGTGGGGACGAACCGTAGGTGTTCTGGAAAACACATAAATTGCTCCCAGACCCAGGTCTCCATGAATGAAGTTTTGAGTTGCCATTTGGGAATGGGACCAGTACTTGCAGATCATCTGCTTTTTTGAGATTAAAATCTGGAATTTTATTTTTTTCTTTCTTTCCTTTTTTAAAAGATTTTATTTATTTATCATTAGAGACAGAGAGAGTAAAATCTGGAATTTTACTATGAAATCTGCTTATTTTTTAAATGTTGGCTACTAATTGAGTTTTTGTGTTTCGTCTGTTTGAAGATTTAGCAAGCCAGGGTGCCTGGGTGGCTCAGTCAGTTAGGCATCTGACTCTTGATTTTGTCTTGGATCATGAGATCGAGCCCCATGTCAGGCTCCCTGCTGGGAATGAAGCCTGCTTGAGATTCTCCCTCTCATTCCCCTGCCCCATAAAAGAAGGAAAGAAAGAAAGAAAGAAAGAAAGAAAGAAAGAAAGAAAGAAAGAAAGAAAGAAAGAAAGAAAGAAAGAAAGAAGAAAGAAAAGAAAGAAAGAAAGAAAGAAAGAAAGAAAGAAAGAAAGAAAGAAAGAAAGAAAGAAAGAAAGATTGAACAGACCAAAGAATTCGTGTTTGAGGGTCAAATTTAGTCGTGAGGCTGCCACTTTGGAATCTCTGTTCTAGAATAACCCTCAGGTTTTTGTTTTTTGTTTTTGTCTTTTTGGTTTTTGGGTTTTTTTAACCCTCAGTTTTGAAAGCTCAAAGTCTAAAATGTTTCGACTAAACAACAAGCTATTATTTACCACTGTTTTATTCTTTAAGTTGAGCAAATTCACACAGTAAATAAGGTTATTTAATACTTGTAATTTATGAATTCTAAAAAATACATATGTGTCCCTCTGTTAACCTTAGGAGATCTAAATCTTAAAAAAAAAAAAAAAATCTAGCAATAAACCAGTGGGCCGTATGGGTATCCACAGTATCTTCTAGATATGTGCCTGCAAGTCCTTCACCCAGGCGGCTGCTCACCTCGTAGCTTCCCACAGCCAGGTGTGTGCCCCTGTGCTCCACAAGAACAGGAGAAACCACAGGCCCCCAAGCCCTGTGTTGTTCTTATTATTATCAGCATCATTATTATAAAGTGATAATAAGAGCCTCCAATTGCCAGTTGTCTTCTCTCTATTGTGCACGGGGTTAATACTATTGCCTCATGTAATCTTTACAGCAGCCTTAAAAGGTTAATATTAACTTCCATTTCCAGAGGAGAAAGCTGAGGTGTAGTCACTATGCTGTGTGCAGTTAATTAATAATGGCAGGTTGGAGAGTTCACCTTACTTCTTACAGGTTCTTTTTTTTTTAAGATTTTATTTATTTTTTAGAGACAGAGAGAGAAAGAGAGAGAGAGAGGCAGAAACACAGGCAGAGGGAGAAGCAGACTCCATGCAGGGAGCCTGACGTAGGACTCGATCCTAGGACTCCAGGATCACGCCCTGGGCTGAAGGCAGCACTAAACTGCTAAGCCACCGGGGCTGCCCTTTCTTACAGTTTTTTTTTTAAATATATAAATTTATTTTTTATTGGTGTTCAATTTGCCAACATATAGAATAACACCCAGTGCTCATCCCATCAAGTGCCCCCCTCAGTGGCCGTCACCCAGTCACCCCCACCCCCCGCCCACCTCCCCTTCCACCACCCCTAGTTCGTTTCCCAGAGTTAGGAGTCTCTCATATTCTGTCTCCCTTTCTGATATTTCCCACTCATTTTTTCTCCTTTCCCCTTTATTCCCTTTCACTATTTTTTATATTCCCCAAATGGACGAGACCATATAATGTTTGTCCTTCTCCAATTGACTTATTTCACTCAGCATAATACCCTCCAGTTCCATCCACGTCGAAGCAAATGGTGGGTATTTTTATAGCTCTTGAGCTTCACAGTTCAACGTAGGGGTGGAGGGCATACACCTACATACTTTTAAATGCATGTAAAGTTGTGAATTCTAACTTCCTGTCGACATTATAAGCATTTCAAGTAAAAAAAAAAAATTGGAATGAAGAGAAAGAAAAAATCAAAGACCTTCCTGCCATGTAGCTGTCTACTCTGACATTTCTTAGAAAGAAAAACCCGAAGGGAGGTACACCTGCTGCTTGAGGACAGTTGGCATCAGCCAGGGCCTCTTTCATGGATCAGCTCTCAAAACCCAGGCTGCCCGAGGCACGTAGCACAGCAGGACGAACCGGACAGGGCCTAAAGCCCCTTCGCACACAAGAAGGCAGAAGTACTGTAGTAAACCAGGCAAACTGGTTAACTCCCCCAGCGGGCCCTTGCCAGGCTCCAAAGGGAGGTGACCTCAACCCGCAGGGGAACATGCTCTCAGCTGCGCAGTCTCCTGGGCTGACAGGCATCTCCTGTTTCTCAGAAGAGCTGATTTCACAGCTATCAGGCATCAGGGGGGGATTATGCTTGACTGGAACAAAACGAAGGGGGGTCTTTATACAGCCATATGATTTCCTACACAATGGAAATTGAAAATAGGACCTGAGAAGGCAAGAATCATAAGCTAAAAAAAATGCCTAACCTCACAGAAGAATTTTCCCATTCCATATTTTTGTTTGTTTGTTTGTTTGTTGGTGAAATAGTCACTTAATAAATGTGTATTGAGTGATCACTGTGTCCCAAGAACAATCCTGGAATTCACTTATGAATCTGAAACAGTTCTTGCCTTTGGGTAGCTTTTCAGAAATTGAGTTTGTGGTCAGGTCAAGAGGTGAAATCAGCAGATGGCCACCTGTTCTGTGTGTCGCACTAGATTTCATGAGGCTATGAAATAAATCGGATTCTTACTCTGCCACTGACTTGCAGCCTTTTAAGCAAGTCCCTCCCTGAGTCTCAGGTTCCTCTCCTGTGAGGGTGGAATCATAATTCCGGCCTCGTAAGTCTCACAGGGCGGTTGTGAGTACCACACACAAGAATGGCTCTGAGCCCTTTGAGATCTGTCAAGAAGTATGCAATCCCCATCCTCAAAAACCTGCTTCAAGGTCAGGAAGAGAAGATAGACAGATGTGAAACAGCCAGCGAAGACCTCTGGATGGTTTATATCCTAGTGCGATATATTTGGTGGCTAACTTGAAACTGGAAAGAAAAGGTAAACATGGAGCTGTCTGCTAAAAGTATAGATTTTTCAAAACATCTAGAAATTGTTATGCAATAACTACATATGATTTGCAGCTGCTGAGATTGAGGAAGTAGATTCTTTAGCGTGATTCCTGAGGGAGAACCATCCTGTTAGGATTCCTCCGAAGGCACTCCAGCTGCCTGTGCTTTGCCATGCCCTATAGAAAGTGGAGGGCACATGGTGGGAAGGGGCACCAGCTGTGACCCCTCATATCAGCATCATGCCACAGGACTCACCCTTTGGAAAGGGGATCTCTCTACCTTTGATTAACTACCCACCTTTAAATCTCAGAATAGGGGGACGCCTGGGTGGCTCAGTGGTTGAGCATCTGCCTTTGGCCCAGGGCATGATCCCAGAATCGCAGGATCAAGTCCCGCATCGGGCTCCCTGCATGGAGCCTGCTTCTCCCTCTGCCTCTTTCTCTCTCTCTCTCTCTCTCTCTCTCTCTCTCTCTCTGCCTTTCATGGATAAATAAATAAAAATCTTTAAAAAATAAAAAAAATTAAATAATTTTTTTAAAATTTCAGAATACATCCCAGATCTGTGTACATGTGTGGGTATGATAGTTGTTCGGCTTAATTTAATGATTGCACCTGACACAGGCAAGTGGAAATGGAGTCTTTGTGCCTGGGTGAGACTACATTGGTTATACTGAGTGTTTTCTAAATATAAAGGGGAAGGTTTTTTATAACTAACTTAGTAGATTCCAGAAAATGTATAAATATTTGATGTAATTGAACAGCATTCCAACCCTAGAAAAGATAATATTCCTATCTCTTGAGTAGGTATCAGGTATGCATCATTGTACTCTCTGTGAATTCACTGTCCCCTGTTCAAAGCCCCGGGGAGACTTCAGTTTTACTGTGTTGTGGTTTGTATCTTCAGTTTGCAGAGAGTAAGTGGGCGGTTCTGAGCCCCATGTGGTCTCGAGGAGATAGGTATTTCCATGGAAAACTAGAGGAGGGGGGGCAGCCCGGGTGGCTCAGCGGTTTAGCGCCACCTTCGGCACAGGGCGAGCCCCGGGAGCCCCAGGATCGAGTCCCATGTTGGGCTCCCTGCATGGAGCCTGCTTCTCCCCTTGCCTGTGTCTCTACCTGTGTCTCTACCTGTGTCTCTGCCTCTCTCTCTGTGTGTCTCATGAATAAATAAATAAAATCCTAATTAAAAAAAAAAAGAAAAGAAAACTAGAGGAGCACGGAAACCAGATGTTAAGAGGGGAGAAAACAAGTTTGGCGGGCACAGTTCTGTTTCCAGCTCACCTGCTGTGAACCTGAGTGTGAGAGGGACTCCCTGGGTGGCTCAGTGGTTGGGTGGCTCAGTGGTTGAGTGTCAGCCTTTGGCTCAGGCCGTGATCCCGGGGTCCTGGGATCGAGTCCCGCATTGGGCTCCCCGCAGGGAGCTTCCTTCTCCTTCTCTGCCTGTGTCTCTGCCTGTGTCTCTGTGTCTCTCGTGAATAGATAAACCGGTGCATGAGGGCCGGCACCTCTAGTCCCACGAAACTCACAGCTGTGTCTCTTTTCCAGTGTTCCGTGTCCTGCGGTGGTGGAGTCCGGATCCGCAGCGTCACGTGTGCCAAGAACCATGATGAACCTTGCGATGTGACCAGGAAACCCAACAGCCGAGCCCTCTGTGGGCTCCAGCAGTGCCCGTCCAGCCGCAGAGTCCTGAAGCCCAACAAAGGCGCGATTTCCAGTGGGACAAAGCCGCCGGCATCCCAGCCGGAGCCCCCGAAGGCCACCCCGAAGCCCATCCCCAAGGTTACCCCAAAGGCCACCCCGAAGCCCATCCCGGAGCCCACCCCGGAGCCCATCCCGAAGGCCACCCCGGAGCCCACCCCGGAGCCCAGCCTGGAGCCCATCCCTAAGGCCACCCCAGAAACCATCCCAAAGGTCACCCCGGAGGTCACTCCCGAGCCCACCCTGGAGCCCATCCCGAAGCCCATCCCCAAGGCCACCCCGGAGCCCATCCCCAAGGCCACCCCGGAGCCCACCCCGGAGCCCACTCCGGAGCCCACCCTGGAGCCCACCCCGGAGCCCATCCCGAAGGCCACCCCGGAAACCATCCTGAAGGTCACCCCGAAGGTCACTCCAGAGGCCACCCTGGAGTCCATCCCCAAGGCCACCCCGGAGTCCACCCCGGAGCCCACCCCGGAGCCCGTCCCTCCGACTCCTCGCAGCCCCGGGTCGCCGTCCACACCGCCGGGGCCCGAGTCCCTGAGCACGAGCGCCCAGACCGCGCGCAGCCCGCCTCCCCCCACGGCCCCCGGGGGCGCCCGGACCCCCCTCGCGTCCCGCTCGAGCGTCCAGCCGCGCCGGGCGAGCGTCCCCGCCTGGGACCCGGGTCCCACCTCCGAGGGAGGCTTTCCCGCCGCGACAGTGGGCGGTTCCCGTTGGCCGCGGCCCGGCGCACCTGCGTGGGGGCAGGTGACCCCCTCCTGCGGCCCCTCGAGCGGAGAGGCCGGCGGGGACGCCCACAGCGGCTCCGGGGAAGGCGGCGAACAGTCTGAGAACAGAAGTGAAAACGACTCGGTCGCCTGGACCCAAACCCGAGCTCCGGCGGAGGATGCTCCGGGGGCGCCGGGGGCGGGGATGCCCCTTGGGGCGCCCCCAACGCCGTCCCTCTGGGCGGCGTCCCCAAGCGCCCCGTCCAGCCCCGACCCAGGGCCCGCTCCGCCGCCAGCCGAGGGGCCGGGCCCCGGGAGGCTAGCGCGCCCCCCCGCGCCCCCCGCAGGACCCGGCCGCGCGGCCCCCCGCAGCGCCCCCCGCAGCGCCCCCCGCAGCGCCCCCCCGCCGCGGAGCCCCGGGCCCGGCCTGGCCGAGGCCGACGCGGAGGCCCTGATGGCCGAGGGCTTCTTGCTCAACGCGTCCGGCTACCAGCGGCTCCCGCAGGGCGGCTCCGCGCACTGGATTGCGGGGAACTGGAGTGAGGTAGGCCCCGGGGACAGGGCCCGGCAGGCGGGGCCCGCACCCAGAGGGAGGCGGGAGATGAAGGGAGGACGAGGACGGCAGCCACCCGGGCCGGGAGGGTTGGGCGAGCCAACGTGTCCCGCCGCTGGCCCCCGGGCGGCCGAGCGGGTGTAGACCACCCCGCGCTCCTGCAGCAGCGGCCGAGCCGCCCAGGGCCCCGCGGGGGCATCTCGCTCAGAAAGCCGAGGTGGGCAGAGAATTAGAGAGGAAGACAAAGCCTAAGAGACTCCCCTGAGTCTGGGGAGCAAAGGGTTGCAGAAGGCGGAGGTGGGTGGGGGCGTGGGGTGACTGGGTGACGGGCACCAAGGAGGGCACAGGAGGGGTGGGATGAGCACTGGGTGGTATACTGTATGTTGGCAAGGCGAATTTATTTATTTTTTTAAGATCTTATTTATGTATTCATGAGAGCCACAGAGAGAGAGGCAGAGACACAGGCAGAGGGAGAAGCAGGAAGGAGCCCGATGCGGGATTCGATTCCAGGACCCCGGGATCGCGCCCCCAGAGGAAGGCAGACGCGCAGCTGCTGAGCCACCCAGGCGTGCTGGGAAACTGAATTTAAGTAAAATTCAAAAAGAAAAGAAAACAAAAGAAAAGAAAAAAAGAAAAGAAAAGAAAAGAAAAGAAAAGAAAAGAAAAGAAAAGAAAGGAAAAGAAAAAGGAAAGCTGATGTTGGGACTCTGGTTTAGAACTGTGAGGTAATCCTAACTAGAGTGGATATTGAAGGTACAATTCCTTAAAAGCATTCTCTAGTGTGTTATCAGCGGTTTTCTTTGCTCTTTGGTCTGTTTGAGTGCTTGCATGAAAAAAAAAATCGTTCTGGCTCATTAAAAGAATTAGAATATGAAGGAAGAAGAAAATAAATATGAGGACAGAATGTTGGCCCCCGGTTTCAAGCTTCAGAAATTTGGCTAGATACTTGTTTTTCCATTTCTAGAACTAATTAGTATCCTTTTGAGGCTTCAAAATCGTTTTCACCCATTTGAATTTTGAATGCACAGTCTATGAACTTGTTAAAATAATTTGACGACTCAAAAGAGGACTTTGTGGCAAAATAACCACATGTTCAAATTAGTCAGCATCTTTATGACAATCCATGGCTCCTCTCCCTGGCCAAAGAGAAGTGAAATATTTGCAGCTAATATAACTACAGTACATTTAATTTATAAGGCATATTGATTTCCAAACCACTTTCATATCTAGCCTTTTAGTTTCTCCTTTTGACAACCCTGAGGAGCAGATAAGGTCTCATTTACGCCAGTTTGCAAATGGAGAAGATAAAGCTGTGGCGGTCAAGTGACTTGCCTAAGGACACAACTGTCAGTTGGATGATGACCCTTCTAACTTGACTCTACTCAATTTGTAAAAAATGCATTATCTGTGCATAAAGCGAAGTGGACCTGAAAACCAAACCAAAGTAAAAGTATATGTTAGTTCTGATGATTGTGGAGGCCAGAAGTTCCCTGATACCTGATTTATCTCAAATGTCATCATTTGACTTTGATAGACATAAACTGTCTTGTGAAATACATCATGGCTCACTAAGAATTTGGCAACCACAGTAAAGCCTCTGAGAGCTGTTAATTCCAGGTTGTTTGACCAGAAAAAGGATCCAGATTGCAGTTTCTCAGAGCAGTAAAGGATATTATTAGAACAGAGTGCGACATTTAGCAGAAATTCCCTTTATGATAGGGTTTGGTGCCCGCCCCCTTTATGCATCTTTTGAGACCAAATGTTTAGGACACAGAATTGTCAGAGGATCAGGAGTCAGAATGAAAACTTTGGCTTTCCCACTGTCCTGTGATTTTTATATTCTGTCCATTTCTGAAGCTGTTTCTTTCTCACCCCACTGAGATCAGTCTTCCCCAAGCCCTCTATAAAGACCCAAACAGTTTATCAAATCAGTGTCACCTCATCAAACTCTGATATCTCCTCTTTATTTCCTGGTTAGTTTAGGGCCAGTGGTTTCCAACCTAATGGTGAGAGGCACTTGGAGAAGATTGGGATGTTTTTGTTTGTTACGGCGATGGGGGGCAGGGGGCTGCCACCAACATTCGGTATCTGAGAGCCAAAGATAATGAAAACCCTGCGACATTCAGGGAGGTCTCTTATAAGGAAGCATTGTCCAGTCCAAAATGCCAGTGGTGCCCCAGTAGTCAAGAAAGGAGGACCCTCAGTTACTGCTCTTGGCTCCTCGCTGGCCTGCGCACCTCCAGTCTCTCCCCTGGGCAATGCTTTCACACACCATCAGGAGAGATGAGAGATGTAAGACTGCCAAATTAGTCTTCAAAGGAATTTGCTAATCATTCCAAACTCCTGCTCACAAACCTTTACTGTCTCTTCATTAATCAGATAAATCAACTCTGACATCCAATAGCCTTTACGACATTACGTAACGCAGCGTTGAGAACCTTGAGAATGATGGTGAACATCATTAGCTTCAGCAGATCCAAACTGCTCAGTTTCCCCAGCCTCCTGTCCTGCTCAGCACCGTGCCTCTGTTTGCATTGTTCCCTCTGCCTCGAATTTTCTTACCCATCTCCTCTACGCTTGTGAATCCCGCCTTGATCTTCAGGAGCGAGCTTTGAGTTGCTTCTTCCAGAAAGCCTCTCCTGATCCTTAAGATTAGAAGTAATTTCTAAAGTTCCTTATCATTTGATCCAAAGCCGTGCTCACAGTGTCTTCCTACTGTCTGTCCTGTGTGGAAGGGCTGCTCTTGCTCCCAATTGTACACAACATGTTCTTCTGATTATGATTTCAAAAATTAGAGAATGGATATAAAGACTAAGGTAACACTATAAATAGACAAAAAGTTTTGAAACCAGACTTTCTGGGCTGGAAACCTGGCCCGGTGTCCTCACATACTGTCTAACGAGGACACTGACAATGCCCAACTCAAAGATCATTAGGGGATAAAAGGAGGAACTATGTGTAAGGTACTTGGGAGAGTATGGGGCACAGAGGGAGCACCCTGGAAGTATTTGCTGTGGTATCTATTTACAAAACAGAAAACCTAGGCGCCGCACAGTGTGCATGGATGTGGCTCTTATGAGGTCAGAAAATCACCTCTCATTGAATCGCCCCATTATCCAGGCAGATGCCCCGGGCCGGCCGTCATTTATGTGTAAGCTGTGTAGTTGTGTAAGCGGAAGTGACAGTATGATTTTCTATGGCCACTCATGGCAATTGTCATGAGTTTCGGATGCAGCCCTTCTTGTTAGATCTAGTTCTGAACATCCCGAAATCTGCTCCTTGACCTAGAAAATCAACTGCCACGAGATCACTAGCTGTAATGAGGATGAAGGTTTCCAGGACAAAGTGAAGTCCCTCCACCTCCTCGGGGTCCTCCTTTCCTGTCTGATCCCCTACTCCCACTTTGAAACTAATACAAGTGACAGCTGATGGAATTCCATCTCACTTCTACTGTGTTCCATGCTTTCCCCGTCAGCTTTACCTTGGCACTGTTGTTTGCTGCCTTAGCAGAAGCTGTCAAAAAGGAATTAAATTGTTTCCTCATGAGATCTGAATCTGGCAGGACTAAAGTCAGAGCCCCAGAGACAACACACATTTATTTGCCACATAAATATGGCACAAAGAATCATAGACATCACTTGAACCTTACCACGTTATCACTGGCCTGGGAATTCGGTCTCACTAGGTCCTTTCCTGGGTTGGAGCAAATAGATTTTTCTATCTCTGGGCCCCCATATCTGGAAATTGGAATTCACTATGCTGACCTCACAGTTCTGTTGTCTTTAATAGGTAACATTTGTAGAGTCCTGACCATGTGCATGAATCCCTGTGGTCCTGAATAACATCAGGAGTTTTACGGGCTAGGGAGTTAGGAACCTCCAAAAGATCACACAGTTAACCAACTGCAGAACTATAATTGTACCCTGAGTCTCAGAAGGTTAGAGAAAATGTAGGAAAGGTGTCTGTTATACCTGTTATGTAGCTGTATCCGTTGTTGCCGATTGCTACAGTAACGCTAGATGACAAGTCACCACCAGACCCCAGAGTTCTTGAGTCTGTGGTCAGCTGGGAGGTTCTTCTGATTGGGGCCCAACTTAGCCGATCTTAGCTTGGCTTGCCGTGCATGGGCTGCAGGGCCAGCAGCAGGCTGCCTGGTTTAGGGTGGCCTCGGCTGGGTCCTTGGTTCTATTTCACGTGTTCTCTCATCGTCCAGCAGGCTAGCCCAGTTTCATTGTCATGGCAGAGAAAGGAGCCCAAGAAAGAGAATTGAAACTAGTAAGCCCTCTTGAGAACTGGCACATCCTCCACTGCATCTTACTGACCAAAGAAAATAAGAACAGCCTTGATTTAAGAGCCGGGGCCATGTATCCCACTGCTTGACGAGAAGAGCTGCAAAGTCCCACTGCAGAGAGAGCGCATGGCCTGTCTGGTGTGGGCCACTAGGGCAAACAACCTATGACAGTGGTCCATGGTCTCCAGGGTTACCACCTCTACCACACATCCGCATAGTGCAGCACAACAGAGCAAGTGCTGGGGACTTAGGTACACACCAAATCCTAAAGATCTTTAAGCAGGAGGAGGCATTACCTCCATAAATGAGCCAGTTGGAAAAATGATGACCTAGGTTGTTTCCCACTCTTCCCTTCCTATGATTCTACAGTAAAGTCATCTACGGAGAGTCTGTGTCACGTTATGCATGTGTCCAACACAAGAACTTGCACAAAGTGACACACGAAGTTATATGGAGGATGAAATTGCAGCAAGAGAAATATGGTTTTTATTTATAATGCATCAAAAGGAGCTTTCAAAGATATCATAGATGGGGGATCCCTGGTAGCTCAGCAGTTTAGCGCCTGCCTTCAGCCCGGGGCGTGATCCTGGGGTCCCAGGATTGGGTCCCGCGTCGAGCTCCCTGCATAGGGCCTGCTTCTCCCTCTGCCTGTATCTCTCGTGAATAAATAAATAAAATCTTTTTTAAAAAAAAATGTCATAGATGGAACTTCTGCACTATTTTTTATAAGCCCAGAGCTGTGTTTCACATGTGTACCAATAGCCCCTCCTTCTGAAGGTGGGCAGGGGAGAAGGGATGCAAGAAAAATCATCCGTATGAAAGAACTGAGCACCTAGAATAAAGGAAATTGAGAGGGTGTAGTTCTCAACATGACCCCATGCTAAGCCTGAGGTCGTCAAGAATTACAAAGAAAGAACAACATAATGTGAGGAACGGGCTTACGTTACCAGCAGAGCAGGTGGTAAAAAGCACCATGTTGTAACATCCGTCTACCCCCAAGCATGGTCTGAGGACTGAGGACCCACAGTGTCAGCACAATCTCCAGCTCCACCCCAGACCTACTGACTCAGAATCTGCATGTAGCAAGGTGCCCAGGTGACGCACATGGACACTAAAATCCCAGAGGAACTGCGACAGCAGACGGTGTCCGGCACTTTGGAAGCAGAGAGCCCCAGGCTTACTCCTTTGTCCAGGCAGCTCTCCAAGCTTCAAGGGGCTTCTTCTGCCAGTGACAGTATCAGTCTAACCACGGTTTGTCACAGAGAGGAGTAAGTGACATGATGTGACGGCAGTGTTCTAACAGGCAGATGCATGAACCTGATGTCCCCTAGGAAGGGGTCCCATTGGTACAAAACTCAACAGTTGGTTTGCCTGCAGCCCCCAGACATTCACACCAGGATAATTTTAAAGAGCAGCAAATTTCCCCTGTCACATGCTGATTGGGGTTCTCATCACTGGCTGTATATTAGAATCACCTGGGGCATTTCTGTTTCTACTGATGCCTAAACCCTACCCAGGGAAATTCAGGGCGGGACCCCAGCGCTGGTAGGCTTTTTTTTTTTTTTTTTTTCCCTAATGCTCTGCGAGCAATTTCAGACTGACAGCTCCTGATTGCAGGGCATCGCGGGGTATGTCTGAGAAAGTGGCCCTCAGCCTCTGTCCTCTCTGTGCCCCTCCCCCACCACAGTGCTCCACCACCTGCGGCCTGGGGGCATACTGGAGAAGCGTGCAATGTAGCACCCATGTGGACTCTGACTGTGCCACCATCCAGAAGCCTGACCCCGCTAAGAGATGCCACCTCCGTCCCTGTGCCAGCTGGCAAGTGGGGAACTGGAGCAAGGTAAGTGACCTGGCTCAGCAGTGTTCTAGAGCCAGGTAACCTTTCTAAGCACTTGGAGAAGCAGGTGTGTCTCCTCTCTTCCTCCCTTGCTGCCCCCTCTGCCTTTTTCTCTATACACCTGTGGATGAGTAAATCACGGGCATCACAGGCCCAATCAAAGTTACACCATAGTCTTAGAACTCATACAGAGTTTTTATTAACCCAAGTGTTTGGTTTTTTTTAAAGAATTGGTCATGAGTTGTTGTTGTTGTTATTTAAGATTTTTAAAATCTATTTATTCATGAGAGACACAGAGAGAGAGAGAGTGAGGCAGAGACACAGGCAGAGGGAGAAGAAGGCTCCATGCAGGGAGCCCGATATGGGACCCGATCCCAGGTCTCCAGGATCACGCCCTGGGCTGAAGTTGGAGCTAAACCGCTGGGCCCCCCTGGGCTGACCAACCCACATGTTTTTACCTGCCTATAAACTCTCCTCTTCCCAGATAAACTGGAATAAGAAGTTAAATTAGTATGATTAATTGCTTGTCCAACATGCAACATTATTTTTAAATTATTTAAGTGTAGCATTATACTTAAAACTATACATCATCACCTGTATCACTAGGTCATGACTCAGCACCTGCTCACTAAGCAAATGGTTTTTTTTTTTAATTTTTAAGATTTTATTTATTTATTCATGAGAGACACACAGAGAGAGGCAGAGACATAGAGGGAGAAGCAGGCTCCCTGCGGGGAGCCTGATGCAGGACTCGATCCCAGGATCCTGGAATTATGGGCTGTGCCGAAGGCAGACATTAAACCACTGAACCACCCGGGTGACCTGAAAGTGTACTTTTTAATCTGCCAGACCCAAAATGAAATGAAAGCTGAAATGTAAGGAAAAAATTGGTCTTTCAAAGCGTATTTCCTGTGCTGATCTTTTGGAAGTATGATTTTACTGTCTCTGCTCATCTGTCTGTGGTTACTCATTTGCTGTGCTGTCTATATGGTCCCGTGTGAAAGACTGTATCAGGTTTTTGGATGTATCAGCCTTGCTGCTTGGGGTACTAGCCAGCCCTAACCTGGCCTGGGGCTGAGCCTGGGGCTGGGGGATATACCCAGCCTATAGGACATCTGTCAGTGGTGGGGTTGACAACTGATGGGCAGGAGGAGGTGGCGCCTCTTGGCGCCTTCTGTTTGCCAAGCACACCCCAACTTGGATGCCCTTTGGGGCCCCCTTCTCTCAGGGCAGCCAGTTTCTCTTGACAGCTGAGACACCGAAGGAAAAAGAAAGAGCTACCCAGAAGTTTGGAGAGGCTGGTGACCTTTGTAGATGTTAGCTCCGGTGGCCAGTATCGAGCTCCTATTCCCAGATGAGCAGGACCACCAGATGTCTCACTAGACATCCCTGGTTCTTTATCTGCTTTAGGCTCCTCCTCCCAAAGTAAGGGTCCGATTCTGGAGAAGGGAGGGACAGTAGGGTTACTCCCTGAAAAGATTACCATGCATCCCTTTGATACCTGCCACGCTTCCTTTCTTCTGCTTTCACACCATTTTTCTTTCAGGAAGGAGTGCTGGTTCTTTCTTCTTTTTCTTCCAACTTGTAACAGACTCAAGATCCAACAAAGACTAAGTGCTTTGCTGCAAATTCTCTTCACATCCAGAAGAGCCTCAAGAGACCTTTTACATTCCTGACTTGGCCAAATGTTAACTAGTCCTAAAGTTCCACTTGGCTATCTCTGGGAACAATCCTCTCCTTGGAAACTGCACAGCTCGAAGAAAGGGCAGATGTGTGAAATCACTCACACTTTTGAAAAGGACATGGCTTAACCAACTGATAGTCAACTGCCCTGACTTCTGAGTTTCTATTATTATGGGTCTTACGTACTTGCTTTCCATTTTTCCCAGGCATATTAACAACTTAGACTTTATCTGAAATTTTGATAATTAAGTGTAATTACTTTTTAACTACTACATTATTAACCAGCTCATATGGATGTCTGAAGGCCAAATCAAGCACTAGGAGAGATTTGAGGGCCTTCTTCGTGTCACTGTTCTATTAGGACTTTGAAACTCACTCAGAGGCAAACTTTCAAAACCTAGAGTGGGAAAGTAGCCCCTTTGCTTGTCTTTAAATATCCAGAGGGTTTAGATTCTGTGGTGTTGATGGTTCACCTTCTCATAGGTACTTGCTCATGGGGAAGAATTCTAATTTTCCTTTGAATCTTCTGCATTATCCCCCTAATCCCCACCCCCAATCCAAAGATGCTTTAGTTCTCATAGGACTGTGGGTCTGCCACAGACCGCCCCGAGCCTGCAGGTAGCAGGGTTACTCACCAGCAATCCCCTACCTGTGTGATGGCTTTCTGAGTTGTGGTTGTTTTACTGGCCTTTGTCCCCAGCACCACATGGGTCCCTGATGCACCTGCTGTGGACGTGCTCCAGTGTATGTGACAGTAGAATAAGGCCTCTATCTTCAAACGTCTACCTTTACCATGTCTAGAAGTGGTCTTTCAGAATGGCTTGCTTCCACTTCATGCATCAGTCTGTCTGAAGCAAATTCAAGGTCTTAGTCCTTAGGTTTGTGCCAGAGGCATACTTGGGAAGACAGTTCTGCAGAACTGAGTCCTATAAGCAGTGCCGGGTGGTAGATAGGGCACATCTGGGTTGGTAACCCTGTTCTGTCATGACCAGCGTATGACATTGATCCATTCATCTGAGGAACTTTGTTTCTCTCACCTCTGAGAAATAAAGTGGATCATACTGCCTCTACTTACCTTATAGAGTTATTAAAAGGATCAAAAAGGAAAATTTTAGTGAAACCACATTGTAAATGGTAAGAGATTGTTGAGATGAAACCCTGAGCAAACTTCGAGCTCCAGATAAAAGTTAGGACTGGCTCTTAGGTACTTACTAACCACTGGCTTCCTGGACTCGGTGTGGAAAGCCTGTGGACAGGTGACAGTGGAGAAAATCCTGTCGACAGAAGGACTGGCTCAAGCAGGTGTCCACCCCAGACAAGGTGCTCAAAGTGGCCATGAACTTTGGAAAACCTGACCTCCCTTAGGGCCTGGCACTTGCCAGATACTAACATGTGCCCAGCATTACACAAGAGCTTTAGATCATGGATTCCATTATCATCCAGCACAGGATCTTCTTTATTTTTTTTTTTTTGATGGAGCTTTTGTTTTTAATTGGAAAATTTCTATTTTGGACAAAATGAAATAAAATTAAGGTCTAAAATATTGCAGTAATTGTGATTTCAAATGAGTCATGAATAGAGACAATCAATTTAATAAGTTTTATCTTGTAAAATATCTCTCAAAGAAATTCTTAATGGACAACGCACATACACATATATAAATTAATATTAACTACCACTTAGAATTTTGTGTGATTGCAATCAATACCTTTAGAGTGAATATATTTTCAGTGATAAATAACATGGCTCATAGAAAAAAAGGCAAAGAAATTTGTTACCAATTTTAAATTTATTAACCATAATATACTCTTTTGAAAAATACTGAAGGCATTTCTAGGAAAAAAGAAAAGTAAAACTATTGAAAGAACTGTATTTTTTTTCTTCAAAATACTGATGACATAGTATAAGGACCAGGTTTGCTGAGTAACATCAAGCATAAGAAAATGTACCAATATAAATATGTTTTATAGGATTCAGTGTACATGGATATATGCAATTTTTATTTATAGAAATATTTTTATTTTCAAAAATTGTTTCTGAATAGAACTATTTGATAAGTGTCGGCTCATCTGATTGGATTGAGATTTATCATGACTATGCTGAAAGGAAACTCCTCAACTTGGGTCACATGATTAGGGTAACTGTATAATTTGTCTTGCACACTAGGATACATTAGAGAGGAAAAGGAGTTGTTACATTTGTAAGGACCTTCTTTATAATTCCCACTGAGGAAATGAAAGCTCGGGGTGTTTAAATCACTAATGCTTGATCACACAGCTGTTACCAAACGCTCCCAGTTTTAAGAAACCATCCATTGGGGGACACGTCATCAATTTAATGACAGCTTTTCAGAAAGAAAGGGAGCGCTACACAATAAATATGTACATCAGTTGTAAGACGCATGCCAGTTTCAGGACATTAAAACTTGTATGAGGAAAAAAAAGGAAGAGTTGTCATGCAAGAAATTCAGGAAATGACAAAATGAGTTTGACAAGCCTTCTGTTGGGTTTGACACCAAAGCGAGCATCATCCACAGCTCCACTCACCACCGGTGGAACATCCTGATGCCTGCATTTTCTGAAGTTTTGTAAACTGGCGATTTGACAGCCCCTTTATTTGCTTTCTGAGAATGAGCACTTCCCTTTTCATAGTTAAGTCTAATAGATCTTGATTATTGCTGAAATGAATCAGAAACATTTTAGCATTTTTTCTTGGAATGTTCTGTCTTCCAACCTAGGGAACATTGCAATTTTGTTTTAGCAGTAATTGACTTTTGCTGGAAAGTGAGAGAAAGTGGCAGCCTTTTCTTGTGGTCTTGGGTTTCAAATATTTGCTAAAATATTTGTATCTATTGCTAGTCTTTCTGTCTTATTCTATTTCTTGCCTTTGTGTTTATCAGATTTTATAGATGTCAATGGCGGTGATATATTTTTTTTTTAGATCTGAGTCTGTAGATAGGAATTTAATAGAGAAAGAGCCCCTTTCTTGCTAAATACAGACCCTCCCTAACTTTGACATATAACATGTTCCCAGGAACTATATTAAAGTCCAATGTGCAAAAGTCAAAACACAGCATATTATAAGGGACCCTCCGTCCCCAGCAAGCCAAAATTGAGTCATTATATATTGGAAATCACTGCATTTATTTTATTCTTGATATAACTTGTTATATGTCTGATCTGTTACCCTCTCTAGACACCTTTGAGGGTTTTAGATTAAGGGATCCCTAAATAGAGGAATGATAATGAAATAGAAGCATCTAGAACCACAGGAAGCATGAACCCAAGACCATTCTGGTGAGGACTAACGTCCAGACCAGGGGCTCTCCACAATGGCCCCTGCCATCTGTCTGTCTATCCGTACTCTTTGCCCTAGCATTCTAGCCAGCTTGCTTTTCTCAAGCGAGCCTTCTTGTTTCATAATGCTGTGCCTCTGTATATGCCATTCTGTCCATTTGGAATGTCCCCCACCCTATTTTGCCAGCTGAGTGAGCATCTACTTATCCTATATGTTTCAGCTCAAATGTTAGCTCCTTTAATTTAGACCTTTCCTGACCTTTCCAGGTGAAATTGCCTACCTCCTCCATTGTGCCCTCACTAGATCATGAATAGTTTATGATATAATCTTTACATATATAATAGGTATATAATCTTCATTCCTTCTGCTCATTTATGTAACTCTCCCCTCCTGTTAGATTGGAATATAGAGCTTGGAACTTAGCAAGTGCCCAATAACTGAGAGAAAGGGAAGTGGGGTTGTGATGGAGGAAGAGATAGAAGGATGAATTTTTGGTGCTGTTCAACTTACAGTTTTTGGAATGAACCATTTAATCATAAGGGTCTTATGAATCTGTTCAGCATAAGGAAAGGAACAGAAGAGAATATTTTTTTTGTATCCCAATTTAGTATTTGATTCAACTTGGAAAGCAAAAAAGTATTCTGAAGTCAAAATAGAATACAAATGCAGTGATCCCATACTTTATAACACTCCAGAATGTTGGGATAGTTTCATCCTCTAGTTCATCCTCCTTTCCACACCAATGGAGAAATAGAGGCTGAGAGATGAGAAGGGATTCATCCGCACTCAGGTAGCCACTTGCTGTCAGTCACACCTGAGTGCAGTCTACTGACCTCCCAACTATATGCTCAAGAATTTCACTGTACTTCACTGAACACTCTGTGTGAGTCCAATGTGGAAAATGTATCAGGATGGCTTCCCAAATCAAAAACTACACAAGGGAGAATTGAGATTTCATTTTATCTCTACCAGTGGTTCCTGTAAGCTAAGGGTATTTTTCATTTAACTTGATCTGTCTGCAGATCACACTAGTTGAACTCAGGTGGTAACTGGAAAATGGGCCTATTTGGTCACAGTAGGGAATTGGCCAGGGTTTCTGCTCTCATTAGTCTGGCTCCTGTCCTCAGCCTGGTCCACAGGTTCCAGGTTAGGAAAACATGAATCCAGTGACTCTCCTCTAGGGCAGTAAGAAAATGAATATAATAATTGGCATTCAGCAAACAAGGCAAAACAGCATTTGGAGTGGGGTGGTTAATTATCCTGCCAATTCTCTCTTGCTAGCTGAACCAGAGGCTGTTTTGAAAAATGGAATGGAAATATCATAGATTTAATGAGTGTCTTCCCTTATTATTTATTTCAGCATATTAATAAAGTTCATTTCTCATTGAATGTGAATACTTTAACAAAAGGGGAATGCTAGCTTGAAAATTAAATTTTGGAGTTGAAGATTGCAGCAACAGATGAAAAATAGGAAAATAAAATCCCATTTCATACTTAGGTCTTGTAAAATTCCCTTGTCCTAATAAAGAACCCATTTGCTTTACCACAGGCTATTTCCCAGGAATCTGTTCTGTCAAACAAGTAGGTGCTTTGAATGGAAATTATTAGCATGCTTCCCCATTTGTTCTGTGGCTGATTTCAAACAGTTACTTTTTCCTTTGTGTACTTACTACAAGGCAGAAAAGTAAGGTTTTTAAATTTGTTTTTGGGGGAGCAAGATGATGTTTGGCGAGTATCATTTATTTCTAAGAAACTAAACATTCAATTTATGGAAGCATTAGAGCATCAGTTTGTCCCTTGTCACATGGGCCAGCATCTTTCTATGTTACAGCCCAAGGGTTGAAGTCAGGTGGCTTGGTACAATCTACAAGTGGTGGAAGCAGGCGGAACTGTACTTCGGGGTGTACCTCTATGGAAAGTTTTGAGGAATTTTCGTTCACCATCCAAAACCCTGTGATTATGACTACTCCACTATAGCCAGAAAGAGCATAATTTTTCACTATATATAGAGGGAGCCAAACATACCTACAGCAAAGGGCACACTTTCCTGCTGGCACATTCTCTCAGTCAAAATTGAGAACCCAGTTCTCATACTTCCACACCTGTGTTTTCTGACATAGGCAGGCCCATCTTTGGATGCAGCTTCAGTGACACCCTCTCGAGGAACCGTGAGGGAAACAGTTCACTTGAGCTGGACTTAACCCTTCTTCATGACTGGAAGCCTGGAATTTCATGGTTCTCTGCAAATGCTTGTGGAATTCAGGGGATTGAAAGCCTAACACCAGGGACTCAGATATCCCCTTTTGTCTCCCTCTCCATCCAGTGCTCCAGAAACTGCAGCGGGGGCTTCCAGATCCGGGAGATTCAGTGCGTGGACAGCCGGGATCACCAGAGCCTGAGGCCATTTCACTGCCAGTTCCTGGCTGGCATTCCTCCCCCACTGAGCAGGAGCTGTAACGTGGAGCCCTGTGAGGAGTGGCAGGTGGAGCCCTGGAGCCAGGTATGGCCTCCAGATACATCATCCTCACAACTAGGCAAATGTAAATTGCTGTGTTACCTTGTGAGTCTAGAAGTCAGGGAAGACCACATGTGCATCATGACAATGACTGGCCTCCATTCAGGGGCCCACCACTGTAAGGAGGAAGCCTAACGGGCCACCTTGAAGACTATGTTGTGTGCTTGCAGCTGTGACAATTCAGTGTTTTATCACAAGCCAGTCTCCAAATGGATATACTGGGGAACTGGGGTCCATGTTGGAGAAATGTACACGGACCACTCTGATAAGAACCAGTTAGGGTCTCACATGTCTCGGCTAGGCCTCTGCAGTTGAGCTGGGGGGGTCATGGCCAGATCCTTTCCACACACAGCGCATTTTAGAGTTCCACCTCTCAGTTAAATGCCCAGATCACTGTTTACACAGATAGAAGGAAGAGTGTTTGTGCCTGTGTGTGTGTCCTCTGGTTTGTAAGGGCCCAGGCTCTGCTAGGTCTTGGTCCTACTTCAGCACATGAAAACAAAGTGACTGCTCTTCGGTGAAGTATGATAATCTCGTTTGCCACTAGGCAAATACCTCAACAGCTCCAAAAAAATCCTCCCACCCATATCCATGCCTGGTAGAAAGAAGAGAAAAAAAGGAACCCAGCCTATTTTGAGTATGTCTATGGGCTAGGCATTTGCCTACAATATTTGGCTTAATGCTCACAACAACCCGAATGGTAGGCTTTATTAATTTCATTGTATTGGTGAAGAAATTGAAATCCAGAGATTAAGAAACTTACATGAGTTCACACAACTAGAAAATAAATGGTGGAATATTAGTTTAAGCCTAAGGCAGACTGCAGTGCTTGTGTTCTGTCTAACATAGGAATCAGCCCAATAGGCATTGAACAAAAAGTGAACTGAGGAGGAAGAGTGAATCGATAACTCTCTGAGGGGGAACCAAACCTTCCACATGCCCTGGAAAGGAAGGTGGTGAACCACAACTATTGGACACAGAGTTAGTGTCAAAGCTTACAGAAGCCTGAGCCCCCTAGAGCTACTTCCTGTCTATAGGGTCAAGAAGCCATGCTGATTCCTGAGGCTCCGAGCCAATACCTGGTGATTTCTGGGGTAGCAGCCACACTGTCCCTTCTGTCTCCTCCTTACCTGCTTAGCTCTAGAGCACATAAAGTTCCTGCTATTCCCATGCTCTGGACTTAGGCCTCCAAGTAGTCCTCCATATATGATGAACCTGGTGACAGTTTTCAGAAGCCAGGAATTTGCAGAGGAGCCTTGTCAGAGAAATGCCTTCTGTAGGTTTTTAAAGATGAACAATCAGATCTGTTTTATGATTATGAAAATGATATATTCTGGGAACCCCAATCAGGAGCTGTTTCCTGAAGGGCTCCCACCCCCCTCCTCTCTGAAGTGGTACTCTGTTCCAAGCAAACCACACAGTTAGAAGACTTCCCTCTGAGGGAGCAGAGGAGATGGAAAAATGCAAAAATCACTCAAGTATTTCTCTGGAGCTTTTGAGGGTCTGGACACCCTTAGGTGCTTTTCCTGACCACTCAAGATGCTGCTTTTCCTATACACACTATCTAACAGACTGCCATCATGAGAATACTGTGGACCCCTTTGGCATGTCAGCCAGCCCAGACTCCCAGCATGGAAGATGCATTTCAGCTGTGGGAATGTCTCAAACTTTAGCACACTTCAGAATCACCTGGAGTTTGTCAATACACAGATGGCTGGACCCCATCCCCCAAAGTGTCCAGTTTGAAGGTCTGGGGTGAGGCCTGAATTTTGCATTTTTAACAAGCACCCAGAAGATGCTATGGTTGCCAGTCTGGAGATCAAACTTGGAGAATCACTAGTGTACACTTTCTTCACCTCCTTTCCTAGAGATTACATAGCCAGGTGGCCCTGAATTTGTGCATGAGTGTAGGCATAGTGATCTCATATGGGGGCTCCCTTTCCTTCTTTCCTCATATAGGGTTAAAAACATATAGAATAAGTGGGAAAAATCCACATTGACCCTCAAACTTGGAATATTGTGAAGTCAATAGATTAGTTCTTTTATTGAGCGGAATGGGTTAATTACATGTAATTTCTCTGTTTTCTATGGCACCACCACACATATTGTGCCTGATGGGATGGGTAGATATTGCCAACCATAATTATTTTGTTGTTACCATATCATAATTAAGATTTTTCAAAGTACTTCTCAAAGATTCTTGGTGGATAATGTAATTTCCTCCTAGAAACCTTGTGAAAATGAGACAATAGATCTTATAAAATTATACTAGTGAGCAAGAACTTGACACATTTTAGAGTTGTATCCCTTTAGGAATCCAGCTTGTCATCTCAAATTTGTTTTGTGAGCATTACAGTCAGTGTATCAGACCCTGGGGCAAACCTATCAATTCCCCTTTTCTGAATATGGACAAATTAAATTCTAAAGCTTTTTGTAGTGGGAAGGGAAGACTGAATGCCATTTTAAAAGGAAATGAACAAAACTGTATTGCAAATACATGCTCTTTGTTTGGACCATTGGAGCTAATCATAATAAAAACGTCTACATTTTACATTTGGTTTCTAGATACTTGTGCCAGAAGGCAGAAGGCAGTTTTGGGTGAGCATTAAAGAATGAGGTCAGGGAAGAATGTATAACATATTCATAGGATATATGATCTATTCAATAACATGATGTCCATTCTGGAATGACCACTTATTTAGGTTTTTAACCAAAATTCCTTCCTTGACATGCTGTTTTACTTTAAACTATGTGACATTTTTTTCTTGTCTCCTCAGAATGTCCTTTATCAATTTCTTTCTTTCTCTTTAATTCTTGTTTCATCACTGTTATTTGGTTATTGCAAGTAACCTGGCACAGATGCTGCAGATTCCAGTATAGTTACTGATATGCTTAAGAACACTGCATACAACAAAATAATAAAAAGGTCTTCCCTTATCACTGAAAATGTCACCATGTGATTTTTACCTAAACTTGTCCCTGTTATATATCAGTGTTCCAGGTCCTGCGGAGGCGGAGTTCAGGAGCGAGCAGTGACTTGTCTGGGAGGTCTCTGTGACTGGACAAAAAGGCCCACACCCACTGCACCCTGCAACAGCCAGCCTTGCTGTCACTGGGCCACTGGGAACTGGGACCTGGTAAGAGTCAGTTATATTCTCTTCAATTTTTTTTAGCCTAGTGTTTGTTTTCTTTTGATTTCTTTTTTCATTTAATTTTAAAAATTTAATTTCAAATTTAATTTAATTTTAAAAATTCAATTTCAACTTGAGTACATAGTATACTCAGTGCTCATCACATCATGTGCCCTCCTTAATCCTGTCATTCATCACCCAATTACCCCATCTCTCCACCCAACTCCCCTTTGGCAACCCTCAATTTGTTTCCTATAGTTAAGAGTCTCTTATGCTTTTTCTCCCTCTCTGATTTTTCCCCATTCAGTTCTCCCTCCTTCCTTTGTGGTCTCTTGTACTATTTCTTATATTCCACATGTGAGTGAAACCATATGATAATTGTCTTTGTTCAATTGACTTGTTTCACTCAGCATAATATCCTCCAGTTCTATCCATGTCAATATAAATGGTAGATATTCATCCTTTCTAATGGCTGAGTAATATTCCATTGGGTATGAGTGTGTATGTATGTATGTGTGTGTGTGTGTGTGTGTGTGTGTGTGTGTGTATCTCACAACTTCTTTATCCATTCATCTGTCAAAGGACATCTCAGCTCCTTCCACAGTTTGGTTATTGTGGATATTGCTGCTGTGAACAGCAGGGGTACAGGTATCCCATCATTTCACTACATCTGCATCTTTGGGGTAAATACCCAGTAGTGCAATTGCTGGGTCGTAGGATAGCTCTATTTTTAACTTCTTGAGGAACCTCCAAACTATTTTCCAGAGTGGCTGCACCAGCTTGCCTTCCCACCAACAGTGCAAGAGGGGTCCCCTTTCTCTACATCCTCGCCAACATTTGTTGTTTCCTGTCTTGTTAATTTTAGCCATTCTCACTGGTGTAAAGTGGTATCTCATTGTGGTTTTGATTTGTATCTTTTGGTTTCAAAGGTAATATATATTAATGGTAAGCATATCCATTGATTTACAGGGTGTTTCTATATATTTTAATTCTAGTACTCTTCTGCCATTAATACCTCTAAGTCTGCTAAAAGTTGATCCTTAGCTAATCTGTGGCCAGTGTTTATTGTCGAGCTCAGAAGAGAAAAGTCCAAGTACTTTCAAAAGAAAACAGATCAAATACCAATATTATCCCAGAGGCACAAAGCCCAAGGAAAGGCAATTTGTATCCCAACACCTTGGATTCTGTGGCTTTTCCTGAAGCAAACAGAAGTTGAAATGCCCTGCAGCTTGAGGCTTAGCCTGATTTTGTGAGTTTCAGATCTTATCAACCTGCAGATCATTTTGCCAGATGGCCAGCCTGTTTGATGGAGAGACAAACAAAAAATTAAGCTGTAATGAGGGAAAGATTTATTGTTCTCACAGAGTTTCCTTATTATATAAAGAACTGTATCAGTGACACTGAAAACAAAGAAAATTCTCCCATAGACAGATTGTACCATTACTCTGATTTGTCATATCCTGGGTTCCTAGAAAGTAGTCTTAAGGCCAAATCTAATACTCTATTAGGAAATACAAGGCCGAGGAGGTAGGGGTGATAGGAAAGAGGAAGGAAATAGGAAGGAGGGGAATCAACTATGAGGTTGGTATGTTACCAGACTGACCACTTGTCCTAACTCAGGAACAGCTGGTTGCTCACTCTCAAAAGAAGACCTTATAAAAGCTTCATGAACTACTGCCTCTTAGGGTCATTTATCCAGGGGCAGGAAGGGAGGAGATGATCTACTGGTTCCCATCTCTTAGGATTGGGTAAAAAGTCTCCTTACAGTTGGCTAATATCCCCTGTTGTCCGGGTTTATTCATCTGCGTGAGCATTGGGCAGGCCCCACTGTGTCACATGCCTCAATAAGAAAAGCCCGGAGTTAGAGGCAAGAGGCACACAGCATGGACATGGAAGATTCAGGCCAGTGGGTTGTGCTTTCATGAAGCTGGCTACCACCCCAGCTGGGGCAGATCATAGGCCAATAGCTGGGAGTCTCAACTCATATACAAATCCCTCAACAACTACGAATATTTTTTAAAGTAGCTTGTTCTTGTATATTTTGATAGTTATAATGCAGGCCAATGCAGTACTTTACCAAACATAATGGCCCCAGATATTTTTAAGCTGCTATATCCTTAGTGATTCTCCTTGTTCATGGTGGTGTAGCTGCTCCCGCACAACCATGATCAATTCACATACTGGCATGTACTCTTGAAAAAAGCTTCTGCTGCTACATCCAACTCAAGGTTGTGCTGGCCTCCAGTTATCACCCACTCGAATCCAGGAAGAACAAGATGATTCATTATTGCTAAACGAACATTGTACATTAATCATTTAGCCTGCAAAAAATAAAAAAAATTTTCATAGCTTAGGAAAATGCCCAATAGACAAAGAAGAATGATGCCAGCCACTTCATTAGATAGAGCACATAGTATTTTCTTTGAATTCCCTTTTTTCATTGGCATCTAATGCTGATTCATGATGATCACCAAAGGGGATACTAGTGTCAGGCCAAGCTTTTGTTTGTGCATCCTGCTAAACTGTCTACTAGGGCTATCACTGAGCTTTCACCCTGTCCCCATGGGTCGCGTGAACAGTGGAAAATGTCATGTGCAATTCTATTTTTTTCTAAGTAAATGTAATTTAATCTCTTTCTATTTGGGCATCTTACAATATCTCCCTTAGCAAATGACTTTATTTTCTGTTCACTAGAAATTTAGTTACTCCAAAACCAAGTTTCTTCATCCATCATTGATTTCAGAACCTGAAAAGACTATACCCAACAAATCAAAGTATGTTTCAGGATTAGGCCCTTCAAAAATACTCTGGGATCCTGGATAATAATATAAGCATGTGACCAAATTACATGTGACCATTAGAAGAAAATAATTGACACAACATGAGCTATCATGAAAATGTTATAAATTTGGGCCCGTTCAGGAACTCAAAATCCCACAGAAGATTAATAACTACAGATGGACCTTTTAAGTCTATCATTTCTCCGAGGCTCTAGTACCTTATTATTCATTGTAAAGGAAAGCTGGATAATACTCTTTCTGGCAAGAAAGATGATGATAGCCCAGCAGATATTACGGTAATGATGTGTGAGGCATATCCTGCTTTTAGAGAAGTCAGCAATTGTCAAAAACAGCCCCCTTTGCCTATAAAAATGTAATCTGTTTTTCATTACAGCACTTAGGTGTTATAAAATGAGGTTTTGTGTGGTTTTTGTTCTTTGATTTCCAGCACATTTTTTCAGTTATAGTCATGTCTGGAGTTAGAACAGAAAGCATTAAAATCAATGAAAAACTTAAAATACATAGACTGACCCAGCAGTTCTACCTGTAATAATTTAGCCCACAAATATACCATCAAACGTAATCCTAGATAATGATAAAGATGTTCATTGTCATGTTGTTTGTAATAGCAATTTCTAAAAATAACCTAAATTTTAGATGGATAGAACTGGTCAATCTATTAATTTATTATAGTATAGCCCTTTTAAGAATGAGGTAGAACTATATTTATGAGTTGCAAAAATTTCTAACAACAGAAGTTCAAAATTTCATTGGGGGGGGGGGTAACTGCCTCTTGAAGGTAGACATGAGTTAAAGTTTCCTTGGAATAGCCATGCGTCAAAAATTCATTGATTGTGCATATCAAAGAATAGGGGGCATGAAAGGTGGCTAACACCTACCAAGCCAGCCTTTGGAATTGCTCTTGACCTCCAACACCTATCATTAAGTGAAAAAGGCAAATTATAGAGATCAAGTAACACATGTGGATAGATTGAACATATACATTTGCCTCTGTTCCCCAAACTGCATTAAACAGAAGACATAAAAAAGTAAAAGTGCCACAAATCCACAAAGACAAGAGGATAGGAGACAATACCAGAGAAGGAGTCAATACAATTTTAGAAGCTAGAAGCAGATAGCAAAACTTAGAATTGACTTAGCATGTCCGAGAAAGCTAAAAACTGTCCATCGCAGAAATTTCCCAAGTACCCCTGAGGCAGCAGTGAGGGTGGGGAGGAATGGGAGTTGGTTGAAAGTTTGTAAGAGAGGCTTTTGGATCTTTAGGTATATCCGACATCCTGAGAAGACCCTGAAGGTCTTCTCATTGGAGAGATAAATCAAGAGAGACCTTGGAATTAGTCATAGTGTGGGGACAAAGGAGCTCATCTCACCAAAGATCAAGTGAAAATATATGCAGTAAATAGTGTCCTCCTTTCCCCAACAGAGTTCCACAAAGGCAGGGAGACTGGATTAGTCTCAAGAGAAAAAAAAACCCACAATAGATCTCTTCCTGACCACCTTATACAAAGCCATCTCTCAGGAACTGCCCTCCATGGAACTTCCAGTCAGCTCATAGGTATGTCATCTTAAGTCAATAGCCTAGGATTGCTGGACATTCGAGAAAATCTATCACACCAGGGACAAAATAACAAACAGAACAAAAGAAACTCCAAGGAATAGAGACCTTGAAAGAAACATCGAACTCACCCTCCCCAAAAAACTGAGTAATCTCTTGAGAGAAACAAGAGACTATATAGTATCCATGACATAGCTTCCTAGTGCAGCTATATAAAAAGAATATAAGAAGAACCTAAGAGTTTTTATAATAGCAAAAGTAAAAAAGTAAGTAGGATTGGGAAAATAATGTGGAGAAATCTCTCAAGAAAAGGAGAACAAAGACAAAAAGAATTTATGATAAAAGGTAAGTAGAGGATCAGACCAGGAGATACAACATCGAAATAAGATTCCAGAAAAAGAGAATGGAGATGGAATAGAAATGAGGCAGTCAGGGCAGCCCGGGGGGCTTAGCAGTTTAGCGCCACCTGCAGCCCAGGGCCTGATCCTGGAGACCTGGGATCCAGTCCCATATCAGGCTCCCTGCATGGAGCCTGTTTCTCCCTCTGCCTGTGTCTCTGCTGCTGCTCTCTCTCTCTCTCTCTCTCTCTCTGTCATTAATAAAAAAAAAAAAAAAAAAAAAAAAAAAAAAAAAGAAATGAGGCAAAGAATTGATAGAAGAAAATTTTCCAGATTCGGAGAATGTGAGTCTCCCACACCCATTAAATGCTATAAGAAAAAGGAAAGTCAGGAGAGAGGAGGACCTGTTTCTACATCAGCAAAAGCAGAAAAAAAATCTGACTCTACATGGTTGTTGCCAGGATTGAACTCAAGGATATCTCCTGTGCACTTAGAACTGTGCTACCATATATCAATAGTAAGTCCAAGAAAATTATTCAGTGAAGATGCTTGCATTAGCTCTAAAACATCTAATGGTTCCACCTCTTTGTATTTCTCTATTCCATCCATGTTGGTTGAGTGGTAGCAACAACAGAGTTTTATAGCGTCCCACTGAAGAGAACCCTTGGGCTCTTGACAGGGCATCCAGGACTGAATGAGACTAGTGTGGAGCTCAGCTTAAGGTATGATCAATTCAGTTGCTCAGTAATCTTAGCACCTTAGCTGGGAGGCTATCAGCCCCATTTCTGTTTGGGGGAGTTCAATTCTGCACAAAGATTCCTTATTGTTGCTGGTTCCAAAGAAGTGAAACTGAGCATTAACAAACCCCAAACTCACAGTATTACTACTGTTAACGAAACCCAAGTCAGCAACTGTGCTTCCTACTTAATCCTCCAATTAACTACAACACAAATTCATGCATCTTCTTTATCACAAGTCATTTTATTTATTTATTTACTTATTTCTTTTTATCACGAGTCATTTTAATTGACTAATAAATGCAGGAGCAGTGACTTCTCTGCTTATTTTTGTGCTTGGCTTGGAATTAGTTCTTTCATCTTAATCTTCCCTGCCCAAGAGTAGTAGAAGGACTTCAACATCCAGGATCATTAGACCCTTAGAAGCAGAAAGCAGGAAAGGAAATCATTTGTTCATTATCTAACAACCTTATTTTACAGCAAAAGAGAGAGGTTGAGTGAATGATCTAGGACAATATGCAGTAAGTGGAAAAGCCCATCTCTGGAATCTTGGTCCAGTACTCTTCATCAAATTTTGGCTTGATTAAGTTCCTTTGTTCTTGCCACTGTCCTCTTTGCGCACTTTTATTTATTCGGGATCATCTCAGTAGCTATTTCTTACTGGTTTCTGCCTTCTGGGAGATTTTGATTATATAAGAAAGATAAAACTAAAAGTAATAAAACATGAAATAGATGTTAATCATTAGAGTATCTGCTGTCCACAATAGCCGAAATATGGAAGCAACCCAAGTATCCATCGACAGATGAATGGATAAATGATGTGTGGTATAAATGTACAATGGAATATTATTGCACCTTAAAAGAATTTCTGGTGCATTCTCTAATGAGGAGGAACCTTGAAGACATTATGCTAATTGAACACACAAGGGCCAAAGGACAAATATTGTATGATTCCACTTATATGAGGTATCTTCAAGAGTCAAATTCATAGAGACAAAAAATATAATGGTGGTTGCCAGGAGGTAGGGGTGGGTAGGTGGGAGATGGGGCACTCTTATTTGATGGGTACAGAGTTTCAATTTGAAAATATGAAAAGAGTTCTAGAGATGGATAGAGGTGATGATTGCACAACAGTGAGAATGCGCTTAAGGCTGTGGATGGTAGACTTAAAAATGGTTAAAATGGTGAATTTTATGTTTTATAGATATACACAATTAAAAGAATTTTTTAAAGAGTATATGTGGTAAATTCAGATACATGTTCTTACATCCTCAGGAATCATAAACTGCTTTCACAGGCCAGAGAACTTCCCTTCTGCTTCCCGGAATCCACTTCAGGACATTGCAGTGTAATCTATCATGTGGCTTGAGGCCGCACGTAGTCGAGCTGGGCCCGTTCCAAATTCTCTCTCCAGTCTTCCATGGTTTTCCTCTCCTGTTTCTCTTTCCTCACGTCTGATTTTCAGCCCCAAATCAAAACTAGTTCAGAGAAGCTGGATTTCTGAGGCACCGGGGCCTAGATACGAAATTTTGTTCTATTTTGCTTGTATTCAACCTTTGTCCACATTCTTCAGAGAGCCAAATAGTAAATTAAACCAAATTCAACATCCAGCCAAATTCAACAGTCAGTATATCGACTCCTCCTGAATTCACATCTCCAAATTACTAGTGCTTTCTTCTTGGACTCCTTCAAAATGATTTCTGATAATCGAGACTTTCCCACAGTGACATTAGAGATGCTCTGCTGGAGTTCCTGTGGCGGTCCTGGGGAAGATTTGTGACTCTCTGTGCACCCCTCTCTTTCAGTGCACTGTTTCCTGTGGAGGTGGCTTTCAGAAGAGGACTGTTCATTGTGTCTCCTCAGAGGACAATGCAACTGAAGACAGATGCCGGTGTGATCACGAACCCAGACCTCCAGAATTCCAAAAATGCGGCCAGCAGGCCTGCGAGAAGAGTCCTGGTGGGTGAATGAAATTGCCCGGTGGGGAGAGGGCTTTTCATACATAAGGTGTCCTGCATGAGTTGATTGTGGATAGTTTTAGTCCCTTTTCTGAGCCAGGGATCTTGATGTGGAAGAGGCCAGCCAGCTCCACTCAAAGCAAGCTATCAATTTGGAGAGGTTTGACAATAATTCCTTGAAGGATTATCTCATCCATTTTCCTATCTCAAAGCACATTCACACTGATGTCATCCTATGCAGATGAGAATCACTTCTGCTTTTTCAAAGACTTCTGAGAGATGCTCCAGACTTTCTCAGGAAAACCAATCAAGTAATGAACAGCCTTCTCTATCAATGCAGCACCACCACTGTCTTAGATCAGGTTCCACAGAAATAGCTCTGAAGTGCAAATTTGTGTGCAAGGGATTCATTTCAGAAATGCTCCCAAAGAAAAGGGAATAGGGGAAACAAGACAGAAGAGAGCGAAGGCACCGCCAGGCTGCTGCTTCAGTCTGCTCCCACAGGAGAGCTCCGGGGTGTAAGTTCTGTGTCAGAGCCATCCGCTCCTGAGGCCTGGGGGCTGGACTTCCATACTCCCACACTCCCACACTCCCACACTTTTTAGCCACCTGTCAAGGGCTACCCCAGGGGAAGTGAATTTGCAGGTGTTAAAAGCTCTCTACATGGACAGACAAACCAGCTCCAGTAGGCTGTGTGGGCAGTTCTCCAAAAGGGCCAGGGTCTCTGAGTATTAGAGGCTAAAGAATAGGGATGGTGGGAATTAGAGGGATGAGGGGTAGGGCGTGACACCTGAAAATGGACCAGCAAATCTAAGGAGGGAGACTTGAACAGAGGAACATGACTGCTGTCTGATACATTCAACGTCCACCTTCAGGAAGCATCCTAATTTGAATGATCTATGGTCACCTTCACATTTTAAGTGCGTTGTACTATACAGCCTGGAAAGGTTAAGTGGCCTGTTCATGAATACAGGGTGGGCTAATTGCAGAGCCAGAGTGCCAAGCCAGTCTCCTTCTCCTCACATGCCCTTCCTCGGGGGTGGAAGGAATCCAGCTTTGGAATCAGACAGCAATGCGTGTGTATCCCTCAGCAGCCTCTTTCTATCTATGTGACCTTGGCAAGTTATTGAATGCTCTGAGCCTTTCTCCTTTTGGAGATAAGGAGAATAATAACACAAGCCTTCAAAAGTTGTTGTGAAGATTTTAAATAGCAGGTATTAAGTGCATTTGAAAAGAAAAAAATATCCATCAACAAACCAGTTCAGTTACCTTCTTTGGGCAACTTACTTCATTTCAGTAGACTACGGTTTTCTTATCTGTTTATGAATAGGTTGAAGCATGAATTCTAATGGCCATTCCACTGGTATTTGGGGCCTCATTGACATGTGAGTTTTTAAAATTAAAAAGAGAGAGAAGGTTTTCAGGCAGGGAGAGAGAATTTTTTGATACTTGACTTACATCTGTTACAACGTGAAGAATGCCTCTTGTAGATATAGTCCCCAAATTGGGATTTAGAGGGTCAGGCTGAATTTACTCTGCCCCAATTAAAGAACCAACTAGTAGACATCATCAGCTATGCGAAAAACTCTTGAAAAACCAGCATTCTGGTGGTACAGGTGGTAGCCTTTTTCTGAAGATTCTTAAAGATGAGAGATAGTGAAGCCTGTGGTCCGTTACTCTCTTCCTCGCCTCCTTCCAAGAACTGAGAGGGCTGGCATTCAACGGAGACTGTCAACAGAGTTCACACCCTGAGAAGACTTTCCCTAGAGGTTGCTTGTTGACAGGTCATGCACTTAATCAGCAGATACTTGCTGGGCACTGACTGACTACATGTAAACATAAGGTCAAACAAGGAACAAAGCTGCAACCCAGTGACACTGACCAGGGAGGGAAGGATGTTACAAGAGCTCTTGGAAAGGGCATTGACCATAAACTGGAGAGAGCAGGGAAGGCCTGCAGAGGAAGTGAAGGATGAGTAGATGGATCAAGCAGGAGGTTCCTGGACAGGCTTTCCATTTCTGCAATATTCAGGAAGGATACAAGGTCATGGCACAGGAATCCAACTCAAGTATGAAGGTCATGGGGAGTTAGGAATGGTAGGGCTGGAGGGGAAAGCTGGAGTTTGGGATGCATGCCGAGGAGTTTGGACTTTGTTCCCAGCGCAGAAGGAGCATTGAAGCATTCCAGATAGGGGTGTGAACATGAGAAAGTCATGCTGGCTGCCACGTGGAAGACAGACAAGGGAGCCCACTTTGGAGACTGCAGCTGTCCCCCAAGCCAGAGACGATGTGATAAGAGCTAGGGTGGTAGGTGCACAGATACGGAGAAGGAAGTGGATTCGAGAGCTATCAGACAGGGAGACTTGGCAAGACTCTGTTCCTGAGGGAAGAGGAGGGAAGATGAGCCCAGATTTCTGACTTGGGCAGCTGAGTAGAGGAGGCTACAGTTCACTGAGACAGGATGCCCAGGAGTGGGTTTAGGAATGAAGAAGGGAAGTGAGTTCTGTTTGGGACATGTTTGTTGATGGGCCTATGAATCATTTAGGTAGGAATGTCCTGTGATTGGTTTTGTACATGGATGGGGAGGCTAGGCGGGTGAGCTAAACTGGAAATTCTGAATGCAATACACTTAGGGAAAAAATGCTTTAGATGTGATTGTTATGTGCAACTTCTTTCTTGACCAAATTGCATTTGAGAGTGGCTATTGTTGACCTTACATGAAACTCAAAACACACACACACACAGAGAAACTCAAAAAAAGCTACTACCTAGGGCTCATTTTCAGAATTGTGATTAATTTTTAGTTTTCTGGACTCTAGCTACTCAAAGTAGTAGTGGCACCTGGACTGGCTGCCTTAGCATCACCTGGAAGCTTATTAGAAATGTAGGATCTCAGGCCTCATCCTAGACCTACTGAATCAGAATCTGCATCTGAATGCGATCCCCAGGTGATTTGGGTATTTGAGAAGCCCCCTGTTCTAGATCAAGGAACCAATTTGAGACCCTCTTCCTTTCATGTCATGTCATCACCTTCTATGATAACCACGTATTTTAAAATGTTAAGGCTATAGAACCCATCTATGTTGTGTTGATTTTTTTTATAACTGAAGCAGCAATATAGTCTTGGTTGACCATGTCCAGTGCTATGGGCTGTTATTTTTAAATTCTACGTAGGTGGTCCTAACTGTGCTGGACAGTGCAATCTTCAATAATCAAAACCAGGTTAAATGACATTTTTTTATCTTGAAATCTCACAGCTGAGAAGATGATGACTAACAGTTGGCTGGCAATGGATGTAAATAGCAATGAATTGCACTCACACAATTATCAGGGCAGCAAAAGTTAATTACTAGCTTCTCTTGAAGGCAAAGCCATGCTTACTCATATAGAAACAACATGAAGAGCAGCTTCAAGAAATTCCTTGGTTTTAAAAACTGACCAGCCACCCTTATGCCTGTGCCCTCTAAAATGCTTTGAAAATAAATCATTCAGTGTCTGGATCTTGTCAGCCATCCAGCCATCACAGTTAACATATGCCCTGTGTCCCTCTCATAAGATCAGATACGAATTCCACGTCAGGTTTGCTTTCCTCTGGGCCATTTTACTTCCTTTAGATGCCAACTAAATTACTAATGATTTAAATTCTAAATCAGAACTACCATTTCTGTAGTAGACTGTAAAACCCTAAGTAGGTTAAAAAAATATTTTCAGAAATACTTACTGAGTATCAGTATATTCTAGGCATTGCACTCATCATGATTAAAAAACAAAGGCAAAACTCATGCACACCATTCCTGGGCTATTCTGGTCTGTTTTGTTTTAATTTAAGGAATAAAGGGTAGAGAAGGCAAGAAAAAGAATAAGGAGAGTAATAAAGACAGTACCTAGAACCAGAGTTGGTACAAATGAACATTTGAGTCAGCAAACTCTCTACTCAGAAATCTTCTTCCAGATAAATAAGATTTCAGGTTTTCATTTATTCAACAAATATAAGGGATCACAAGATATGTCTCAGACAAGTGCTGAAGGCTGAGGATACAGAAATGAGTGTGATACAGCCCCTGGCCTCGAGGAACCCAAACTCTTAGAGAAACTGTATTTGTCAGCAATACTGAAATTGTTGTTCAACTTTCTTTTGTGGGCAAAATATTACCCTTTCAACCTAGACACAGCTGACAACAAAGAAACAAGCTTATAACTGTCCCTTTAAATTTCTAAGTTTGATTTCTGTTGAACCGGCAGAGACAAATTGGGATCTCCTCTCCAAGTCGCCCCTAATTATAAGCATTATGTGGGCTTCGGCTGGGATCCAGTCTGCTGATGAACACAACAAGCCTTCATTGTTTTATACTAATAAAGAGAACTGTGCAGTTAAGCCATGCCACAACATTGGGCTCATGGTCATCGTCTAAATGAGCTGCTAAACACGGGCCTGGAACACAGGCTCCCAATTTAGGCCACCACTATCCTCTGCTCTTCCTACAAGTCCTCAAACAGGAGGACCCCAGGACCCAGCATGCTCGCCAGGCTCCAAGGACCCTTGAAAAGCAGGGTTCATGATCTCATGGTTCCCAAGACCAGGCAAGAGCACCAGGCGTCGTTGAATCTCTGTCCACCCCGTAGGTGTCAACCTAACCTGACAATTGAGGGCTGTGTGTTGAGCAAAGGAAGATGTTCTCTTCAAGGAAGATCTGTCCATGTGACCCTCTCTTGGGTCTCTTGTGACCCTCAGTAACCAGTACAAGAGCTTCATTCCCTTGGTGGCAGAGTTTTAGAGGCACTGAAGCAACATTCAAATCCCAGCCACCATCTACATACCAGCTATGTGATGCTGGGCCAATTACTAAGCCTTTCCGGAACCCTGAGTTTTTAAAAGAATAGCTATACCTACAAGTACATTTCTACGTGGATCAAATGAGATAGTGTATATGAAGTGCATTGCCTGGTATGTGGTAAGGGCTTAATATGTTGTATTTCTGTTGTTATCACTGTCATAGGGGAAGAGGTGCATTACCTTCCCAGGGCTACCATAACAGACTACCAAGAGATAAATAACTTAAAACAACAGTAATGTATTGTCACAGTTCTGGAGACCAGAAGTTCAAAATCAAAGTCATGATAGGGCCATGCTCTCTGTCTTAGCTTCTGGTGGTTGCTAACAATCCCTGGCTTTCCTTGGCTTGTAGCTGAGTAACTTCAATCTCTGCCTCTGTCATTACATGGCCAGTTTCCTTCTGATGTCAGTGTCTTCCATGGCTTTCTCTTCACTGTGTGTACTTGTCTCTCCTCCTCTTCTCATAAAGACACTAGTCATGTTGGATTAAGGGCCCACCCTATTCTGGTAGGACCTCATTTTAATTTATATCATTATTACACCTTCAAGAAATATTTCCATATAAGGTCCCATTTGCATGTACCAGTGATTGGGACTCCCAATCATTTGCATGTACCAGTGATTGGGGACACTTAAACTTTGGAAGGATGCAGTTCAGCCCACAACAGGTTAGGGCTTTGGGAGTCTCTAGGAAGAAGCCCTTTTTAGAATGGTAGACACCCTTGAGAGATCATACTCAAGCCTTAGCAGAAAAGGCTCACATTACCACTTACAGAGCAGTTCAAGATAGAACATAGTACCATGTTTGAGCAAATATTACAGTAATAACGCAAGTTAAAAGCCTGAGACAGAAGGGATCCATGTGGGCCAGCATGGCCGAAAGAAGCTTCGTGAAGATATGGGATGCAAGCTGAGCTTTCACACTTCCTCCCTTCTTCCTTTCCTGAAGTAGCCCCAGAGCACTCACATACTCGTGGCAGAGAGGACATGGGACAGAGAGCCATGCCAGATGCACCTCTTCCAGCCACCATCCACAAGGGCTTCAGGAGATGCTGGCTAAGAAACTGGAGCAGACCTATTCCAAAGCCAGCAGCCTAGAAAGGAATCCTTGCCTTGTTCTGAACAGCAGCACACATGATGCATGGTCCAGACCCCACGGAGGATACCAACCACTCCGGTGGAGCTATGGGAGATGAAGAGCCCAAATTCCTACTCCATGATAGGAATCTTTGGCTGAAACATGTACTCCTTCTGAACAGAGCACCTAAGAAAATTTCCTGTGGGATTTTAGGAGAGATTGAATTTTATAATAGGCTTAAAGAAGAGGCCTGAAGAAGAAAAGAATCAGCAGTGAAGGCTTTTGGGGTTTGGGGAACATTGTGTGTTACCTATTCCCAAGTGCCATTAAAACATGCAAACAAAATAGAATTCTGATAGCTAGCAGAAGACATTTATTTCTTCACAAAACAAAACAAAACAAAACAAAACAAAAAACAAGATGCAGTCAAGGGAATGATGAGCCATGGGGAGATAAAAAGGTTTTGTTTTTTTGCTTTTTGTTTTTTTTTTTTTTCCTTCATGACCTGAAGGGGAACAAAAGCATAAAGAGGAAAAAATACTATCACAGTTTTTGCATAAAGGGAATATTACCTCAATTTCTACTTTTACTGACAGTCCTATTTACAAAGGACAGCAGCCTGTTTGTGAAGAAGATTTTCTTCAAAATTATTCAAATCTTCTCTGTAAAGAAGAAAGAAAGGCAACCGGAGAGCTCTGAGAGGCACTGAGGCAAAATTTGAAACCATTTCACTATAGAGAAGAAAAATCAGCTCTTCGGGACCTTGTTGAATTTCTTCCAGGCCAGGAGTACGTGAACCAGTCCAGTCTGAGTACCACCCCTAGAATGTGGGTGTTGGTGGCCCCTGAGAAACTCCCTGCATCACGTATAAGGAAATCAGGGCCAAAGGAAAAACACGAGGGACTTACCTGCTTAGAGCTGTCAGAGTAGAACAAGGGTTAGAAGCCAGGTAGCTAACTGTATGCTTACAGGTGGAATTACCTGTGGATCTTTATGCTTTCACCTACATGGTACATTCCTGGAGGGCAGTGATCACATTTTACGTATCTGAATCTTTTGCTCGGCTGAGCTCTGCTCGGAATACATTGGTTAGTTGGCTAGCTGGGTTATATTGTTTGGTGCTTTGAATGATATGATTGACAAAAGCGTAAGCTTTAGAGCCAAAACTATTTCTGTTTAGCTCTGGCTATGCCACTTACCAGCTGGGTAACATTGTGCAGATTTTTAACTTCTGTAGGCTTTACAGTCCTCATTTGTATAATGGAAAGAAAGGCTCAGTTACCTGATGGTGCTGCTGGGAAGATTAAGTGGAGCAATGCATGTGAAACATTGCATTCAACTATCACATGACAATACTGCAGAACCAAACACCTCTAAACTAAAGGCCTCAAAACTATAACCATGGGGATTTTGCTCAGCGCCTGCAGGTCAGCTAAGGTTCAGCTAATCTGGCTTGGCCTTGGTTGGCCTTGCTGCCAGCTGTAGGTTCAGTCTAGGTTCACTCCATGTGTCTCCCATCCTCTGTGGCCCACTAGCTGCGTGAACCAGGTCCTTCTCATGATGACAGCAGAAGCTCATCGGGGCCGGCTCATCCTCCTGCATCTCCCAAGGCCCCATAGGGATCATGTTTACTAATATCACATTGTCCAGAGCAAGCATTAAGCTGAAGCCAAAGTCAAGCAGTGGAGAAGTGTTCACTACCCACCAGGCAGCCATGGCAAGGGTGGGGACATATATACCACTGTGACACAGGAGTGAAGAATTGTGACCGATAATTCAGTTTAGCACAAGTACTTTGCACAGTGTCTGATACATAATCAATGTTCAGTGAATGTCAGCTCCTATGAACTATTATGAAGGCTTCCTTGGGAGACATATAACATCTTCCATTAATAGAGATTGTGCTCATTCACTTACAAAGGATAATCTTTGTTTGGTTTGTTTGGTGTTTCTTATTTTTCTCTCCTTCCACAGATTTACTTTGCACCAAGGACAACTTATCAGCCAGTTTCTGCCAAACACTAAAATCCATGAAGAAATGCTCTGTGCCCACTGTGAGGGCTCAGTGCTGCCTCTCCTGTTCCCAGACACGCATCGTCCACACCCGAAGGCCAAGAAAGCCACAGTCGCTCAAAAACCCCAAAGGATTCTAAGTCTGAAGGAAGTCACCCCGCACCACGGAATGCAGCAGCCCACTGACTGACTCTCCCACATTCTAGCCCCAGGGACCACTTCACTGACGTTTTTTGGGCCCAACTTTGGCTGAAAACAAAATTCACTGTGTTTTTTAGTCACAAAATGCCCTTGCAAAAGGCATGGAACTGAAGTGCCTGCTGCTCCTTGATAGGCAGGTGAGATATCCAGGAGGTTCAGGCATCTCCTGGGATGGGCTCCTAGGGAAAGGTGCCAAATTAGGTAAGTCAGTGACATGATGTCTTTTCCCCCCTTAAAAATAAAAACAAAGGCACCAGATTTTTCCCAGACTGCTTCAGGAGTATCAGGAAATAGAACCACATGTATCCAGGGAACAAATAATTGTATCCATTTACCTTTGTGAAATCATCCTTTTTTTCCCTCCCTACTTGGGGAAGCTGCTGTTTCATATGTCAATGTCATGGGAGAGCTTTCAGGAACATTCCTTTAATTCCCCCAGGCAGAGGGCCACTTTCTTCAGCCAGTACTCAACTGGGGCAGGGAGAGAGAGTGCTGGCTATATCACTCAGTCCCTATAGATGCGGTATCTGGGCTGTTTAGATTCCTGTGCCTGCTTAGAGACACGAGAATAAGAGGAAATCATCAGAAGCTGTAGGATTTAGTAAAGGTAAGGGATTTAGCTTAATTACATGGAAGACATTTATGACTCAAGGAAAATTTCCATGAAAAACTCTTAAAGAGGAAATGAATAGAAATCAGTTTCTTCTGGTATAAGAAAAGAAACATGAACCTTTATTCTTCCCAGTTTCCTGCCAAATACCTTTCCTTTGGAGAAGAGTAGATGAGTCTTCCTGTCTGACTTTTCCTCTCCAGCATGTTCCCTGCCTGAGTCATCAATTCAGAGGTCCAACTGTCTTTCCACTGCTGGGCGTTTACACAAACAGCTGCCATAGCCAGGTCCGTGGCTACAATACACCCCCACCTACCCCTAGGATGGGAATGGAGCTCAAGATTTAAATATTTCAGAGAACCAGGTAAAATTCATTAAGTACAAGAACTTGATACAAACTTCTAGTCTTGAGAAAAAAAAAAAAACTCAAAAGTGAGATAAACATGACCTACTCCCCAGTACTCCCAATAGTTACTTTTGAGGGGGGAGCAGGTAAGTCAGGAGAGTCCAAAACAGTAAAATGAACATGCAAGTGCTTGTTCTTGATGTTCTCACCACCTATCAGGAGGCTGTGGTCTCAAATATGAGGCAAATATCCTAGTTTCTAAGGGGAGGCATCTACATAAACTGAACCCAGACAGCAAGGATGGGTGGGTGGGTGGGCCTCAAGGGGAAGAAGTCTTCAGAACCAGCTCTTGACAGGGGGGAAGGCAGGGATGTGGCCTTCACGTAAGGAGCAGCATATTAGACTCATGCGCAGGCCCAGCACAGTTACTACTCACCAGGAGCACAGTGTCCCGTAGCTCCCTTGAATTACCTACCCCTTCAGCAGAATGGTGCTATTGAAAAACGGTGCTAATATCTAGATGGTGGCAGGAAGAGTATAAACCTGTAGATACTTGTACGAGTGGGCAAGTCCATCTACAGCTGTTAGATGTGTAATGGTGTTGCTGGCCAATGCCGGTTTTACTGCTTGATACCAGAAGCTTAAAATTGTTTTTGATGTGCTTTTATTTTTCAAGCCATTAATGTGTAATTATTCTGATAAATTCCTGTGGAAAATAAAACACTGGGGCTGGGAGGGAACTTAAGAAGAGAAACAGGACGAAAACAGACATGTTTACCTAAAGCCAGGGGGTTTATTTCTTGATAATGACATTCCTGTGTTCTCTGTCTTTAAATGCAAACATTGCTGGCTGGTGACACTCTCTGGTGAAATAACCATTTTAGAGAGAAGAGACTTAAATTGTTAGTGACGTGAGTGGAGGATATACTGATTTTTTTTTTTCACAGACTATCCCGCAAGGAGAGTGTGGACTTTCAGGGGGCTGAATTTAGTCATCTGGGCTGAGTTACTTCACCTGGTACTGTACTAGCTATCATGGGCTTCTGCGTGTATCAGAGACCTGGATATGACTAGTCTTTCAAAACTCAGGAACAAACCCAGATCTCTACTGACCTTAGCAAACTCAACAAGGCCAGATTTCCCAATTCACAAAATGGGCCATGTTATTTATGACCCACATGGTGGAGAGGATGATAGACATGTGGGGAGGGGTCTAGCCAGATACTCTATTCTAGGCCTTTCTCTAGTTTCTCAAAGACAGGAAGTTAGCCCCTAATCATGCACACGTTCGCTTCCTATTTGGAGGCTGTGTTGTGGGATAGCTGTGTAGCATCCATCATTCTGGTCTCCAGGATAGAAATAGCCCTTGGTGTTAGTCATCTGACACAGTAGTTACCTTGACAGTCACTCAGCTTTGGATCATCAGGGTTTTGACAGGTCCCTGTGCTTACATTCGGAGAGGGGAGGCTCTGAAGACAAGAACTTACATGCTGTCTTCTCCATTCCTTTGATACTCATGAGGGACAGCACAGAGCTGCATCATTGGTTTGTTTAATACTTGTCTTATTTTCTTCCCACCTTGAACAAGCAAGTGAAAAGTGTAGCAAGACACACTGGATACACATCTCCCATGAACCAGAGAAGCCACACAGTGTCTGGTGCTTAAATCCAGCAAGGTTCTTGAGCCCACTTTGGTTTACATTGCCTTTCACATGGTAGAGTTCACTGTACTCTGAAAAGTGGTGGGCTAATTTAATTCTTGAACATTAAAACATAATTTAATGCACCATGAGAAAACAATATTTCAAGAGACCCGTGAATACTTTTCTAAAAAACCATTTTGTGGATATGACAATTGCCTCTTCGTGGGAATGACTTGTTTTATGATGGGTTTTCTTGGTGCAATCATCCCAATGTGGTGCTTTCAGATATTTAGTGAATGTTTTTGATAACTTTCCTCAAGTTTCTGAAACCAATTTGAGAGATCTGTATTGTATCATAATTTCCCAATCAGTTGGCTAAAATTCTTCAGACTCTAAAAGCTACACATTACCACCCCAGAGATTGCAGGTCTTAGCTCTTCTTCCTCTAACTTTAAGATGAAATCCTGGAACAGTGTATCTGGTGCTCAGTACACAGCGATTCACTTTCAGGGGAGAGACCACATGACATGAACTGCCTGGTGCTGTAACTTAGCCAACATTTTGGATGCTACTCCTGTTTTGTTGCATTGCTAATTCAAATATTATTATTCATATTAATTATTATTTTAAGTTATGTCATTTAAAAAAAACATAGTTCCACCTATTATTGTTCTCCAAAGTGGTTGTATGATGTATATGGCCCAACCTATTTGCTATCCCTGCATCTCTGTGCAGCACTGCTTTGCAAGGCCAAGCCTCCTTAAGGGGTACCTTGGTGGGTACCTCAGTATTTAAAACCAGATTGTATTCATAGCCTGCCATTGTGTGGCATTAATAAATGGCTGAACTCATTGGTGTTTTCATGTGATTCATTTATTCCTGCTGTGAGACTCCCACCACCCACCAGGGTTACCCTGGAATTTAGCAACTGGAGGAGGAGGATACCAATTTCTTCCTCCTACACTGTGTGCAGATTCCTTCCTATTCCGCTCCTAGAGCATTATCCCACCAGATGAATCACATCCCAGATGAGGGGCAACATAGGTCTCTTCTAGTGAATGATTACACAACGGACACAACCTACCATATAATGATCTGAAGTGAGGTCAAATTCTCCTCGATACCAGGTTTAGTGTATTCAGACTTGCAGCTCACAGCACAACCTACTCTCTCAATCTATCCAACATGTAGGCATAATGTTTAAGAGAAAGTAACCCACCTCTAGAGGATTTTGCTCTAGAAATCCAATCCTTTTTCCAAAATGGTATAGAGCATAGCAAATGTGACCAGTGAAGGTAGAATTTGGACATACGGTCATGGAATTGACTCAGGTGGAATGAGTAAAAATGAGGCTGACAAAAGCCAGGCATCTGTGGGCTATCCCTAGAACGTTTGAAGGCATAGGAATGGTAGGAATCATTTTTTGGTCAAGAAGACATCACAGAGGGCCATGAATACCTCCTTATTTGTACCTTAAAAACTCTTCTTTTGGGCAGCCCAGGTGGCTCAGCGGTTTAGCACTACCTTCGGTCCAAGGTGTGATCCTGGAGCCCCCAGATCGAGTCCCACGTCGGGCTCTCTGTGTGGAGCCTGCTTCTCCCTCTGCCTGTGTCTCTGCCTCTCTCTCTCTCTCTCTCTCTCTCTCTCTATCTCTGTCTCTCATGAGTAAATAAATAAAATCTTAAAAAAAAAAACTTTTCTTTCTGTGATGACTAGGAAATTCTTATCCCACAAAACTCAGCTCAAATGCTGTTTCCCCCTGAGAAGCCTACACTAACCCTGCTAGAAAGACTGAGACACTTTTCTGCTCTTCCTTCACCTTGTCTGTTTTTCTCTAGAACAACAGTCCTTAATCAGGAATGATTTTTTGTCCTCAGGAAACACTTGACAATATCTGGAAACATTTTTGGTTTTCACAACTTGTAAGGTGGGAAGGAGGGGAGGGAGTGCTATAGGGATTTAGTGAGTAGGGCCAAGGATACTGCTAAACATGCTACATGACAGCCCCTCCCCCAACAAAGAAGTATCTGGTTCAGAATGTCAAAGGTTTGAAGTTGAAAAACTGTACTCGAACAATTATCACCCTGGAGTGAGCAGCACCATTTCTGGGTTAAGTAAAACCGAGCTCACCCTAAAATTCAGAACTCACAAAAGGACTGTTGAGATGGGTCAGGAAACCTCTAAAGAGGAAAACATTTTTATCAGGATTCAAAGCACACCTGCTTGAAAAAGCATCTTAATGTTGGAGGGGACAAAGGGTAGCGAGCATAGATCCAAAAGAGGCTCGAATCAGCCTGTGGGGGCTCAGGCATTTGACCCTAGAGCCACGGGCAATAAACCAAATGCAAGTAAAATTGAAAAATGACATATTGGGGATTTGGAAAAATCCTCCTCCTCCAGCTGAGGGTCCTACACAAACAGAATAGACATAATCAGCCAGATCGAAACAGCAGCTTTACTAAAGGTAAGGCTGGCCTGGAGAACATACTTTGGATGCAGAGGGAAATGAGTTTTCCTATTCTTCTCTACATCTGCAGGTTTCAGGCTCAAGAAGGATGGAAGTCAGGGAGAGAGAGAGAGAGAGAGAGAGAGAGATGGATCACTCAACCCATTAACCCATTAAAATCATCCATGGCCATTAAATGTTGACCATTCCCTCCTGCACTAGGAAGAGCTCTTGACAAGGGCATCACAACAGTTCCAAAAGGGCATCTCAATACTACCACCCTTGAGGCCTCTTGCTTCTATGGGAGAGAGGTAAGAGTAGCATGAAGGAAAGAGACGTGGGGGGCGGGGGGGGCGGGGGGCACAGAAGGCATTATCTAAAAAGTTTCCCAAAAATAAGTAAATAAATAAATAAAAAGGTTCCTTTTCCATAAACCCTAAATGAGGGTATGATTTTTTTTAAGACCACAAACAGACATGGCAGGAGTAATAGAAAACAAGACCAGAGGTTAATGAGAGAGTGGTCCTGCCTCTGTGCTCATTCCCCAACCAAGCATTGCCCGTGCCTTCACTGGACAAGCCCAGCCTCCTTCCTTTACTGGTACAGCCTAGCACACCTCCAGCTCCAGCTTCGTGGGCTTATTTCCAGGACTAGGGGTCCTCAGTGATAGTGCCTGCAGCCTCTGCAATGATGGTGTAGGGTGCTTGGGGCCAAGGTCATATCAGGGGATTCCCAAAAGCAGGCATGAACCAGCTGGAGGGGTCTCCTGCCCAAATGCCAGCTGTGACGGTGCCTCTGGAGGCTGGGGCAGGACAGGAAAACACTGAGGTGTGGGGGTAAATCATTAAGAGGATTAGTCCACATCAGACATTCTCCTGTTGCTCCCAAACTATCGGGAATTTGCAGGGTCTGGAATTCACTTAGAACAGGTAGGAACAGATCCAGGGAAAACTAACTCTTAAACTACCACTAACTATATTCTTAATTCCAGGCTACCACGGACCTGCTTAGAATTCTTTTACCAACACGCACTCCTCCAGACTCAGCCCTTTGAAGAGAAGGAAGATATTGTTTGTTATTTCTGTTCCTGGAACTTAGCTCACTGTCTAGCACATAGTATGTGTTCAATAAAAATGTGCTGATGCCAAGTAAAGGAGCTGGCAAGGCACATGGAGTTCTCCTAGCAACTGACAGGTGAAAGATCATTCTGGTAATCTATCCAGAACCAACACAGAGAGCTACACTAACCATCATAGCGAGTAATCAACAACTAATTATAGGCACTCGAGACACTCAAGCAACTTTCAGGAATGGTATTGGGGAACATATTCGGGTGTCCTGTGAACTACCCTCTCACGCAGGATCCAGGGGCTGAAAACTAAGGAGCCCAACGTTTCCACTTTACTAATGTCTGATGTGCATCCCCTTTCTGGGATCTTCCCAGCGTTTGAAGGAGAGGCAGTATGCTGGGAAGCACACAGACCATACTGGGAGCAGACCTGGATGTCGGTCTCTGTCGCACCACCACCAAGTTGTGGACTTTGGGCAAGTCTTGGGCAATCATTCGCTTACATCTCTGTTTCCCAATGTGTGATCAGCTCTCTGATGGTAAGAGTCACTTCTCATTCGTCATTGTCTCCCCAGTTCTTAACGCCATGCCCGACATGGTCAAGTGGACAGGTCTACTTGTGCAGCAAGGCCATTGGACTAAGTCCAGGCTGTTCAAACCATAGGAAAAGCATGATGCAGCTTCTGAACTACTGATCTGATGCAAGATTGGGAGAAGAGAGGAATTTTTTTTAAAAAATTAAGTACAAATTGTAGTGTATGAAGTATAAATCTTTAAAATAAAATAGGAGGGGCAGCCCTCGTGGCACAGCGGTTTAGCGCCACCTGCAGCCTGGAGTGTGATCCTGGAGACACAGGATGGAGTCCCACGTCGGGATCCATGCATGGAGCCTGCTTCTCCCTCTGCCTGTGTCTCTGCCTCTCTCTGTGTGTGTCTCTATGAATAAATAAATTAAAAATATATATAAATAAAATAAAATAGGAAACTCCAAGGGCACGTCCTCAATTGTGGGGCTCCACTTCAGTCAGGCCCCTGGGTCTCTCCCCTGACTTGGGGCTCTTTGGTGGAAATTGTTAAGGCCAGATCCAGTGCTCTCTGAAGTCAGATCTGATCATCTGTAACATGATGATTTTCTTACAATCTGGCCACTATGAAAATCCCCCTGGACATCCCTCTCTGTCCCTCCCCTGCTACACAGTTTCTCACTGCAAACCTCCCTCCCCCCCCCCCACCAAGCTCTTACATGCTAATCCAATTTTCATGGCAGTTAATAAAGCCCCGATGGCAGCTGACTGGCTTTCTCCCCTCCACCCCTCACCCCCTCACCCTACACTATCCCAGAGCCAATTGTGGGCAGGATGCCAAGTAAAACAGCGGTACTGGTCCAGTTTCAACCCATAGCAGCCAATTGCTGAGTGTCCTTCAGCCCGTGACCCTAAGGATGGGACGAGCAATCCATCCAAGGCACTCTCTCCAGCTGTTTGCTTACACTGGTCAGAGGCAGGGGGCTGGGGGCCACTCCTGCCAGAGGAGATGAACTGCAATGTTCCAGTTACTACTGCTGCATCCCAAGCTTCCCCCAACCTTAGTGGTGCAAGAGCAACCGCCACTTTACTGTGCCCACGGATTCTGTGGGTCAGAGGTTCAGTATGCAGACACACAGATGGATAATTTGTCCCTGCCCCATGATGTGAAGAACTGCAAAAGCTTTGCCTGAATGATTCCATCCAAACTGCACTAAGAGACTTGAGCAAAAGTTAGCATGGATTCCAGTAGGCCTTGTCCCTGGGACAGCCCACACTACCCCTACCTCGCACCCCACCCACCCCACCCTAGTTGAGTTTCTGTCTGGAAAACCTTAGCATGTGGAAAGAATTTAGCATTTGTTCCAGCCAACGCCTGAGGAGAGGCCCCTGATTCTCTTAGAGTATTTATTAAAAGCTTATTATAAATCCATTCTCCATCCCTTTAGGATGTATGTGTATCTCCTACAACCCAGGAGTGTCTTTCTCAAGGACTGAAAGCCATTCCTTTGAAATACAATCATCAGGAAGGGTAGGGTGCCTGCTTCCCAATCCCTGTGGGAGGATAAAGCCCCACTTTGACACAGATGACCTCATCACATTGACACTGACCAACTCTCTAACCCAATTTTGGTAATTTTTCACTTCCTTACTCTGCTTAGGCACCTGCCCTCCCTGCTAACTACCACCTCCCTGCTCTCACCCTCCCCCTTAAAAACACCAGTCACTTCTGCACAAATGAGTTGAGTTCATAACAGTGAGGTCTCTTCCTGCATTCGGGGGAGAGGACATGGACCCACCTCTCAATGGAGCAGGTGCCAAATAACTGGGGCTTTGGTTAGAAACCACTGCTTGCACCAAGTTCCAAGCTCTGTATACAATAGAACTTCACCATTCACGGATTCCATATTTGTGAATTCGCCAATGTGTTAAAATGTAGCGTGACTCCCAAATCAGTAAAACTAGCAATGCTCTCCTGATACATGCAGAGCTGCAAAAAAATTTGCATCACCTGCACACATATTCCCAGCTGAGGTGGAACAGGGCAGTGCGCTGCATTCATTTCAGCTCTCATATAGTAAATGGTGTTAATTTTCACGGTCTATATAGTGCCATGTTTTTCGCAATTTAGTGCTTTTTGTTGGTGATTTCACTGGTTAAGATGGCCTCTGGGTATACTGCTAATGTGCTGTCTGGTGCTTCCGCAAGCAAGAAGACTGTGCTAAAGTCTGAGAGAACATTGGGTTAGAACGACCTCCACAGGTCATGGTAGTCCATGACCATGAGAGTTAGGGTAAAGCATTCATGTGGTATTAATTATTAATTATTTATCATATCAATTAATTATTAATTATCATCACCCTGCAGGAACTACATTACCAGTCCAAAAAGCTTGCACAAGAATGCTTGATACGGTTTTATGCAAAATAGTCAAAACATTGGAAACTATTCTGTTGTCCCTCGACCGCAAAAACAATAAGCTAACTGTGATACATGCATGTCATGGGAGACTACTCGGCAATAAAAAGGAATGAACTATAGAGATACGCAACAATATGCAAGAACCTCAAGACATACGCTGAGTACAAGAAGCTTTACCCAAAAGAAGACATACCATATAATTCTTCTTTAAAATTTGAAAACAGGCAAAAACAATATGTAGTGGGAAAATTCAGAATAGCAGTTGCCTCTAGGGGCTGGGTGGGACTGGGGATCAACTAGAAAGGGCCATGTAAAATATTGTTGGGCTCTGTGCCCAGGATTTCTGACTCAGGACCAAGAATTTGCATTTCTAATAAGTTTCCAGCAGCCAGTCCTGGTAATCACACTTTGAGAACCATCACTCTGACCTAGTCTTGCTTGATTGATAATAGCAGACACCTCTGGTCACAGTCCCAAGGCCCCATTTCAGTTCTTTAGGAGCCTAGAGTTATCTTGCTTCAAGCACATGCCATACGTCTGGTTGCCTTCTGCTCCAGAGCACCCCCGGTATGTGCAGCTTTGAAAGGCAGAGGAGTTGAGACTGCTAGGAGCAACTCTCAACCAGTGGGAGTGGACATGGCAGATAAATGTTTAGGACCTTCATGCCTTAGGTGCACAAATGTGGGGGTCCTGCTTGCTTTGCAGGAGGTGCTGATGTTGTTGCCCATAGCAGCAACCTCTGTAACACACTCTAGGGTTGACTTTCTCCTTCCTTGACCCCTTACTTCTGTTTCCTGAGATCACTCCCCTAAATAAGCTATTCTCATCGAGGTCCTTGTCTCAGGCTCTGGGGGAACCCAAACTAAGATAAGTGGGTGTGTGTTAGATGAGAGGATACTGAATATGATCACAACAGTGATCATTACCATAGAAAATGGTACCATGGAAAAGATGTTACCATAGAAAAGAAAGATGGTGGACAACGGCTTTGATTGTGCTGCCCCCTTATCACATCTAGTGTCCACAGTTCCCATTTGAACCTCCATTCTTCTGCAGACAAAGATCTACCTGCTCTCACAGTCTGGCCTTGGTTAGGGCGGAAGCCAGGGTCGTGGCTCAGTGTCACAGGGATGAGTACGGGGGGCTCAGTATCAAGCACCGTCCCCTTGCTGCTCAGTCATGCCTGCCTCTCGGGACACTCCCTGACCCAAAACATCACCATAATCACCATACACAGGAACAAGAACCACAACTCCCCGGATTCCAGGGAGTGAAACATTATCAACCCATAGTGAGGAGGTATTTGGGGACAGCAGGCCCAGCCTTGGGTGTCCTCCATTCCCCCACATTCCCCCCGGCAGCCTAATGAGCTCCCACCTCCTCTTCCACAGCCTCTTCACGACCCATCTCTGGAGACTGATTCTAGAGATCTCCAGGGCAAGAGGAGTTCTCCTGGCCTCCTAGTTGCCTCCCTCTCCCAAACCTCTCCCAGTGTTGCCTCTTCTCAGACTTGCACTTCCATGGTCCCTCCCAGGTCATCCTTACTTCCTCTGGCACAAACCTGGGCTTAGTCAGGCGTGGGCTGCCCCCTGGTGGCTGTCTTCGGGAAGAGCCAAGCCGTGCCAACCTACCTGGCCAACACACAAAGTGGTATTTGCCATTTGTAAATCAACGTTTAAAAACTGTGGAAAGAGCCTCGGTGTCCTTCGAAAGATGAATGGATAAAGAAGCTGTGGTCTATGTATACAATGGAATATTCCTCAGCCATTAGGAACGACAAATACCCACCACTTGCTTCAACGTGGATGGAACTGGAGGGTATGATGCTGAGTGAAGTAAGTCAATTGGAGAAGAACAGTCATTATATGGTCTCATTCATTTGGGGAATATAAAAAAATAGTGAAGGTGAATAAAGGGGAAGGGAGAAGAAATGGGTAGGAAATATCAGGACGGGAGACAGAACATAAAGACTCCTAACTCTGGGAAACGAACTAGGGGTGGTGGAAGGGGAGGAGGGCGGGGGGTGGGGGTGACTGGGTGACGGGCACTGAGGGGGGCACTTGACGGGATGAGCACTGGGTGTTATGCTATATGTTGGCAAACTGAACACCAATAAAAAATAAATTTATTATTTAAAAAAAATAAATAAATCAACGTTTACTCTAAACAGGAAAGAAAATCCCTTGTGAGGAGAAATCAGAGTGGTAGACAGAGGTGGTGCTGACCAGCTAATAAACGGGAACACCTTTCTCCCACTTGGTGGAAATAATTGGTAATGGGTCCAATGGGTGGGGCCGCAGGGGAGCAGTTGCACAAAATGGCAATTGGTTTTTGGCTGATTGTCTTTGCATCGGTTTTTTATTTCAGGCAACAAATAAACTAATGAAGCATGAGATTAAATTAGCTCTCCTTAACCCTCGTGAGTTGAGAAATGGGTTAGTTATGTATTGCCGGGAACCCAAATGCCCTTTGTTGCCTTTATGATCTACCAAAGAGCGGAACATTAAGGAAATTCTCCTTTTTGTGTGTTTGGGCCCATGGTAATCTGGATCCGTCTGAATGCGCATCTGAACCTCAGAAGATGAAGAAGGAAGATGCCAGCTGACAAACATATCTTCTCCCCTTCTTACTTAGGGGGTAACAACCTAGGGACAAGAGAGTTGCTTTTAGATTAAAATTGTTGTCAGAGTAAAATTAAATTGTTGTCAGTTAAGATTAATTGTCAGATCACAGGACCGGGAGACAGAAGTGAGAGTGGTACAGCTGTGGGCTCCCTTGTAGGGAGTTTGTTTTCCAAGACACTCATCAAGCTGAAATCTTACTATCATTTATACCACAGCATTCTTAATACATCTTCAGGACGCTATTCCAAAGGCCAGCTTCCTCCAAGACGCATTTTTGCTAGGCTATTGTGCATGGCCACTGAGGTCTGAAGTAGAAGAAAATATCCACTCCAGCCAAGTAAACAAAGAAAGATCTGGGGCTCCTTAGCAGGTTACTTGGCAGCTAACCCTCTGGGCCATGTCTAGTTTGGCATGATCTTGTCCTGGGTCTTTGATGAGTGAGACTGGTTCTTCTGCCACGAAAGTCTGTGCAGGTAAAAGAGTGGAAACCTAGTGTTAGCATAATTGCTGCATTCACTTGTTCACTAGGATTTTATTGACTGCCCATTAGACAATGAGTGGTGCGCTTTCAATTGTCAATTCAAAGAAGTATTAAGACAAGTCTCCACCCTTAAGTATTAAGACAAGTTTGCCATTCAGCCGAGAGCTAACCCAAATATAAAAAAAGAAAAGAAAAAGAAAAAGAAAAAAGAAAGAAAGAAATTCAAGGGTACTTGGGTGGCTTAGTTGGTTAAGCTTCCCACTCTTGATTTTGGCTCAGGTCATGATCTCAGGGTCCTGGAATCGAGCCCCACATCAGGCTCTGCACTCAACGGGGAGTCTGTTTGAGATTATCTCCCTCTTCCTTTGTCCCTCCCTCTGTTCTCCCTCTTTCTCTCTCTCTCTCTCTCTCAAATAAATAAATCTTTTTAAAAAAGAAAAATTCAGAAGTAAAATACAGTAAAATAGAATAAATCAAAAGTCACCACAAAGCAGAATAATTAAGGCATAGGGAATCAGAATAACCAGCCATCAGAGTTTGGAAAAATTACCCACAGGGAGAAAAGTCATCTGAGTGGCCCAATCCAAGTTACAATGTCTCCTTGAAAGAAATAGAGTCCCACAACCAAAAGCAAGCAGAAAGGATTTCCAAGCTTTGCTAGCCTCTCCCAAAGAACATGAAGGAATACAATTCAAAACCTAGTTTTATTTCTTTAATTTTTTCTCCCTTCTAGTTGTCCCACGTTTAGAAAGGCTAATTTTCTTAAACCCTAATTCTTCCCACAGTTGTCTGGAAGCCCCAGTCCTTCCCTACTTGTCCAGACACTAGTCTATTTAACCTTTCCTCACCCGGCAGCATAAAACCCAGACTTGGGCTTCTCGATGACAGGACCCTCCTTAGAGGGTCAGCACTGGAGGTAAGCTGAGCACGCATGAACAAAACATAAATTCTCTCTAGCCATTTGTTGAGGGTGAAATAAGGAAAATGGTCGCACAGCAGAGCCGATAAACTTCGTTCCCATCACTAGTAAGATCACCCCTGAGTGGAAACTGCCACCTGTAGAAGTTGTCTCTGGCTGCAGTATTGGATGTGGCCAGGGTGACAAGACAGCGGCAGTGATGGCTCTTAGAGCAACATCATGAAATATTAACATTTCATTCCAAAAGCTGAATTCTTATTTAGCGGAGCCACCCTGAATCTACTTAGATTTCTGTAATGGGCTTAAGAATATTAACCAATTCAATGCATAGTCTGTAACACATGCTATAAAAATCATGCACATATGTGTCTGAGTGAAGAAAGATCATCTGTTATTATGCATTTGCTCCATATTCATTTGTTTTGGCTTCTGCTAGCCATTCCCTGCAAAGAAGGAAGAGTGGTCACCAATGTCTAAAGGAAAAAGCATTTGAAAGGAAATTTATAAGATGTCCTACTTTCACTTATTCACTTTAAAAAAAAGATTTTATTTATTTATTCATGGGAGACACAGAGAGAGAGAGAGGCAGAGACAGAGTCAGAGGGAGAAGCAGGCTCCATGCAGGGAGCCTGATGTGGGACTCAATCCCGGGACCCTGTGATCAGGCCCTGAGCCAAAGGCCTCAGTCGCTCAACCGCTGAGCCATCCAGGCATCCCTCACTCATTCACTTCTAACTGGAGAAAGGCTCACCAGTATCTAACTTTTGGTGTGAGTTCATAGAACGTGACAAAGTATGTGGCCATCCCCCATGATTAGGAAGAATTAAATTAATTAATAATTTATAAATTATTATTAATAAATAATTATAAATATTAAATATATTTTATATGTATATCAATTATATAAATATTAAATATAATAATATCTAAATTTATTATTATGAATTATTAGAATTCCTTTGATTAAAGCAGTAAGATTTGAAACTGCAGATCGTGTCTAGTTATGCCAGCCTGTGAAGGCCAGCCAAGGCCCAACTGACTCAATTGATCTGTTAAGGAGAAAACATGGGAAAAGCAGTCGGTTGCTCTTCAGGGCCTAGAGAAGGCAAACAAAGATAAATGGTTGCAAGCACTTCTCCACCACTTTCCATACCAGAAAGTCATTCAACACCCTCTACAAATATCACCATCAACTGATAAAGTACCCGTGGAAATATAATGAATTGATATTCTGGTTTATGAGCTTGATTATTATAAGTCAATTCCTCCAAATCAGATAAAATTCAGTTTCTAAAGCTGCCAAGCTGAAGTCAGAACTTAGACTAGGACTCAGCCATCCTCCCAAAATGCTACCTTTTGAGGCTCAGTGTGAGTAGCCAGCTGACCACCCACTGTGGCAGCTAAACCTCTGCTTTTCCTGATCTCACTCAGCAAGTGAGTGATAGAGGCCATATGTTTGGAGAATTTCAATGTCCAGAACACTGCCTGCCATATAGGAAGAATTTAATAACTTTTGTTGAAATATTTTTTTATTTTATTTATTTATTCATGAGAGACACAGAGAGAGGCAGAGACACAGGCAGAGGGAGATGCAGGCTCCACACAGGGAGCCCGATGCGGGACTCGATCCCCAGACCCGGAATCACCCCCTGAGCTGAAGGCAGATGCTCAACCGCTGAGCCACCCAGGCATCCCTGTTGAAATCTTCTTTTGTTCATCAATTCATAGGAGAGGTGTGTGGTCAAGAAGTTGGAACCTGAGGAGTGGAGGGAGGCAGAGGTGAGAAGACACAGGTCATGCTCTGCGACTCAAAAGCAGCCTATCTGCAGTGGACAAGGTGTAGGCGCAAGAGGATGGGCAACCAGGAGCGGAGCCAAGGAGGGGGATGCCCAAGGGGCTGAAACGCAGAGACAGTGTCCTGCCCTACTCGCCCCCCATGGCAGGAGACCAAGGGCACACTGGGCCAGCTCGCAGGGGACTGGATGGGTACTCGCTCCTGGCCCTCACACGAACCTGACCCCTCCTCCTGTCTGTACCAGACTCCTGTGGCAGGCCCCATGGCAGAGGGAGCGTGTGCCAGGGTTTCTCTAAATCTGCCTAAGGTTTTTCCTCTGGCAAATGTTGGTGCCTGCCCTGCCAATCTGAGGCCCAAGACATGTTTGCTTTAGCCTCGCCCTTAGCATCTGCCGGGCCTGGAGGTAGAGTATGGCTGAAGGTCATACCACAGGTCTTAATGCTTAAAGGTTATTGAACAAGGGACATCTTCAGCCCAGCCTAGGTTTCTCTCCAGCGTCCCTTGGCCCTCTGGGTAGCTAAGCAAACCATCTCTGAGCTGGTCCTGCCTCCTGAGAACCTGGCTCAGACCCAGGACTGATCCCAAGTCCGTGATAGACATAGACCTGACCAAGCTCCCCAGGAGTTCAGGACATGCAGGTTCCCCTCCCCAGGACCATGGGTTTCCGGCTCAAAATCTGCAGGCTGTTCTACACATTTCCATGAATCACACCTCCCAGGTCACAAGAATAAAACAAAAGGTTGGAAACATTTTATTCCATTCCCATGAAAACACTACTGTAAAAGGGGAACTTTCTAGAATGTTCTAGAAATAGAAATTCCTTCTAACTGGCACAGGCAGCAGGACGGAGAACTGGGTCAAGCATCTCTATCAACTACATGTGGTTAATTAGGCCCATTGTTCTACTAGCTGCAATCAACTGTCCTTATCGGCCATTTGGTTCACAGAACAAATGGCGATCCTTTGAAAGCTGTATTCTTTATCTTCTGGTTGAAGGACATAATCAACACTGAGCGACAGGGACTTCTGGAGTCTCAGACCTCCCCTCACCCCCAGAACTAGAAGCTGGGACACCACCATAGGTTCTTTGGTTTTACCTGTACCTATTATTTATTTTTCATTAAAATCATTTAATTTTAGCCATTTCATCCATTTGCCAATTCCTAGATGACACAGATCACTCCAACTTACTTTAATTCCATTCCATGCCCTTCCCACAACCTACTGATCATTAGCTCACTCTACCTTGGGTCTCCAAGATGAGAAAAACCTAGTCACATCTCTCCTCCCCTCCACAAGATGCTATGGCCTTGGAGTTTCAAAACCTGGGTCCCAAGACTCTGACACTCATTAGTTGCCTTCACTGGTTGTATAATGATAATATTGTCCTCATAGGGTTATTGTGGGAATTAAATCAGTTCATGCATGTAGACACATGTACAAAATGCTATTCAAAGTGTATTTTAGAAAAAAAAAAGTGTATTTAGGGATGCCTGAGTGGCTCAGCGGTTAAGCGCATCTGCCTTCAGCTCGGGACGTGATCCCAGGGTCCTGGGATTGAGTCCCCATAGCGAGCCTGCTTCTCCCTCTGCCTGTGTCTCTGCCTTTTTCTCTGTGTCTCTCATGAATAAATAAATAAAATCTTAAAAAAAAAGGACAAACATGGTTTAGTATTACATGTTGTATATCTAAATATTGAATAATGAAATGTAATAACAGGTTTAATATTTATACCTATAAAATAAAAGCATCTCTAAAAACCCAACTAATTCCTGACCAGTTTTAAAAGTAAGAGATATCCACAGTTAAGGCTTCCATATGCTGTTTGTAGTGGTTACATGACTGTATACGTTTGTGAAAATTCATTGAACTACACCACCAAAAAGATTGAATTTTCATTATGTAAATTGTACCTTAAAATTTTTTTTAAAGATAACTTTTTGAGGGGGAGAGGGGAGAGTCTGAGCAGAGGGAAAGGCAGAGAGAAAGGAAGAGAGAGAGAATCCCAAGCAGACTCCACACCCGGTCGGAGCCCAACACAGAGCTGGATCTCACAATCCTGTGATCAGGACCTGAACCGAAATCAAGAGCCACCCAGGTGCCCCAAGTTTAGTAACTTCTTAAATCCCAAAATAAATTTTAAGGAAATACATAATCCTTTCAATAGGGTTTTTGAAATAATTTTAAACTTACAGAAACATTTCAAGAATAATGCAAAGAACTTCTTTCCCTGAACCTGTCTGAAAATAAGTTGCTGACCCGTTACCCCCATCACTCCTAAATATTTCAGGCTATTTCCTATAAATAAAGACAACCATCAGCAAAACAACCATCAGCAAAACAACCATCAAAGTCAAGAAATCAACACTGATGCATATCCAGCCTCCTATTCACAGACACTATTCAAGTTTTACGAATTGTCCCAACAATGTCCTTTATAGAAATAGGATAAAACTCAGAATCACCCATTGCATCTAGTTACCATATTCTCCTTCTCCATTCACTCCTTCACAGTGCCTCCATCTTTCCTTGATTTTCCTTGACTTTTCCTTGGCGTGTTTGAAGATTACAGGCCAGTTGTTTAGTAAAATGTCTCTAAATTCAGATTTGTCTGATATTTTCACAGTAAGACTCAGGTTATAGTTTGGGGCAGAACTACCACAGAAGGGATGCGATGTTCTTCTCACTGAGTCCCATCAGGTGGCACACAATTTCACATCATCCCATCACTAGGAATGTTAATTTCGATCACTTTTTTAAGGCGGCATCTGAGTATGTGTGTGTGTACACAAACTTTTATATCTATATTTATTTTTACACCTATCTATATTTACTGAAAATCATGGATCCACATTGATAGCTCCAATTCCAAATGAGTATCATGAGACTTATGTGAGTTTTCTCCCTTATTGGACCGTGAGAAACCTGGCTCCCACTGTCCTCCTCCATGGATTTACTTATTGCATTATCTCCCATCACCCCTTCCCCACCCTCCCAGGGACCCCTCTTCACCTCATTTGTGTTCACAAGTTCTGTGCCACCACCACCTCCTCTACTGGACTGGCTGCCCTCTTCACAATGTTCGGACTCCCAGGGGTGCAGGGCCTCGGCCTCTGCCCTGCCGCTCACCCACATGGGTGCTCCCCTCACCCCGTCTACGCTCTGACCCCCTGCACTAATTCTGTGCCTCCCCCCTACAATCCATACCTATTTTGCTCCATCCAACCTAGTGATATTTGGGCTGAGTTTTTCAGGGAAGGAAAGAAGAGAGAGAGAGAGAAAGAGAAGACTTACCCAGACGTCGCCACATGGGGTTCTGTGGTCTCTCTGATTCTGCTCTAGCAAGCCTGGAATTCGTTCTCTCCTGTCTTGAGGGTAAGGCACTAGACAGATCCCAGCTACAACTTCTTTCCTTATTCTTATTCATGAGTTTTGCCATTTCATGGCCACCTGCACCTCTAGCCCTAACGCAATGTTGAGACAAGCTCGTGGCTGGGCATCTCGGTGCATGTGTACCTCTGATGGGCCAGGTGGTCTCCACGTTTGCAGAGGGAAATGGCACTCGCAGGGTCTCGAAATGGCTTCACAGATAATAACTAGAGGCTCAAAAAGTGCTACGGAAGCCTGAAGGAGAAAAACACTTCTTGGAGGGGTTTCAAGCCCTACAACATGCCACTGGGAGAGGCAGGTAATTTCCTGAGGCCCCTCCACTGCTAAGGGACAGGCCTATGGCTTCCTTTCCCAAGGTTGCCTTGCACACCCGAGAGTGCCTGGCCCTGAGCTGTCAGGAGTCGGTCCAATGGCACTTCTCTGGCCCCACTAAGGACGGGCTCTCCTGGCCCGACGGGCAGCTCGGTGCTCGCCCCTGAGCTCCGCTGCCTGCCACCTGCACTCCAAGCTATGTTCCAAGGCTCCCTAAGAACCAGGCATGAGGGGCAGCCCGGGTGGCTCAGTGGTTGAGCTCTGCCTTCAGCCCAGGGCCTAATCCTGGAGACCCGGGATCGAGTCCCACATCGAGCTCCTTGAGTGGAGCCTGCTTCTCCCTCTGCCTGTGTCTCTGCCTCTCTCTCTCTCGAATAAATAAATGAAATCTTAAAAAAAATAGGCATGAGTTTCATCCGTCCTTATGGGCACTCAACCTGCAGTAGGTGACGGCTGCCGGCCTCCTGTGACCATCCCAGTGACCTCAAGGAGGAAACAAAACCAGCAAGAACCAGACAACCGTGAAATGGAACTGAAGCCCACACAGAGGAAGGATGTGACCACTTCTGGTTGCACGGAGCTGGAGTTTGGAACCCAGACCCCCAACTTCTGGCTCCAGTGGCCACACCCTATCCACACCCAACTTACACATCGCCCAGGGCAGCCCCAGATGAAGATTTTAGGACATAAGCGCTGTTTCTCCCATTCATGTATGAGCAGCTGCTGAGAATTGCTGGTGTATGGAAGCTGTTCATTCCAGATCGCAAAAACAAAGCCCTTGGGTCTCTATCTATGAGTCAGTTGTAAGCAGATACGGTTCCAAACGGTAGGTACTTTTGAGAGTAGTGGCTACAGGAAAAAAATTCAGAGTCCCATCTACATTTCAGAGAAGAAAAGACTTGGTCTGAAGCTTTGACCTTTGCACCTAAACACCTAAATGGGCATTTTGTAACCTACCTGGGCCTGCTTAGTGCCTGGAGCATCTCTAAGAGCCTTGACAACAATTGTTGACAGCATGTTATTCCCTCCTCCTGTCTAGACTCAATCCCCTGATTCTTCCCTTCACCTCTCTTTATTCCCCACTCCCCAACTAAGGGGGGCAAGTTAGCTGGTGGGTGGGTAGGAGGAAGAGCCGCCTCCTGTTAGCCCTGTCCCCTTTCTCTCACTGTCAACCAACTAGTCCCGAAAATGTTCTGCCTCACGTTTAATCAGAAGAGGATTTTGCAACTCTGCGGGGACTGTCTGCAGGCACTTCTACCTCTGTAAAGAAGAGGCAGCCAGCCCACTGCCGTGACACAGGGCTGTGTGCTCTGAATAGTTTTAGTGATAAGGGTACTGAAGGGCTCTCCAGCTGCTAGACTTTCTCTTTCCCTTCTTCTCTTTCTCAACTGGTTTCACACCCAGGAGAGGGAGAAAGGGGAATTATTTTCCCAAACCCTAAAACCTTTATATTCTTCTATCTCCCCCTCCCTAGTTCCATCCCTTTGTATCTAATCCCCAGCTACTGATCCCATGACACCCTTCATTTAACTAAAATGAACATGTTAAAATGTTCCTGCAGGGTCTCTTAGCAAAAAAAAAAAAAAAAAAAAAGGCCTTTACTGATCTTCTTTAGGGAATAGTGCCACAGAAAAGTGTGTTTCCTTCCAGTCACTTATTATAATAGTGATTCTCTGTATCATAAAGTTTTGTGTTATTTTGTGTTTTCCTGTCACAGTTGAGAATCAGCTGGGCCTCTTTGCTCTGCTTCCCTGGCCAGTCAAGTTTGGACACAGGGAAGGAGCCACCCAAGGGAAAGCTGGCTGTGCAGGATGTACACGGCAGCAGGATGGGAAGTAAGACTACAGGGTCATATCCGGGTGGGACAGACACGGTGTGCATCACTATCGACTGCTACCCTGCCTGACTGCACATTCAGGTGACACTTCATCGAACACCAGCACAGCCACGGCTCTGCCATCTCTCATCTTCTAATTGGAAGTAAGGCATAACTCTCAACAGGTGTATTTTATATCCTAATACTAGGAAAAACAAAATCATTGAATAAATAGCACATTTTACCCTTCAGATTGGCAAAGTTGTCTTTCTTTGTTAGGTGCAATAATGGAAATAAACATTGGGGGTAACCATGAAGGAAACAGAAGAATCTCCCCTTGAAGTTCAAACTAGCACTAAGGTGATTTTAACTGATTTTACTTTAATAGTCTGAAGCCTGTATCAATCTGGATAAGAAGGGCAAGGTTGCCCTCTGCTGCATGGAATTAAAATAGCCTTAATTTTTCAGGACTGCAGACTCCTTTCCCAGAGTGATTTCCTTACACTAGTAGCCAGAGGGGAGTCCTCTTGGATAAATGGAGTTCTGGCATCACTGGAGATTTATAATGCACTTGGAGAAGTCATGCCACGAAGAAATTGGCTCACCTAAGTCTCCCTAATTGACTATTTGAAAAGCCCAGAGAAAGCACATGACATTATAGTTTCAAAGCATAAATGTTACTTCGAGCAGCCCATTGCAAATCTAAATCAATTCGACAGAATCCCTGGCTCCTACTCCCTACTACTTCTCTCTTCTCATCCTCCCCCCAAGCCTGAGGACTTCTTTCCTGGTCGCTCTTCCATCAGTCCCTTCCTCTCATTCTCCACAAGGATCGTGTCCTTAGTGATCAGTGCCTATGAAGCCCCAGCTCCATAGTTGGATCCCAGTAACCCTCCCCAACCCCACCCACTGAACACATAAATTCCTTCAGAGAGAGTGGTCAAATGCAGCACAGAGTATCTCTGGACTTTGGCAAGAACCCTTTCATTGGTGTGGAGGGAATTGAAAGCAGATCATCTAAATCATAGAAGTTCCACTAAAAACAGAACAGAATGAGAAAATAATTTGCCCACTAGATATTAATTCCTTGAATTCCCCAGCCTACAACTACCTTCTGTAACACACACAAACACACACATACATGAGCGTGCATGTGCGTATGCACTTCCATTATATATTTTAGCATTTCACTCTTCAACAAGGATCTCAGGTGGTTAGGCATACTTACAATATGACAGAGACCAAAATATAAACATAAAAACTTAGAAGAAAGTAGAGATAATATAGTGCACTAAGCAAAACTTCAATATAGTTTAAACAAATACTCTAAAAAAGAACTTGAAGTCAAGAAGAATAGGATGCTTTAAGGTAAGGAATAACATAAGAATAAGAAAGAACTCCTGAAAACTAAAAGCAAACAAACAAACAAACAAAAAACAACCCCTATATAATAGTCATTAAAATAGAAAATAGAGAAAACCATCTAAGGCAACACGAAAAGCATTTCTCAGAAATGAAGGATACAAATCTCCAGAATGAAAAGGCTGCTCACTGTACTAGAAGTCAGAAGACCCACATCATCATCATCATGAAATTTCAGAATGATAAGACTAAATAAAAGAGATCTAAACCTTTCATAAAAAATGACAGGGGACATAGAAAGGAATGGGAATGGGAATGCATTCCTCATAGAAGCACTAGAAGGCAGAGAAACATGGGATTTTCCCAGTTCTGAGGAAAAAAAAATTGTTTTCAACTAAGAACCTATGCATACTTCTTTGAAAAACAAGTGGAAAATCCTGTCCACCAATCGGAAGTAGCCCAGAAAAAGGAAGACACGGAATCCAAGAAAGAGAACCAAACATGGTAGAGAGGGGGGAGCTGATACAGTGATGGATGCCATGAGCCCGGACTAGAGCAGGAGACAGGAATCTAGAGATGTGTCTCAGAAGATAAATGGCACCAGTGAATTGTCTGTCCAATTTGACTTTTCGATAGTAATTATGTGAGAGGATAAAGGTGTTAACCTTATTGTGATAATCATTTTGCATACATATGTGTATCAAATCATTACATTGTAACTCACATATATGTCAGTAATATCTCAATAAAGCTGGAAAAAATTTTGACTTTTGGGAAAACTGTAGTGAAAGGATTATAGCATAGCTGGTCAAGTCAGATATTCAAAGAAAATATTTTAAAAGAGAATTATTAACTCCAATAAAACAAAAATTGTACTAGAAAATAATGTAATCATAGAAGACTTTTGGCTTATTAGAGCAATAGCGTTTATGAACATAGTAAAAATGACACCTAGTATGGATTTAACAAAAAGGTAAAATATTAGGATGGAGGGAGAAGATGAAGGGGTATGAACTAAAATCCTCATCTTTTGAAACAGGACAAGTCGGTAGAGGAACCCCTCTAAAAATGATCAATCAAGAGAGCAGCGATTTTTAGAAACAGGAACAAGTGCATACACCAGCATGGCCAGAAATGGTTATGTGGGAGGGTGGAGACAGGTGAGGGTCAAAGGGACAAGAGGCTGGTTTCCTCATAAGCCTTTTATTACTGTTCAACCTTTAATTTTTTTTTTTTTTTTTTAAGGCAGAATTGAGTAAGACCCATCAGAATGGGAAATGGGAGACTTTTCAAAGTGTGCTTCTCAGCACCAGTTGGGAGCTTGTTAGATGCAGCATCTTGGAACCCAGCCCAGGACCTACAGAATGAGTCTGTATTTCCTACTCCCTCCTGGTGACTCACATGCACAGCAATCCTAGGAGCACTGGTCTATCATGGTACAGGGGTCTGAAGTGAGACACAGGTGTCCCTCACTGTAATAAAGGTGAAGAAGTAGACAAGACGACTCATCGGGCACATGAGTCATCAGAGGGTCATAAGAGGGTCCGTGTGAACACAGCTCACTACTCTAGGCACCTCCTTTACCCTTTACATTTGTCTCTACCTTCCTAACCTGCCTCTGTACTCCTGACCTAATCTGTCTTTGCAGATTTTGGTTTAGGTGCACCTATTTTACTCATTTTGGTATATATTTTGGGTTTGGTACCTATTTCACTTCACAAAATTGGTCTTTACAGATTTAGTAACATGTTGGTTACACCTGTGCTGTCACTGTTCTAAAATTGGTCTTGCATATGTTATGACCAAGATGACCAAAACTAGACCAGATGCTTGATAAAGGCTTAGCAATTCAGCTCTTTGAAGTCAAATACCAGAACAGATGGATAACGTGGTGAATACAAGTCTCTGTACTCCAGAAAAAAACAACAACAAAAAAAAACAAAAAACACCCAAAACAAAACACAACAAAGGAACTACACTTAAGAGTTTTGACGGGGTAAGTGCCCAGTTCTAAGAGTTCTTAAGAGGGTTGTGCCCCACCTAATGTTTCCACTAGACCTAAAGATTGAGGACTGAGTGAGGCTAAGGTGTCAGTTACAAAGAGGATTCTTTGATTCCCAGTCTTGCCAATCTGTCTTTATTACACTTTTAGATCTTTTAACTTCTGAGAGGTTTATAAAGCTTCTCTACACATTTCAAAGGAATCCCTAATATACAACCCATTTGTTGCTTTGTGTGAATTAAGTACCGAAAAAAATTAGCCAAACCAGGGTTGGCTTTTGGACTGTGTATTATGGAAACCATTTAAAATGATTTTATAATATGAATTTTTTCAAACTGAAGAAAAATTCAAATTAAGATAAAATGAATTGTGAAGAAATAAAAATCAAATACACTTTTAAAATGAACTGCAAAGTTTGGTGTCATGACTTGGGAATGCAAAGCTGTATCAGATAGATAGTTTTTCTCAAGATACATACAAAAGTTCGTTACAAACCCATCAAAAGCTAAGTCTTAAGACATTTGCAAGCAAGGTTTTATTATATAAAGTTTCAAAAATAATCCCTATGATTAAAGGTCTTCTTTATTAAAGTGAGGATTCATCTATGCAAAGTGACTTCATTATTAGAGAACTGAGAGGCTTTTCAAGATGGCTGTTAGAGGAATTAATATACATACACATATGGAATTCCTTACTTTGTGGTGCTCATCCAATCATCATTTACCGATAGAAAATTCAACAATTATCCTTTATGAGAGGACTGGGAATTCGTATAACCAGGGAGGCTATGGCCCAGAGCAGTCTGCCAGTCCCATCTATTTCTTTAAAGACTTATCTTCATCTTAAAAATTTGTGCAAATCTACTTTATATTAGATCCATGGTTGGTTTTAATGGTTTACATCCTAAAAGATGCCATCCTATGCCTGAGAAGCATCACCCCCAACTGACATCACATTAGAAAACATTGAAGAGATAAATACTGAATCACACAATTTCTTCCAGGCGGGAATATATGTATGCCAAGGACACAGCATTGGAACTTAGGTGAATTAAAGTTTTTTATTATTTTTACAACATCATCTAATTCTGGTCTTTTACTTTAATCAGATTAAAATCTGAAAATTTTTATTTTTCAATTGCATTGAATTTATAAAAAATATTCTCCCACATTACATTATAGCATTCCTCATGTTTTATTTCCAGTGATCCAGTGTTTATATAACAAATAAAATCATTTTAATGTCTCTTTTAATGACCTCCTTCAAATACACATTGTCTAAAACCTGTCTAGGTCACAAAATAGGTTGATCCTGCACCTATGCAGACACTGTTCAACTAGTCCAAATTCAGTATAAATTGATGTTTTCTAGAGTATAAAATTAAGGTTATGAAAACATTTTTCTTCTTTTCCCACTGAGCCGATCTGGGTCAGGTTCTTCATTAAAATTCTTCTTCTGCCTGTTTGCTACGGGACTGTTTGAGCTGCTGCAGCCGCTCGATGGTTTCCAAAATTGTGCGCTCTCCATGTACCTTATTATCTCTTGTACGGATATTAACAGTGCCACTGGCTTTCTCTTTTTCACCAATAACTAAAACAAAAGGCACAAAGCTTTGTTAGGTGGAAGGATTTTATTGAACATTCGAACAGAAATGATCCTAGGACCTAAAAGCCACCATTGTAGCTTTTGATTCACTGAAATGTTCAAATGAGCTATCAAGCCATGAAAAGACACATAGAAATCTTACTTAAATGCACATTACTAGTCAAAAGAAGCTAATCGAGAAGGGTTACATACTGTAGGATTCCAACTATAGGACACTGCAAAAAAGGCAAAACTCTGGAGACAGTTAAAAAAAAATTCAGTTGCCTGTGGTTAAGAGCAAGTGTTTTCCACGGTACAGCATAGAGGATTTGGGGGCAGTGAAATAATTCTGTCCAAAACCATATGGTGGACACATGTCATTATATATTTGTCCAAACCCACAATGTACAAAACCCAACAGTGAACACTGATGTAATCTGTGGACTTTGTAAGGATATGTATGCCCATTCGCTGCAGGATGCTGGTAGTGGAAGAGGCTGTGTCGATTTTGGGCAAGAGGTATACAAGATAACTGTCCTTTCTCCTCAGTTTTGCTACAAACTTAAAGTACTCTAAAAAAAAATCTATTTAAGAAAAAAAATAAAATGCTCAGGTGACTATGTATAGTTGGGTGACCTATTTAAAAATCTTTTCATTTAAAAGAATATATCCCTTTATAATGCTTCAAACCACAGTACATACTTAATCCAGCCGTCTTAATAAAAACTTACAATATAAAGGAATAGGAAATAAAAGGAAAGAAGCTTTATTTTGTTTTATTTTAAGGAAAGGAGATTTTTAAACAAGCCTTTAGATTATTCTTTTTCACACCAAAATTTCCCTTTGATATAACAAATGAACAAACTTATTATTTAAGAATCTGGATTAGAGGAACTAAACTGATAACCACAATTTTCTTAAGGTTAAGTCTTAATATTTCAGTGTTTTCATAAGGTTTGGCAGGTTTTCTTTGCTAAGTTTCCTTTCTTACCTAGGATGAAGTTATATTGTGCTAACTGGGCATTTCTGATCTTCTTATTTAACGTGCAGCCCGGATCCAGATCAATGTCCACCATGAATTTAGCATCATGGAATTGTTGCCGTACCTATTTAAACAGATGCAGAATTCTTCAGATCTAAGAACTATATTTTGATCTTAAATTATTTAACATATGATTTGGGTAGTCATGCAAATATTTTAAAAAGAATGCTATTAGATACACTGAAACATACATTAACTTGGGACTTGGGATTACATTTTCAAAAATTAAAATGATATGTATTTTGCTCTTGAAGTAAATGTTTCAAAAAATCCTTAAAAATCAGAATTCAGGTATTCAGCTACATTTAATCACCTCTTTACAAAAGAAAATAAATCCTTTTGCAAACATATCTTAAGTTCCCTAAATAGTTGCCAAGGAAACTGCTTAACAGTCTCCATATTAATACATAATGATGGCTGTCCAGCTGAATACAGAATGTAATGTTTCTGATCTCTCAAATAGTCAGCAAATTGGAAACAAGAATTTAGCCATTGCTGTCATTTGTGTGTGCAACATTTTTAAATAAAATGTTGATAGCACCAACAATAGGCCAAAAGCATCTTAATAGCTTTTTATGTTTCTAGAGAATGAAATATAAACTGCCATATAAAATTATCTTTTAGGGGCACCTGGGTGGCTCAGCGGTTAAGAGTCTGACTTCTGCTCAGGTCGTGATCCTGGAGTCCTGGGATTGAGTTCCACATCAGGCTCACTGCATGGAGCCTGCTTCTCCCTCTGCCTGTGTCTCTGCCTCTCTATCTCTCTGTGTCTCTCATGAATAAATAAAATAAAATCTTTAAAAAATAAAATAAAATAATCTTTTAACACTAATTATTTAATAACTTAATATTTTATTTATTTAATAACTTTATGTGATCTAAAAGAACTCTGTAAGAAAAACAAAATAGAACTCTACAATAGTAATTTAAGTAAAAGAAAATAATCAAGTTTAAGAAATACTAAAAGACAATTTTTTTCTTTCTGAACAGATACTTTTTGATTAAATGAAAGCTTTAATTTTTTTTTAAATAGAGAGCATGCAAGCAGAGGTGGGGGGTTTTAGGGGAGAGGGAGACAGAGAATCTTAAACAGATGCAGGGCTTGATCTCATAAACCTGAGATCACAACATGAATCAAAATCAAGAGTCGGATGCTTAACCTACTGAGTCACCCTGGCAACCTATAAAGAAATCCTCTTAAATCAAAGAGCCAGATAAAATTGAGATTTCTTGAAATAAACTTCCAGGAATCTAAAGTTTGGCAATCTACATTAGAGATTATTCCATGTCTTTTTTCTCCTCTCAAAGATACCAGTTCCACTTTACCATCTTATGTTTTTGTATATTAAATAGTAAACAATGTTTTCAATATTTTTCCTTTTCAAAAAACACTAAATTTTATTAATTGTAAGTTAAATTAAACTAGATTAAAATTTTCATCTACCTGACAACCAATTACCACTAATAAAACAAAAAGGTTTGAATAAAACATTTTTATTTCACTAATAGGTTGTTTTGTCGAAGTGATCATTAACCAATTCTACTGGGATTTTTAACTATGCAAATTTCAGAAGGGTTCTTACACAGTTTATTAAGAGTACCAAGATAAGACTGCACTTTCACCTATAACCTATTATAAAGAATAAAGCACTAGTGTTTTAGTTTCTTTTTTTTTTTTTTTAAAGGCGATATAGTGATTGTTGCACCGACTTTCATTTTTGTCAGTACTGTGTCATCCGTTAGTACTTTGCAAATTCTCTAGAGACATAAACTTTTGACTTTTATATAGCAGCATTTTTTTTTTAATTTTTTTATTTATGATAGTCACACACACAGAGAGAGAGAGAGAGAGAGAGAGGCAGAGACACAGGCAGAGGGAGAAGCAGGCTCCATGCACCGGGAGCCCGACGTGGGATTCGATCCCGGGTCTCCAGGATCGCGCCCTGGGCCAAAGGCAGGCGCCAAACCGCTGCGCCACCCAGGGATCCCCGTGTTTTAGTTTCTTAACATGGGCCCTTACATGCACGTGAGTCACACTACTCTGGAACTGAGGAAGTGGAATGATAATCACAGGCTATTTAGCACCTCTGGTTTCTGGTCATTCAGTATCAGTAAGTGCTCCCCGACCGGTGTCCACGCAATATAACCAAAATCCCCATCCCTGTGTAATTCCAAATGCCACCCTGCCACTGATGGAATGAGGGCAAGTCAGTACTGTCTCCAGTTGAGAAATGAGTTATTTAATTACAGAGTTTTCTCCAACCATGTGAGCTTTCATAATGCAAAAAAGATAAAAAACAATTAACTATAGAACATAACTGATTTTCATTATCGATAACCAAAACTACTGTGTGCAATAGCAGAAATATAGTATGTCTGAATGGTTTGCTTTCCAGTTGATCTAATGTCCATGAATTTTTTAAAAGACAGTTAAGACCTTAGTGCAATTTATTCTGATGATCTAGAACCATCATGGTTTTAGTGTTACAATATTGTTCCCTGGTATTTAGACTTGTTTTTTTAACTAGCCAGTTTATTACTTTTAGCTTGCAATTATGAAACAATGCTTAATTGTAACACTTTTAATGATCTGAAATTCCTTAGTAGGGAATTGTCTCTACAACAGAACAGACTGTTGGTCTAGTCTATAAGGTGTGAAGTATGAATAACTATTTACGTATCTGTTAGTAGCTTTTTGATGGGTAGGGCAAAATATGCATATGGCATTCCGTAAATCAAAAAAAAAAAATTTGTAAATGATTAAAGAAATTTACATTACAAATATGAAGCAAAATTACTCTTCCAAAGAGCTGCTTAAATTGTATTATGCATCTGAAATTACATATCATACTGGGGCATTCACACAATTTCCTCATACTAAACACTAAAATATACAAGAGTATATAAAACACCATCCAAATTATGTCTTCTGATCATGTAACAGAAGAGTCTGAAAGAGGTAATATAATCTATTCAGAAATAGTAACATTTCTCTATACCACCAGCAGCTTGATCTACCAAGGATATGTATAGCTTAGGAGATTTGAAAAGCTGAGTGATTCTAAATTGAAAGAAAAGTTGTATTTAAGGATTACCTTTTGGGCATATTCATCACACGTTGGTCCCACTGGAACTACCATTACCTGGCGAGGAGACAGCCAGAAGGGCCTTTCAAAGAAATATCATTATCAGTATATTTTCCTGAAATACGTAAGGGCCACTTTAAAAAACTCCCCTCACCCCCCAATATCCAGGAAAGACTAAAGGGAGCAGATTCTGGAGCAGAAAGGGAACCTTAACTCAGGAAAACTAAGGTTTGATTCGCTAGGCAGATGGCAACGCACATTGAGGGCACGGATGATGCCCTGCATGTCAACATATCAGGAAACAGAACCCCATGCACCAGCTGCCAGAGGGGTTAACAAAGAACTACATTTAGTGATTCACTATTCAACATTATCTTACTAATTATTCTTCATGGCGAACATGGACCAGACCATGTCTTCAGGTATTCAAGATCCATTTTGCAGGATTCAACAAACTGTAACTGATAATAACTAGTGACAGTATTGGATAAAAATGAGTGTTCTCACATCTTTTTTTTTCTTTCCCCAAAGGCAGACTGCCACCTGCAGCGCCTCATTTGATTATGTCTGGAGTCTTGCAAGCCTGACTGCCCTGTGTTCTCCTGTTTTCACTTATTAAAAACTGATCATTTGTAATTCCAGCTTTGGAGTATTTCATGTGTCAAATCCTCTCTTTGATGCAGATATTAGACTAGTGTTTCTCTTCCTTGCTCCTCTATTTTGAATTGTTTTATTACATTGTACCTGAACTGGCTTTAAACCACCTATCACAGGTATGACATAGCAATCTGCTGAGGATCGCCCTATTCTCTGGATACCATGTATAAAATTTTTTCCCTATTTGATCTGAAACAGAACTGAAGAGAGATTCTCCAGTTCATTTCTCTGACAAGTATGACAAACTCCCCTTAACGTCCAAACTAACCAAATTACAAATAAAACTTAAATTACTACAATACGAAGATAAAACAGATTTACATTTTACAAAACTTTTGCATCAATACAATTGATACGGCAGACACTACAAAACGGGTGTTTTATCACCTTATGTGGCTTTCAGTTGCCTTTACAAATTGTGGGCCCAGACAAAACAGCTTAAAAATAAAATGGAACTCATGTGCTCATACCCTGCCAACAAAAGCATAATCTTGTAGTAACAAGACAAAAAATGTTGATCAGTTTGGATTCTGTACTTCCAATTAAAAATGTAACTGGCTTCCAAAGGATGTCAAAATACCCGCTTATTATAATCAGCAATACTCAACAAGGTAAGCCCAAAGCCTACATTTGTTCACTCAGACAAAAACATCAAAACCATATTAATCCCACAACAAATGTGCTTCTTAGTGTTAACTCCTAATTAGAAAGTATTATATAACATTCAAACAAATGGGAGTTCTGAAATAAAAATAATTACTAATAATTATTCTTAAAGCAAAAATTTCGGTTTCACTTAGGATTCCTTAGTGAACACTTGTCATTAACTAGAAGTGACCAATCAGATCATCTCCTTTTCTACCACAAAACTAAACTGAACAGCAGACATTTCTTCAATTTACATTGTCCAGACAAAAACAATGACAAAAATTACCATTTGCCGCCATAGTTTTCAGTGAGGATAGCGATCATTCTTTCCACTGACCCCAAGATGGCTCTATGAACAATCACTGGCCTTTTCTTATCATCACCATCATGGCTACATAGAAAAAAAAAAATGTTTTAATGTGGATATGTGTGTATATATATATATATATATACACACACACATATATATCCCTTTATATTCCTCTAAAAACAAAATACCCAGAGCAGACAGCAGCAACTCACCTTACAAAAGTAAGATTAAATCTGATGGGCAACTGAAAATCCAACTGGATTGTTGCACACTGGTGGAACCGACCAATTGCATCTTTAATCTGTATGTCAATCTAAGAAGTAAAGACGGAGTTATTTTAAGATGCTGTCTAGATTAAAGCTAACTCAGTGTTATAACAGGACAGGTTTGCTTGCTTGCTTTCTAATTTAAAGTCACCCCAACATAAAAATCATGTTATTCAAATACACTTTATACTGACCTTTGGGCCATAAAAAGCGCCATCTCCAGGATTTAACTCCCACTTCTCACCAAATTCATTCAGACTGTTTTCAAGTTGCTAAGGATAAAGCAAAATGATTTTTATTTTCGTCATCTGCAACTTCTGTTCCAGCCTAACCTAAGACTAAAAACACTGTGATTAGTTTCATGAGTCCCTAGTCTCTGCATTAGAATTCTGTCCACCTAAACACAGTCACACACAAATCCCTTTTTCTGAGACATAACGGACATACAGCACTGTTTAAGTTTAAAAAGTACAGCACGATGGCTTGATTTACATTTATTTAGACTCATCGAACATCCATCATCTCAGACAGACACAATAAAAGGAAAAGAGAGGGCAGCCCGGGTGGCTCAATGGTTTAGCACCTGCCTTGGCCCAGGGCATGATCCTGGAGACCTAGGATTGAGTCCCACATCAGGATCCCTGCATGGAGCCTGCTTCTTCCTCGGCCTGTGTCTTTGCCTCTCTCTCTCTCTCTCTCTCATATAAATAAATAAAATATTTTTAAAAAAATAAAAATAAAGAAGAAAAAGAAAAGAGAGAAGAGAAAAAAAACATGTTCTTCCTGTGATGAGAAGCCCCAGGATTTGCCCTCTGATCAACCTTCCTGTGTATACACAGCAGTGTTCGCTACAGTCATCTCGATGTCTAGTATCTGTTCTCATGATTGGAATTTTTTATCTTTGGACCATCTTTCTCCAATTCTACCCTTTTATAAGTTACAGCTAGAAGACCGAAGTTATTTAGCATAACTTAACATAAAATCATACATAAACTAACTTGCTCAAACCCAGGAGCCATTTCCATTTTCTCTTGCTTTTAGCCATTTAAAGAGGCTTGTGGGGTAGCCCTGGTGGCACAGCGGTTTGGCGCCACCTGCAGCCTGGGGTGTGATCCTGGAGACCCGGGATCGAGTCCCACATTGGGCTTCCTGCATGGAGCCTGCTTCTCCCTCTGCCTGTTCTCTGCCTCTCTCTCGCTCTCTCTGAATGAATAAATAAATCTTTAAAATAAATAAATAAATAAATAAATAAAGAGGCTTGTGTTTCTTGGAACAAGTTCATTTCAGTCCAATAGTATTCAAGCATGCTGAAAAACACCACTTACTTTCTCAGCTTGATTCCATACTTCAATATCTCCAAGGTATTTTTCTGGTCGAGTAGATAGGTTCAGTTTAAAAGAAAATCCAAATATGCTATATACTGTACGCAGAAAATCCAAACAACCTTTTATTTCATCTTCAATCTTTAAAATATAAAAAAGACAACAGTAACTTTCCTGGACTTTCTTCACAATTCTTTCAAAATATTTTATCCCAGAGTCTCATAATACCTGCTCTATGGCACAGAATATGTGAGCATCATCCTGTTGGAATCTTCGTACCCGCGTGAGTCCCGTGAGTGCTCCTGACAACTCATTCCTATGAAGTACCCCAAAATCGGCTATCCGCAGAGGCAATTCTCGCCAGGATCTTGGCCGATGATCAAACATAAGGCTGAAGAAGAAAATGAAAACCCACTGATATTTAATTTCACAAGAATAAAACTGCTTTTCTACTTTATGAAAGGCTATACATATAAACAACATTTCTCAAATTCTGGACTTCATGTAAGCACTTGCAGAAATAAATAAATTATAATACAACAATACACAACCAAGAGAGAATAAAAACTGATTCCCATGGGTCTGGAGTCAAATCCTTGTGCTCAATACTTCCATTAATTTGAAGGCTGCTTTCAGTGCTCATATTAAAAAAAAAAAAAAACACCTTAGTTCCATACTAATCATTTAATATACTGGAAACCAAAGACTGTGCGCTTTCTTGTCACTCCTAAAACTGCTTCAGTTCTGTCAGTCTGAAGATGCTTCAGCAACTTTAGAGAATCTGGGAAAACTAAGAACAAACCTAGTTGGTTCCCTGACTTACAACCCAGCTCCCTCAGGGAGACTTCTCTCACCCCTCACCGTTGAGGCCCTCCCTGGTGCTAGGAGCTGTACAGACCGAGCTAGTGGTGGCCACAGCTCCCTAGTCTTCTCCTGAAGCCTCTCTTCATCTAACTTTCAAGGATAGAAAGTGGAACAGCTGCAAAGTGAGGAAAATCTCCCAAGGAAGTCAATTCCTTAGCAGTAAGTTTTAAAAGAACATTTAAGGAAAAAAAAAAAAAAAACATCTAGAGAACTGCTATGTCCGCATTCAGTCTCCCTGCTTTATATTCCGCCCATTTGCTATTACCCCACTACCATTACTTGAATGTCTACATATCTGAGGATCTAAGTGGGCATGAAAGATGTTATGGTAGTACAATAACATTACATTTAAATATTCTTCTGATTCCATAATTTGTTTTAAATAGAAATTCTTTCAAAGGAGGGAGAGCAACGCAGGACAAATTGCAGCATGGGAAACTTTGATAGAAACTCAAAACTGCTGAATACCAGTGTCCTGGGCAGTTCATGGGTTTCAGAGCAAACAACTCCTTCTCCACCTCAAAGGAGAACATGTTCTCGCTATAGTGTTGCCAGTGGCCCGAGGTCATCCAGAGTCGGCTATTGTAGATGTTTGGGGTGACCACCTCCTGGAATCCTCGTTTCCTATACTCACTCTGTGAGAAAACAAACATAACAACAGGTAGGAAACAGAAGTTCATACTTCTAGTGGGAATAAAATTTAAAGAGCAATTTTATACTATGTAGTGAAGTTTTCAAGGTGGACATATGCTATAATCTAGAAATTCCACTTGGAGGTATACACCAAAGAAGAAACTCCTGCACCTACACATAAGGAGGCCTATCAAACCAATGCTACTCTGGTACAATTAGTAATATAAGAAAATTAGAAAGTACATCAGTGTCTATCAATAAAGGAATCGGCATAGTATGGTAGTTACAGAATAGAATTAAGTAACAAGTAAAAATAAACAGGATTTTAAAAATATTATGATTTTTGCATTAGGCAGACTGATACCATATGAGACTTCATGTATGTAAATCTGAACTACACAAACACAAATTTAGGGCACATATGTATGAGGTAGATATAAAATAACATGAATCTATGCTAACTTCAAAGAAGAGTTTCTGCTAGGAAAAAGAGGGAAATGGATCAAAAGGGGTTCTAAAAGGGAACTTTTTTCTTTACATGTATTACTTCAATAAAAAAAAATGTGAAGCAGGGATGCTGGGTGGCTAAGTGTCTGCCTTAAGCTCAGGGTGTGATCTTGGGTCTGGGATTGAGTGCCGCATCAGGCTTTCTGTGAGGAGCCTGCTTCTCCCTCTGCCTGTGTCTCTGCCCCTCTCTCTCTGTGTCCCTCATGAATAAATAAAATCTTTAAAAAAAAAAATCTGAAGCAAATATAGCCCAACATACATGTATGGTAAAATCAGGTGGTGAGTATGCAGGTGGTGGCAGTATTATTCTTTACAAACCTGAGCCTAAAAGACTTCATATAAAGAATTTAAAAAGCAATGTAAAGACTAACTTGATTTTTTGAGGAAAATACAAAGAGTATACAGAGCTCCCATGTAAAGGGTTGCAGATCCCACTTCAAGGTCACTAGCTTCCCTATTATGTACCCATGTAGTATAAGGACAAAATCATGTATTAAGAGGAAGGATTTTTTGTTTTAAAGTAGGATCCATGCCCAGCATGGAGCCCAATGTAGGGTTCAAACATGACCCTGTTATCAAGACCTGAGCTAAGATCAAGAGTCCAGATGCTTAAATGACTGCGCCACCCAAGTGCCCCAGGGGGAAGGAATTTTTTAAACATTTTATGAAAATTCTCATTTGCATTTTTATTCTTTTAAATGTTTCCTCTCAAATACAAGATTAACTTTCCTTTTGGCGCAACTTATTTAATATAACCAACTTCTATCTTAAATTTACCAAAGAAAATAATGAATATGGTTTACCCTGATGAATTCAATAAGTGTATTATAAATGTATGCTCCCTTCGGCAGGAAAAAGCAACTTCCAGGGCTGAGTTCATGAAAGAAATATAGTTCTTGGTCCTAAGTAAAAGAAAAGCAAAAGAATGTTTATATATGCATTGAGTATCAACGTAAACTTCAGTGTTCCTGAGTTCAGAATACTACTGTAATAGCTCATATTTTAATGTGTGTCATTCCTGAATCAAAGAAAATACTGTCAACATTTCTGGTGTACAATTCAAAAGCATAGAATTGCAGTGGATTTACAACTTTGCACAAATATGTTCTCTGACTGTTACATTCCTGAATCCAGTCAAGTTTACCCAAGAATGACCTGGAGCAGTGGTCTTAGTTCTTTTCGACTATCCACAGTGGGAGCTGTCATAGTAGTTTTAATTCCTCAAAGATCTAAGATATGAGTATAATTTTTTTCTTTTTTTAAAGTAGGAACAGCAGAGACCAGGAAAATAACAATGATAATGGAAGAGAAGATGTAGATGAAGTTGCCTGACTTTGGGTCTTGGCAAAAAGCATGCCCTTACCTTCTTGCCTACCACTACCCCACAAAAGCCCAGAATCCTCACAGAGGGGCCCCACCAACTGTTGATACTTCCTTACCACTGGAATTTATCTCAAGCCATCAAGAGACAAGAGTAGTTGATGGCACAGAGTAAACTCAATTTTAGAAAGGTATATTTTTATAAAACCTAATTTCCAGCTTAGAAAACAGAGGGGTGGGGATTCCTGGGTGGCTCAGCGGTTTAGCGCCTGCCTTTGGCCTGGGGCGCGATCCTGGGGTACAGGGATCGAGTCCCGCGTCAGGCTCCAGGCATGGAGCCTGCTTCTCCCTCTGCCTGTGTCTCTGACTCACTCTCTCTCTCTCTCTCTCTCTCTATCATGAATAAATAAATAAAATCTTAAAAAAAAAAAAGAAAACACTGAAGGGTAGTGAGATAAAGTGACACCACAGTATCCATTGGTGACTTGCTATGTCATCTGGGGCAATAAATAGATTAATTTTAGGGGAAATCAGTTTCTACATCTTTAAAATAAGTCAGTGAGACCAGGAAATTTCCAAAATAACTCCCAGCTCTATAAAACACTACTATGCTTCTTTTATAGAAAACTAGGTAATCAGTATTTGTTCTTAATATAAGTAGTTAAAAGGAGTACTAGTGTGGTACCAAGCACATCCTAGAAAGATAATGTGGACAGTAAACAGTAAGACAGCAGTAAGCTAATCAGTAAGTGATTTATGGTTATATAGCATACAGCACAATAACTACTGGAAAGTTACCTCATCTTTTTAAAAGGAAATCCTAGTACTTAATACAACTAAGATGCAAATGAACATAAAATTCAGTCTAGAAACATTATTATTCTTTAAACATACTCTCCCAATTTTCCTATGATCTCGGTTTTTAGCTTCCTCTTGGAATTTCTCCCATTCTTTCAACATTTTAGGATCTGGGAATGAAATGCCATAAATTCTCTGAAGAGTCTCCATATCTGCTTTGCCTTCCCAGTACGTGGAAGAATTCTGAAAACAAAGATGAACCATGAAACAATATTCAAATTTGTTAATACCTCACTTATTTTGAATTAGATGTTATTTCTTATAGTGGCCTATGAGTCAAATTCATAGTAGTCCTTATGATAAGAAAAATGGTGTAAAAGTGCACACTTACTACACATCTCACAATTGCTCTGAGGCTGGGCTAGACTACAAAGCTGGCCATTTAATTCCCTCAAAAATACCTCCCTATCAATTCCCTTCCAAACCACAACTCCACAAACATGAGATGCAAGGGTACGTCCCACAAGATTAAGTAAAAGTGGAAAATAAACCAACAAAAAAATATCTTGAAATTACTCAATTTATTCTTTTACTTTAAAGTGCATTTGAATGTTCAGTCATAAAAATCCAGCAAAACCTGGCAGGACTAGTTTGGTTAAAAAGCATAAATGAAGTAATTATTACTTTAGACAAACAAAAGGCAAAAGCACATACTAATCGTAAGTTTCAAAGCTCTTAGACCATGACTGTGTAATTTTTGTGAATCCCCTAAAGTTCCATCACCATGAGCCACTTCATGGGCTCTGGTGATGAATGGTAAGTCAAGTCACTGCTTCGGATTTTCAGCTAAAAAAGACTAGGGACATGAAGCAATTTTTAATAAAAGTTTAATAAAAATCCCATAATCCATCTTTACACTTGCAACAGAAAAATAGGCAGAAAGAGAAACTAAGAGGAAGTTTAAACATATACCTATACTAGATATATACATTCATATCGTTTTTAAAGTTACATTGCTTACTTTGTGTATTTTCAAAGTCTTAATTTTGCCAGTGTGTCTGACATGAGGACCCCGACAGAGATCTATCAAGGGGCCACACCTAGAGATAAAATAAAAGCAATTTTAACAAAGACTTAAAATGACATATACAGCAGCTAGTTACATTTAATGAGATTTGACATGCTCACCTATAGACTGTGGTAGTTGGAGTATTCACTTTTTCATTCAGTATCCGGCATTTGAACTTATTGTACTAAAAATATGAAAAATTATTTTTTAAAAAAACCTTCCTTTAACTACTATCTTTAAATATTAAAGCTAAAATGACTCAAAATACATCTTATCGAAGCATTGTAGGAAAATAAATATGTCAATACCTCATGTTTCAAAAACAGTTACATTTTTCTAAAGAAAAGAACAGGCTTCAAATTAATTCACTAAAACCCCTGACAACTTCAAGTAACATTACAGAGTGATACCGAGGTGGAGGCCATTATGTTGAGACAACTTAACTTACCTTAAACATTTCTAGTAAGGTTTCTTTCTTTACTTCCAGTCTTTCAAAAGCCTGTTTTTCCTTAATGATTTTTTTACATAAAGCTTCCAAAGAAGAAAAATCATTACTGGACACACCCCTGAAGGAAAAGGAAGTAAATTTAATCTCCTTCCACTCTATTCTACTCACATAGTAGCTTGGAGGACTATTTCTTTAAAAAAAAAAATGAAAAGTTTTAATATAAAGAAATAGTCCCTTGAATCATATGTTCAAATTTTATTATTTTTTATTTTTAAAGATTTATTCATGAGAGATACAGAGAGAGAGAGAGAGGCAGAAACACAGGCAGAGGGAGAAACAGATTCCATACAGAAAGCCCAATGAAGGACTCGATCCCGGGACTTCAGGTTCATGCCCTGCCTGGGCTGAAGGGCATGATCAGACGCTCAACCACTGAGCCACCAAGGGTCCCATATATTCAAATTTTAAACTAGATATTATTATTTTTATATTTTATATTTTCAGTGACTTCTATTTTGGTCATCATAGACACTGTTCTCACTGGTGAACCATCCCTCCACCTCTATGATTGGCTTCATTTTACTTCCTGACATTATCTTAGGGCTCTACCTGATCAATCTACAACAGAGCTCTCATAAGTTACCAGCACTTCATAAGTTACTACAACACTTCAACTTTTGATAGTGGAAATACTTGGTGACTATTAAGCAATAAATTTGATATTCTTTCCTTATTGAGAACTCTTTAAAAATAATGGACTCTTAATAATTCAGAACTTTTCTTTATTCAGTTACATAACTTACCCTTCTTCAAGGTACATGTCATAATAGAATCCATTTTCTATTGGTGGACCATAACACAAACATCCACCATAGACTCTTTCCATAGCTTCACCCATTATGTGAGCACTTGAATGCCAATATACCTGAAAAAAATGGGATGGTCTAAACATATATGCTATAAATTAATATGGCTATCTTGAAAAAGATATATAAAATTTACTATAAATAAGCCCAAGACATGAAAAATCTAAATTTATAAATATATAAACTTCGGTGTGATTCTATGCAGAGCCAAAATAATTTAAGTTTTAACCACTAAGTTGTTTATGTACTTTAGAGATCATCTGGTTTGTTTCCAAACTAATTAAATTCAAATAAGCATCATTAATTAAAAGGGATGGATTCTGTACCCTGAAAACAACTGCCACTCACAATGTAACTTAGTGACTGTAATGAGCTAGAATCTTTTGAGTCAATGTGCCTATATATCCCACATCCTATGTGCTCTGCTGTGGCCACTACCGAGCCATGGAACATTACTTAAGAATTACATTCTCTTTTTCCTTATCAGCCTCAAACAACTAAGTTGCTGTAACTTGTCCCACAATTCATTTATAAAACATAAGAACAAACATATGGACACTGAAATCTAATGGCAGTACAGCTGACCCTTGAACAATGCAGGGATTACTGATGCTGACCTTCTGTGCAGTCAAAAATCTTAGTGTAACTTAATGATTCTCTAAAGACCCAACTACTAATAGCCTACTGTTGATCAAAAGCCTTATTGAGAACATAGTCAATTGACATACGTTTTGTATACTATATACTGTATTCTTCTTACAATAAAGTAGGCTAGAAAAAAAAATTAAGAAAATCATATGGGGGGAAAAATGGAAAAAAAGAAAATAATATGAGAAATATATCTACTTTATAAAAAAATAGTTATATTTATTCATAGAAAAAAATCCATATATTTGTAGACTTGCACAGTTCAAACCCATATCATTCAGGGGTCATCTATACTTGGTTTTTAAGGTTGTCAGATAAGTTAGAATATATCCAAAGTTATATTTTTAAAATCTGTAAGGTATTAAATGGATTTTTTAAGTTTTCATTAAAACTTAAGGAATGTAGAATACATTTGAAAACCAGTGATACACATAGTAAACTACGATAATAAAACAAAAGATTTTATTTTTCTTTATACGGTATACTTTCATGGAGAAATTAGAAGAAAACCTTGACATCAAATGCAGGCTGACTTTCATAGTGTTTTCAGCAGATTTGCATTTTAAGATGAGGGAAATAGGGAAATTAATGGTCTAATAGGGAGAGTAGTTTAAAGAAATGTTCCATTTTATTTGTATAATCTACAGATCTTGCTTAAGTATTGACTGACAGGGTAGAAAATCAATGTTTACTTGCTTTACCAATTTTTAATAAAAGTTTAATAAAAATCCCAGAAATTTTTTCTCTCTGAAATATCCAGTAATGAAAATAAATTTATTCAAGTTCACTTCTTAAATACACAAGGCAAGTTCTCTTATGCTGCTCCCTAAAATGAAAAATGAAATGACAATGAGACACCAATAAACTCTATACCCACTAACAGTGGGAGCAGGAACAAACTGAAAACGTGAACCTTTATCTTGAAATTCAGGGACAACTGAATAAAAACTTACTGCTTGAGCTTCCTCATCCTCAAATTTGAGAAGCGCCAAGGTACAATCTTCCTCCAGAGGACGGTCTAGGTCCCAAACAACTTGATTCACTTTAGCAATAACTGTGTTGTCAGCTAGGCCTTGACTTAAAAAATATGCACACAAGCATGTATTTAAACAAAAGAATGTAAAAGAGAATCTTCTGTAGTACAACACTTAATCTGAGAACAAGAATAGGAAAATAAACACTATATTTATTCTATCTCAATACTACATATATTACATACACACATATATATATAATAGATTTCTGAAATAAAAATGGAAAAACCAACAAACCCCCAGTATGCACCAAGCAGAGGATCCCAAAAATCCAGAATACTATTATTTCACACTTAATGCCTTATTCAAGCAGACACAATTGTGATAAACAATTTTCAGCGGTTTGATTAATCTTTTCATTTCTCCAAAAAACATTTTCCACAAAGCCAAGCTATGTAGACTCCAAAAAAGAAAAAGAAGGGGCACTGAGTAACTCCTTTGCCCTTCCTCCTACTTGAAATCTGTAATGGATCTTTTCTCTGAGGTAATAAATTCTGTAAATGACCAAAATGGTATGATTTATAACAAGCATATAGGTAAAACAAAGGATTTTTCAATAAAGCTTGTTTATAATATGGATTTTAAAAGTCATCTACACACACAGCACAGAGTATACAGTATGAACTATCACCAAATGATTAAGACCACACTACCAGACCACACCAAGTGTAAGAGACACAGGAATTCTGAGGACTGCAAAGCAAGCAAAGTCAGATTAGTCTGGTCAGGCTTTGAGGATAAAGTAATGAGGGGCTGAAGGATCAGAAGACCTGGAAAGGGAGAAAAGGAGAGGAGATGGCACTGCAGACGGGGGAGATGGGAGTTAAGAAAAGTTCAGGAAGCTGTGTAGCTAGAGAACTGAGTAAGATTAATTAGATTACAGGTCTAAATGTGTAGCTAGAGAAGTGACAGTCTATAATAGCCTACCCACTCAACCAAACCGGACAACACTCTACACTATGAAGGGAAAGTTTACAGTCTTTATACTAAATAAATCTACCACCAGAAGGTTTCAGCTAACTAATAAACATGCAGTGTTGGGTGGTTCCCTTCTTACTCAGTGTAAGTACAACCAAGAATATACAACCTCCCCTACTTGAGGATCAGGACAGAACTATCAGAAGACAAACCATAAATTCTTATCTCATTTTTAAATTCACTGAACTTCCCACAGATTACATCCATTGTTTTCTTTCCTTCTGAAACAGTCATATAAAGCCAATACAATGAAAAAAAAATACACATTTCGTAGGATATACATGGATTTGGCAGAGAGAAATATATTTTATCATATTAGTGTAAAGTTTTCAAAAAATTAAAGAATTGACCAAAAGGTGACTAATATTCTCTATATTCTTTGGGAAGAAAACAGCTATTACCTCAGGGTCCAAAATGATGCCTTAAGACACTAAAAGCAGAGTTCCTTTGAAAATATAGATATTACTGTATTATCTACAGAATGTGCAGATATACAGACCACAATAGATCACTTGAATTTTCTAAAGAAGGGATAAAGTAATCTAAACTTTCAGATTTAAGACAAAACTTCAAAGAAAAACCTTTTGAAGCAAATGGAGCACGCCTTCTTTTTTCTTCCCTTTTATAGTCACAACTCATCATCCAAACCTTTCAACAGTTTGTTACTCATGCTATAATTCTTCACCCAACAGCAAGAACTTATTCTGGGGCTTTGTAAAAATGTCATAAGCAACCCCACTTGGAGATCAATGCCTTATGCAAAATTTTGCAGTTTTCAAAAAAATATTTTCTAATTGGTTATTTACTGAATTACAATGTAATCTGGAGGACAATACTGGAGAATGTAGAAAAGAAGTTCTGAACTAAGAGGAGCCTGAATTTCAATACCAACACAGCTACCATCTCAGCGTGTAACAATGGAAGGATATCTTAATCAAAATACCCTTCCAAGTTACCTCTAAAATGAAAGGCTGAACGTCTATTTGGAGGTCTATCCAGTTATTTATAACCTCACATGGAAAAATGCTTGATATTACAATTTTCTTCTTACTTCCTTTGAAGTAAGGTGGGAGTACTTTAGGTAGAAAATATGCTCAAATTAACTGAAACATATTATTTTCCTTGTAAAAATACTAACCGGTGTCATGGCACAATAAAGATTCACAGCTCAAAAAAAAAAAAAAAAAGAAAAAAAAGATTCACGGCTCATAAGCCAACTGCTTCTACACTCACCAGCTGGAGAGTGGGCTTACTGCTAATCAGCCAGGTTGGTTCCCAAACCTTTTTATGTACTTGTTCTTTAGGTCTTATGTTCAACAACATGAAACTGATGATAATCAACCACTTTTGACAATCACATGGTGATTGCAGGTGGTTCAATTCAACACAGAATGAAATAATGAAAAATGAATAGAAATAATTACATATATATATATGGTGAAGGATATAATGAATGTATCTATTTTTACATATTTTAAGTTGAAATATTTAAGACAGAAGTTGGCAACTTTTTTCTGTAAGGGGCTTATTAATATTTCAGACTGGGTCACAAATGATCCCTGTCACACCTCACACCTTAGTTTTCTTATTTTTTTTCAAATCATTTAAGAGCCATGCTTAATCTTGGGCTATACAAAACTAGGCTATGACCCACAGTTTGCCAATATCTGGTATTAGATATGTGCATCAATTTACGCTTTCCCATCTTTATCATTTCCTATAAACAACTATTGATTCCAATCATATCAGATGACTCTACCTCAAAATATGCATCTAATTCTCAGTTATTTCTTCCCAACCCAATACAAGTTTTAAGATCAGACATGGTGATTCTTTGGATTTATAAAAATAGTACATTAATTTCATGTGTCATATATTAGCTTTTTAACTTTCCCATGTGATATTTCTACCTTCATTTTTAACATCAAAACAGCCAAGTAAAAATAGGTAAAACACACGGTCTACTTGGTTTTGCGGTATTTATGATCAAGTAGAAGAACTAATAATATAAGATCCTTTGTAAGATTAAGACCACAGTGGACTAAGAAATTAATTTTGAATCCTGAGTATAAGCTCCACATCATTTTGATTCTCTTAAATCCCAAATAATATAAACATTAAAAACACAAACAGTAACATAAAAGTATCATGAAGATAAAACTTGACAATACCAAAAAAGTTTAGTTACAAACAGAAGGTCAAGACAGGTATAGCTTATACCTTATTCCACAAGCAATCTGATATGGTGTAGTTTTCCAGGATTCTGCATTGACCTGTTTACCATCAGGCAGAGTGACTTTAATTGGTTTACTGTCTTTTTCTGCCCTTTCTGCCAGAATAGAATCGTGTTCTGCTTTTAGTTTATTATACATCTCAAGACGTGTGTTAATATATTCGGGCCAAGGATTCAACTGCAAGACAACAAATGAAGAAATAAATGATCAGTAAATACTTGCTTTCTTTTAGAAAAAGTAAAGAAATAATAAAAACAGACAATACAAAAATTATGATTACTAATTCAACATGGTAAATGGATTGCCCAAATCATTAAGCACTGACTTAATCCTGTCTTAAATTAAGGTTAGAAAAGGAAATAAATGTGGTCTTCTTACAATTTTTACTGTAATACTTTTTTAAAAATAGAAAAATAAAAAAATAGAAAGATATAAGTAACAATAGACATGTGGGCTATTAATATCTTAAATGGACAACTATTATTACCATTTGCTATTTGCATTAAGGTGATTTTTTTCCTTTTACAATGTTCTCTGAAGGTCTTTTCTAACTAACTGACACATAGCTATGAAGAATACTGGAAATAAAATGGCTTTTCCATTTTGTTTCAATTTTTTTTTTTAAAGATTGTAAAAGAGAGACAGAGAGAGAGAGAGAGAGGCAGAGACACGCAGAGGAAGAAGCAGGCTCCACGCAGGGAGTCCAATATGGGACTTGATCCTGGGACTCTAGGACCACACCTTGGGCAAAAGGCAGAAGCTCAACCACTGAGCCACCCAGGTGTCCCACCATTTTGTTTCAATCTTGTTCAAGGGATGATCAATTGATGCAGCTAGTTAGACTACACATCCACTTAAAATTCTTAACCAACTATCAATTTATTTGACTTAAGGGCTTCCATTCAAGGCAAGTGCTTGTCAAATTCAGAGAATAATACCTGCACGTTGCCCTTATAAAGGAGGTAAGAGAAGTAGATAAGCGATGGGAGCAGAGAGGGGGAGGAAAGGTCTTGGACATCTCGTTGCAAATTTTCCAGACAGATCATTTAAGACATATAAAACCATGTTTTGTACTCAAAATACTCTATGCAGAAGGGTACTTTAATTGCACCTTTTCTTTCCTCTTTGCAGGCTAATTTTGAAGCTGTGACGGAGTAACATGTACCACTGTATCCAAAAGCATGAAAAACATGAGGAAACATGCATTTTTCTATTTACCTGCAAATTTTAAAATTCACAATCAACGATTTCCCCCGTAATTACAGTGGACTATAATGGACAAAAACTAAGAGAAATGGTTAGGTAGGGCTCTAAGCAACACTTAGTAGTTCTTGATCACCTACAAACTGACCCTTCCTTCAGTAAATGACAGCACTACACATTTAGCAACGCAGCAATAACAGGAGCAGCTCTGTAAAGCCAGTTTACTGTGCTACAGTACACTTCTACAAAGTCTGCTCCCTTGTGCTTCTCCATCCTGGTAGTCTTCTAAGGAGTCTCTAATAAAATGCAATGACTAAAGCAAAAACTGAAGCCTGGTTCACAGCAGTTCAACTTCAAAAATAAAGTGGGAAGACAAGTTTAACTGCCTTCTGAAGCAGTCTACCCAGAAACCAGGTTGATTCTGGGCTGACTTTTGAAATGCCAGCTCCTCTTAGTGTGAGCTGGGGGGAACTGTAAGCATTTCTTTACAACTGAGAGGCCTCAGATCTCGCTCAAAACCAAACGCTAGTAGCAAGTCCTCATGGAAACACTGAGACAGGTCAAATAATTGGGCCTTCTTTAGTTTTTGGTGCATTCAATGTAAACTTAAACATCAAGTCTCTACCTCCTATTATCTCCCTGAATCAAATGATCGGACAACTGGCATCCAATCTTGCAATTGAGTAATTACCAATCCCTTCCTTCCAACACTTTTTCTCTGATTTTCATATCTAACTCCAGATTATTTTGCAATCATACTTCAATGTTGTTTTCCTTTTCCAATAATAAATAGCTGCAGATCTTTTCCCCCCTAAGACTTTCCTAATTCTTCTCCCTGAATGTTCCATCTTGTGCCATGTAAATCATTACAACCTTACGCAGAGTAAGTCTGAGACAGTTCCCGCCACCTGTCAATCTTTGGTAACAGGGCTCTAAAACATTCACCTCTGCTCGACCTCCATCTCCAGATCCTTCCTTGTTCTTCTTCTTGCCTCCTTCCTTTCGCTTTTCCTCCCCAGCACCAACCTACATAAGCAAAGGAGAAATAAGATTTTATATTTTACTCTAATTCGACACTCCTTCATGCTGCACCCAAAAAAGTTCTGAGGATATTATTTTAGCATGTATTTCAAAAAAAAAGGGGGGTAAATCTGATTTTGAAAGGCTAAAAAATTTCACCACTGCAATAAAGACAAATCTTAAAAAATAAGACAGGAGTTTCTTGATAATGTTCCAGTCCTTGAATTTCATTTGTTAGACCTTAGGAAAGACGCAAACATAAGACCCAACCCCTACAGTGTGCAGATTTAATTTCTCCAGGGAAACTGAGGCATACACATGTGAGAAGCTCCCAGAGGAAGAAAGAACACAGCTGCAGCACTATGATTAGATGTCAAATAAGTTAGGACAACTGACTTTAAAAGATGACAATTTCAACAGGCTGGATTTTGAGAATGGAGAACTGTTAAAAAATATTGAAAATGAGAAAAAAATGAGAGACAATGATAAAACCAGGCTGACTAAAACAGACTGAAATCATGTCAGTTAAGACTAACCAGGGCTCAGACAACCAAGCATCTAAGGCTATGGGGTTACCATAAGGAATGTAGACTTTACTTATTAGTACATGAAGCCATAGAAAGTTTTAAAGTACTAAGTCCTGTGCAAAAAGGCAACCAGTATAGTTGGCCTATACTGGTGGTTGTCAACCGGAAGAAATTTTGCCCCCTAGCGGGTACCTGGCAATATCAGCTAACATTGTCACAACTGGGGAGTGCAGCAACTGGCATATAGTGGGTAGAGATGGGGGAGGTTATTAAACATTCCACAGTGCACAGGTCAGCCTCCCCAAAGAATTATCCAGTCCACAAGGTCAAGAAACCCTGAAATGCATTATGGGACACTGTGAAGATATCTTTGCAGAAATTCCTTACTTCCCTGCTCTGACAGATTCATCCTAAAGCAAACTGCACTACAAAAGTTTTACAACTTACAAAGCTTCCCACAATCAATCATATCTGGTTCTCGACAGCCCTGTGAGATTGGCATTATCATTTCCATCTTACACACACTATTAAACTGGAAAAACCTAGATAATTTTTCTAGGTTCACACATTAAGTCACGGGAATGATACCCATCCAGGTGCTGACAGTGGTCCGCTCCAAGGAGGGAAGTTATCATCAGCAGTGAAGGAGTTTTGGGGGGAGAACTGGGAACAAGGGGGGACTTTATTATAGTCTCCTATATGTTTGTGGTTTTTTATTTCTTTCAGTTTTATTGAGATCTTTTCCTACAGAATACAATTCACCTGTATCAAGTATATAATTCAATGGTTTTTAATGTATTCATTAAACCATCACCAAGGTCAATCTTAGAACACTTTCATCACCTCAACAGGAAACACTGTACCCATTAGCAGTGGCTCCATTTTCCCTTTTCCCTAGGACCTGGAAATCAGTAATCTACTTTGTTTCTACGTATTTGCCTATTCTGGGCCTTCATTTAAAGAGAGGCATGCAGTATATGGTCTTTTGTGACTCGTTTCTTTCACTTAGCATGATTTCAAGATCATTCATGTTACATACATCAGTACTTCACTATTTTTTATTGCCAAATAATATTCCATTATTTATTTACCCATATAACCATTGGGCATTTTGAAATGTAATACTTATATTAATTTTTAAAATAAACTAAATTAAAAATATATGACTTCTAATTTCAAGCTGAACTAAAACTTCTCCCACTCAGGGATTCTGGGTTTCATAAACTTTTCAGGTTCATTTATAGCCAATAGATAAATAATGAACATAACTAAAGCCTATACTAAACAATAAAGTTATAGGGTTACAAGATCCTCTATATGCCAATGCTCTACTATAAAAATAATGTAACTAGTCAATTATCCCTGGTAAGAGGAGGGATAAAATTGCAGGTGTATGCGGGTTTATTTATTTTTTTTGTGCACGTTTAACTGGAAAAAGAATGATACTTGTTTTTCTGATTATATATTTTTGGTTTTGGTCATATATGAGTATTTGCCAAACCAACAGGGATAGAGGAAAAGGTAGAAAATTAACAGAAAGATTTTGTGTTCTAAATACTTTTTTTTTTTTTTTTTTTTTTTTTTTTTACAAATGAGAATACAGGCCCAAAGAAGGTAATATATTTTGCTTATTTGTATACAGCTAGTAAGGAGTAGAGCCACGACATTAAAACAGGTTTCTCTAGAACCCTGAGGTCCATTCCGTCTTTACTACAACAATTAGGAAAACGTTGGGTGACTGTTCTCTATTTCCAATTAAAACAGAACAAAAAATGTGAGTTTATGCATTATGCATTTACGTAAAAGCGCCCTAAAATTTCAATCCAAAAGTTAGAACACAGTTTGGATTGTGAAGGGAAGCTCCAGAATTACCTTCCTCGCGATACTTAGGAGTTGAAGGGAAAGTACCGAAAGTAACTACAGTGTAGTTTAATTAAATTCAACCCCAGAGACTGGCACAGCTGTGAGAGGTATGTCCTGGAAGTCATGTAGTTTGATGGAGTTATCTGTCCCGGACTCATTTCCACGCAGGTGACAGGACGCAGGACAGCACTGGAGCTATGAGTATTGGTTACAGAAAACTGGGTTTGAGCAAGCTACTTGCTCTTTGCCTATTTCTTCATCTGTATAATGAGGACAATAACAGAACCTAGTTCAATTGTAAGGACTGAAAAAGTTGAATTAATGCATGTAGTGCATAATATGAGGTATTGTATAATTACTGTTACAGAAAGGAGAAATTATGTATTTATTTGATAGCTTTACATCACCTCCAGTTAAGAATGGCATAACATATTTGTGGACATGGGAAATTGTTGAATACAGACTATTAAGCAAAAAAAAAAAAAAAAAAAGTAAACAAGTTACAAAACAATAAAGATATCATTTTTAAGTGGAAAAAATATAAACGGGGAAAACTATGCCCTTAAATTTGATTTATACAGTTTACAATGTGCACATTTGCATTTCCCCCCACTCTATTCCTGACTTAGAGGACATCTTCATTTTACTGATGAGAAAATTGTAGCTTCTATGTGACTTATCCTTTCAGAGTTAGGGCTGAGGCTCTTTAGCCTAAGACATCGCCACTTCTCACTTGGACTGCTGCAACAGCCTCCTCTGCTTGTGGCCTCACCTCTTTCCAACACACCTTCCATCCCATGCCAGAATGATCCTTATTTATTTTTTTAAAAAGATTTTATTTATTTATTCATGAGAGACAGAGAAAGGCAGAGGGAGAAGCAGGCTCCATGCAGGAACCTGATGTGGGACTCGATCCCTGGACCTGGGATCACGTCCTGACCTGAAGGCAGATGCTCGACTGCTGAGCCACCCAGGTGTCCCCAGAATCTTTAAAACTACAATCCACATCGAACATTTCCCTACTTAAAAACTTTCACCTGTAGAATACAATTTCAAGTATCTCAAGTCCTTCTGAGAACTGTAGCTCCCCCTTCGGGCTCATCCCTTGCAAGCAACCTCACAGGCACTTCTGGGTGTGCCTTTTCACGGCCCTTGCTACCTTTACCTGGGGAGCACTGCCCTGCCCGGTTTACCTGGTGAACTTAGACTCCTATAATTTCCAAATGAACTCAAACGAGCCCTTCCCAAGCAGAGTTAGGAGCTCCCTCTTTTCAGTAATCCGAGCCGATCACGCTGCACAATGACTGTTTTCCTGCCTCACACACCTCTATGTCAGCCACTAGGTCCTTTTCACCTTCCTAGCTTCATCTTCCAGCAGAATGAATACATGATGTTTGTTGATAATAATTAAAAAAAAAAAAAAAGTCATCCTGGTGGGTGTGACAGTGACCTGGGGGTTGTTCCTAAGGGATGGAGGACACCAAAGGGAAAGCTCAAAGATGAAACGATCAGCATGTGTGAATGTGATAAGGCACATCTACAGCACCAGGAAGGGAAGTGTGTAATCTCTCTAAGGTTTGTCACCTGGGGTCACCCGGCCGCCACCGCTTATTATAAACCACCCAAACGTGGGCTAAGTTGGGTCAGATCTCAAGGACTCGGTTTTCCCTTCCTTAAACTGAAGCCCTTTATCCATCCCTACAGGGCTTTAGGATTAAATGAGGTTTTGCAATGTTCTTCTCGTCTAAGGTGGAATCAAAAACATTACGCTGGGAATCCCGAGTCCTAGATTCCAATTCTGTCTCGGTTTCTAATTAGGCGTCCGGCTGCAAGCTAGTCTGTCACTCAGGGTCTCAGCTTCTTCATCTGCAAAAAGGGGATGGACCTAGAGACCGACCTGCAAGGTCCTGCCCCACTTTATAAATGGACGATCGTTCCCCCCAAAGAGGCTCTGACTCGCCCAGGGGCTCCACCATCCCCCTGGGGTCCCCTGGCCCCCCACGCCCGGGCCGCTTCCTCCTTCCCGCCTAGCCGGGCACCACGGACACGGAGCAGAGCCCCAGCTGGCCTCCGGGCTCCTCTCAGTTCGCTCACCGGCTTCTCCTCGACCCCCATCTCCCCTGCAGGGCTTCTGTCCTTCTCCTGGGACATCAACGCACCACGAACCGAAGACGCAACCCCGAAGCGACGCCCTGGACGAGAGGAGAGCCGAGGCCGCTCAGAGCCAAGCGGAGGCACGGGAACACTGCGCTTGCGCCACGTGGCCCGGAAGGGACCCGCTGATGCAATCGGAAGGCGCCCAAACCCCGCCTCCCGATCCAGGGGCAGCCAATCGACGACGGGGGAAGGCGGGTCCTTCCGTCTGTAAACCAATGGAAAACCATGTTGCGTGACAGTCCTTTAGGAAACCGGAGCGGAGGTCTGGGAAAGGGATCTGCGGCGCTGAAGTCCCTGCGGAGGCGGGTTTAACCCGTCCTGAGCCTTGAAGTCCTCAATGCGCGTGCGCGTCTTCCACGCCGTGAGTCGGGGACCTCTGCAGCCACCGTAGCGCCTGGGCGGGGCTTGCTCCGAGCCCCTGGGAAGCTTCCGGGGACATGAATGGCGTCCCGGTCACTGGACGGACCCCGGCGTGGAGCCCGGAGCGTCCTGCGGCTTCCGCTCCGCCGGGCCTGGCGTGACGGCCGAGTTCTGGGGTCTCTACAGGGATCTGGGGCCCTCCTCGTGGCAGTGCGGGCTCCCCGAGCCCCAGGCCTGGGTGACGCCGGGACGGGCGCCTTTCCTCGGTACGAGCAGCCGCCTCTAACCTGGGACGCCCCGGAGAGCACGTCCGGGGGCCCGTGGAAGTGCAGTGAGGCTCTTACTTACGGAAATGCACGCGCTGGCTCCACGCATCTCGCGCGGAAGCCTCCGTGCTTGGGATCGAACGGGCCTATTCTCCTTTTTTTCCCAGCCGGCTCCAAAACAATTGATGACTTGGAACCGGAAGTGCGGTGAGCTCCACAGCTGCGGTACTTCATCCCCGAACTGAACGGATTTCACTTAACTCAGCGTCAGCCCCCGACAACCCGCCACCTTCCGAGTCCTCCTAACACAAACATCAACGAACCCAGCGTCTCGGTTTTCAAAAGGCACCAGGATGGTCTTTTTCAAATGCACCTGTGATCACGGCCACATTCTGCTCAAAACTCTTAAGAGGCTTTCCGTTACTCTTAGAATAAACAGGGCTTTGAAGGCTCCTGGTTGCTCCGTTTTCTCGCCCCTTCACTACACATTAAACTGGAGCCGTAGTAAACTTTTTTTCCTTAGGTGCTCTCCCACAATAATAATAATAATAATTATTATTATTATTATTATTTTGTACGTGCAAATGATGAGGGAGCAGGGCCAACTGAGGATAAAGCACAGCTGATCTCCCACAAACAATCCCTCCCCAGGGTGGGATCTGTGTGACATTCTTCAGGAAGCTTCCAGTTGTCTTAACGTAAATACCTTGCTGGAGGGAAAAGCAATCTTTAACTTGACGAAGGCAAGGCCTCCAGTATCTTGTAGGTCCTCCTTAGCATAGGAAAATCCTTTTGAAATCTCCCTTTTGCTTACTTCCCCCACCTCCTGGGTGTGTATAATCAGCCACCCTTCCCTGGCCGGGGCGGGGGGTGGGGGAGGGGAGGCAGCCGCTCTTCTGCCCAAGGGAACCTGGCCCCGAGCTTTAATAAAATCATCATTTTGCACCAAAGATGGCTCAATAATTCTTTCTTGCTTGTAGGCTCCGGACCTCACCTATATTGCAAAATGTCATCACTGAGATGGCTCTCTCCATCTTCATCTCTGTCTTCCCCCTGCACACTTTTTGCCCATATGAGCCCCGACTTATTTGTCAGATCTCAAGAACCATTTTCGTAGGGGAACCATTTCTTGACCACCCTTACTGGATGGAGCACATCTCCCTGTTTATCTGCAGGTAGCTTCATGTAGCTCTCAGCACCTAGCCAATCACTTTCACGATTCCAGAAGGTTATTGTCTCCTTTGAAAACGAAAGCACAACTTGTATATCCTTTGCCAGCACCTACTAGATGTAAGCCTGGAACACAGTTGTTCAGTAAATGTGAGGGCAGTAAGTGTTGAGACAAATTTTATTTGAAAAATTACTTAATTTGTACTGTCAAAGAAAGAAGCCAAACTCCCGAAATTACTGTATGTGGAAGGTTTATATTAAGAGTAGATCACTATTACTACTTGTTGGGTGTTCTTAAGAAGTTCCAGCAGTTATACACAATTTTAATAGGCTTAAGTAGACCAATCTGACGTATTTAAATTAGAATGAGAATTAACAAGATCTAGTCTTACTTTCCAATGTAAAATGATTTAATTATGTTCATTGTATATGTGTGTGCCTGAATTGTATCCTAATTTTTAATGAGGATAATGAGGACCAGAAAGATCAAAATTACTGAATTTGCTAGACGAAGAACAGTATAGGCTAACAATTGCAGGCTCCTTTTACTGCTATGCAACTTGGCCTGTAGCAGCTTTTCTTAACCCCTTATTCTCATTCAACCTCAGAACCAGTCCTGGTCTAAGAAAGAAAATGCAGAAATCTTTTCTGGGAGATTGAATATGCTATGGGAATGTAGGAGAAGCTATAAAAATTAGCTGCTAGTGTGGAAACCTCTCAGGGAATATCTATTCCAATGGCACAGTACCTTCTAATGTTAGGATCAGGGTTTTTTTTCCTTATCGTATGTGCATTTAGGGTTGAGCAAAGATAATGGGAGCTTCCAACAGATCCCAGATCCAGAGCACTATATGTTGTTTTTCAACTTTTGTCTGTTTACTAACAAGAAGACTGTTGATTGACTTCCAGTGTTATAATTGATGCCCTCTAACCTATACACTTTTTATGACAGTAACTCTCAACAGCTCTGCCTTCAGAAGTGAAACAAAATTATTTATGAACTATACAACAAATAATTTTACAAATAATAGATGATTGCATATAATCAACTTTTTAAAAATATGAAGTAGAGAAGATTCAATATAATAATTTTTAAATCACTCATGTAAAAACATTTTTTAAAAAAAATTAGAGTATGCAACAATGGAAAATATGCATGGAAAGTTCTGCTTTGGTTGTAGTACATCTCAGGAAAACACACCGCTGGGAAATGGCCAGTTAGTTATGAATCTGATTACAGGGAGAATGGGGAAAGGTGCACTTTTAGTTGCAAGAAACGGAGTCATTTGGTGATTTTTGACAAATGAATTTATTCTAAAACTTCATGAAGTAGGGGCACCTGTGTGGCTCAGTCAGTTGAGTGTGGCACTCTTGGTTTTGGCTCTCACAATGTGAGATGGAACCCTATTTGGGGCTCCGTTCTCAGCAGGGATTCTGCTTGAAGATTCTCTCCCTCTGGCCCTCCCCCCAACTCATGGTGTCTCTCATGCTCGTTTTCTCTCTCTCTCTCTCAAATGAATGAATCTTTAAAAAAAAATAAAACTACATGAAGTAGAAGGGGAAATAGAAATCTCATCTATATAGCCAGGCCATGTGGACTGCAGGAAAAAATAAATAATTGGGCCTCCCCGGAGGGGGCAGGGACTGTAGCTTGATAGTTAACTATAGTGACAAGAAGGTGTGACTTGAGCTCTAATACTCCACTATTAACATGATTCAGTTACTCTTGTCTCTTACTCCTCCTCCTATTACCAGCTGACCAGTTTACTTTATATGTCATGGTTCAAATTTCCAAGGAGAATGAGAGTGGCTAATTACTAGACTGTATAATCATAGGCCACAGGCTAGCTTACGAATTGATTGGTTGTTCCTGAAGGTCAGGTGTCTCCCCTAGCCTACTCAGCAGTGGCTGTGGGGCTGGTCATATGGTTTAGCCATCACACTGCAGCCATAAGATGCTTTCCTCATTATGGAGCGTGGGCATCTTTAGAAGGGGATGCTCACTGGGACGCATGGGTGGCTCAGTGGTTGAGCATCTGCCTTTGGCTCAGGACCTGATCCCAGGGTATGGGATCAAGTCCCACATCAGGCTCCTTGCAGGGAGCCTGCTTCTTTCTCTGCCTATGTCTCTGCCTTTCTCTCTGTGTCTCTCATGAATAAATAAATAAAATCTTTTTTAAAAAGGGGGGAGGATGCTGACCATGACAGGTGCTATGAATAATATCTCTAAGGCAAAATGTGTTTGTGATTCATTTGGCAATACTTTCACTATAAAAAATTTGAGAGCTATTTCTCTTAAAACGGAGTTTTTTGTGGGAGTTTTTGTTGGAAGGGGAGGTAGGGATGCTGAACTTCTGACAGTATCTAACAGAAATTGTTTCGTGAATGTACTTTGGAAATGTGACGCTACACTTACAAGGTGTTCATTATGATAAAATTGCCCACCAGTCATACTTGGATTGACGTAATGTTTTCCAAATAACATTTTCCTTGGTTTATGTTTTAGTGTAAAATATTTAGAGCTATCAGACATGTGGTCCTTACTGATGTGAGTTTTTTCTTCTGATTTCTTTACAGTTAATCTAAAAAAATATGATTAAAATTGTGAATATCATTAGAAATGATACCAATCATCACACACATTCATACCATACAAAATACATCTATATAGGCAATAGCACAGAAGATAATGCTAATGCAATTTTAGGAGATGATGTTTACTCAGGGCACAGATATAATAACTGTCAACCTGAAACTCCAATGTCTTTAGGGCACCTTGCATGACAGTGTCAGCCTTTGGTAGATAGTTCCAAAATAGAGAATGTATCTATACTTTAAAGAGGGCATTTTCTATGGTATTTGAATCCTGGTTTCTTATAAGTGAGTTATTCTGGTTTGTCTAGAGACCTTGCTTTCCATCTTCTGTTAGGTTGGATTTCATTGGATCTCTTAGTTATTGTTCTGGTCTAATAACATTGAACATACCCCTGCTTTCTACTACTTTTTTGAAGAATACCTTACTCCTCTACTACATTTAGAAGTTACTCCATTTTATACGTATTTATCCTTTCCTTAAAGATTCCACTTCTCCTTTCTTTCTTCTAATATAATAATTTTTGAGGGAACATCTGTCTTTCCCAGCATAATCAACCAGCCTTCTTTTATCTTTTTAAAAATTTAATTACTTTTGGGTTGTATTATAAACCTCTAGGTTTACAATAATTTAATTGAATTTCTTCTCTACTTCAGTACCCCAGAGAGCATATTCTCTTTATAATAAAAGGCCCATGTTCTTTTTTTTTTTATTGTTGTCAATAACACCAATCTTTATTTATTTATTTATTCTTTAATTTTCTTAACTCTCAAGAACCTACTTGTGAAACCTCTGGACAAAGCACAAAATTTTTTAAAAGTTTTTTTTTTTTTTTTTTTTTTTTACCTTTACCTTTACTTTTATCTTTACCTTTAAATACAGTTCCAAAACCATGGAAACAGGCATAGATTTTAGGGCAGTTGATCTATCTCTGGATACCTAGACCTAATACTTAAACTAGTACTACTACTATCACACAGGACTACTCCATAGCCCATACATATTAGTTGCCTTTGTACTTTATCATCTTGTACATTGGCTGAAAAATACTGTGAAAAACAAATATTGTTTTGTTTTGTTTTGTAATACCTAATAGAATATCCAAGCCCAGTGTTCAGTGCGAGGAAAAACTGACATAGCCATTCTTTGAGGCCCATACAACCTGCTTATAAGGACAGGTGCCTGGCTTGCTCCAGTTAAATGCCAGCTATAACTAATGTAAAAAATCTGCTCCTGGTCACAATATAAACAGTTGCAAAACGGTTCAGAAATTTTGTACGTCAGTTGTTAAGCATAGCTGTGGTTAAAAATTAAATTATATTAAATGTGACGTGGTATTCTGAATTGGATTATTGGATTTGGGTACAGAAAAAGGATATTAGTGGAAAAACTGATGGAATTCAAATGAAGTCTGCAATTTAGTTTGTATATTGCATTAGTGTTAATTTCTTAGCTTTCATAAATGTACCATAGTCATGTAAGATAAAATATTAGAAGAATCTGGGTGAAGGGCACATGGGAACTCTGTATTCTTTTTGCAATTCTCCTGTAAATATAGAATGATTTTAAAATACAAAGTATAGAAACTTTTATTCTGAAATAACTTTACATATTTGCCATGTATACACATATATAAATGGTATATATATATATAATACATATATACTTAATTTATGGTTCTATAATCTAAAGTTAAATATTGTATTTAAGAGGTAATAAATAAATAAAAAAAGAGGTAATAAATATTCAAAACTTCCCACTTCCTAATTATTTTACTACATAAAGTATTATCTATGTTCTTGAGCTCATTTTTGTCTATTTTATGAGCATGTTAAATACTATATACTGCATATCTGTTCCTAAAACAGAGTTCAGATGTTAGTAGCTTGAAATTAGCCATGGTGGGAATATTTATACCTCAGAAACTGGCAAAGCTTACAAATCAGGGCTTATTGTTTTCTCAGAGAGCTGGTTGTTAAACATTTACCAATATACCATTGGTTATATGCCCTAAACTTTTGCCAATGTATGGGACTTTTAATTCTATGGCCAGAATTCATGAATTCAGGGATGAAGGAGATATCTTTCTCATTATTAACCCTCAATAACTCATCTGAAGAATTTCTGTTTCTGGTACTTATAACTTTGGGCTAGATAATTTTGAAGGTCCTAGTCCCTAAGCGGGTACAGTCATGATTCAAATGAATTGGTTGGGACTGCCCCCCCCTGACCTTTTGGGGCTCCACAGGCTGCTATACCCACAAGCAGAATTGGAGGTTGCTGTTCTGGCCAGAATAATTGATCCTAATTAGTGAAGGCCAAATGGGTTTCTGCTATATAAAGGAGGATTTTGTCAGGAACCCAGAATATTAACAAGCCGTTTTTTAAGTACTGTGTTATCTAATGGAAAACCCAATAAAGACAAGGAAGGAGGTTTGGGTCAAATTCTGACAAAGGCTAAGGTAACTTGATTAGATGCTAGAAAAAGGAAGCTATTGGGTTGCCTGAGTGGCTCAGCGGTTGAGTTTCTCCCTTTGGCTCAGGATGTGGATCAAGAATCGAGTCCCATACTGGGCTCCCTGCGAGGAGCCTGCTTCTCTCTCTGCCTGTATCTCTGCCTCTCTCTCTCTCCCTGTGTCTCTCATGAATAAATAAATAAATCTTTACAAAAAAAGGAAGCTATGCAGGATTGGCTACATAATTTGCAGAACCCAAGGCAAAATAAATATGTGGGCCCCTTGCTCAAATATTATTAGGAGCTTCAGTATATCAACAGGAGAGTGTTGACAAGGTCCAGGACCCTTCTAAGTTTAGGGTTCCATGTGGCCGCAGGGGATGTACACCCATGAAGCTTGTCCTGGTGCTATGGTTACTGATTTAACCCTCATGATCAGAAAGAAGTATGGATTGTAGTAATTATGTTTCACATCACTTCTTTCTCCCCCCATCCCAACTTTTCCTCCTGTCACATGTGAAGAACACCAGAGGTAGCTAACACTTTAGGTATCATGAGGGGATATTATTGAATCAATACCACTCCATGATGACACACAATCATAATCATAAGGGATTTCATGTGTCTTTCGTGTTAGGGATATAAACTTTTCATGTGGAGGAAAGATGTGAGAAGATGTTGAAGGGGAAAAGCTATGGCCTGCATCAACAGACTCCTGGGTCATTACCTTCTAGTTGTGTCCAGCCAATGGGACCCTTAACAGGAAAGGGGAGGCAGAAAACAAAATCATGGTTTTTGTTCCCCTGACACTTCCTTCAGAGGAGGTTGCTTTGGCGGGCTGATGTTTCACTGCCAAAGGCACTGCTCATCTCATGGCAATCCCTTCTACACAATTCTTTCCTTGTAGGTTCCAGTACGGCTGGCTTTCCTCACCGTTCCTGGCCTACGAGTGGTTACAGATTTCCCACTATTACTGGCCCCAGGTTCTCTACACCTCCACTATCCTTTTATGACCTGTTGTAAATAAACACTTTAAATTACTCTAATTCGAGTTTGCCATCTGTTTCCTGTTTGGACCTTGTGTGATATATTTGCGTTCTTTAGCTGTAAAATGAGATTAACACATGATTCTGGAACTTGCTGGGAAAGTAAAATGAAAGTAGATGTATGAAAAGTACTTTGAAAACTCTAAAGGGCTATAAAAGTTCATTTTGTTTGGGGAAATGAATGTTCTGGTTAATTACCCTCTCAGGCTTATTCTAGGTTCTTTAGAAGCTATACAGAAAAATCCCCCGGAATTAATCTTCACTTTTGTCCTCTCTCTTCTCTGCTGACAACCTTATGATGGTCTTTCATTGCCTAGAGCAATGGTTGTTTTGATCCTATCATTAAAAGATTTTCACAGCTTGGATCCTAATCACTTCCCAGTTTATCTTTCTTCTCTGCACTCATAGCTTCCAGTGAAATAGATGTGCCCCAGGAAAACTGACATACTGTTTTTCTGTGTCCTGGCCTTTGCTCACTTGTTCACATACTTATCCTTCAGATCCACCTAAATCTTGCCATCTCTCAATACCCAGCATAAGACCTTAGCAAACCCATAGTTACCATTTATGTCTAGAGCATATATCAGGTATACAATTCTCTTGGAAATCCATCAAATGTTGGAGACCTTAATATGCCTCCTAGCAATTAAGAGATACATTTTCAGTTTCTCACCTCACCCTTTTTCTGTGCGGCCCATAGGACTCAATGTATCTCCCATTCTTCTTAAGATGCTAGAAGCCACTTTTCTTTCCAGAGATTTTTCTTCCTCCAAGATGGATAGAGATGGGATTCTTCTCTTCAGTTCCTCACCAGTCAGGGGCCCTCTGTCTGCAGAATGGTCATTTACATCTCAAGGGTGTTAAAAAACAAAAATCCGATTGAGTAAATTTGAAGATCTAATAGGGTTTTTAAAGCTATTCATGAATCTGGCATCATCTCACCTAGCAAGTTGAAGAGAGGTTGGAGAGGAGTAGTTAAGAATGGAAAAGGTTTTTTAGGAAGGAGGGTAGGACAAGAAATCATTAGCAAAAAAAAGTATTGCATCAGCCAAGGTTCTTTCCCTGAAGGGGAGTGGGCAGGGGGTCTAATCATGCAGATTACCTTAACTTCTTTTTTTTTTTTTTTATTACTTCAACTTCTTTTGGGGAATGGAGAGGGGCGCCTGGAAGATGATCTCATTGGTGACCAGAAAATTCCTGGTCTGTTAAAACTACATTTCTGAAAGAGGTTGAAACTGAAATTAGATTAGGTATTAAGCCCTGGTTTGGTGATTTGGCATAGCATGACTGACTCCATCTTGGGACTGTGGTTTTCTTTTTAACAGGATTCCAGTCTAGGTGCCTCTCATTTAAATATCTGTGTTCCAGGTGGAAATCTTATCTTAATAACAGCAATTCCTCTTGAGCAACTCATTTAATCCTATGATCATGCTGCATGATACCTCATCATTGAGGAAACAGATTTAGGAAGGTTAAGTGGTTTGGTCGTTTTACAGTTAGGAAAAGGATTAGGAGTGGACCACAGGTCTATTTGTCTCCAAAATTTGTATTTCTTCTGCTTACAAACTGCATTACCCCCACCTTAGGTTATTTCCTGGCAATCATAGATGGTCATATGAAAGCATATGAAGGAACTTCTGTTGTTACTTTGATCTTAGTGTTTGTATCTTTTATCATTTTTAATTTTTATTTTAATGTCTAAGAATATTGTCTCCATATTATTTATAAGGCTAACTGAAGACACAAATGTTATTTTACACCACTGTATTCATTGTTGCACCTTTTCCAAGGGATTAATATATAGCATGTGTTTACTGTCTATTTATTAGTTAATTGTTCCAGAAAGGTTTTTAAGGATAAATAGGTTATGTTAGCTGTTTTCTTTTTATGTATATGTAAATGGGATGATCTAATTTTTCTTTGCTGAATGACAGTCTTGCAAGTGAAGAATAACCTCAGCATGTGGAAAACAATAAAACTGAAAGACGTTTACAGGCCTGTGTCTATAAGGGGGCATGTGGAAATGGGGGGGGGTGGTAAAAGAATTCTGCCTCTCTTGGACAGAAAGCCAGAATTTAGAGATAATGGCCAAGATATAAAGAGCATAGGCCTTTTTCCAGGAACAATGAAGAACTGTAAGAGGGATGTGATCTATCAGATTTGCTTTAGGAATGTCACTCTGTGCAATAGAGAGTAGATCATAGTGGTATGGAGTAGAGACAGAGGGATGTGGTCCTTTTATTTGGGATCTAGCTTTACTTCCTCACCTCCTCTCCACCTTTCATGTGACCGTACTAGCCAGGATGCCTAATTCTGTTAATCAGTGGGAAATTAGGTTTCCACTCTACAGTGAATGCAAGGAAGATTATGTTTAGAACCCAGAGAGTCACTAGAGTACCTTATAACATTCCTATGACAAATAGTCCTGTTCGATGTAAAGCTGTGGCAATCCAGTAAAGACAAGGTCGGCAAAGACTAGTACACCCTGGAAATAAAATATTTGGATTTCCCTACCAACTAAAGAATCCAGCTGACACGTGATCAGGCGGTAAAAGGACTTTGAAATGAGTGGGGAAAGCAGATAGCCATGACTACCAGCTTTAGGCTAGTTAACAACTATAGAAGTGCTGTACTATATATATTTTATCTGTTTCTTTTTCTTATTATTTCTATCCCTCTTCATTATATGAAGAATAATAATGCTAGCTAACATTTAGTTTTCAGGTGGAAACATGAATGAATGGGTAACAATCAGAATTAAATGGTTTATATGCTGATGACATGAATTTTTCATTTGAATTAAGGACAAGAATGCATGCTGAGGATCACAATGGATGGAACCTGTTGTAGAGTTTCTGATTTTTTCCTCCAGATCTACTTCCCACTCTTCCCCTGGGTCTGAGTTGGAGACGGACTTTAATAGGCTGAATATTTGTGTTTCTCCAACAATTCATTTGTTGAAATCCTAACCACCAATATGATGACATTAGAAAGTGAAACCTTTGGGAAGTGCTAAATATTGAAGTGAAGGCCTCATGAATGGGATCAGTGACCTTATAAAGGAGACTGCAGAGAGCTCCTTCATCCCTTCCACCATCTGAGGTTGCAACATGAAGACATCTATGAACCAGGAAGTGGCTCTCACCAGAGCCCAAATCTGCTGATGCCTTGATCTTGGACTGCCTTCAGACTATGAGAAATAAATTATTATTGTTTATGAGCCACCTAGTCTATGGTATTCTGTTATAGCATCCTGAATGGATTCAGACAATGACTTTCATCAAATAATCCTCTTGCTTTCTCAATACCCATTGGATTTAGTCAATACGAAGTACCAGCATTCAATCAGAAGGAGTGAGGGGAAGTGAGATGGCTATATTTATTCCTCAACTACTTTCCTTTTAGGGTCTTCATGGCCTGGCTGCATCCCTTGATTAAATGTCATAGCCCTCATTAGACTGTCTTTCCTAAATAGCTCTCTGAATCCAGTGGTTCGTGAGATGCTCCTTCCCAATAACATTTCAGGAGTAAGGGCGGTATTATTAGTTCAAAGTAATACACTATATCCTGTGTTTTCCCGGTGTCATGCCCATACCTTTGGAAATAGTCCATTTATTAATTTTTCTTCAAATTACTTAGTTTATAAATGCCAGCTATTCTTGCCAGGATCCTGATAATACATGAAGCTTAGAGTAAAGCTGACTGCCAGGTTTTAAAAATTAGTTCCCCCAGCACTCTTGCAGGGCAGAGTGGGGAGTGTTGAATACCTTGTGCTTTGCCACCCAGGGCTTAGAGACACTGGTCTAGAGACACAGCTTGGGCACTGACTTTTTTACTTCTGTTTGCTCTTTTAGTTTTCTGCTTAATTTTGCCTTAGAGTAATCAATGTTCTTTAAAAATAAGAGCTCAAGTTTGATGCAGACAAGAAATCATATGCCCCTTGCCTCCTAAGAATATTTGAATAGCTCTTTGGAGGTTCTGGACCCATCTCCAAAGGGTATGTTGTAGTTCCCTCTAACTCAACTTTTTTGTTCTATTCGGGGCTTCAATTGATTAGATGAGGCCACCGGCATTGGGGAGGGTAATCTGCTTTATTCGGTCTACTTATTCAAATGTTTTCCTTACTTAGAAACATAGACATATCCCCCCAAAATGTTTTACCAATATCCAGGCACCCTCTGGCCTACTAAAGATGACACAGAAAATTAACTATTACATCTTCCCATTGACTTTTTGGATAATCTTTAATTATCTTCCCAAGAACTGACTTGGCAGGGTTGATTTTGAGACTTCAATCTGAGTTGCTGAGCTAGTTAGAGGACATATATAGTTAGCTAAGTTCTTCTCAGTTTGGAGAGTTAATTAAAGTGGAACACTCTGTTGGTCCAACTTTCCTGGAGCCAAAAGGAACATGGTGGTACATTCATGCTTTCTTCTAGCCATAGTGAATCCCTATGTTTGGCAACTTTATCTGAAAGAGCCAGATAGTAAATATTGTAGGCTTGCAGACAAATATAGTGTTTGTTGCAAATACTCAGTCAACTCTGTCATTGTAGTGCAAAAGCAGCTATAAACACTATGTAAACAAATAGGATAGCTGTATTCCAATATTTTATTTACAAAAAAAGCAAGTGACTGGTCTGTGGGCTATAGTTTACTGGCCCCTGACTTAGAGTGTTGTTCTCATCTGCCTGGTTGCACTTGGTTTGCTGGCACTCGTGTATTGTAATGTACAAAAAGAAAGGAAACAGATAACGAAATTGTTCAAGCTAAATTTGTTTGCTTGTTTTTTAAAGATTTTATTCATTCACAAGACACACACACACACAGAGAGAGAGAGAGAGGCAGAGACATAGACGGAGAAGCAGGCTCCTCACAGGGAGCCTGATGTGGGACTTGATCCCTGGACCCAAGATCACACCCTGAGCCAAAAGCAGACGCTCAACCCCTGAGCCACCCAGGCGTCCCCAAGCCAAATTTGTTAAGGCCCAGACCCAGAAGTGGCACATCATCACTTCAATTCACATCCCATTGGTCCAATCTTAGTTGCATAGCTCCTAGAGACTGGGGAATCCAGTCTCTACCTGGATAGTCATGTACCTAGCTTAATTTCTGTCATTGTTGGGAAGAACAGATTTTAGTGGGAAACTAGCAGTCAGGGCCACATGACACCAGCCACTTAGGAGACAATTCTGTAAATTATATAATAAGTCTCTCCTTTACTGAAAGTTTTGTTTAATTAGGAAATTCTTTTTTCTTCATTTGAAATAATTATCATAAAATATTTTCTGAGGGTGTTACATATAACTGAATAGTTACACACAATTTAGACCTTACACTCATTACGAAATATTTATTAAGTGCTTGCTTTGCTCTAAGCTATTCTGTGATTTGTACCTTATGGGAGTCCACAATATGCTTAAAGAAATAAAATATCTCAACATAGAGGCTATCAATAAATATTTAATTGTGGAATCAGATAATGCATTCTATAGGCATTTGGAGGAAGAGATAATTTGTATTTCATATCTAGGATATGGCTTTCTATTTTCATGCTGAGTGGATCCTGTTGCCTCGTCTTACATGGAAACAGAAATTAAATTTGAAAGAATTGTCCTCAAAAATTGCTTTTGGAAAACAAAATTGCTTTTGGAGTCATTTATCTTAGTATTATCAGCACTTGCTTTCAAGAGACAGAAACCCACTCAAGAACGTTCGAAGTAAAAAGAAAACCAATGGCCAGATTCAGGATCTTTGATATTGTCAGGCCAGTCTCTATCTCTAATTTCCTTCATGTGCTAGCTACAATTTTAGAGGAGTTTCTTCCATGTGGTTGGAAAAATGGCCACTCGCTATTTCAAGTCTATATCATCTCAAGATTCCAGATGAAGAGGAGGCATTTTTCCCGTTGGCTTTAGCAAAAAAGTCTCCAACCCAATAACTTTGGCTAGGGGAAAGACAGCAGGGACTGGCCTGCCCTTCATCATGAACTTTTGGCACTGAGAAAGATTGGGTCAGTCCCACATAAGTGATGCAGAATGAAGATACTTTTTCTTTCTTTTTTTTTTTTTAAGATTTATTTATTCATGAAAGACAAAGAGACAGTGCGTGGGAGAGGCAGAGATATGGGCAGAGGGAGAAGCAGGCTCCATGCAGGAAGCCCGATGTGAGACTCGATTACGCCTTGAGCCAAAGGAAGATGCTTAACAGCTGAGCTACCCAGGCATCCCGAGATAGATAGTTTTCCAACAGAAAGTTGGGAAGAAAATAGTTCAATAAATTTGTCTTATTTTTGGGCACACATAAAATACACAGTTGCATTTTAAAAATACACAGTTACATTCATATCTTATAGGATTGCACACTCCTCGCTGAATTCTAAAAAGGATGCATTGACAGTATGTTATTAAACCTTGAATGAAAGATAGGTAGAGGGATGAAAGATAATGGATAGATTGGAGTCTGAGTAATAGGTTCAGTATAACTCTAGTGCTGGGGCTGCAGAAATGAGTGACACCTGGGGTTCCTAGCCTCATGAACCTCATGACTAATGGGGTTAGTTAAACATCTAAATAAACATTAGAAAACAGTATGATAACCGTCAACAGATAATAATCTTGTACAAAGGAATAAAATCCTCCTTGGTCTTTTCTGGCATTATTTCTTGCCTTTTATTTGTTTATTTATTTTGGCTTTTGTGGGGAAATTAAAAATGTAAAAACCAAACCAAACACACCAGATTTAGACTCAGTAGACTTGGGTAACCTCTAGCTGTGTGTCTTTAAGCAAGGACATGACTGTTTTGGTTCTCAGCTGATATAAGTATAAAGGGAGTGGGTTGAACTAGATGATGGTCTAGATTCCTCTATTTTTTAAAAAAAGGTTTTATTTATTTATTCATGAGAGACACAGAGAGAGAGACAGAGACATAGGCAGAGGGAAAAGTACGCTCCCCCTGGGGAGCCTATGTGGGACTCGATCCCAGGATCTTGGGATCACAGACTTGAGGTGAAAGCAGACGCTCAACCACTGAGCCATCCAGGTACCCACTCCTCTATGTTTTAAAACTGTAAATATTTTAATGTATGGGATTGTAGTCATCAGTGGTGACTTCATTGGAATTGTTAGTCAGAATATACATAAACGAAGAAGCCACTAGATGTCATGCTCTCACAGATTTTGTGCTAGTCATATTATATTTAAAATTTGCCAGGATATCTGGGAGCTGAGTGGGACCTTAAAAATCATATCTGTTCAGTCATGTCCGTTAATTGAAAACAAAAGCAGACTATTTTGACAAGATAGATAAAAATGACTTAGCTAAGTTTATGTAGCTAGTTAGCATTAAAACCGGATTCCTGGTGTCTAGTCCAGTGGACTTTTCTTTTTAAACTGAATAATGCTTGCAAATGATGTTTTGCAACAGTTCTCAACTTTGATAATGTTTTTGTTCATTTGTTTCTTTTTCTTCCTGAATAAATTACTTCCTGAGTAATTGGAGATCTTGGATAGATTGCTCAAATTTCCGTGATTTAAGATTATACCAATAACACTGGGCAAAAAAAAAGTCACATTATTTAGAGATTACTATTCTGCCTTGAGACCTGTTTGCATATAATTCACTGGAGAATGTAAGAAATTGAGTAGATGAGAATGAAAATGGAAATCAAAATTCACAAACACCTGGCTTATCTAAAGTTTAGACTTTAGCAACCTCAGGTTTTCCTGAATGGAAAGTAAGTGAAAAAGGACTTTCTTTGAAAAGTGTAATAGCTTTTTTAAAGTTTCTTTTCTTTCTTTTTTTTTTTTTTTTTTTTTAGATTTTATTTACCTATTCATGAGAGACAGGAAGAGACACAGGCAGAGGGAGAAGCAGGCTCCATGCAGGGAGCCTGACATGGGACTCAATCCCAGGTCTCCAGGATCACGCCCTGGGCCGAAGGCAGGTACTAAACCGCTGGGCCACTGGGGCTGCCCAGCTTTTTCAGAGTTTCTGCAGCAAACTCATTAACATGAACTTCTATATCATCCTTTGAACCTTATCTAACATGCAATTCTTAATAAACATGGTAATCTAATTATTGGTTTAGATGACTCTGGAGAGTTTGAAACAGAAATGGTACGGTAAGAGGTAGGCTCACTAAAATAAGAAACCACAGCAGATAGCCTGATAGAAGGGAGGAAATTCCCAGACTCAAAAAACCCGACAAAGCTATACTATACATCATTATAAAAGACAAGATTTTTATGACATTATGTCTTCAAGAAAAAGTTAAATTACATTGCCAACCTTTGTTACATATAAGCTTTTTTAAATTTTGAATTGAAGTATAGTTGACACACTGTTATATTGGTTTCAGGTGTACAAATAGTGATTTGAGGACTCTATACACTATACCATGCTCACCATAAGTGTAGCTACCATCTGTCATCATACAACACTATCACAATGCCACTGACTATATTCATTATGCTGTGCCTTGTATTGCCATGACTTACTCATTCCAAAGCTGGAAACCAGTATCTTCCACCCTCTGTCACCTATTTTGCCCATTCCCCCATTCTCTTCCCCTCTGGCAACCACCAGTTTGTTCTCTGTATTTATGAGTCAGCTTCTACTTTGTTTTTTTTTTAATTCTACCTATAAGTGAAATGGATGGATAAAGAAGATGTGATACACACATGTGCACACATGCACGCACACACACACACAGAGTGGAATATGACTCAGCCATAAAAAATGAGATCTTGCCATTTATGACAACATGGATGAACCTAGAGGGTGTTAAGTGAAATAAGTCAGAAGAGAAAAGCACCATATGATTTCACTTAGGTTTAAGGTGATATCTCATTGTGATTTTGATTTGTATTTCCCTGATGATGAGTGATATTGAGCATCTTTTCATGTGTCTGTTGTTCATCTTGTATTTCTTATTTGGAAAAATGTCTATTCAGGTCCTCTGCCCATTTTTTAGTTGGATTATTTGTATTTCTTGGTGTTGAGTTGTGTAAGTTCTTTATATGTCTTAGATATTAACCCCTTATCAGATGTATCATTTGCAAATATTTTCTCCCATTTGGTAGGTTGTCTTTTTGTTTTGCTGGTGGTCTCCTTTTCTGTGCAAAAAGCTTTTTATTTTGGTGTAGTCCTAAAAGTTTGTTTTTGCTTTTGTTTCCCTTGCCTGAGGAGAAATATCTAGGAAAATGTTGCCATGGTCAATGCCAAAGATTTTACTGCTTATGTTTTCTCCTAGGAATTTTATGGTTTCAGGTCTCACATTTAGGTTTTTAATCCATTTTTAAGTTATTTTCGTGTATGGTATGAGAAAGTGGTCATTTCATTCTTTTGCATGTAGCCATCCAAGTTTTCCCATCCTTTGTGATATATAAATCTTTTGAGAAGGATTTCCTACAAAATAGTTAAAATGAAATTTTGATGTCCAAAAAGAAGTTTTGCTTATATGGAAAAGTCATCTGCATGATGCTTATAAATGTGAAATCACAATAAATCCTTTTCTCAGGATAGGGGTGGAATGGATCATGTATATAAATTGACTGTGTTAATATTGGCTTCATTTCCTGAGTAAACTGGGAATAATAATAATAATAATACTGCAAAGGGAGGCTGTGGGGTGTTTGAAAGAGTATAAAAAGTGGAAACTGCTATATAATTAATTATAAGTTATACAGATGATGACAATAAGGAAAAGTAAATGTAAACATCCTCCTAGGAAAAGCTGAGAAAACAGAGGAGCTCAAAATTTAAAAAGACAGGGCAGCCCGGGTGGCTCAGCGGTTTAGTGCCACCTTCAGCCCAGGGCCTGATCCTGGAGACCCCTGCATGGAGCCTGCTTCTCCCTCTGCCTGTGTCTCTGCCTCTCTCTCTCTCTGTTTCTCTCATGAATAAATAAATAAAATCTTTTAAAAAAATATAAAAAGACAAAAAAAAAATAAAATAAAAAAATAAAAAAATAAAAAAATATAAAAAGACAGAACAGAAAGGAAGGCCATGAGTTAACTTTTCTATTGGTGGTAGCAGGTCCAATCTACTTTCCAAAGGATAGAAAGTAATCAGATTCCACCAGGGATAAGAAAGTGGGGACACTCTGCACCAATACTGAGATATGACCCATCTGTTCATGAACACGTGTAATATTATGGCGCTCCAACTGGGATGGAGCTCTGTGACTCTAAGGGACCAGCTCTTGTATTCTCATTTCTTTTCTGTTCCATTCCATCCTGAAGGAACACCATACCAAGACCTGCATCTAAGCTATTTTGTTTTATTTTATATCTGCCCTGGGTTGGACAGCTGGGTTGTTGTGCTGTTTTTCCTACTTTATGTGATCAGGCTTCAGTATTTTTTCCCCCTCTTTTTTAATCCTCTTGATGAACTTATACTTATGAATTGAAAGTTGCTTATTATAGGAAGATTCCAGTTGCTTTCAATGAGGAAGTGAGACAAGTTGGCCATCACATGTGTCCACATCTCTTAAGCATGTGGTGATTGAATTTCTATATTCCCTCAAGTCTCCTCATGTTGTGCAAAAATGGTTATGATGTCAGAATCCAGTGAATAACCAGAAAATGTGCTCTATTTCAATGTGGCAATTTCATATTCTCTTGTCTGTTTCTGGCAAGCAATTTATTTCCTGAATATTTTGATTGCAGTAATAGTGGTGCCAGTCACATTGTTGTGTTAAGATGGTATCAGCTTTCCCATTACGAATTTGTCAGGCTTTTGTAACTTGACTGTAAAGTTCTGCCTCAAGTCTGAGACTTGCTCTCAATCCCAGAGCCATTTAGGAAAGATGAAAATAAATTATCTTAAATTGAATGAAATGCTGAAGAGTCTAAATAACAGGAAAAACCTCCAATTGTTCAAATCTAGTTGCTATTTTTCACCAACCACAAATCCTAAAGCATTATTTTTGAATTCAGTTATCTCATCTGTATGACTTTGAGTATACCTTAGAAGTTCATTTTGAGATCAGAGAAGCACTTTTTATCTCTGCAAGTAAACCAAGTAAGCATCTGGGTGAGAAAATAATTCTATTTTTAAAATATTCTTGTTTTTAACAGAGTAGTTTCATAAAGGTTACACAGTGGAAGGGCAGAAAACATGAAGGCCTAGGAGGAACCATTCGTGTGCGTTCTGATGCTGTCTTTCTTCAACCTCAGAGATCAAACCCACAGAAATCCTGCTTCAGTTGCTTTTTCTCTCATGTTACTTGCATTATTTTTTCCCACTTTAAAATTTTAGTTCAAATTCTGCTCTTTATTTTAATAGCAAGGGACTTCAGAGGGTAGAAGTGAACAGAACAGAGCTGCACATCAAATTCACTTTATAAAAATGTCTCTTTGTAGCTTATCAGTAAGTGAGCCAGGGTGTTGTGGAAGTAAAATGCTTTTTCAGTTGAACTGTCTTTCTGGAAAACTTTAATTTTTAACTGCCAATTTGTCTGTGCTTCTCAGTTTTTAACCCACTGACTCAATGATGACTTGGATGACTCTGAGGCTTTTGTTGAACTTATTTTCAGATATTAGGGCTCTATCTGGGCACACTCCCGCTCTGGGGATGTTTTGTGCTCTCACTGACTTCAAAGCAAACTGAGCCCAGACTTAGATAATAAACACAGTAGGGATATCTGAGCTAAATTTGTATCCAGAATATTTTGGGGTAGGGTTCTTGGGATGAACTAAGCTATGTACAACTTATAATCACCTTCAAAGCAGTCAATAGTAATAGTTGGTTTCAGTAAGTTAAATTTATTTTTTTCAAGATTTTATTTATTTACTCATGAGAAACAGAGACAGAGAGAGAGAGAGAGAGAAAGAGAGAGAAAGAGGCAGAAGGAGAAGCAGGCTCCACGCAGGGAGCCTGATGTGGGACTCTCTCCCTGGTCTTCAGGATCACGCCCTGAGCTGCAGGGGGCGCTAAACCGCTGAACAACCCAGGCTGCCCAATAAGTTAAATTTAAATTGAAAGTCAATCAGTTGAAAAAATAGTAAATGTATTATGAGACAAGATGCTAAATATGCTTCCTGAAAAAACGACTTCATTTGAGATTCTATAAGTACAGTAAGGAATATAGGGTGGGAGAAGGGATGAAAAGCCCTATCACTACCTTGCTGGGTGATTTTCACTGAGTTGCTACACTTTTCTGAAAGTCAATTTATTTTTACATTAAAAAAAAAGAAAAAAAAAAAAGAAAAGCAAGCTATCATATAATATTTTTTATAGTTTTACAGGGATTGGATTTTCTGTTCTGGAAGGGGCAAGATAACAAATATCAGCTTTACAAACCACCCAGTCTCTATCTCAAGGCCTCTGTCCCTGTAGCTAGAAAGCAGCCATCGGCACTATGTAAATGAATAGGTGTGGCTGTGTTCTGATCAAACTTTGTTTATAAAAACTGGTGGCCTACAGACCAAAGTTTGTTATCATCAATTTATGAATGAAGAGGCCAAAGCTCAGAGAGGTTAATTCATCTGCCCAAGGACACAATGCTAGTAAATGGCAGGCCTAAGTTTTGGCATCGAGTTCACCTGCCTCATTCTCACTCTTTTCTTAGACAGATTTACCTTCCTATCTAAGAAAGCTTCCATAAGGGAATTTCTAAGCCTCAGCAGTGTAGACTAGGAAATATGACCCAAATCTTAATAACTCCAACTGGTGAATGCCACAAAATAGCATCAGATTAATTTGCCTCAGAACATATTTTCCAGATGATTCTTGGAATTTAGCTTGGTAACGTGGGTCAAAATAATTTTTTTTTCTGATATATGACTATTTCTTTCATCCACATTCTAGCTTCAAGGGGAAGGAGTCTCCTTCTCTACTCATGTATTTAATACTTTTTCCACTTGTTTTTCTCCCTTCAAAGCATGAGAAGAACTATAAAGATGTACTATTTACTTACGTCTGTGTTTCTTTTTTTAAGTGGGAAAAACTCAGAGCATATTTTATCTGTTTTTCTCCTGTAAGAGAAAAAAAAGTAGAAGCAATGAGAAAGCTCTGGCAAGTACCACAGGGATGGTGAATTGTAATTCAACACGAATGCCATTCCCATCCTCTTGTGTGATTTGACAATCATGGAAGGGCTTGCATTTTTAGCTGTATGACATTCATAATGTGGAAAAGTGTATGCATTTTTACAATAAGGTTGTTGGACTGTCAGTCAGGCAGAACAGCTCATTTGGCGAGGCTTAGAGGTATATTGAGAATCCAACTTGGTTTATCTCCATGAGACAGAGGAGAGCTGCCCCAATATCTCATATCTTCCAACTGGCTTTGCCTGGCTCCCAGGGCAGGCTGAGACTGAACAGTAAAGTATTGCCTGAAGAGTTCCCACACTTTCAATGTGGTAGAAAGACCCAGCTGTCAAGCGTTTCTATAGGTTGGCTGCGATCTGTGATGCCCCTCACAACTCTTTGATTTTCCAGGAAATCTTATAGATGGCCTCTGAAGGGAACATGGCTTAAAGGAAGGTCTAATGCATCCAAGATTTCCAATGAACCTGACCTAAACACGGGGAACTTCTTCATTTCAAAGGTTATCTCTTAAACAATCAGGTCTAAAAGGGCACAAACAGACCCTAACTTCTGCACTTCCAGGACATAGTACACATACATACCCATGAATTTAAGTGTCCTGGCTGGGATGCCTGAACCATCCTTTATGATGGACCCATTCTGGCTTCTGAAGCCTAATGAGCTTGCCCTGGTGTTTGGACTGATTGGAATTATGAATGTTTTATGGACAGTAAACCTCCTTGGAAATTCTTCGAAGGTCTTGGACAAATTCTATTGAAGGTCTCAATCAACCAGATCCGTGTTTATAGTTTATTTTCTGGGAGTAGTGATACAGGTGCATACTTGCCACTAACATCATCATCAAGCAGTAATTAGTGAGTGACCCATTTGGGGACAACGTTACATCAATGCCATCACTCTCTTTCTTTCAGGAATTTCCACTTTTGTGGTCCTGACGCTGATCCCTCATTTTTATGCCCCATCGAAGCCTGGCTTTTCCAGGCTTGCTACATATCTCTGTATCTTACTCATTTCTCCAACTCTGGCAAAGTCATGTGGCTTGTGTTGGTATAAAGTGCATTGTTTTAAGGAAAATTAACCTTCCATTTTTTTAAATTGCAATTAGGTTTGCAGGGGGAGAAACTAGATACAATTTCCTGTTGCTTCTTTTTTTAAACAAAGGAATACTAACTGAATCATATACTAGGTTGAATTATAGCTCTCCAGGAGAAGCAATTCATATAGATAACATTAAGGTGCATGGTTTCATTAGACATACAGTAAACTTTTGGGTCTTTTTGTTTTTGGTTTTTACTTTTTTTAATTTAAATTCAATTTGCCAACATATAGTATAACACCCAGTGCTCATCCCATCAAATGTCATCCTTAGTGCTTGTCATGCAGTTGCCCCATCCTCCCACCCGCCTAACCTTCTGCAACCCTTTGTTTGTTTCCCAGAGTTAACATTAAACTTTTGAAGACTAATGTTTCAAAGGGAACTCCTTACAAATGAAGTAGAAAGTACACATTTATGAAAACAGGATATAGAACACATGAAAACCATTGCATCTCTTTATAGAGACACCAAGACAAACGTGTGATATTAAATTCTTGAATTGTCTGGAAAGTTCAATTAATTACCTACTTATTGATGTAGAATTGATCTTCTAGGAAGTTATAGAGCTGATTTTTATTATTGTTCCTAGAGAGAGATAATTACCCACTTTTTTTTTCAGTTCTGGAAAAATTTACTTTGTTGAAATGAGTAAAAGATGCATTAAGATAGACATTTAAGGGGTACCTGGGTAGCTCAGTCAGTTAAGAATCTGCCTTTGGCTCAGGTCATGATCCCAGGGTCCTGGGATTGAGCCCCGCATCGGGCTCCCTGCTCAGTGGAGTGTCTGTTTTTCTCTCTCCCTCTACTGCCCCTCCAGCTTGTGCTCTCTTTTTCTCTGTCAAATAAATAAAATCTTTAAAAAAAGATTTAATTATAAACCATCAACAGAGAAATTTGTCAGTTCTTCTTTCTATAATGTTGTTTAGAAACACATTTCATCTTAATCCATTGTTTTGGTAAGTTTATCATGAAACACATTTCTTCTAAATAAACAGCAAGATCAGTTTCCCCTAGAGAATTATACTACCAAAAGCAAAGTAATGATGAAGTAATGCCACCTCCCCCCCAATCAAAATCTTTTTCTGTTTATAATAATATCTATTTACTTTATAACATCTGAATATAGATAATATCATATGAAATTATATGAAAATATTCATAATCCTACTGCCCGTAATAAGCACTGTTACTATATTGGTATTTTCTTACAGCCTTTATATATGCATGTATACAGCAGTGTGCATATATGAACGGGGGTCACAGTAAGACTATGAAGCGAAATTTAACTGAATTGCATCTTCATCTGCTTAGTTCCAGCCTCCAACTATAGCCTTCCAGCTCTACTCTACTCCAGTTATTTCTGGGAGTCTCTGGAGCTCATAAATAGTTTCTCATGTGCTGTTCTATTTTTCTTATTGCCTTCTTCTGCCCTTGCTTCTTGCTCACTGTGGAATCCTCAGCATCTAAAAGAGTGGCTGGCATAGAGATCTGTTCAATAAACTTTTATCGAGATGTTCAATACACGAAAAGGCTCCTTGAGGGATGTGTCCCAACAGAGTCCCAACTGCTGGTACTTTTTCTAAGCATCGACCCATTCAGGGTGCAGTCTCCTCATGTTCTTTCTAAAGTTCTCACTGTACTGAAGAGATGCTTCACACAGAGGTGTGGAGAAGGCCTGTTTCCCAGCTTTGTGCCATACTTTGTCACCTAAAACATCAGTGTCTTACTTAGCAGGTCCCCATGTCTCATAGAGTCCCTTTCAAAACATTTCCTTTGGCTTCTACTTCAGCCTCCTTCACTGGACTCAGAGATAGGGTTGAGAGTAATATCTGAAATAGACACCATGATGTCTCCTCCAGTTGGTGTTCTACTTCTCTAAACATTTTCATACAAGTGAAGTTTGATTATAGGAGAGAAAAGGAATACATATTTGGTACTAAGCAAATCTGTTTAGAAGGCTTGAACAGAGGGCAAAATCAACTCAATGCCTCAGGGTTGTTTTTTGCCTGAGAAATGCCTGGGAGAGTGAGAGAAAGACGATACTGTTTTATTTACCTTGACTCTCACTTTGTGATCGTGGTATTAAACACTGTATTAGAGTTGTACTTGCTGACTACCTTTTTCATTTTTTCCTTCTGGATTCAATGCCAGTCCTCCATCACAATCTCGTTCTCTCTCTCTCTCTCCAGGCATATGTATACACACACATTGGAAGGCTCACCTCCATTCTTAATAAAGTGACTGATATGATGAAGTATGGCTTCTCTCTTTCTTTTTTCCAGGCAATCTTTCTAAGAAGCTCAAATATTAGTGAGCTGACTTCCATCTGCTTTCCTGAAGAAGTCTTGTCAGTGGATCTTTTCCAGGTTTTGATGAAATTTTCATGCTTTGGGTTTATTTATTTATTTAATTCAATTTTTGAACCATATAATCAGATTCGTTTTTCTTATGATTTACTTAATCCATTCATTGATGCCAGACTCATCCCTTGATACACAGGGAAAATTTAACTTGTGTAAGACAAAAGGAATCAAGCCCATTTAATATTCAAGAACAAATACTAAAGGGAAAGCAGTGATGAAATTTTCAGTTTTAGAAACACAAAGATTGTTTTTGTTCCTAGCACTTTGGTGTGTGAAAATTTTTTGAATTCATAAATTGAATCATAAAGATGATGGCTTTTGGGGCTGGCGGCTCCAAGAGTGCCTGAAAACTTGGGGTTATCTTTCACCTCTAGCAAAGCTGCTCTCAAAGGCCCTCTGTGAGCCAGTAGGATATTTTGCACTTGCAGATTGAAGAACAAAAGTGGGAACAATATCCAGAAAAGAAGGTAATCTGGGATTCCTCAGAATGATTTTGAAAACTATCCCAAATCTTATTTTTATTCTTTCCCTTCATGAACTCAGTTCCTGGCTCATATAAGATGCTTTCTTGCCTCTCTGTCTCCGCTCATGTCATTCCCGGCTTAGCACCCAGGCCGTGGGAAAGCTATAGCCATTCCAATCACTTTCCTGAAGCCACCTGTGATCTTCAAGGCCTGCCTTGAGTCCCTCCTCTTCTTTGTTGCCTTTTCAGACTATTCCAGCCCTTATTCAGTTTCCTTTTACTCTGCTCACCTTTCAAATTTGTAACCTGTCTTACATTATTTAGCAGTTAGCTAATATTTGGTATTTATCTAAGTTATTGACTTGGAATCAAGCCATTTATGTTTTCGCCCAAGTTCATTTACTAGGCAGATGTCCTTAAGTCATATCATCTTTTTTATTTTTCTGGATCTAGTTTTTTCATATAAAAAACAGAGGAATATGTAGATCATCTCTAAGATGCCATTTGTTTAATTCTATTACTTCTGTTGTTCAAGTAGATTTCTATTGCACATGGAACCATATCAGACCCTTTTATCTTCATTATGCTTAGCTGGCTGCTCTATGCAAAGAAGAATTCAATAAATGAATTATTTATGATGTATTTAAGCCCCAGAAAGTACAAATATTTTTATTTTTATTCTATTCTTCTACAGATAAAGGAACTAATATCAAACATTTATTGTTGGGTTTTGGATGTGGTCTACAATTATCCCAAGGTTTTTTCCACTTCCTATATCTAATAGCATAATAAAATGAAAATTGGTGGTCAGAAGATGACTCTGAAACCCTGTTCAGCTAAGTATCTCTTCCTGCATGGCAAAAGTTATCCACTGGGGCAGTTTTGTCTCTCAGCAGGTATATTTAGTAATGACAGCCTCATACAGCAAAGAACTATTTGGTCCAAAATGTCAATAGTGCCAAGTTTGAGATACCCTACTATATGATACACCTATTAAGGATAGAGATTATATCTTATTCATATTTGTCTCCTAGGGATCAATACCCACATCCTTCATAAATTTGCTTAATTCTGTCAGTCTGGTTTTAATATTGGGTATATTTTATGAAACTAAAATTGATTCATAATTGATCATTTATTACCTCTTCTTTGGTAATTTTTAAATAATTACAATGTAAAATTAACTAGCACAATCACTATTCTAACAAATAAGACATGGCACCAAAGCCTTTAATATCTTAATTCTTTGAATATTAAACCCACACCATGCTATTCACAAATAATAATATAATCCCTTTATAACTAATTCCCTGAAATCAACATTTCCCTCTGAAGTCAATTTAGGTACCTTAAATTGCATGACTAGGAAGCACACTTCCAGATCTGAAGATGCAAGAGTGATGATATCCAGTTTTTCTGTAATTGAATCAGTGAAGTGACATTTGGTGCTTATACCTGTAGTGTTAATATTGTCATTTTTACAACTCTAACTTTTTTTAACTATTTGAGAATTTGTGATTCCACTGTTATTTGCCAAGGGAAGGTACATATATTTAGAAGTTGATAGCTCCTAGACTGATCCATTCAACCAAATATGCATAGATAGACCACGTGTACGAAGTCTTCTATCGTAGATAAAAAATTGAAGAATGAAGACTGTTCTCTAGCAAGGTACAGGCAATCAGGAAAGATAAGACATATCTATATATATATATCTATAATATAGAAAAAAATTAAAAAGTTTATGAGATAGATGCAAATAAAGATCTAGTTTAGCGGAGGAGAGATTATTTTTGACTGGTGGGAGTGGTCTGGGGGTATAAGTCGGAGAGGAAGTTTGGGATCAGGAAAGATGGAGAATCTTTATAGACAAATAAAGGGCTCAGCATTCCTAGCCAATAACAAAAGCACAATTTATTGTGTGTGGAGCCTTTGATATTCTGAGTGAAACTCAAAAGAAGATTATGTAGCACATTGCAAACTTATTAGTACATGTGTCACTTTATTTGTCAGGATTAGAGTTCCATAGGACACCTTCCAGAAAATGTCATTCTACTCTGAAAGAATTGAGTGAATGTGGAAGAAGGCAGACCTTTGGATATCTCTACAGGTTATTTGGGAAGGGGGAAAAGGAAGTAACAATTCTCATGTGACAAGAATTGTGCTGCATTTTGTACATTACCATCCTATGGGCCACTATAAAGTCTCAGCCCAAGGAAAGAGTTGATATGGAGAGCAGGAGGCCTCAAGACTTCTGGGTACCATGTAGGATTACACATATCTGTTTCATGTCTGTTTTCTTCATTATGAACCAGAAATCTGGGGGTGCCTGAGTGGCTCAGCAGTGGAGCATCTGCCTTCAGCTCAGGGCGTGGTCCCGGAGTCCCGGGACCCCCACATCCAGCTCCCCAAGTTCCACATCCAGCTCCCCTAGAGTCTGCTCCTCCCACTGCCTATGTCTGCCTCTTTCTCTGTGTCTCTCATGAATAAATAAGTAAAATCTTTTTTTAAAATAAAGTAAAATAAATAAAATAAAATAAAATAAAATAAAATAAAATAAAATAAAATAAGATAAACCAGAAATCTGGATTAACCTCCTATTAGCATGCAGACTGGCTATATCACTTACCTTGTCCCTTACCTGCCATTGAACAGAAACAGTACTTATAGAGAACGTTCCAGGTCTCTTGCTCATCCTGGGCCTTTTTCTTCCATTTCCAGGTAACAGATTTAATCTTTGGGATTATACTTTGTTTTTCTCTTAAAAATAAAAAACTGGTAATTTTGAAAGAGGTACAGAAGGTTTCTTTAATTGTAAATAATTGTTCCATATATTTGGCAAGGGAGGCCCCTTGGAATTGAAGGGTCTCTAGGTCAAAATGTGGAACCCATTCTGACAACATCAAAGCTTCCTCTGTTCTCTCCAAAAGGCAAAGAGCAGACATATCAGCTTGATCCAACACGTACTTTTCTTGCAACCCCTGGGTTATTTACAGTTGTTGTACACACTGACAAGCAATGACACATGGCAGGAACTGGGGAAGCATCTTGCCAGATGACTGCCTCCCTTAAGCATCTGTAAGAGAACATTATAAAATCATAGAATACTAGAGTTGAAAGGAACTTAGTGACCCAAATAAAAGAAACAAGTTCTCCTAGACAATAAAGGGGGAAACTGAGCTTTCTCAGAAAGTTTAAGTGCCCTGCCTTAATCAAGCAAACCATAAAAGCAGATTTTGGACTCAATATCCCACTCCTAGGTATGCATTCATTTTTCTACACCCTAAATCAAAATTTGTAATTTGGATTTTATTATATTACAGTCTCTATTCAAATTTGGTTTTTAAACACTTAGTTTGTTCAAGTGTAAACTGAAATTCCCTGCTATCCTTTCCTTAGGCTTATATAAAACTTTGGAGGCTTCTAAGTAGAAATACTGGATGGTTCTGGCAAAGTTGAGTTAGGATGGAATAGAACACAAACAGATTTGTAACAGCGATTCAGTTTTGTTGAAAATCCACTGGGTTTGAAAAATAACATAGAAAACTGCCAGGTAGGAATATGATTGGGGTTTTAGTGAATCCAGAATATTGAAAAAGAGTGGGAGAATTTGGACCAAACTGCTCATTGCTTGATTTGCTCAGCCCTCCTCAGCACTACTGGAAAGTTTGGTAGAAAACATTGGAAATAGGTTTGGACTATAGATACCCCAGCTGATGAGATGGAAAGCATCCTAGTGACTAGCAGAAAACATTTCTGTTTTGGAATTACTCCAAATATAACAGTAACAAGGGTGAAAGCAGGGTGTAGACATTCCTTTTAATCCAGAGAATTCCAGTTCTTTCAGGAAATCCTCCCAGATTAAGTCAGGGCAATAACCAGTCCAAACAATCTTTTGCTCATGCTTTTATTCTCAGTATATCTAGCAAATAATTAACAAATACTACTAAGCATCTTCTGTATGTCAGGCACTGGGGATACCTTTTAGAAGTGCTCATTCCCTTCAGCAGGTTGTTTTCTATCGTGGAATTTCCAGAGGACCTCTGGAGATTGTCCTTGGATTTGCAGTTCAAGGACGCTGAGGCAATTATCTAGGTGCATCTTTGACTTGTTGTAGAAGGAAAATTGAATTTAATCCACAACTGAAGTTCAAATATCAATATTTTTACTTGTCTGATGTACTGGGATGAGGGATAAAGTGGTAGTCAGGGATCACGGATCTTCTGAGAGAAAATGATGATGAGCAAAGTACGTGGGTTCAGTATCTCAAATAAAGTAACATGATTATGGTCTGAATGTTGGAGAGTGCAGTGGTTTCGATTTTGGAACTTAAATATTAAATTTCTTGCAATTGGACATTACCCCATTATTTTAAAAATGCAATAAATACGATTTGGCTTATTTTTCCACATATCAACGATTTCTCCTTAGAATAGATTTTTAGGAGAGAATTAATGGGATGAAATGCACAATTTGATGAAATCTGACAAATAGCTACAGTTGTGTAACAACCATCATAACCGTGATACTGAACCTCTCTATCACTTGAAAAAGTTCTATGTCATTTGCAATCCTTCCCCTTGCCCCATTCCTTGGCTCCATTAACCACTGACTTGCTTTCTTACACTATAGTTCCGCCTTTTCTAGAATTTTATGTAAATGAGGTCATACAGTATGTAGATGTTTCTGTTTGTTTTGTTTTTTGGTCTGACTTTTGTTACTTAGCAAAGTGCTTTAGAGAATCAATCATGCATGTTTATTGGTAGTCATTTCTTTTAGTGCTGAGTAATATTCTACTGCACGAAGTACATCACAAAATATTTATTCCATTTACTATATGATGAATATTTGTTTTTCTCCCACTTTTTTTAGCTATTATGAGTAAATCTGCCATGAATACATGAGCACAAGTTTTCATGTAAGCATGTATTTTCACTTTTATTGAGTAAATATTTATTTATTTATGATTTTTATTTATTTATGGGAGACACAGAGAGAGGCAGAGACACAGGCAGAGGGAGAAGCAGGCTCCATGCAGGGAGCCCGACATGGGACTCCATCCCGGGTCTCCAGGATCACACCCTGGGCTGCAGGCGGCGCCAAACCGCTGAGCCACCAGGGCTGCCCTGAGTAAATATTTAAAATCTTAGTTGCTGGGTCACATGCATGCTTAACTTTTTAAGAAATCCAAATTTGTGAGCATTTCAGTTGCCCTATGTCCTTGCCAATCTTTGGGTTATCACTCTTTTTGATTTTAGGAGTTCTAGAGTCTCAGTGGTATAATCAATTATGGTTCTATTTATTTATTTTTAAAGTTTATTCATTTTTAGAGAGAGAGAGAGACAAAGAGGGAGAGAGAGAAGAGGGAGAGAGAGTAGGGGAAGGTGCAGAGGGAGATACTCTTTTAAGCAGACTCCCCATTGAGTGCAGAGCCGGTCCTTGGGGGGCTAGATCTCAGGACCCATGAGATCATAACATGAGCTCAAACCAAGAGTAGGATGCTTAACTGATTAAGCCACCCAAGGTGCCCCTCAAGTATTGTTTTAATTCCATTTCCCTGATGACTAATGATGTTGAGACTTTTTTGCCATTCATATATTTCCTTTGGTAAAGTGTCTATGCAAAATTTTTGTTCCTTTTGTTGTTATTTTCTTCCTAATGTATTGTAAGCATTTTTAAAAATATAATTTGGGTAAAAGTCCTTCATTAGATATATGTTTTGCTACTATCTGTTCACATATAGTTAGTGCTTTGCCTTTTCTCTTTTTAAGATTTTATTTATTTATGAGAGAATGAGAGAGAGAGAGAGAGAGAGAGAGAGAGAGAGACAAAGAGGCAGAGACATAGGCAGAGAGAGAAGCAGGCTCCATGCAGGGAGCCCAATGCGGGACTCAATCCCCGGACTCCAGGATCACGCCCCAGGCTGAAGGCAGGCGCTAAACCGCTAAGCCACCCAGGGATCCCCTCCTTTTCACTTTCTTAACAGTGTCTTTGGAAGGGCAAACATTTTCAATTTTAATGAAATCCAATTTTTCTATTTTTAAATATTTTATGCTTTTTGTATCCAATTTTAAAAACTTTGACTAACCAAAGGTCACTAAGATTTTCTCATATAGTCTCTTCTAGAAATTTTATAGTTTTAGCTTCTGTTAAAACTATGTTTGATTCTACAATCCATTTCAAGTTAATTTTTGCATATTGGAGAACATAAAGAGTTTTCTTTTTTGCATATGGATATTCAGTTATTTCAGCATCATTTGTTGAAAAGATTTCCTTTACCTCACTGATTTGCCTTGGAACATTTGTTGAAAATCAATTGGCTCTTTATATGAGGGTCTGTTTATAAAATTTTAATTCTGCTCCTTTGATCTGTATGTTTAACTTTATGCCAATATCAATCTTTCTTGTTTACTGTAGCTTTATAATAAGTCCTGAAATTAACTTTATTCTTTTTTTCAAAATTATTTTGGTTATTTTAGTTCCTTTGTATTTCTATATACTTTTGTGGATCAGCTTTCAGTTTCTAAAAGGTGTCTGCTTGGATATTTTACTGGAATTTCATTGAACCTATAAATTATTTTGGAGGGCATTGACATCTTAACAATATTGAGTATTCTGATCCACAGTGTAGGATATCTCTCAATTTATGTCTTTAAAAGATTTTAGCTATGTTTTATAGTTTTCTGTGTACAGACCATGCATATATTTTGTTAGGTTTATACCTAAAAATCCTATGATTTGATGTTTTTATAAATGATAATTTTAAAAGTTTCCATTTACATTTGTTGCTGGTTGATAGAAATACAATTGATTTTTAAAATGCTGACTCCATAAACTGCAAACTTGTTAAATTCACATACTAGTTTAGTTTTTTTTTAGATTCCTTAGAATTTCTTATAGTTGTGCTTTATTTATTTATTTATTTATTTTTAAAGATTTTATTTATTTATTCATGAGAGACACATAGAGAGAGGCAGAGACACAGGCAGAAGGAGAAGAAGCAGGCTTCCTGCATGGAGCCTGATTTAGGACTTGATCCCAGGACTCCGGGATCATGGCCTGAGCCAAAGGCAGATGCTCAACCACGGAGCCACCCAGATGCCTCTAGTTGTGCTATAGTTAAACAAAGACAGTTTTAAGTCTTCTTTTCAATTTGTATGCCTTTCATTTCTTTTCTTCCAGAGGGAGAATAGGGCAGATAGTCAAGCCGGTCTGGAATGGCTTGAGTGAGAGGAGAGACAAGTTACCTTGGGATGTGGGGGTGGGGCCAGGATATGTGTTACCTCTGGCCATTATTTGCATGGTTTGAATGTTCTGCTGGTACCAGAAAAAAATATGTGGGCCTTATGGCTTGCTCAGCTGTGGAGTAAAAGGGGAAGCAGGAGAGGTAAGGCTTAAAAGTTGTTACAGATTAAACATCAAAACTAGAGTCAGATTCTATTATAGTTTGATTTGCTAAAATGATTTCAAAAATATTGGGCCATCAGCAACAGGAATTTCAAAGTTGATGGTTTAGGAACAAGATGACTACATTGATTTGTGGTTTTCATTTCATCTAGATGCCCTCCCTATATGAACTTTAAGGAATTTAATAACATGGACAACAAGAAAATAATATTACCAGCATACTACTGTCAACTGGTAACCATCACCCTACCATCTAAAGACCCTTTCCTTGCTTAGGCATCTTTTTGTCTGGCTTTATTTTAAAAAGGTGGGTGAAATCCCAGATAATTATTCTTTTGGCCATTAATTCTCATCTTTTCATCTGGCCAACCCCATCACTAATTGCTCTGTTGGGGAATCCAATAATTTTTTTTCATAGGTTCATAGGTTCAGGCAGACCACAAATGTTGGTATCAGAGCTGATTTTATCCATTACTAAACGAGTCTTCAATAACTTGATTTCCTGCTGTTGTTAATAATAAAATAACTCTCTCTCCCTTCTTTTCTTCTGTAAATTCAGAGAGCTCAGTATTTAAGCCAACTCTGGTCACTTCACATTTGAAATCAACTCATTACTTACATTCTTGAGCTTGCTCCAACCAAATTGCTGAAAGAATGTATTCCTGAGGCAACTGCTCTGGTGATTACACTCATTTTGCCTTTTTCTGGTGACAGGTGTTAGGACCATGACAATTACAATTCACTGGGAAAAATGAAATCCTAAATCAAATTCTGCCTAGGACCTAGGCACCCAGGCTATCTGGGGTTTGCCATATTTATTAACACTGCAGAAAGATCTTGTTTTCCCAGTCACAACTTATATAGTCTCTTTCCAGGCTGTCTGTCTGTCTGGCCTGCCTAGGGAATGCTGGAGATCTGATACATTAATTTAATTCTTTCTGGATGCTAAGGGCAAAAGAGACCATGTGTCCCTCCTACCCCGAATGCACTTAGCCTATAAAGCAGCACAGCTGGACTTGCATATAACGGTAGTATTTCTTTCATTAGTAGGGAGGTTAGCAATTTCTGACCAGAGAGCAAGTAACACTAAAACTCTAATACCTCAAATTTCTCTGCCATCCACAGATAAATTGTTTTGGAACAATGTGTCTTCAAGAATCTGGAATCTCACTCAGGGGATAAGATGGGTAAGGGACTCACTATAAAAGAAGTTCTTAATGTGAATAAAGAATCCTTAGGAAAACTAAAAGATATAGAATATAAAGTGATTACTAATTAATAATAATAACATATTTTGCTACTATGTGGCAAATATTATGCTACTATCATCACCTACTACAAAATAATTATTTCAATAATAATAATAATAATATATAACATTTCTTGAACATCTGCCATATGCCAGGCCTTACCAAGTACTTTAACAGACTACTTCATCATTATTCAAAGCAAGTGCTATTACCATCTCTATTTTTAGATAAGGAAACTGAGGTCAGATAGATTAAACAACTTGCCAAAGATTCCACTACTGATGAGTGGCATTGCTGGGATTCTGATCGGGAGAGTTCTATTTCCCCCTCTTCTATGTGATTACTATATGGACAAATGCCTGCAGGAATTTGAACTGGGATGATGATCAGAGAAAACTTCAGAGAAGAGGCCAAATGGGATGGCTTTGAAGCATGAGTTGGAATTGGAACAATGGAAATAGTAGGGAGAGAGGGGGATCTGGCATTGCAGGTAGAACATATAATAGACAAATACTCTGTCAGCATTGTTTTGTCTTCTATCCGTGAGCTCATCTCCCAATGTGCCCTGCCTGTTCACATATCTTGGACAGGTACAGAAACTATTGTATTATGTTCTGACGTGGTTATTTTGTTAAGGCCACTCTATCATGACTAGGTAATGGGATCCCCTCTAAAGGGGGATGGGTCTCTGGGTACATCATCTACAGAAGGGACCATTCTTCTGTTAGGATACTGATTCTCCTAATTTTGGAGAGGCAACTCTTAGACACGGAGAAAACATCTGCTTCTTTTAAGTCTACTTCTTTGTGAGTCTAGAATTTTTGTTTTTGTTTTTAGAAATTTTCTCTATTTATTTGAAAGAGAGAGAGAGAGCACACACAAGCGGGGGAGAGGGGTGGAAGGAGAGGGAGAAGCAGAGTCTCCCTGAGTGGGGAGCCGGATGTGGGGCTCAATCCCAGGACCCTGAGATCATGACCTAGGCCAAAGTCAGATGTTTAATTGCCTGAGTCACTCAGGTGCCCCGATGAGTCTGGACTTTGAGATGGATTCAAGGTCCTTACTGAGTGGTGAGGAAAAATTCTTCTTTCTATCTGGAGGTAGAGGGTGCATATCAAGCAGTACTCTCACAAAAGATATGTTGGAAGACACAGCTGAAGATACTCTACAAGACAGAGCATCTTGCTTCATTTTACTCTAATTCCCCTTTGTGATCTGAGAACTTCAGCGAAGTTTTATTAAAGTGCTTAAAATTGATCTTGGCAACACTGCCATTTGTGCCAAAAACCAGTAATGCCCCCCTGAGGTCAGGGTAGTGAGGATAGCAGGAATTCATTCTCTCTTCCCACATTCCTTCTCTCATTCATTTTCACTCTTACTATCTCATTCTCTGTATATCACTAACTACTTTTAGAGTGTAAGCTCTCTATATGCCAAACACAGTATTAAGAATTTCATGCATATTGTCTCAATTAATGCTTATGCTAATCTTTGAAGTAAGTACCTTTATACTTTCACTTTATAGTTGAAGGTTACAGAACTGGTACGTGGTAGTTTCAGTTATCAATCACTATGATAATACTGCATAGTAAATAACCACAAAGCTTCAATGGCATATAGTAGCAAACATTTGTTTTGCACATGAGTCTGTGAGGTTCAGCTAATCTAATATGGATTTAGCTTCCCTTAGCTCGTCTCACTCTTGTGGCCAGCTCTGGGATGACTCTGTGGCTCTGTTGATCTTGGCGAGGCTGGCTCACATGCCATGGGTTTGGCGGTTTGGCTGGTCATTGGCTAATTGAGAATGACTTTGGCCGGGATGACTTAGAATTTTCTTTGTTCCACTTCTTGCTCATCTTCCAGCATTCTAGCCTAGGCATGCCCATCTGATGGCATAGCAGAGGGCAAGAGCATTAAGCAAAAACATGGAAGTGGTCTTCAAGCATCTGCTTATGGCATGTCTGCTAATATACTGTTGGGCAAAGCAAAGCACGTGACCTGTAAGGGCCTGACAGGTGAAAAATCAGGGTTATTAATGCAATCAACCTGCCGTAGTGGTGGGGCTCATGTTCCCTCTTACTTTTCTGTATCCCATTAATTAGTGAGATAATTATCCAATAGTTTCCCAATTGTTCTTTCTTTGTATTGTAGTATAGTTGACACATAGTGTTATATTAATTTCAGGCGTACATAATAGTGATTCAACAACTCTATTTGTTATGCTATGCTTATTACAAGTCCATCTGTCATCTACCATCTGTCATCATACAATACTATTATAATACTACTCAATTACTCTTTACCTACCTTCCTTAAGAAGAAGATGAACCCTCGACCTTAAGATTTGCGGCTGATAGGTCTGGCTATATCTTCTTGTGAAGATTCTCCCACTGACAATTTCAGAGAAGGAGTTTGTTTCCTTCAATGTGTGTGTTCATGTTCTGGGATAATGATGACTCATCAGATTCCAAGTTGAAGAATTTTCCTTGGCATAGTGATTATCAAGATTCCAGAGGATGAAGACTCCTATCTAATAACAAAGCACTCACCAAGCCTTATATGAGATTAGTTGAGTCAGACTGAGGAAATATGTAACAGTAGTGATTCTAAATTTAGTCCATATATTTAGATTAATATATATTTTATTAATCCCAACAGTATTTATATCTATATACATTTTACAAATCGTAGTACTTGTATATGTGAGATATTATTTATGTATTTTACAGATAGTGCAGTTTGCACATATGAATTTTCTGAATTTTTTTTTCTTTTTTTCTTTTTTTTTTTTTGCAGTAACTCTGAAGCTTCCCTCCAGGCAAAGATACACACATACACAAACACAGACCTATCTGTCTCCTAGCCTTAGTGACAGAGTTTTCTTATTATGTATTTTACCAGATGCCCCATAGGAAATGTAGGGGTGAAATTGCACTAGGAAGGTCATCAGTTATAACAGTCTTTTACAAGGTACAGAGGCAGTGGCAACCTCTCTGCTTTCTACAAAGACTCTTCAGTACATATAGGAGAAAGGTCTAACTCTTGAGCCAGGGATTTGAAAATCTCCCAGATTGAGCCTAAACTTCTCTTTCTAGATTTTTTATTGCACTTTCCTTTACCAAATGCTCTCCTTTTGTGCCAACACACAGGATTATAAGCAGAGCGAAAATTCCGTTTCAGTTACTAAGAAACTAAGTTGCTTGCTCTTAAACATTTTAGATCCTCAGCTCTATTGCAAGCATTTTATTTTTATAGACCCTATGGCATCAAGCAAATAGAAATGGTTTAAAAATATATTTGAATTGAAATAGTAGAAAGGAACTCATTGATGAGATTTTTCTCACTGGGACTATGTATTAAAAGTCTTAAATCTTAAAAATGATTGAATTCTGTGGCTACAGAATATTTCCCTCTGACCCTGGTATGGGAGCTGATAAATAGAAGATAATCAAGTATTGGCTCAACACTGAACCTGGATTATTGTCTGAGGACTCCACCCTAAGCTCAGGTGGAGGGTAGAAAGGCTCAAGAGATCTTTCATTAGAGGTTTGAAGAGGAGAGACTGATCAAAGAACACCGCAGAGCCAGACTGTGGGGGCTCTGGGTACCTGGTAGTGGTCAATTGTGTTGTTTATACTATGAATGCTAACAGAATAAGAAAGGAAAAGACTGGATTGCCATTTGGCTTTAAGTTTTCCAGTGGAATGATCCCAGTGCGATCAAGTGACTATTCTGCCAACCAAAAGCACAGATGTCCATGGAAGAAGCAAGAAAAGTGGAGGACACTTGGCACACAAGCATCTCATTTATATCTTATTTTGAGCAGTAAATCTCACCAAGGCTCCAGTGTTTCACTTATAGGTATATCTACATATGTCCACTGAGAAGGCCTGTCTTGTTTCCAAACTCATGTGTGACAACTGCAGAGGAATCGCAGGGTGGTGGGGGGAGGGGGGGTGGGCAAAATGTAAATATGCCTGTATCTAATTAGTGGAATAGCTAAAACTGGAGCAAGGCCATTTTAAATCAATAGCCCTTCCTAGCTGTCTGCCTTTAGGCAAATTGCTTAAACTCCCTGATTTTGTTTTCTCACCTCACCTCTATAGTGTGGATAATAGAAGCTAGGCCACTAGAAGTTTTACTCAGATGTTAACTGCCATCTTGTTTGGTTTCTTTTCATTTCTTTAAAAAGATTTATTTATTCCTAAGAGACACTAGAGAGAGGCAGAAACATAGGCAGAGGGAGAAGCAGGCTCACCATGGGGAGCCCCATGCAGAACTCCATCCCAGGACCCTGGGATCACACCCTGAGCCAAAGGCAGATGCCCAACCACTGAGCCACCCAGGCTCCCCTCTTGTTTGGTTTCAATGTTATAGAAAGATAGGAGGTTCAAAAAATAATTTCCCCTTTCTTTGGCACATTCCACATGCACTATATCCAGGAGTTCTGTGCTGCCTGATTCCTAACGGAATTAAGTTTCTTTGTGTATTAGGCATTCCCCTCTGCTGAGGCCATCATCACCCAGAGCTTTTGTCTGGAAATCAGAGATTGTCCTGGAAAGAGGAAAGTAAGTGGTGGCTGGGTTTTAGCTATCTCAGGTGAGGCTAAGCCAAATTTGATTTGAATTAAAAAATTAAAAGCATGTGATAATATTTGCATGCCAGTGCTGTGGAAGAAGCTCACACATGCTCCATCTTTCTATCAAAGTTATGCATGGACTGAGATCGGTTAGTTGCGTGTGAAAGCACCTAGCCCAGTGCCTGACTCAAAGTCTGGTCTCAATAAGGACTTATTTCTCTTTTCTGCCTGTTTATTTGTACTTTGTTTCCAGGAAATGCCTATCAGTTGAGCCGTTTGAAATCCAAATATCTACCCTCTATTTAGATCAGCTGTCAACAAACTGGATTACTTATACCCCTAGGGTGCATAGAAACTCCTGGGAGGGGTTGAGTGGGTGAGAGAGATTTAGGGAACACGTTTCTAAATCCTAAAGCTCCGCATTTACTTTGTCCTAAAATTGATCAGCCTGAGTTGGATGTCATTCTAGTTCTCTTTCCCAACTTTCCTTTCACAGTCACCTTTCCACCACTTGACAAAAGAAAGGCATACCTCCCAGCATTTCTGAATTTTACTGAGTCTGAATACTGCATTGCCTGGGGAGAGGTTCTCATTTAAGCAGAAAACAGAAATGAGAAAAACATGTGTTGGCAGAAAAAGAGAGCATGTGGTAAAGGAAAGTGCAATAAAAAAAAAAATCTAGAAAGAGAAGTTTAGGCTCCATTTGGGAGGTTTTCAAATCACTGGCTGGAATTGGGGCTTTCTCCCATATGCACTGAAGGGTTTTTGTAGAAATCAAGGAGGTTGCCACTGCCTTCTGCACCTCGAAAAAGACTGTCATTGCTCTGATGGCCTTCCTATTGCAACTTCAGCTCTACATTTCCTGTGAGGTATTTGTAAAATACATAATATGTATTTTGTAATGCATATATGTATAATATATAATACGTAATATATATTCTGTTTACATATTAAAAGATATGACTAGTAAAATTTCACTCTTTTATTCAAGAATTATCAAATTTTGTAATATATGTTGTTTGGAACAGTCTTGTGCTAGTAATTTTAATGGGGAACTCAATCTAGAAGAAATCATAAACATAAAAGAATTATGGATATACAAAATTAAAAACATAAATACATATTTGAATAACATGTTTTTGTTGTAGAGAACTATGATGGGGGGTCAGTAAAGCATAGAGATATATATCTCTGGACAGATTCTCTGAGGGCGTTCTTTTTGATGACTGAAAAAGCAACAGTGTGGGTGCCCGGGTAGCTCAGTGGGTGAAGCATCACCTCTTGGTTTCTGCTCAGGTCCTGAGATGCAGCTGCAGGCCCGGCAGGGAGCCTGCCTAAGATTTTCTCTGGATCTTTTCTTCCCCACCCAACCTCCACTGCTCCTGCTCTCTAGCTCTCAAACAAAACAGAAAGCAAAACAAAACACCGTGTAAAATACATGATGAAAGAAGTGTTCATTTTACTGATTTTCATACGGATGGATATTATCAAATCATTGTGGTATTTAGACTTCATTGGACAGATTTATAAAGAGATGCAATCGTTTTGGTTTTAAATGTCACTATTTACAGTGCACTGGAAATATCACCCTTTGAAATGATTGAAATTTATTTTTAAGATTTTATTTATTTTTAAGTCTTTATTTATTTATCCATGAGAGACACAGAGAGAGAGAGGCAGAGACACAGGCAGAGGGAGAAGCAGGCTCCGCGCAGCGAGCCCGACGCGGACTCGATCCCCGGTCCCCAGGTCACGCCCTGGGCAGAAGGGGGCGCTAAACCGCTGCGCCAGCCGGGCTGCCCATGATTGAAATTGCCGATGGGAAATTTTGAAGGATAGAAGTTAAAAACGCGTGAATGGGTGCTCAACTTTCCATCTTTCGGGAGTAAATGTAAGAAGTCTGGAGGCGGCTACCACAGGGGGCGCGCCAAGGCCGGCGCCTTCCCGCGGCGGGGAGCGCGGAGCAGCGGGCGCGGAGGCCCGGGCGCGAGGGGCGGGGCCGGCAGGCCGGCGGGTCCCCGGGTGCACCATAGAGGGCGCTGGATGACCGAGGGACAGAGAGGCGCACGCCGCCCACGCCAGTGGCTCCGGGAACCCGCGCCGGCGAGCAAGATGGCGGCCGTTTGACTGCGAGGCGAGGCGCGGCGCCGCGGGGTGCTGCCGGGGTGGCGACGGCGGGTCGGCTTGGAGCAACGGCCGCCGCCGGGACAGGCTCCCGCGAGATGGGACGTGAAGGGCTCCCGCCCGCCCCGCCGGTGAGTTGGAGTCGGTGCTGCGGGAGCGGAGCCGTCACTGCTTCCCTTGGGACCTGCCGAGAGCCGCGCTCCGGCACAGCGGTCCGTGCGTCTAAAGGCGTGCAAGCGAGCGCCTCAGAATTGCCTCAGAATTGCGCGCCCGACTCGGGACGGTGTCGGGATGTTGGTCGCCGAGAGTGACGGGTGTGCCGGCCGAACAGCCCAGGGTCCCCTGGGGATGAGGACAAGGACGTCTGTGCAAACTCCCTCTCCCAGGCCACTCAGTATGTGGTGAATTCAACTTCTTTTTTTTTTTTTCCTTTAAGATTTTATTTATTCATGAGACACACACACACACACACACACACACACACACACAGGCAGAGGGAGAAGCAGGCCCCGCGCAGGGAGCCGGTTGCGGAACTCGATCCCGCGACCCCAGGATCGCGACTGGAGCGGAAGGCCGACGCCAACCACTGAGCCACCCGGCCGTCTCTGAATTCAACTTCTTAGCTTTGTGGAGAGACTACTCCTGTTTCGCAGTTCTCTGATCTCCTGGGAAAGCAGCAGGGGGTATTTTCTTTGACAGTAGCAGCGATCTAGGAGGATTCCCTCAGGGGTTCACAGATGAGGGCACGGAGCATGTGGTTTCCCAGGTCTGGATTCCGGGGTTCAGCTGCAGCGTGTTTATCAGATTTGAAACAAATCCAGCTACTCCAATGTGGATCGAAAATATCCCCAAGACCAAAGGAACTGTTTCTAGACTCTCACGTGATTGAAACCCTGATTTCTCTTCCACCTCCCTTTCTTTGAGTAGATCAGTGATCATAGGATTCTATTTTGTAAATACTCCAAATTTCCCAGGAGCTACTCCTGCCTGTAGAGGAAAATCTAACTTTTTAGTCTGGTATTCAGAGGCCTCCACTGTTCACCTGAGATCTGTATTTCTCATCTTTTCCATCACTTCCCTCTATGCAGCCAGTAGCTCAGTCTGTTTCATGGTCATCTGGATGTGACTTTAGGTTACAGTAGAAACCAGATTAAGATACAAATGAGGGATGCTAGGATATCACTTTTGATAAGGCAATTAAGGAAGTATTCATAAAAAATGACTTAAAAATTTATTGATTCATTCATTTATTTATGACACAAAGAGAGAAGCAGAGACTTAGAGGGAGAAGCGGGCTCCTGGCAGGGAGCTTGATGTGGAACTCCATCCCTGGACCCCGGATCACGCCCTGAGCACAAGGCAGATGCTCAACTACTGAGCGTCTCAGTAAAAGATGACTTGTTTTTTTTAAGATTTTATTATTCATTCATGAGAGACACACAGAGAGAGGCAGAGACACAGGCAGAGGGAGAAGCAGGCTCCATGCAGGGAGCCGGAAGAGGACTCGATCCCGGCACTCCAGGATCAGGCCCCTGGCTGAAGGTGGCAGTCCACCGCGGAGCCACCCAGACTGCCCTAAAAGATGGCATTTGAATTGATCCTTGACATGTTGGATTTTTAAGGCATGGGCTTAAAAATACTGAGCTATTAGTGAGCAACTAGATGTGGCCGAGCTTTCTAGGACATTTACTCCAACAATAAAGACTCCAGGAGACCAGAAAATATTTTCGTTGCTCTTTTCTTATTTCATACTGCACCAAGGCAGTAAAATCACCTACATTAAATGTGTGCTTAGGTCTCTTTCTGCACGTGGAGTTGTGAAGTAGGAACTTCCTGAAATTTAATCCATTAGTAGGCAGAATTTGTTATAGGATAGTTCTGTTTAGTATCCTATTTGTAACGGTTTATTATTGCTACAATCACAGAATGACTCCATTTTTGTATTTCACCTATGGTACTTTAATATAGTTGTTATCTGGGAGTATCCGTGGGCAAGATAGTGATTCAAGTTTTTATTGTCAACCTGGGATTAAAAAAAGAAAATGACCCTTAATGAGGAACCTTGAGAGTGCAGATTCTAGATCTGGCACTGCCACTGATGTTAATAAAAACAATTTTTTTCCAGCCGTAATTTCTGCACCTGTGAATGGTAAGATGGTAATAGTTTCCTTGCGTTTCTGTCAAAGTGCAGTGAGAATTGAATCTGTTAATATATGCAAAAATATTTCCAGGGAATTAAAAATCTCTAAAATGGAAAGAATCAAATTCCAGGCTCAGGACGCCTGGGTGGCTCAGCGGTTGAGCGCCTGTCTTTCGGCTCAGGGCGTGATCCCAGAGCCCCGAGACCTAGTACCACATCAGGCTTCCTGCAGGGAGCCTGCTTCTCCCTCTCTCTCTCTCTCTCTCTCTCTTTCTCTCTCTCTCTCTCTCTCTCTCTGTGTCTCTCATGAATAAATAAATAAAATCTTAAAACAAAAAACAAATTCCAGGTTCTTTGTTTTCTCTGAGGGTACAATTAGGTAATCCGAAAAATACCCATTCAAATGCATTAGATGATCTAAGTAAAGACCATTAGAGCTGGGACTTTGTCTCTCTTATAGTTCCAGTTTCTAAGTAGTGTCTGTCACATAGTAGGTACTCAGTATCTATTTACAAAGTGAAAAAATGAACAAGTGACCAGAGGCATTCAGGGGCCTCCTTCTAGCTGGAGCACCTGGCTGGCAAAGCTCTATCTAGGTGGCTGGATGAGTACTTTAAGAGCTGTGTGTTTGCTTAAGGATGTCCTGCTTCCACCTGCTTTTCTCCCTGACTTTTAGAATAGTAATAGATAACATTGCTTAAGGACAAAATTTGTGCTAGGAGCTGTGAGGTGCTTTACATAAACTATTGGTAATCCTCACAATCCTAAAAAGGTGTGCATCCTTATTTTAAAGAGTCAGAAACTCAGACGCTAAGTAACTTATTAAAAATAATATAGCTAATGTATCAATTTGGATAGGCACAATTTTGCTGCAGTAGTAAACAACCTCCACATCTCAGTGACTTAAAACACAAAGGTTTCTGTCACAAGTTCACAGTGAGTCAGCAGGAGGGCCCTGCTTATTGTTAGGGATCCAGGCTGCAGAGCAGCAACCATCACAAATACTGCTGTACCAGAGGAAAAGACCTCTAGAGAGTGTCACATCACCAATAAAACCTTGGCCTAGAAGTGACATACATCCCTTTTACTCACGATGTATTTGCCAAGATTAATTGTATGACTCTACCGAACCACAGACAAGCTAGGAAGTGTAGTCCTATACCTGGAAGACAACAAAGAAATTTCAGGGGCAGTGCAAATGACTACCCGACCTAGTAAGTGGATGTCTGGGTTTCTGAATCCAAAAACTACCTGACTGCAAAGACAGATTTTACAAAACCACATTGCTTTACTCAGTTTGCCTAGAGTTCTGGAATTGGGGATATTCATATCGTTTGACTTTCTCATGCTTTTCAGTGAGGGTTGACTTTTTTGAGGCAATCTAGCCTGATTTTCCTAAGCTGAGAATAACTTTTCCTTCTCAGTTGTCATACTATGCATCAAGATCCTTTGGCCTGTGGCAGATGAGGGCTTGAAAGTCAGATCCTCTGGGGGAGGCTCTGTTCCCATCCATGCTATCTTTTATCTTGCATATCCGTAGCAGAAATACTGTCGCTAACTCCATAATTTTGCTATTCCAGTCCTGCAGCTGCTGGAATGACCTAGCAATTGGCTAGGTATACCCTGAACTATATAAGATGTATGGTGGGCCAGAAGCAGGCCTTCTTCCTGCAGACTTGGAAGGAGCTGATGACAAAGGTCTGCCAGCAGAGCTCTGACTGTAAGTTAGGATCATTCACATTTCCATCTTTGTAGGCAGCCTGTGATGTGAGTTTGGAGGCCACCCAGTTAAAAGCTATGAATTAGAAGTCCAGAGCTTTGAAATCATTCCTGGCTCTATCATCACTAGTTGTATGACCTTGGGCAAGTAACTTAATCTCTCAGAAGTCTGAGTTTTCTCATCTGGAAAAAGAATTCCAGTTCCAACATTCAGGTTTTTTAAGATGAAAACTGCCAATTTGTGCATAATGTGAATGGCTGATGTCTGAATAGTACTTAGTATTTTACAAAGCTTTTCTTCAGCTGCCCTGCTATGCAGACATAATTGCTGTGATTTCCCCAGTGAAGAAGCTCAGCCTTGTAGGATCAGGTGAATTGCCCAAGGTCTCACAATTAATAAATAGCAGAAGTAAGACTTGAACATAAATCTTCTGTCTCTAAATACGATATTCTTTTCTATGATCTGAGTCATTGACTAGGATGATCCACAGGATGTGAAATAGAACATACACGTAAAGAAAATGGATAACAGAAAAAAAAAGTAGAGGTTTTGGATTCTTGAAAACTTAATTTTTTTTTTTGAAAACTTAATTTTGAATCTGAGCTCTGCCATTCACTGTTTTATAGTCCTAGAAAAGCCATTTCTTCTTCTTTCTTTCCTTTATCCTTCCTTTTCCTTCCTTCCTTCCTTTCTTTTATGTTTGGCAAAAATAGGTGGGCTCATAGTCATCTGGTATGCGCTGGTATAGCCACATTACTATTAAAATATTGAACCCCTTCTGTACTGTTTGGTGAATAGCTACTCTAACTGACCCCTTCCTTTGAGATTCCCACCCACCTCCTCATAATTTACTAACAAAAGCATCGGTGTGGGATTCAGCACGGGGCATTAAGGACTCCTCTCATTCCAGAACTATGGTTGGTCCCAAGCTATATTAATAATTAAATATTTGTAATATTGTCAGTGAGTGGGATAATAATAACATTCTTCCTGGCTTCAGTGGGCTGCTGCTGAAGATCAGATAGTATAAAACAATGAAGATGACATACCAGCTATAAACCTCAAAAGGCAGTATTTTTTAAAATGTAATAGCAATGGCCTCTGGAGAAAGAATTCTGTTGTATTGAAAATAACACAGATGTCAGAGGTTTTTATCTTGGTGAGATTGGTTGCCTATTAGCCTATTCAAGATTCTGAGAGTAATTTATTTTATCTTTTTAACTGAATTTTCTAGTATTTGAGAATAGGATTCATTTCCTCCATCATAATACACTTTTCATATCCTCTCCTAATTTTGTGCATCTTGGTTTTTGACCCTGAGCTTATTTTTTCTATTTTCTTTCTTGTTGTATGTTTTGTCTTTCTGTGTACTGGCTGACATGGTTCAGCCCAGAGTCGGAGGCAGCCCACAACTTAAGACAGGTTATCATAGAACAGAGGTCTCTGGAGTCCAGCTATCCTAGAGAAACAAGAACAAGGAAAATAATACATCATCGAAAAACAATGACAGCTAATATTTATTGAGTGCTTTTTACATGTGGAGGATTCTGCTGAGTGCTGTACATATTCTACTGGTTGTGGTGCTTGACTGTCCTTCCATTTCATCCCACGTGATTAATCTAAGCCAGGGGGCAGCAAACAATAGCATGTGGGACATCCATTCCTAGACTTGTTTTTGGAAGACCCATGAGCTAAGAATTTTTTTTTTATGTTTTTATAGGGTTGAAAGAAGAAGAATTGCTACAGAGGTTCTATGCAGCCCACGAAGCCTAAGATTGTTACTATTTTGTCTTTTACAGAAAAAGTGCCAGTATGTGGTAATCCCACTTTGTTTATTAGTGGTTAGATTAGAATTAGGCATGCAGTCCATTCAAACAAATATTTTCAAGGCCTAACCACTATTCTGAATGTTGGTGATACATCAGTAAGCAAAACAAACAAATATTCCTGCCCTTGTATATTTTACTTTAGGTTCTAGTTAATGAGATATAAGTCTATTGTTGTTTGGTAAAGGTTTTCACATTCAAGTCGGGCATAGCAAAAAAGGTATTTCTTTCCACTTTAGATATTTCTTTCTTTAAATGTGATGCTTCTGACTCCTGATCACAAGTGGAGCCAATTCAAGAGTCAACAACACATCAAGGATGACAGAGGGGAAAGTTAGAAATTGATTATGCTGCTCAGTCAATAAAACTTGAAGTTTGTCATACCTAAGATTTCCCAATATGTTAGATAAGTTTGAAGTTATTTTAAATCAGTTTTCTGTTACTTGAATTAGTGAACATCATATGTATACACATACATTACCTTATTTAATTCTCACAACACTTCTATGAAATATTTATCATTCTCATTTTACAGAAGAGGAATGTGAAGATCAGAGAAATTAACTAATTGCATAGTCAACACAGTAAGTGGGAGAGCCAAGATGGTAACTCTAGTCTCTTTGAGTTTCTCAGCTCTCTCTAGAATTAGTCTCTCCTTACAGAATTTCTAAGGGGTGAGAATTGTTAGAAGTCAAGACAGGAAGTCCATATAGGAACAGTTTTTATGTTCCAACCCTATGTATATAACTGCATTACTGAGTTTCATCCTCTTTCTTAGATATAGCATAATCTTTCTTGACCCCATCCCACAATGAGAAGGCAGCGTTTTTCCATTTATTGAGATGTCATTGCCCTAAGACAGTTGTATTAATGTATTCAAGGAATCAGGCACTGAAATCTCCCAGGAGCAAGGCTATTTTTCAGTATCTCTCTATACTTATATAGAAGATCAATCTATTTTCTCCATTTTTTTTTCCCACCACCATTTAGATTACTTCTCCCTTTGTCTGCCTGGTCTGTGTTCAATCCAGTCTGGCCTTCCAACCCAATATCACACTGTAACTGTAGGAAAAAGGCAATTTTTCAAGGAGGCCTGCAAAGCCTTTTCAGTTTTATATCTCCTCAAGCATCTCCTGCTTTCTCTATTCCTGCTACGCCAGCCTTTATCAGCCATCAGCTTCTGCCAGGAATGATCTTTCTTTTCTTCTATGCCCAATAAACACCTCTTTGTCTTTTGCTCAAGTTTTACTTTTTTATGCAAGCCTTTATTGATCTCCCTACCAGATTGACTCCTCTCATTAGCCCTCATTGGGCCATAGCATATGGCACAATTATAGTGTTCTTCTAGTTTGTGTGTGATTATTTATTTACTGTATTTTATGTAGGAGAGCAGTGGCCACATTTGTTACCATTGTAAATCCAGTGCCTGGCACACAATAGGTGCTCAATAAATATTTGTGGAATGAATATATAAATGCATGCATGAAAAGGCATCTTGTATTTGTTCAGTGATCCAAAGCATCAAGAAGATTCTAGAGCTCAAGTTGTATCAGTTTGAAAACCTGCAGAATATATGAGATCTTCAAATGGAACAATTAAGGAAAAATTAATTTAGGAACTATTTATTCAGGTGAAATAGGTTTAAGGGAAAGTAACAAGGAATGGTGAAGTACCCTGAAGTTTCACCCCAAAGAAAATAGCTGTAGTTCTAGAAGAGAACTACAGGAGAGGAGCTGGTGGGTATTGTAGATAAACCCAGCCAACCTGAAGGACTTCTCTTGTGTCCAGTGATGTCAGAGTTAAAAGCAAAAGGAAAACATCATTATTACCAAGACTCTTTTCTCTCCCTTAACTTCCATCTAGTGTTCCTAGTGGGTAAACCCAGCTGAAAGCCAGAGGATAAGGAAATAAATGATGTAGTGCATAAAGGCTACTTCCTAGGGCACAGAGGTAAGTGGAAAATGGATCTGGCAGGACAAATAAAGAATATCCAGCCATTGGTCCCTGAGATAATTCCATCTCATGCTTCCGAAAAGCAATTGTTAAGACAGTGCTGAAGGATAGCTTGAAAAGTTTTAATTTAACATAACAGAAAGGAATCACTAAAGTTAGAGTTAATAGATAATTGAAGCTACAGAAGTTTTCTTACCATGGAAATTCCATGATTCAAGTGTGGGTAAGTGAAAAGTACATGGGACTCTTACTTAGACATAAGACCAAACTATTGCTCTGCCACAACTTACTTTGGTAGCTTGGTTTTCTTGTTTGTAGAGTGAGGATTACAGTACTCAACTCACAGAGTCATTGTAAAAATTCAGTGTCTGGCATATGGTAGGTGTTCATGAAATGACAATTCCTGTGAGTAAGGTATGAAGTTATTATCTGCTAGAGCCTAGGAGTCTCTCTCAGAACTCTTATTGTCATTAGATAAGCAAAGCTACTAGGGATGGAACAATTAGAGACTAAGAGGCTGGGGAATAGTCAAATACCAATTGCAAGTTAAAATCCACTAGAAGGATTCTGGTCACAAGACATGGCAGCTCTGACATGATACTGGACCCCACCTCCCATCCACATCTAAAGGATTAAAGGAAACTTCCAGATTTAAAGGGTAGTGCATTGTAGATCATGAGAATTATATACAGCAGTGAACTACTGAGTCATTCAGCTGTGTGCAGTTAAACTGCAGGCCATCTAAGCCAGTAACAGCAGGAGCAGAACTCCTTAGTGGGTAGTTCTGCTTTAAGACAGTAGTTACATCACACCACTTAGCTCATATGCATTGTGTGAAAGTGACAACTTTTCCCCCACTTAAGTGAACCTCTGTTTGCTTACTTGGTGCCAAATAGCTCACATGTAAACACTGAAGGACAGATTAAAGACACATTGTACTTTACTTTGCCATTGCGTGAAGGGCATTATTTTCCATGTTGATAAAATCTAGAGGGAATAATAAGAGACAATGGACTTTTTTTTAACTACTGAACACTCACTGTATCCCACAGAATGCCTGGGGCCTTGTTCTACTACTCCTGGTCTCAAGGCTTTTGCCATTAGGAAAAGTAAAGACATTTGGCTCAGAGTTTATCCTGGGGGGATTGAACAGCATCCTAGGAGCTCATTGGAAAGGAGTTGCAAGGGGCAATGAAAAAGGAGAATTAGAGGGCCCAGAGGACAAGTTGAGGTGATAGTATTTATGCCTGGAGTCCACTTCATACAATATGATTCCTGCTCTCAAATAGCCTGAGGCATTCTGATAGAGAGGGGCAGATGCCACTAGAGCATTTATGACAGACTCAGGTAAATCCCACTTTGCCCATAGAGTCTTCCCTAATGCATCTGCTCTGTGTTGATTCCTGTCTTTTCCATATTTTCTCCAAACAAGGCTAGTGTTTCTTCTGTCTTCCCCTCTTTTCCCATTTATACTAATACCTGTGTTGTCTGAGTTCACTCTTGAATTTGAAGTCATATTGAGCCAGGAATCGAGACCTACTTCTAGCTTTAGCTTTGTATATCCTTGAACGTGCCCTTTTAAAACTTCCACGTTTCTCAACTTTCAGGAAATTTCTACTTGCTATAGTTAACAGTGTTTAGAAGCCAGGAAAATACATGTATGTGGAGGGATTTTAAAAAACTTAGGGGTAAAATTTATTTACGTACAGTAAAATGCGTATGTCTTAAGTGTACAGTTTGATGAGTTTTAAAAATGTATATATCTGTAACAAACACTTCACTCAGGATATACTATATTTCTATCACCCCGGGAAGTTTGCTCAAGTTTTTTGTATTCCACCCATTAGCTACCACTATTCTGGTTTCTGTCACTAGAGATTAGTTTTCCTGCCCTTGAGCTTGTTAGAAGCACTTTGAAAAGTGAGTTACTGTACAAAATCTAGTATTATTACTATTTTATTTTATTTATTTATTTTTTTAATTTTTATTTATTTATGATAGTCACAGAGAGAGAGAGAGAGAGGCAGAGACATAGGCAGAGGGAGAAGCAGGCTCCATGCACCGGGAGCCTGATGTGGGATTCGATCCCGGGTCTCCAGGATCGTGCCCTGGGCCAAAGGCAAGCGCCAAACCACTGCGCCACCCAGGGATCCCTTATTACTATTTTACAACTAGGTAGTAATTACTTAAAAGATCTAATATTTTACATAGTACTACACAGAGAGCATGGCAAATACTGATTCAATATTGAATATGTATTAAAGTGAATAAAGTGGGCAACCTGGGTGGCTCAGAGGTTTAGTGCCACCTTCAGCCCAGGCCATGATCCTGGAGACCTAGGATTGAGTCCCACGTCGGGCTCCCTGCATGGAGCCTCCTTTTCCCTCTGCCTGTGTCTCTACCTATCTCTCTCTCTCTGTCTCTCATTCATAAATAAATAAAGACCTTAAAAAAAAAAGTGAATAAAGTATAAGGACATTGACCTGGATTCTAGGAAAGCTGAATTCTAATCTGCTCTGCCTTTTATCCAGCTTTGTGTCCTTAGGCAGATTTCTTTTTTTCTTTTTTAAAAGCGTTTTGACGTTTTGACCCTAAATTTTTCTTTTATTAAACAAAGAACTGGACTAGATGATGTTGTAGTATACCTTCCTACTTTCAGAAGTTAATTATGATAAGGACTAAGATTTATTGAGTACTTATATCAGCCACTATTCTAAATACATTTATTAACCCATTTATCTTCATAACAGCCCAAAAGGCAAATTTTACATCTCCATTTTACAGATGAGATGTAGAGGTTAATGACCTCTCATAAGGTCAAGTGGGCAATGCTAGAACCCAGGCAGGGACCCAGACAATGTAGTTCTAGAACCTGCAACTTAACCACTAAACTCTGCTGCCAATCACTGGAGTGATAAATCAATATAGTGGATGGATGGGAAAGATGAAAAGCATGGGGGTGTGGTTAGGTAAAGGAAAGGGTCACATTTCAGAAGTCTCAAAGTGAACTTTTTATTATGGAAATTTCCAAACATATACAAAAATAAGTTCAGCAAACCTCTATCAACTAGTCACTTAATTTCAACAACCATCAGTATTATGCCATACTCTTTACTTCACTTCTTTGAAAATATCACGAAAAATTTCAAGTGTACCCTCACAAGTAGCATGGCATTTTACCCTTAAATACTCCAGGATGCATTTAAAAAAGGACAGATTTTGACTCAAGTACAATGCCATGTCACACCTAACAAAATTAACAATAATTCCTGATATTTGTTATTAATACCCAGTCCAGATTTGTCTGATTGTCTTAACATTTCTTTTCTATTACTTTTCCGGTTAGAGCCAAAAAAAGGGTCTACTTGCTTTATTTGGTCTATATATGTCTTTTAAGTCTCCTTTAATCTAAAATCCTTCATGCCCCGAGGAGGAGAGCTCCAGGTGGTATTTTTGGTGAGGGAGGGGGAGACCATGGAGACATCTTTCTTTTTTTTTTTTTTTAATTTACGATAGAGAGAGAGAGAGAGAGAGAGAGAGAGGCAGAGACATAGGCAGAGGGAGAAGCAGGCTCCATGCACCGGGGAGCCCGATGTGGGATTCGATCCCGGGTCTCCAGGATCGTGCCCTGGGCCAAAGGCAGGCACCAAACTGCTGCGCCACCCAGGGATCCCCTGGAGACATCTTTCTACTTTTTTTTTTCATATATAGAAATCAGGTGATGGAGTTTCAGGAGATTAAAGTAAAATCACCCCTGTTTCTTCCCATTTCCCAGGCTCCTTACCCATCTTCTTACCTTATATATGACCATCCTGCTTCAGTTGGTCACTTTCTTATGCAAGTAGCATAGTGTTGCCAGGAAGAAGCTGGTGGATTTCCTTGCTCTTACCAGAAATAGTCTATCACTACTGAAGGAAATTACTATTTATAGCTCTTAGCAAAACCTTTCCATTATAATATGGTCTCAACAAGGAAATTGACACTTAAAGATATGTCTATGTTTCTTTCTTTCTTTCTTTCTTTTCTTTTCTTTTCTTTTCTTTTCTTTTCTTTTCTTTTCTTTTCTTTTCTTTTCTTTTCTTTTTTTTTTGGTACAGGAAGGGGAAACAATATGGGACTGTTTGCATTGCAGGGAGGCACTCTTTAAGGTTCAGAACTGGCTCCAACCTGGCTGAGGCTCATGGGTGTATGATTTCTGATATTTGGAGTAGGCATCCAAAGAATCAAGTCCTTTTCAGAGTCTGGATTTGATATGCACTCACTTTATTAATCATAGACATACAGTCCTAGGAAAGGCCTAGAAAATACCAAGTCAAGTGTTTTCAAACTATGTTTATGGGGCTCCACTCATGAAGGCACTTTAAGTATTCTGCAAAAGTTTGGCTTGAATTTCGCTTAAAAAAAAAGTGGTCAAGGGCGCCTGGGTGGCTCAGTCAGTTAAATGACACTTGATTTTGGCTCAGGTCATGATCTCAGGGTCATAGGATTGAGCTCTGCACTGGGTATGGAGCCGATTTTTTTCTCTTTGCTCCTTCCCACTCTCTCTTGCTTTCTCTCTGTGAAAACAAACAAACTAAAAACCAAACCAAAACAAGAAACAAACCACCTTAAAAAAAATGTGGCCAGTTCTGAATTCTGGTAGTTGTCTTTATTTTGGTTTTCTTTTGCAATGTCTGTCTTAGAATCCATTTTTGAGTAGGTCATACCAATACTAAATAGTAAATTAGCTTTGTCTCTTTATCAGAAATGTCTGAAATAATGGGAAGACCCATTTTGGAGTTAGAGAATGCATACATAGAATAGGAGTTGGGTAAATCAGGGTTTTATTTTATTTTTTTGTTCTTTTTGCATATACAGTGAAAATAATTTATACATTAATTATACATGAAACAATATATATTTTATGTGGCTACACATTTCTCTATGCAAATGTAGTTTTAAATATCTGAAAGAGCACATACCTAATCCAGTATCTTTTTACCTTGGAGGAAGTAGGGATGGGAGCAGGATTGAAGAGGGGCAAAGAGGACTTTGTTATCTATAATGTTTGATTTATTTTAAAAAGTATAACGACTCATTTATAATTGATGTTATTAGATGTTAACTGAAAAATAATGAGTTAAAGACTTATTAAATATCATATATGAAGCAGTTTTGTAGGAAGAAAAAAGAAATTGAGATAATTGGCACAAGATAGCCTTCCTCTTGTCTTGCTATGTTTTGCCTGACAAGTCTTTCCCTTTGTGCTTTCCCCTACTCCTTATCACAATCCCTAGTTTACCTCTACTAAGCAAAACTTTCCATTGATTTCCACAAACTACTCATTTTGACCTTGGGAAGAGCTGGAAATGGAAAAGTAAAGACACTAATCTCTTGTATGGGTGGTGTGCCCAGGCAGGCATGTTGTCAGATAGGCCTAGAGGCAAATCCTGCTCATGCCATTACCTAACTTTGAATCCTGAGTAAATCACTGAGCTTTTACGATTTAGTTTCTTCATCTCTTAAGTAGATATAATTTTATCTACTTTGTAACTCTTGTACAGAGGTTAAGTAGTAATGTCCTGCATAGTGCCCTGTATATATTTACATAGTTAGAGTCAGTAAATATTATATTCCTCCCTTTTCATTCCCTTGTTCTTCTACACCCCTAGGAACAGTGAGGTAGGAGCTGATGCTTTAAAAAAGAGAAAAAAGGGCAGCCCTGGTGGCTCAGTGGTTTAGTGCCGCCTTCAGCCCAGGGTAGGATCCTGGAGACCCAGGATCAAGTCCCATGTCAGGCTCCCTGCATGGAGCCTGCTTCTCCCTCTGCAAAAAAAAAAAGTGATTCTTGGCTAGAAGCTGTGTAAATTGTTAAATGCAGAACACAAAGAAAGGAGTAATACTAATAAGATAATAGCTACAATTTATCAAATGTTTACTCTGAGTTAGGCACTATGCCAAGTGATTTTTCTTACTCTTATTTAATCATCCCCATAACCCTTTGTGGGACAAGCTGTGTTATTCCAGTTTTATAGACAAGGGTATTGCAATTTATTGGTGTTAAATTTCTCCCCCCAAATCACATATCTACTCAGTAACACAATTAAGATTTGATTTCAGGTCTACCTAACTCCAAAGCCCATGTTTTTAACCTGTGTTTGGGAGTTGAGAATAGAAGCAAGAAGATTTTATGAAGAAATTTTATTAGTTCATCTATCTATCCATCCATTCATCCTTCCTTCCACATATTTCAGAAAGGATTTAAGGTGGTTTTTGGAAAAGTAACATTTGGGCTGAGTCTTGAAAGACATGTGTCCATCAGGTAGGTAGGACCAAAAAGGACTTTCTTGTTAAAGGCAATAACAGGAGTAGTAGTATGAAAGGATCCATCAACGGGTAGCTTGTGTGGCCCCAGTGGGTAAAAACAAGCTGAAGAGGTAGATTTGGCTGGATACCTTGATGCAGTATTACAAAACTGAGTATTTATTCTGTAGGCAATAGAGAGTTAATAAGGACAGTGGGTATCATAAGACACCTAATTTCATTTGCGTAGAACAACACCTCATGTTTTGGCCCCAAGTGGAGTCACCTTGCTTAATCATTCTCATTTCACTCACACACTTGATGAATAACATTTGGTAGTTTTCAGAAATTTAATCCAGTCTCCAAGGCTGAGGCTTTAATTCCATAGAGGCTTGGGGAAGGAATGTTCCTCATCTTGTAAAGGCCATTTCCAAGGAGGAGTTTTAAAAAAATGATTTGGATATTGAAAATATAGCTGGAATATGTTTTCATTTTGAGGGTTAGGATTGGCAGATTTAGCAAATAAAAATGTGAGATGTGGAGTTAAATTTGAATTTTAGGTAAATAACAATACTTTAAAGAATTCAATATTCAGAGTATACTTATACTAAAAAAAAATATGTTTATCTGAAATCTCTTGTTTAAAATTCAAAAACAGGGTGTTGTATTTTTCATCAGGTGACCCTATTGAGTTGGCTACTTTGTTCTGATATATGTAAAAGTTCAGATTTATTAATCTATAGTCACGCTTCCTATAATCCCTTTTTCCAAAATGCTGAGTTCCTGTAGGACTCAGTGCCAGAAGAAATGTATGCTGTGTACAATGTACTGCCACTTCCCACACACAGGGACCTGAAAGAAGTTGACCCCAGGGCAATGAGAAACAAAAGAGGAAAATCAAGGCATGCGTCCCTGTGAAGTCTTTTTTTTTCAGGGCCGACCTTGGACATTTTGTAGCCTCCGTGTGGCCTGGCAGCCTGGCCTGAGTGGTTTAATGTTTAAATTCTTTTAAGTGATTGTGTTAGTTTCCTTTTCATAAACCTTATCTCTTCCTTGGAATGTGTTTTAGTTTGCCTGGATGGATTTGAATTTTCTGTTGGCTCCCTGAGTCCTCACGTCGGACTCTGTTTCTGTGGGATTTTTTTCTTTGCTTATTTGCTTTAGGAAGAGGCTCACTGATAAAGGAGGGCAGCCATCTGGGGGCCAGAGGATCCTCTGATGCAGCTGCTCAAATGGACCCTGCCTTCTCCTCAGGCTACAAGGAGTTTACTTATAATCATAGAACATTTAAAATAAGAAGCACCTTAATATGATCCATTACAATAGGGCATGGGAAAGGGTCCCTTTGACCCTCACTCAGAGTAGTTTCACATTTTGTCTGTTATATACATTGTTAGTTTCCCTGAGAGCTATCATTTGGTGAAAGGATTCTGCAACTAGAAATGTTATAAAATTCTTTATTATAACCCCCTCATATTAAATAAGGAATCTGAAGCCCAGAGTGGTAAAGTGACTTACTAAAGATAATCTAGTACCAGAAGTGGGAAACATAAACACAGGTCCTCCAGCTCCCAGATGGATACTATTTATTCATGTGTACTCACTTCCTAACACCATAACATAAGGAATCTGTCATTCACACTATGCACATTTCAGGGGCCAGGAAACAGTTTCTTGGCTTTCCAGTGCACATGCCTCCCCTCTAACCCCCACCTGCTCAAGGAGGGATGGAGATTGTTTTGATTGTCACCAGGGGTGGTAGAGGCTTAAAACAAATACCTGGGGGAGGCTAGACAGCTATACTATTCTATCCTAATAGATATATCTAGATAGGAGTTTGTTGCCTAAGAGAAAGGTTCCCTGGAGGAGAGCACAGAACAACCTGGGAACCTGTAATTGGGAAGACAGATGGGTTGTTGTTAGAGTGGAAATTGATTCGAAGAGTAGAATGTAACCCTGGCATATATACTCTTCAATTTTTCTCTAGCTGGGCTTTTTGTTTTGTTTGTTTGTTTTTTAATCAGTTCTGGATGTATAAGAGATGTGTGATTCCCTTTATTCTTTTTTACCTCTTTGGCAGAGGTACAGTACTTCTGTTCTTGTATGGTGTACTTGCCTTGTTGTAACCCTTTCCCTGAGGCATTCTCTGCATTTCTTTATTAGATTCCTACTAAACACTCCAGGCAACAAGAGGAAATCACTGATGCCAGGAATCACAGCCCCGAATACCCCTTATACTTCCTTATACAAAAAGAAGTTTACAATGACATGAGGGTATAGAATAACGAGATGATTAAAGACCTGGGATTTGGATTTAAGCAGACCTGGATTAAAGTCCCAGCTCTGGCTTTTGGTAGCGTGTGACTTTGGGCAATCTCTCGTTACCTGTCTGAGCTCAGTTTCTTCAAATATTAAAAGAATAGGGGTTGGGTGCTAATAATAGCCTACAGGTCATAAGACTGCTGTGAAGCTTATATGAGAAATGTATATAAAGTACTTTGCATACTGCCTGGAAAGTGGTAAGCACTCAATTGCTGTTAGTTGTTTTATTATTATTGTTAATACCTTTATTAATATTTTTCCATAAAAATTAATTTTAATCTCCTACATCATGATATGGGGGTGACATCATTCCTATCTTTATTGAAGAAAATCCCTCCCCTAATCAAAATGGCTATTTATCTTGTTTTTAAACATGTTAAATTATGACTCCTAAAGTTCTGGATCTAGTTTCCCCTCTCAATCAAATCTTTCCCCCTTCCATACCACTTATCTCTGTCTCCTTTAATTTTCTGACTGACACATTCTCCATGCCAATTGATCTAGAGAGCAGTTTCTAATATTTTCTACATAGTCTATTATTTTTATTTTCTATTATTTTCTTCATGAATGCTATAGTTGGAACCATATTTCAAGCCAATTTTCTTATTAGGGGAAATTTCAAACATTCAAACATAAAAGTAGTGAAATGGTATAATAGCCTCAATTACCCAACTTCAACAATTATCAACATCTGTTAATCTTGTTTCACCCATCTTCCTCACTCCTATTTAATTTTGGCCACAGTATTTTGAAGCAAATCCCCAGACATCATGTAATTACATATATAGTTGATGGAATATATCTAATTGATAAGGGTTTTTTCTTATAATTACAATGCCATCAATCTAACAACATTAATGATAATTCATTCCAGCCAATATTCAAATTTCTCTGATTGCCTCAAAAATATTTTTTAGCAGTATCTTTCTCAGCAGGCAAACTCTCATTATACCTGGAGACTCCCAGTGTGTTCTCAATAATGCTCATTGATGATGCTCTTCTGCTCTCTGGGTCTCAGTCTTTGGCTTTGGCCTGTTCATTGACTATCTCCATCTTCATGGACTTAAGCCTTTCCCATAAAACTGGACAGTGGAGAGGATGAGAGGAAGCATCTCTTTTGGGATTGGAAGGAGGGGAGAACATGAAGTCAGTGGAGAGAGAAACATGGAAAGAGTTGGAGATAGAAACCCTGAGAGAGATAGGAATATAGATCTTGGTTAAGAAAACTGTTGATTAAGAGGGATATTTAGCTTTGGCAGTTGAAGAAATTATGTTATATTCACACTGAAAGTAGAAACTGTTTAGTCCATTTATAAACCTCCAATTAACTTAATTTTGAGTAAGATGTGATGTGTGATAATAGCTGGGTCAAAAAAAACCCTCAACTTCAAAACAACAAAACACCTAAAAGCAAGTTTTCTTTCTTCCTTATTCTTCCCTCCCTCTCTCTCTCTCTCGTCCCTTTTTTCTTCTTTCTGGATGTTATTTATTTATTTGAGACAGAGAGAGAGAGAGAGAGCATGTGCACAAGCACAAGTGGGGAGAGGCAGAGGGAGAAGCAGTCTCCTCTCTGAGCAGGGAAGCAGTGCAGGGCTGATCCCAGAATCCTGGGATCACGACCTGAGCCCAAGGCAAATGCTTAACTGACTGAGCCACCTAGGTGCCCTGTAAGTTATTTTTCAGTAAAACCCAGACAAAAATTAAAAAAAACTGATAGCATCACTTGCTGAAGCCCTTGAATGTCCCATTTAGATATGTCACAGCCCTTTTAATTTTCTCCAGCAGTAGTTCTCAACTATGGCTACCCATTAGAATTACTAGGAGCTTTGTAAACTATTGATACTGGGCCTTGCCCCTAATCCCCAGGTTCTGATTTAGTCTGGGGTAGGTTTTAGGAATCAGCAGTTTTAAAAGCTTATTACATGATTCCAAATGTACCAGCATTAATGATGAATTTTTACTATTTATTTTTTATTATTTTTCACTATTTTTCTCCCAGTTTTAATATTGTAGTTTATTGTGAAGTCCTGTGTTGTTCCTCTTTGAATACACTTTCATAGATTCTGTAAGCTCAAATATATTATTAATTTACTTATTTTACTGTTAAAATTTTTTAAGTACAATTTTTTAAAAAAGATTTTATTTATTTATTCATGAGAGAGAGAGAGAGGCAGAGACACAGGCAGAGGGAGAAGCAGGCTCCACGCAGGGAGCCTGATGCGGGGACTCAATCCCGGGACTCCAGGGTCATGCCCTGGGCCGAAGGCAGGTGCTAAACCGCTGAGCCACCCAGGGATCCCCTTAAGTACAATTTTTTAAAAAATATTTATTCATGAGACACACACACACACACAGAGGCAGAGACATAGGCAGAGGGAGAAGCAGGCTCCCTGAGCCTGAAGTACAAGTTTTTAACCACGTTATGCTTTTGCTTTTTGTGGGCTATGCCGGGTCTCTTAAACATAATTTTATTAAATTACTCTTATGGGAAAATACATCCCATTTCAAACTGAAAACTTTTGTACAACTGGAACTCAGCTGGTTTTTAATTTAACACTGGCTGTGCTGTTTTACTTGCATAGTTTCACATAAACTAGTTTTCATACTCAATACCATTATAAGCTTTTTGAAGGAAGATTAGGTTTGTGTGCAAGTGATCAAACACCCAAAATAATAGCTGCTTAAACAAGAAAAACATTTATTTCTCATGTATAAACTGAGTGAGGGTCTGGCATGATTCTCCATGATGTTAGAGGCCTGGGATCCTTCTATTTTGCTTTTCTACCAAGTGAGGCTTCCATTTTAATGATTACTATGTAGTCTAAAATGAAGGCAAAAGCCCTATCCATGATGTTTATGTTGCAGCAACAGGAAGGAGGTAAGGCAAGGAAGGGGGGAGCTCCTTCCCTTTAAGGACATTTCCCAAAAGTAGAACAATTCACTTGCACTTATACCCAACTGGCCAAAACTTAGAACTTGGCTTCAAGGGAGGATGGGAAATGTAATCTTTATTCTGGTTGCCTGAAGCCCAGGCAAACATTGAGGGTTCTTCATAAGTAGAAGAAAAGATATTGAGGGATAGTTAGCAGTCCTTATCTAAAGAGTTATGGCCAAGTCTTCTACTTTTTTTTGCATACCTGATAGGCCTACTTCAGTTGCATATACAGTAGATATCCAAGAGGTAATTATCAATTCCAGTTAGTAGAGGTTATTTTCTATTATTTAAAAAAGTTACATATATGGTATTTTATCCACATAACTTACTGATATTGTGGCCTATCTTGGGGTTCTAAGTGCCATTTTATTAAATTGGTCCCATGAGGTAACTCATTTCAAGTTGGAGACTTCTTCCAATTAATAGTAGACTTGTAGATCTTAATTGGTTTATTTGTTTTAATATTGTTCACAACTCAGTGTTACGATTTTCTGTAAAATTCTTATAAAACTTTGTGTGTCTATTTTCCTGAGGGTAGAAGTTGGTTCAAAGTGTTCATCAGATTCCTTAGTAAATCTGCATCCCATAAAACATTAAGAATCGCTGGTGTAAAGTAAGATATAACGGGCAGTTTGATTTCTAGCTAGTAATTTTCCCAAGTTTTTACTTGTTATTATCATCTGTACTACAGTAATCTGTTTTTTTTTTAAAATATATCAACTTATATAAAATGTTTTAGTGGGGCTGAATATTCAAAGTTGTAATGATTTAATTGCTTGTTTTAAAAGTTTGGGTTTTTCTATTGGGACTATATCAAAGTAAAAAAGCTTTTGTACAATGAAGGAAACCATCAACAAAACAAAAAGACAGTCAAAAAGGAAGGGTGGAGGATATTTGCAAATGGTATGTCTTTTGAGGGGTTAGTATCCAAAATATATAAATAATGTATACAACTCAACACCAAAAAAAAAAAAAAAATACAATTGAAAAATGGACAGGGATCCCTGGGTAGTTCAGCGGTTAAGCATCTGCCTTTGGCCCAGGGAGTGATCCTGGAGTCCTGGGATTGAGTCCTACATAGGGCTCCCTGCATGGAGCCTGCTTCTCCCTCTGTCTTTGTGTCTGCCTCTCTCTCTCTCTCTCTCTCTCTCTCTCTGTGTGTGTGTGTGTGTGTGTGTGTGTGTGTGTCTTTCATGAATAAATAAATAAAATCTTTAAAAAATATGGACAGAAGACATGAACAGACATTTTCCCAAAGAAGACATATAGTCAACAGACACATGAAAAGATGCCCAACATCATTAATAATCAGGGAAATGCAAATCAAAATCACAATGAGATATCACCTCACATCTGTCAGAATGGCTAGAATCAAGAAGAAACAAATATTGGTGAGCATGTAGAGACAAAGAAACCCTTGTGCACTTTTGGTGGGAATGCAAACTGGGGAAGGTACTGTGGAAAGCAGTTATGGGGGTTCCTCAAAAAATTAAAAATAGAATTACCAAATGATTCAGTAATCCTACTATTATTTAGCGTTAGAAAACAAAAATGCTAATTTTAAAAGTTATATACATCATTGTGTTTATTGCAGCATTATATACAGTAGCCAGATGGGTATGGAAGCAACCCAATATTTATTCATAGATGAATGAATAAAGATGTGGTGAATGAATAAAGATGTGGTGAACATATGTAATGGAATATCACTCATCCAAAAAGAAGAATGAAATCTTGCCATTTGCAGCAACATGGATGGATCTAGAGGGTATAATGCTAAGTGAAATAAGTTAGTCAGAGAAAGACAAATGCCATATTTCACTCAAATGTGGAATGTAAGAAACAAAACAAATGAACAAAATAAAAAAGAGACAAAGAACACATACTCTTAAATATAAGGAACAAATTGGTGCTTGCCAGGAGGGACGGTGAGGGGATGGGTGAAACTGATGAAGGGGATTAAGAGTACACTTACCATGATGAGCATTGTACAGAATTGTTGAATCACTGTGTTGTACACCTGAAATTAATATACCATTCTATGTTAATTATACTGGAATTAAAAAAAAAAAGATTAAAAAAGTATATCTGGATTTTGGTCACAGTGAGGTCAACAACCAGCACATAGATCTTGGCAGATCAAGTTCATACCTGCAGTGCCCAGGTAGTAATCCCAAGCAGTGGTTTTGTTTATAGGCAGAATCAAGTCAGGGGCACTTTGTGACCAAGGAACTCAGCAGGGTATAAATCTCCCTGATTGTGATCCTCAAATGAGTTTTGCCTACTTTAGAGCTTGGTTTGCCATTGACCAGGAAAGGAGCTGAATCATAGCCCCAACCGCTGTGGAGATTATCTTCTGCCTCCATCTGACCAGGATGACTGACAATTCCTGGGAGCATTGTGGCCCAGTGGCACTCCAGCTGAAAAGGTTGGCAAGCAAAGCTGGTCATAACTTAGAACAAAACCACTATCAGGCATGGACTGTTCTTGTGCTACACATAGGCAGGAGGATTAATTCATAGCAAAGGCTAAGTGTAGCTCTCAGTCACTACCAACTGCAGAACCTATTCTGGAAATTGAGAGTAGCCTGGAGCAGTTCCTCCACCTCCCACTCAGGCAAGGAAGCTGAGACATAGAGCCACTTGCTGTGAAGAGCATCTTCTGTCCTCATCTCATTAGAGGGGCTGGAGACACTCCTGGAAGTTGTGTGGCCCAGTAGCACTTGAGCCAACAGGTGGGGAAGCAAAGCCAGTTAGTAGAACAAAGCCAGTGGCCCTATTCAGTCAGGGAACTTGGGGTCTGATCAGTTTAAGATAAGATAACAAACAAAATTTTACCAGCTGTAGAACGGCTTCTCCCACAGCACCCAGGCAGGGAATCTAATGTGTAGCCCTGCTTATCACAGAATACAGCCTATTTATCTGACCAAGGAACCTAACCACAGCATATGGGAAGCTGCAGCCCTCATGCAGTGGCACAGCCTGTGGCTTCCCCCATTTGTAGAGCAAAATCAGTCCCATCACCAGACCAGGGAATTTAGTGCACATTTTGGCTTGATTCTGATACCCAAGCAACAAGTTATACAGGCTCCAAGTCCCATCCTGCACCCCTGCCAGGGCAGAGAAGTTAATTCATAGCCCCATCCACTGCTGAATATAGTAGTCAGTCTCTATTATCTAGTAATCCTGATCAGAGAATCCAGGCAAGTGTGTAACCCTCCCTACTGCCTCACTTAGGTAGAAATCAAAGCCAGCAGTTTTATTTAACTGTTCTCAGGCCATGGCATATCCCTCATCCCTGTCTTCAGAGTTTCAATAGTTGCTTCACCTAAAAGTAGACTTAATAGTAGGCTTCACCTGTCTAAGCCCATTACTAGTAAACATACCTAGAAACTCAAACTGAGGTGACTGGTGAAGAATTGTCTCTATCAAGCAAACCTGTAACATCTGGTAGAGTCTGATTACTCAAATATGTAGATACCAGTGTATGGTATCAAGGATCATGAAACATTATATATAAATATGACGCACCAAAGGAATCTAGTAAAGTTGCTATAACTGACCTTAAAGAAATGGAGATATATGAACTGTCAGACAAGGAATTAAAAATGAACCTCCTAGGAAGTTTAGTGAGGTACAGGAAAGCATAGCCAGACAACAAAATGAAATCAGCAAAAACAATACAGGAATAAAATGATGAGTTTGACAAGAAAATCGCAGCCATGAAAAACAAAAGTGAAAAAACCCTAGAAATTCTAGAGTTGAAAAATACAATAGCCAAACTGAAGAATTCAATAGAGAGTTTCAAAATTCAAAAAGAATTCAAGTAGACTTGACTCTGCAGAAGAATAAGTGACCTGGATGATAGGACATTGGAAATTACCCAGAGGAGCAAAAAGAACAAAGAATGAAAAAGAGTGAAGAAAGCCAACAGCAATGATATAAAAGACACTTAAAAAAATGATATTTGCATTATGGGAATTCCAAAAGAGAAGAGAAAGAGAATGTGACATAAAGTGTATTTAAAGCAATAATGGCTAAAAACTTCCTAAACCTGGGGAGACAAATAGATATTTAGATCCATGAGGTCCAAAGAACTTCAACTAGGTTGAACATAAATAGGGCTATACTAAGACACATTATAATTAAATTGTCAAAAGTCAAAGAAAGAATTTTAAGAACAGCAAGAGAAGAGAGACATTCCATACAAGGAAGCCACCCAACCCCCACAAAACTATAGGTAGATTTTTCAACAGAACTTTTTAGGCCAGGGAGAATGGGATGACATTTTCAAAACACTGTAAGAAAGAATAACTGTCAGCCAAGAATTCTATATCCAGTGAAACTTTTCTTCAGAAGTGAAGAAGGGACAAAGACTTTCCTGAACAGACAAAAGTTGAGGGAGTTCATTACTACCAGACCTGCCTTACAAGAAACGCTAAAGGAAGTTTTTTGAATGGAAATAAAAGAACACTAATTAACATCATAAAAGCATAAAACGTAGTGTAAATTTCATGGGTAATAGTAAATATATAGTCATGGTTAGATTCTGAAATATAGTAATAGTGGTGCATAATTCACTTAAAACTCTAGCTTAAAAGTTAAAGAATGAATACAGTAAAAATAACCACAACTATAATATGTTATTAGTTAGACAATATAAAAATATGGAAATTGTAACAACAGTAACCTCAAATGTGAGACGTTAAAATGTAAAGTTTACAAATTCTACTGAAGTTGTTATCAGTCTAAAATAGGGTGCTGTAAGCCTAAAATATTTTGTATAAGCCTCCATGGTAACCATAAGGGAAAATCCTATAGTTATTTTTTTATTTTATTTTTTTAATTTTTAAAGATTTTATTTATTTACTCATGAGAGAGAGAGAGGCAGAGACACAGGCAGAGGGAGAAGCAGGCTCCATGCAGGGAGCCCAATGTGGGACTCAATCCCGGGTCTCTAGGATAAGGCCCTGGGCTGAAGGCAGCGCTAAACCGCTGAGCCAGCCAGGGATCCCAAGATACTGTAGTTATTACAGAAAAGAACATGATAAAGAAGTCAAAGTATATTGATACCAAAAGACATAAAAACACAAAAAAAGTAAGAGAAACAAAGATTGGAGGATCTATAAAACAACTAAAAAACAATGAACAAAATGATAATAGAAGGTTCTTACCTAAAAATGATTACTTAAACAAAAATGGATAAAATTCTCCCATTAGAAGACATTGAATAGCTGAATGGATAAAAAACAAGATCCAGAAATTTGCTGCTCACAAGAGACTCACTTAAGCCTCAAAAACAGAGACTGAGAGTGCAGGGATAAAAAAAATTTCAACTAAATGGTAACCAAAAAACAAACAAACAAACAAACAAACTCCAAACCCCAAAGCCTAAAAAATAGACTCTAAACTAAAATAGTAAAAAGACACAAAGCAGGTCATTATATAATGATAAAGGGGTCAGCACGTTAAGAACATACACCAATTGTAAATATTTATGTACCCAACATTGGAACACATAAATATATAAAACAAAAACTAATGGAGATAAAAGGAGAAATAAACAATAATACAGTAATAGTTGGGGACTTTAATATCTCATTGTCAATAATGGATAAATCATTGACACAGAAGATCAGATGTGGATTTGAACAATGTGGTAGATGAAATGGACCTAACAGACACATACAGAACATTCTATCCAACAATGCCAGAATATACATTCCTCTCAACTGCACATGGAACATTCTCTAGGATTGATCATATTTTAAACTCAAAAAAGTTTTAGCAAATTCAAGAAGATTGAAATAATACCAAGCATCTTCTCTGACTGCAGTGGCATGAAACCAGGAATCAATAATAAGATGAAACCTGGAAAATTCATGAACAAATGGAAATTATTTAACACTCCTCTGAACAACCAGTGGATCAGAGAATAAGTTAAAGGGGAAATAAAAATAGTTTTTTTTTTTGAGACAAATGAAAATAAAAACAACATACCAAAAGTTGTGGGATGCAGCAAAATCAGTCCTAAGAGGGAAGAAGCAATAAATGCCTATGTTCAGAAGCAAGGAAGATAGCAAATAACCAATATAACTTTACACCTTAAGGAACTAGAAAAAGAAGAACTGAGCTCAACGTTAACAGAAGAAAGAAGATAATTACAGCAGAAATATGGAGGGCCTGGGTGGTTCAGTTGGTTAAGCATCTAATTCTTGATTTCAGCTCAGGTCATGATCTTGGGCTCATGAGATCAAGCCCTCCCTCAGGCTCTGCACTGAGTGTGAAGTCTGCTAAAATTCTCTCTCTCCCTCTCTCTTTGTACACCCCCCAAACCACCTGCTCTTGCTCTCTCTTTCTAAAAAAAAAAAAAAAGAAAAGAAAGAAAGAAAAAAAAAGGATAAGGATTAGAGCAGAAATAAATGAAACAGAGAAGAAAAAAGATAGAAAAGATTACCCAAACTAAGAATTTGTTCTTTGAAAAGAAAAGAAAAGAAAAAAAAACCTGACAAATGCTTAGCTACACTAACCAAGAAAAAAAGAGAAAGAATTCAAATCAACAAAATTATAAATGAAAAAGGAGACATTACAACTGATACCACAGGGGATCCCTGGGTGGCTTGGCAGTTTAGCGCCTGCCTTCAGCCCAGGGCGTGATCCTGGAGTCCCGGGATCGAGTCCCACGTAGGGCTCCCTGCATGGAGCCTGCTTCTCCTTCTGCCTGTGTCTCTGCTTATATATATCTCTATATATATCTCTATATATATCTCTCATGAATAAATAAATAAAATCTTTTTTATAAAAACAACTGATACCACAGAAATCCAAAGGATCATAAGAGGCTACTATGAACAACAATATGCCAACAAACTGGACATCCCAGAAGAAATACAAAAATTCTAGAAACATACAACCCACCTAGACTGAATCAGGAAGAAATAGAAAATCTGAAAAGACCAATTACTAGTAAGGAGATTGAATCAGTAATCAAAAATCTCCAATGAAGATAAAGCCCAGGGTCTGGTGACTTAACTGGTAAATTTTATCAACTATTTAAAGAACACTCCCAAACTCATTTTATGAAGCCAGCATTGTCATGAACTGAAAACCCGAAAAATGCGCTATTAGAAAAGAACACCACAGGCCAGTTTGCTGGTAAGTACAGTTATAAAAATTCTCAATTAAATATTAGCAAACCAAATTCAGCATCACATTAAAAGGATCATACAAAGAAAATAAATAAAAAAATAAAAAATAAAAGGATCATACACTATGATCAACTGGGATTCATCCCTGGAATGCAAAGATGGCTTAACATATGCAAATTAATCAATGTGATATATCACATTAATAGAATGAAAGGAAAGAATCGTATGATTATCTCAGTAGATGCAGGAAAAGCATTTGACAAAATACAGCATCCTTTCTTGATTAAGATGTGATTTTATATACAGAAAATCCTAAAGACTCAACTGAAAACCCGTTGGATCTAAACAATGAATTCAATAAAGTTGCGGGGTACAGAATTAACATACAAAACTCAGTTGTCTTTCTATATACTAACAATGAGCTTTATGAAAAATTGGTACCATTTACAGTAGCATCAGAAATAATAAAATAGTAAATTTGACAAGGGAGATGAAAGACTGTACTTTGTAAACTATAAGACATTGATGAAAGCAATGGAAGAAAACACAAATGGAAACTTATCCTGTGTTCCATGGATTGGAAAATTAATATTATTAAAATCTCAATACTACCAAAAGCCATCTATAGATTTAATGCGATCCCTATCTAGATTCTTGTGGTGTTTTTTTTGTTTTGTTTTGTTTTTTTGTTTTTTTTGTTTGTTTGTTTTCCAGAAGTAGAAAAAACACTCCTAAAATTTATATGGAACCACAAAAGACTGAATACCTAAAGAAATTCTGAGAAAGGAGAACACTGCAGGAACCATTCACATATCCAGATTCTGAGCAATACTATTTTTTAAAAAAGATTTTATTCATTTATTCATGAGACAGAGAGAGAGAGAGAGAGAGAGAGAGAGAGAGAGGCAGAGACATAGGCAGAAAGGGAAGCAGGCTCCACGCAGGGAGCCTGACATGGGACTCCATCCCGGGTTTCCAGGATCAGGCTGTAGGCTGAAGACGGTGCTAAACTGCTGAGCCACTGGGGCTGCCCACTGAGGAATATTATTAAGCTATGGTTATCAAAATGGTACGGTAGTGGCATAAACAGCCTTTATACACAAGCCTGGGAGATGTCGTTGGTTTAAATGAAATTTAAAGTTTTATATTCCCTTTATTTCTAACCTAAGAGAACAAGAAAAATACACAAGAGATAATTAGAAAACAGTGAGTAGTTATTAAGTGACATACTATGTCAAACTATCACTATTTGAGTACAGAATTGATTAATATGAGCTGAAGTAATACATCTGTGATTCCTGAGAGAGTTGTTAAATTACTATTTAGGTATCTTCCCAGAATATTTATTTTATTTTATTGTTATTGTTATTTTTTGTGCAAAAAGGTGGTTTTATTAAAGCATGGGGACAGGACCCATGGGCAGGATGAGCTGCTCCAGACTACCTATTTGATTGAAGGTCAAATTCCTCTTGTCATATATTGTAAATTCCATTTGTAATTTTTATTTAAACCTTTCTTTCCCTTTTCCAATAATATAATCTTACCCTAACCATCCACCAAAGTAAACAGCACAGGATTTTTTGTAGTGTGCTGATGGCATTTTGAAAACAGCATGATGCTGTAATTGTAGTCCTTTGGACAAGAATTGCATGTATCCATCTTAGGATTTACCAGTCCAAGAGTAATGGAGTCGTTAGACTTTAAAACCAGTCTCAAAAACAGAATTATGTTTTTGGAGAAAGGAACTTAAGGGGGTGCCTGGATGGCTCAGTGTTAGAGCATCTGTCTTTGGCTCAGGTTGTGATCCGAGGATTCTGGAATCGAGTCCTGCATCAGGCTTCCCGCAGGGAGCCTGCTTCTTACTCTGCCTGTGTCTCTGCGTCTCTCTCTGTGTCTCTCACATATAATAAAATATTTTAAAAAATAAAAAGAATCTGAGAAAGGTAGGTGTGGATGTGTGTGTGTGTGTGTGTGTGTGTGTGTGTGTGTGTATACATACAGTGGTGGTAATAGTGAATTTCCCAGATAGGGAAGCAATTCTGAAGAGCTCTTTCCTAGTAACATTGAATAAGTGAGGAATTTTTTGTCTTTTAGCTTTTGGAATTGTATCACGGATGGACTGCTGGAACTAGCATCTGGTACCTAGGGAGTCAGATGCTATATTGCAAAACTCTTATTCACCAGGTTAGACCAGATCATAGTAAAATGCCACTCCAAAATCTGAATGGTTTAAATAACAAAGGAATATTTCTTGTTCCACTGCATGTCCACCACGGGTCACCAGAGGGCTTTGATTCACAACAATGTTGTCCTCATTCTGGGATCTAGATCGACAGAGCAGCCATCATCTAGATTACTGCTAGTCAAAATGGCAGAGGGGGAAAACAACTCTGTAGGATCTAACATCTGTATCAGTCTTTGGCTTAGAGTAACTCAAATCTACCTTGACAGTTTAGGATTTAATGAAGTTTTATAAGAAAAAAAAACTTTAAGATAAATATAGGATTTTATATTTAGAACTTCAAATTTTCTTGTCTAAAATGAGGGTGTGTGCAAAAAAGAAAAAAAAAAAAGTGAAGGCCCAATACGAATAAGCCAGTAGTGTTATATGACAGCCAAAACAGCTAGGGTGATTTTAGGTTCGAGTAATAACATCCGTAGCAAAACTAGTCTATAATGGTTCCATTATACTCCCCAATGGTTAGACCATTCCAGAAATATTATTCAGATTTGATACTATACTTAGATATTTATAAAGAAAAAGATGAGTTTAGATGAAGACAGGAGGGTCAAGGGCCATGAAAACTCTAATATGAGGGATGGTTGAAGAAACAAAGCTATTTTACCTGAAGAGAATAGAGAGGTGACATGCTGGCTACCTAAGAATGTGGAGAAGGGATTCAGCTTATTTCTATGTGTAACAGAGTTGAATGGAACCAATGAATGGAAACTGAAGGGAGGATTTCAACTCACTATTGAGACCATAGTAGTAAGTTGAACTGTTCAGCACTAGCACAGACTGTAGGGTGCCATTCCTCTCCCTGTGAGAGATTCTAGGCATGCTTTGTTACATAATATGATCCCATTTCATCTCTGATTCAATCTATTCTTGTGGTTGTATGTTCATACAGGTTGTATGTTCATACAGGCTATCTGAATCTTATTTAGAACTTTTTAAACTGATCTTTGAAAAAAATGTTGATAAATGATGGAATTTTTGAAACTCTCAAGATCATTAAATGACATATGTTGGAGTCATATTGATCTGTTCATATCCTAGCTCCTCCATTACAAACCTTGTGACCTTGGCAATTTAGTTAATCTCACTAAGACTAAATAGGTGCCTCTGTAAAATCAGATTAATAATATTGTGGAGAGGATTAAATTAAATGAGCTAATGCACAGAAAGAGCTTCTCACTGTATTTGGCACAGAGCATGTACCCAGAACATGGAGGCTACATTGTTATTAATCCTTTCTTTGGCTTTTGCTTTAGTAAGGCTAAGGTGGTGCTTTTAGATACTTAGTTCCATGGTTTCTCTTGAGTTACTTCAAGTTTCAGAGTCAAGTCAGGAAGATCATTGATTTTAATACTCCTCCATTTACCTTCCTCACACTCCAATGTTCTAGAGTTAGGTTTTCCAGTGATCTCTGCAACTGTCATTACTGGTAAAACCCATTATACTGCAGCATCTAATTATCTAACTGGTCTTTGAACACCTGCTTCTTTTGTTCAGTGCACACTTCAGATTTGCAGGCTATAGGCTTATGTGTATGGGCCACTCAAGTTTTTCCTCACATTTGAAAGTTGTTTAGTTTTTATTTTGCAATTATTTAGAAGGAGTCTCAGGTAATTAACTTGACCTTTCCATTAAGCTGATGTAGGAACAAGTTAGGGGCAGAGGGGCTAGGCAGGGAAAGATAAGGGAAAGGCCCAGAGTCAGGCTTCCAGGAATCTGTGGGCTCCCATAAACCCCAAGGACACCGAAAGGCCCCAGCTGTCAGGCTCCTACCCATCCCAAGGAAATAGAGATAAGATAGTAAAAATAAAAAAATAAACCTGGCCCCCTAGCTCCAAAATGTTAGGTAGTATCCCCCTTTAATGGCTACTAGGTTCACAGAAACTCCAGATGTAGAGAAATATTAGGGAGGAGATATTAACCAGAGAAAAGGGAACACCTTGTTTGTGCTCATGATATTTACAAGAAACATTTTGTTACAAGTCCACCATATTTGTTCTAAATATCTGCTCTCATATTGATAAGAAATTTACTAATTTTCCCAGTTTCCTAGAAAAGACAGACCATAAAAGCCCTCAGTGGGAACCCTGTGGGTACCCCTCTCACTTTTGAGAACTTTTTCTGTATCTCTGCTTAATAAACCTCTCTCTCTCTTTGCTCACTTTCTGTCCTCAGCGAGATTCAGAGATTCAGCCTTCGACTGTGTGAGACAGGAACCAAGATCTTTCGTATCAAAGCTACAGAAAATGTACAGAAATACCACCTAAACCTGTGGGGAAAATAGTCTTTAGGAACAATGACATTTGCCAGCATTGAAACTTGTGCTTTTCATTTTACCCTTGGCACTGACCAAAAGAATTATTACGGAGTGGAGTCTATTGGAAGCATCTATTTGGCTTTCAAAGTCCTGCATTAGGTTAAAATGTGAATAATCCTACTGTATGTATGTTCTGCTATGTGTATGTGTGTATGTATGTATGTATGTATGTGCTCTGCTACAAAAATCACAGGCTTGCATTCAACCTGTTCTGTTTTCTCACAGGTTCTGGTTAGGTGCCAACTTCTCTTTATTTTTCATTAGGTCCAAACTGATTACTTTATTGCTAAGGTTTGTAAGCAGTTAATTCTCTACAGGGACTGTGGGACCCAGGAAATTTAACAAGATCCCCTACCCTTGGACAAGCAGAGCAGGACTGACTCTATTTTGTGCTGCACCCGCCTTGTGCTGACCTGCTTATTGCTTAGGGTACTGCCCCGCCCTAGTCAAAGACCAGGGCACACCCTAACCGGAAATCTGGCTCAGTGATAGGCCAGTTCATATGGATACTGTAGGGTAAAATGTAATTCAGTCGGCCACCGGCCACCGGCCACCTGTGAGTGGACCAGCAAGACTGTGCAACTTTCTGCGTATCCCATTGGCCACTGGCCCCTATAAAGTTGCTAAGCCTCTTACTCTCGGGGTCCAAGTCCCTCCTCCGCTGTGTTGGGTATACTTGACCCAGGCTCTAGCTTGTAAATAAACCCTCGTGTGTTTGCATCGGTGTGGGCTCCTTGGTGGTTTCCCGGATTCGCGATCTTGGGCACAACAGGACTAGTGAACTTAACTACGCTGTGATATGGAGAGCCATGAGGCTTTTGGAATTTATGAATCCTATCAGTCAAATCTGGAAATAGTCATATAGCCCTTTGCCTGAAAACATATTATTGAGAATTCAGTTTATGGTTATTACTCTTCCCTAGTGCCAGTTTGATTGTAACTCAGTTAAAAAACTGCTCAGCAGTCATTGTGCGAGGAGAGTGCCCTTTAGAGTTACGTTGGCAAACACTCTGATGTTACATTTATAACCAAATGGAGGGGATCCCTGGGTGGTGCAGCGGTTTGGCGCCTGCCTTTGGCCCAGGGCGTGATCCTGGAGACCCGGGATCGAATCCCACATCGGGCTCCCGGTGCATGGAGCCTGCTTCTCCCTCTGCCTGTGTCTCTGCCTGTCTCTCTCTCTCTCTGTGACTATAATACATAAATAATAAATAAAATAAAAAAAAATCTTTTATAACCAAATGGAGCAAATGTTTCCATATATGTTTAGGTTTTTTTCCCCTCTTTGGAACAGTCCTCAAAGAGCATTTTGCATATGGCCTCCCCACTCATTCACCAACTTCCTTTTGACTAATTGGTGTTAAAGTGATAAAGGGAGCATGCTTCCAGTTTTGTTTTGTTCTTTTTTCTTTTTTTAGGAGAGGTTCATAATTTTGGCAGATGGGTTTCTTTAGGGTAATCTTAATTTTCCTTAAGAAAATTGTTAATCAGCTAATTTTTATAACAGGGTTGCACTAATTTCTAAAATGGGGGAACTATTAAGATAATTGAATTCTTTTTAATTTTTTTTAATAATAAATTTATTTTTTATTGGTGTTCAATTTGCCAACATACAGAATAACACCCAGTGCTCAGCCCATCAAGTGCCCCCCTCAGTGCCTGTCACCCATTCACATCCACCCCCCCCCCCCCCCCCCCCCCCCGCCCTTCCACCACCCCTAGTTCGTTTCCCAGAGTTAGGAGTCTTTATGTTCTGTCTCCCTTTCTGATATTTCCCACACATTTCTTCTCCCTTACCTTCTATTCCCTTTCACTATTATTTATATTCCCCAAATGAATGAGAACATATAATGTTTGTCCTTCTCCGATTGACTTACTTCACTCAGCATAATACCCTCCAGTTCCATCCACGTTGAAGCAAATGGTGGGTATTTGTCGTTTCTAATGGCTGAGTAATATTCCATTGTATATATAAACCACATCTTCTTTATCCATTCATCTTTCGATGGACACCGAGGCTCCTTCCACAGTTTGGCTATTGTGGCCATTGCTGATAGAAACATCGGGGTGCAGGTGTCCCAGCGTTTCATTGCATCTGAATCTTTGGGGTAAATCCCCAACAGTGCAATTGCTGGGTCGTAGGGCAGGTGTATTTTTAACTCTTTGAGGAACCTCCACACAGTTTTCCAGAGTGGCTGCACCAGTTCACATTCCCACCAACAGTGTAAGAGGGTTCCCTTTTCTCCGCATCCTCCCCAACATTAGTGGTTTCCTGCCTTGTTAATTTTCCCCATTCTCACTGGTGTGAGGTGGTATCTCATTGTAGTTTTGATTTGTATTTCCCTGATGGCAAGTGATGCAGAGCATTTTCTCATGTGCATGTTGGCCATGTCTATGTCTTCCTTTGTGAGATTTCTGTTCATGTCTTTTGCCCATTTCATGATTGGATTGTTTGTTTCTTTGGTGTTGAGTTTAATAAGTTCTAATTGAATTCTTTAACTCTGTATAGGCACTAATACACAAGAGTGAATTGCTAGATAAATAAATTCAGGTAACTTAATATTAGTAACTTTCACATGAAAGTTATTTAAAGCATTAGGCCTCTCTACTTTTCCATTTATAAAATGAGGCTGATAATAGTACTATCTTATAAAACTGTTTTGAAGTTCAAGGAGATTGTGTATTAAGCATTTAACCCAGTGCCTATGTCATTGTGAATAAATATTTGATTGTCCAAAGCTTGTGAGATTGGAAGTGCATTGGTTCCTGCACTTTACTGTGGGGTAACTGAAGTTCCCAGAAGATTAACAGGGACTTCAAGGCCCTATGGCTCATATATGGTCCAGGGTGGGATTCCAATATGATATTCTTAAATTCTAGTCTAGTCTATATGAAAGTCCAGGGGAATTAATGAGATGGATTATTCAATATAGTTTTAAGCAGTGTTTCTTAATCTTTACTGCTCACCTGAATTACCTGTAAAACTGTAGAGTCAGGTAGATGCATTGGTTGCAACAATGGAGACGCTTGATCCAGTAGATCTGGAATTTGTGATTATAAACTTCCTTGATGCTTTTGATGTGCTGCCTGCCTCTCTGTCATTCTAATTTTTTATATTTCTGGAACCCCTTTTGGATGTTTGTTGAAACTTTTCCCTTCTACACTTCAATTGACCTTCACCTTTTTCCTTCTTCAAATCTCTGTGCTGCATTGTGGGAAATTTCTTTATTAAATCTCCTTTCAGTTCTACTTCTACTAATTCACCCATATGTCGACTTTTTTTTTTCATGATTGCACTTTTTACTATAATCTTTTTGTGCCTAAATCTCTGTCTTGTTTTATGGATGCTAATCTTCCTTTGTTTTTATATTTTAAAATAATTGTTTATCAAACAGATGAAGTTATAGATCAAATGAATACTTTTAAAGGTGAAATAATTCTATAAAGTTTGTAATTAAAATCAGGAGTCTTCTGTTATGCTCCTCTCCACCTCTTGTTCCTGCTTCCGAGTAGCAACTATTTTCCAATCTTTTAGATGATTCTGTTACTTATTTCTATATTTCTAAATAACATGTTTATGTTGCTCTCTTTTAATTTTATATATTCTATGCAGCCTTTCTCTGTGGAATATGAAAAAGGTGAGGGTTCTGCTTTCTTAATTCCTTCCAGTAACATAAAATTTAGTGTTTTATGTAAAGCTTATTCATTCCTGAATCATTTACTGTGTCTCATTCCTTCATTTTACTTTTTATTTTCTCCAGAGTTAATACATGCTTTTGAGGAGAGGTTGGTTATTTTTCTACCTTCTTGTCTTGAATTCATCCCTGTATTTATTCACCCAAGTTTATTAGTGAACTCTTAGTAATCCAATGATAACAGATTAAGAATCTGTGTTTCTTGGAGATATTCCTCCTAGATCTCCTGTTACAATCTGGATTTGATTGCCCTCTAATACTGCTACACAGCTGTCTTCCCAGGATTTCCTGTGTTGATTCTCTTATTTCCTGGATCCCATGTGTTCCTTTTTCAATTTTTTTCTGGTTTCCTTTTTGTTTTGCTGAATTACATCCTCTAGTAGCCTGAGAGGGTATGTGCAAAGTAAAATTTTTGAAAAAAAAAATGTATGTCTGGAAATATATTCCAGGCTTACATTCAGGTATAGAATTCTAGATTTGAAATAATGTCCCTCATAATTTGAAGTACTAATTTATGTTTTTAAAGTTTTTAGTCTTAACTGGGAAGTTGGAAACCATTATTATCTCTAACTTTTTTATATACTTTTTTTTCTTTGTAAACTTTTGGGACTTTTCGTAATCCGTAGTTCTCAAAACCCAGTTTGATATATTTTCTATGGGCAATTTTTAGTCTTTGTGCTATATACAAAGTAGGCCCATTCCATGTGGAAAATAATGTCCTTTTGAGAAAGTTTCTTATGTTATTTCTTTGACAGTCACCTTCTCTCCATTCTCTCTGTTCTCTTTTTTTCTGGGCCATTTGGTCTGATCCTTTAGGTAATTTCTTTTCTCTTATATTGTCTATATATCAGTATTTTTCTTCTATTTTCTGGGAGAATTCCTCCTAGCTTTATCTTCTAACCCTTCTAAAATCCTATTTCTGTGATATTTGAAAGTGCTCTTTTAAAACATTTTCTGAATGTTTCTTGTTACAACATTTTATTCTTATTTCATATATGCAATGTATTGTTCTATATATCAGAGGACGTTAACCATAGAACATTTTTTTAAGTTTTCTGCCTGCTGCATTGTCTGTTTTCCATATATTTTTTCTCATTTGTTTTTGTTGGTGTTTCATATGATAAACTTTATCCTGTGTTACAGGCTGTTTGTTGATAATTTACTGAAAGATAGTAACTAGTTCCATAGACAGGGAGTGGGCTTGTCAAAGTATGCTTCATTGTAGAATTATCAGGCAAGGGCCTGGTCATTTTTTTCAAGTACTTTTTCTTTGAACGTTAGTATTAAGAGGAATTTTAGTAAGACATTTTCTTTGGATTGGTTTGTTATCCCAAAGAAGAATCCTCTAATTTCCTGACCTAGAGATATAACAGTTGATTTTTGTCTTGTTTTTGTTTTGTTGTTTTGTTTTTTAGGGAGGGAAGGGCAGAAGGAGAAGGAGACAGAGAATCTTAAGTAGGCTCCATGTCCAGTGCATAGCCCAACACAGGGCTTAATCTCACAATCCTGAGATTATGACCTGAGCCAAAATCAAGAGATCCGTAACTGATTGAGCCACCCAAGTGCCCTGATAAAACCTAGTTTTTAATGATTATAAGCAAAACTGGGGAATAGATTTTTACTTAACCTACTATTTTCAGTATGGAACTGCTGCCTTTAGCTGTGCCTTATGTCTCTGAATCTATAGTCTTTTAATTACAATCTATTTATAAAATCAGTCTTCACACTTGTAAGTAATTAGCTTTTGCTTTATCCAGTATGTTTTCAGTGTTCACTCTTTATCTGCTTTCTAGCTTCCAAAAATCTTAATGTGAATCATTTGCTGTCCTCTCTTCTCTCTCTCTCTTTTCTTTATTCTTGTGGATTTATCTTTTTCGGATATGAAATTTTTATTTTTAGTGGAATTTTTTTTAAAGAGATGGAAGAAAGCTAAAATCATGTGTTTAATCCACTATGTTTAACTAGAACCATTTCATTATTATTTTGAAGAATTTAATAGATATTTTCAAATTGCCATGTTAACTATACCTCTTTGAATATGAACTGTCCTCTTTAGTTTGACTACCTTTGTCGTGATTAACTTTCTCATATTTGCAGTTTTTGTTTAAATACGTATTATTTTCTGTGGCTTTATCCTGTCCCACTGCTCCCCATGGTCATCTTTCCTCTCCCCACCCCCCCGTCACTATCCACTGCAGTGAATAGTGAATATGATGTTTGCTAGGCTCTTCCTTCCCTATTCAGATATTTGTTTTGTTCACCATAATACAGTTGGGTAGGTTAGGATTGCAATTGTCAGACTTGATGGCTGCAAAAGGGACGGGAACAGAACTTTCTTCCCCTTTTCCCTCTTTTTCTCTCTCCAGTTCTGCTTCCTAGGATCTTTCTTCATCTCTGATCTTTGCTCTTCTGCTGACCTCAGTGCTAAGTCAGAGCACAGCTGCAAGCAACAGGGATTGTGAATGCAAAGGTAACGTGAGAAACTTGAATATGTGCCACTGGGCCCAGTGCTATGGCCACATTCCTTCCCTATCCACCAATCACACCTCAATCCCAAAGGTTTGGTACTCTTAGAAAAGTTTTAAGGACCTTTACTGTGTAAGTGGATTAGTCTTCCTTTGGTGGACTCAGAGCTATCTTCAAATATCTTGGGTTTTCCCGTCAGGGTCTAAGTAAAAAGAAAGGAGAGAGGACATAGGAAAGGAGTTTTTGTTGGTTTTATCTTAAGCTTGATTTTGTGCTTATTAGCAGTAAAGAAAAATTCTGAAAACTAAAATTAGTGGTAAAACTGACAGATAATTTTGTATTCATCAGATGGTCAGAGTAGAAAGAAATTGGTCAAAAATTACAAGTGATGGGTATAGAAGCAGAAGGAGGCAGGGCAGATTAATCCTAGGATTTCTTTGCAGAAACAGTGTCTGCTTATAAAGCTTCCTCTTTTTTCCTTTATCTCTCCATATTCTTCTTTTTCTCAAATTTTAAATAATCCAGAGAGGAGATTCTAGAACCTTACTATCTTTTTCTGATTCCTGGTTTATTAGGTATATAAACTTGAACAAAGTTATAATAATTACAACATGTGATACATGTAAGCCTGGACAAATAGATGAGTAGAAGAAAAGGGATTCCAGAACACTCAAGTGATTTATGACAAAATAGTGCAATTCAGTACTTGGCTATCTCAGTTTCTTCATATACAGAATAGGAACTGTCCTTGTGAGTGCTGTGAGGATTAAATGAATTAATACAAATGTGCTTAGAATAGGGCCTGGCATGTAATAAATTCTTAATAAGATGTAGCTATTATTTTTATCTTTATTTCAATAAAACTTTCCCTAGTACCAGGTCTTAATCACCTTCCTCTGGAATTTCACAATCCTTATTCTGCACCACTTCTTTTGGAACTTAATTATTTGTTGTCTTGCTTTGCTACCAAATTATTTTTCATGAATTAGTTGTGCATTTCCAGCTATTGTAAGCTCTTTGAAGACAGAGACCATAAAGAATGCATGCAGCTTGTTTTAGGGCTTCGAGGATGCTTGTCAAGTGGTCTGCTTTTAACTTTCAAAGACATTTTGTAGTAGCAGTTCTGTATTTTGCAATCCTAAATGGTATCAGAAACACTTGCTATTTTTACTATTTTAGTAAGTAGCCCTGGATTTTATGAGTTTTTAGGATTATATCTGACAGAATCCATACAGAAATAAACACACTGCAAGGAAGTATAGAAATTTGTGGTTCTTCACCTCTCTTTCACCTCTAGGGCCTCTAAAGAAGACAGGAAAGAGTTTATGATTTTTCTCATTTATGAGTGAGTAAAATTTTCTCATCCATTTTGTTCTTTAGGGCCTATTTGGTTTATGCATTTTATGTGACAGCCTAAAACTACAAGAATTGTCTTTTTCTCCTCTCTCTCTTTCTTCATTTTCACATTGCATTTGGGCGCTCTTAGAAAATCTGTTTTTTTTTTTTTCAAGGTATTTCTGCTTTCCCAAGAAAGGATTCATGTTTATCTGTTACCTGCAAGGTGGCATATTGCCCTTATTCCTGTTTCAGACTAGTCTTATGGTACTTTCATTCCTGAAAGGTGGCCAAAAATTGCTGTGCTGAAATGATCATTTGTGAATACAGTAACTCTCAGGAGGCATAAATTAATATCCTGTTCTCACTGTGTTTTTTATTAACTGTTAGAGTTATTCTACTGCCAGGCCCTGACTTGGTGCCCAGTGCTAACAACTGTCTTTAAAGGCTTATGAATAGGGTCATAAACACTATTTACATTAGTAGCAACACGTACTTTTAGTATTTCCACCACTCCCTCTCCCTCTGGCTCACTGTCACATGCACAGGCATTTTGTGATGAGTGCATGGTTATGCTGCACCTTTTTTCTATTTTTTTGGTTCACATGTGCATAAATTCATTTTTTAAACTTTATTTTTCATAATCAAGTTACTCTTGTATCCTGGCCTCTAGTCTTCAAATAACACGAACCTTTCCAGATTATATGCTCTAAGGTTTTTTTCCTTCTTTTTAACTAATGCCCAAAATAATAAACCATCAGGTTATGATGCAAGCAACCAGAAAGCTGAACCATTGCTTAATGTGCTGAAGTTTAACTGTAGCAGCACCCTGTCATAGACATAACAAAACCATGGAGCACTCTTTAGTTCAGTAGCAAATTTGATATTCATTTCCTGGGTGGCTGAGAATATTCAATCTCAACTTCACCTCAAAGAAATGTGAAAATAAAAGTTGGAAAGGTAACTCCTCTTTGTTTTTCTCCAGTTTTGCTTGTGAGGCTGGATAGTTGAAAAAGAGATCATTCTTCCTATTTCAAGATGTAAACCTGATCATGTTATAATGTATATTAGAAGAGACATCTAGAAAAGAAGCAATATGGTGCAAGGGTTGATTTGATGGTGACCAGCTTTCTTGTAAAACTATATGGTAATATGCAGTTGATATCATTCAGATTGTTTTCAAGCTTATCTTTAGGACAGGGATTGAATTCAGTTCAAGCCGATGGATGAATATTCACTCATTCAACATACCAGACACTGTTAAGTGATGAAGTCAAAATAACGATGGCAAGGATTATAGTTGAAAGAGTCTGTCTACAAAAGACATGTGGCAAAGAACTATAAAAATTTGTGGGTTTTTGATCTTCATGTAAGGATAAGTGAAAACAGGGAAGATTGTCGATTATGTACTTAATTTTTTTCTCAGCTTCATTTTACATATGTTGTTTAGCTATGCATTTTATATTCTCTGAGTCTAAGAATGCTTTTTATGTTTAAGTAATAGTGCTGACAAGAACTACTCACAAACCTGGTAAATCCTATAGAAGCAGTTTTGAGTAATGCTTAAATGCACTGGATTTGGAAGTAGACAGAGCTATGCTATTTCTTTGCAGTAGGAACTTGGTCAAGTTCTCTATGGATCTCAATTTCTTTGTAAAATGTGGATAATAGTGACACCAACATGATATTATTAGTGTATTAAATGAAATAATGCATGTGACGCCTGGATGGCTCAGCGGTTAAGGTCTACTTTTGGTTCAGGGTGTGATCCCGGAGTTCAAGGATTGAGTCCCCCCATATCAGCCTCCCCGAGGGGACCCTGCTTCTACCTCTGCTTATGTCTCTGCCTCTCTTTCTCTCAGTGTCTCTTGTGAATAAGTAAATAAAATCTTTTAAAAAATGAAATAATGCATGACAGTTTAGTATAATGCCTGGAACATAGGAAGCACTTAATAAGAGTCAGCTGTTATTATCCAATTACTTTTGTTCTCTTATGAGTCTCTTAGCAAAGGAATATCATGCTAGACTCCCTTATTCCAACTTCTCCGAACATTTTTTTTTTTGCTCAGAATAGAGAAATTAGAATATATTGTTTTAACCATTACTTTGATATCATACTGATAGAAGATAGCAAACACTCTGTTGGCTAGTTTGGGTAGCCTCTTCTAGACATTGCTAGAGAAACAACTAATGTTTCACTTCTTATGTCCATTTAGTAAGTGTTTTAAGGGTTGTTTAAATTTCTTGCTTATAGCAGTATGTTATTTCCAGTAAACCCAGTTTATAGCAAGTGGGTTTATAGCAAGATAGTTCCCATTTGCTATAGGAAAGATTAACCAGTGGGTACGAATCTCTTGTTTTTGACATCATTGGTTCTGTCTCTAATCAAAGACGGCTAGGATCATACCTCACCATAATGAGAGTAAGAGACTGAGTTTGGAGGATAAAATTAACTATTGTACTTGTTGCATGATGGGCTTTGTTGGGGCTTGTAAATGAGAAAGGATTGATGGAATAAAAGAATAGATTCAAATAGGAAAACTTAGGGCATTTTCTTCTGGGTCTAATACCTTTTCCATATGCTAACATTTGTAGACTTTTATATGTGTATAAGGTATGAACAAGGAGATTCCATTTTTCATTTTGTTTTGTTAGTGCATTTTAACTACTACAGACTCTTCCTCATGAGACCATGTCCCTGAAATAAATTTTACTTCATCAAAATGAACCTTCTCTTCAGAATTTCTCTGATGGCTCCTCTTGCTTTTAATAGTCAGTGGCAAAAAAACCCTTATAATTTCTTTGCCAATATTTTCTGCATTCTGGAACTATTTGAGTGAACACAACATTTCATTTTTTTTCAGAAATCAAAAGTTTCTTATTAAAGTTTTTACTTGAAATTCACATATAGTTTAATAAAGTTTCCAAGTTTGACGCGAAACTAATAGTGCACTAAGAATAAGGAATGACTGGGGTGCCTGGGTGGCTCAATCAGTTAAGCATCTGCCCTCCGCTCAGCTCATGATCCCCAGGTCCTGAGATTGATCCTGAGATTGCTTCTCCCTCTGCCCCTCTCCTCACTTGTTCTCTCTCCCTCTCTGTTTCTCTCAAATAAATAAAAAAAAAATCTTTTTTAAAAAAAGAATAAGGAATGATTGATATGTTTTAATTGACCTTTGGCAGTAAGTGACTGTAAAGCACCATCTAGCACATTCAAAATCTTCAGGCATGACTGCCCAGTACTCCACCTAACATAGCCTCTCATTTGTTCTCTTATTAAATCTCTTAGAATCTCCAGTGGAAGAGATTGTGTCACAGTCTCCTTTACTGTGTTAAATTCTAGCATCTTAAAATTCATGCAATTTTTAAAAAGAAAAGCAGATAGCACTCTTATAAATGTAAATGTATGTTTTGACATTTGCTGAAAATTGAAGCCATTTTGTATTCTGTTGGTTGTCTTATTCATGTGTTAGTTGTTAATAATGATACAGATAGCTGATGCTGCATATGATGTCACTGTACACAACAGAAGTTGTATCCAAAGAAGTTATGCAACAAATCACATAGCAGTGATTTGAAATCTTTTTGAGTACAAGGACGATTTTTTAAAAAGATTTTATTTTTTAAGCAATCTCTACGTCCAATGTGGGGCTTGAACATACAACCCTGAGATCAAGAGTCGTATGCTTTACCATCTGAGGCAGCCAGGTGCCCAAGGACTGCTTTTGAATGTCAAAATGTCATTCCTGTCCCTGCTGGACACATGCATATATACATACATAATACTGGTTTCACTTTTACTCTCTGTAATTTAAGAAAATCCATAGTGGAAAACAGTTATTGTGACTGTAATAAAGCTTTTTAGTGAATATTTTATTATTTTATTAAATACAATAGCATCTTTGTACATCTGAAAAGTAATAATACATGTGAGAGAAATCTTTTCTATGTAGAAAATTAAGAAATGTGTCCTGTTTATCATTTAAAGTCATTTAGTGAGAATATTGGTGGTATTTTACCCATAAAAACCCCTCATTTGTTATGAATACTTTTGGATCTAATTAAAGATAAAAATGATAAGGATTGGTATGCTGTTAAAAAAAAAAAGATTGGTATGGTCTTAATTTTATTTTTCACTTCTTGTCTATAGCCCACAAGAAGGGTCCCATTAGGGGATGCCTGAGTAGCTCAGTGGTTGAGCATCTGCCTTCGTCTCAGGGCGTGATCCTAAAATCCCAGGATCAAGTCCCACATTGGGCTCCCTGCATGGAGCCTGCTTCTCCCTCTGCCTATGTCTCTGCCTCTCTATTTCTCTGTCTCTCTTATGAATAAATAAATAAAATCTTTAAAAACAAAACAAAAAAAAGGGTCCAGCTAGAACAAAGCAGTCACCCAAGATGATAAAGCATAATAAATTTGGATGCTTCATACTAGTTCTGAGCCTCAGACCATGCTGCTTATGATTAAATCAGAAAATATTTGCAAATTAACAGCAGAAAAACCTTTTTTTTTCTCTCTGCATACACCTTTATAGTGCACCAAAATTTTCTGGTTCATGGGTCTTATTTAATTTAAAAGAAAAAATATAATCTATAGCATATACCATTTCATGGAGGAAGAGCTAAAAGCAAAACAATCCATTAACAAAAAAGTATTTATGAGAGTGTCTGCCCTGTGACTGGGAAGAAATCATTGGTTTATTTCATCCATTACCAGATGTTATCTATTGGCTTTTAGTGAGTAAAGAATGCCAATTTCTGTGAATGCAGACAAGAATTTTTATATTGCTGAGCTGCATTCAAACTTAGAAAGTTGACCTAGCTTCTATAGAAATAGATTGCTCTTTGATAGATATTTTCCTTTGGCTAACCATAAAAGCACTGTTGTTTTCAATCATTTTTGTATTTATAAAGGACAAGCTGATTTGTATCTTTTGGGGGCTGGTGAATATTTTTTCTGCCCATATGAAGAGCTGATCAAATAGTTGCACATATGGTTCAGTATCTCTATTAGATTATGGGGAATAGGAATGTGGAATTAGAACATTGGAAATTGATATGCTAAAGGTACCATGAGATTGTTTGTCTTAATATGGCACTAAGACACTAAGAGAGAAAATTCCTCCTTCATACCCTAGGAGGCCTGACTGTTTCTGTATATATAGATGGATACATGGAGATTCACTTTGGAATTAGAATATAGTCATATCTCAGTGAGGTTACTCAGTAGAATATCTACTTTGGGTAGGTGATATTTCTGGTTTTCACAGTAGTCAAACTGGGGTATGTGTGCATTGTTCAAATAAAATACAAGTCTCTAAAGGACTATTTCCCTTGCTGCAGAAACTTTCTATGTACTTCTGATGTTAGCAGTATTTTATTGGGAAAGATTGGTATCACAACTCTCTAGTATGAACTTTAATACAAAATATGTCTAAAATACTTTGATTAATCATGAATCACAGGCCTTTCTTGGGCATTTACTATGTTCATGGCATTGCAGTTGATGATGAATATACACTTATCTGTGGTGTGATGAATGTGGAGTTTAATTAATGGACTCTTTTTCATCCTCTTAGTTTAGCTGTCAGTCATACCCCATTTGGCATTTACAGCTTGGTCACTTATTACTGTAGTGTCGTAAACAGCACATGCCAGATTTGTAGCTTCTAACTTCAAAAAGTTCCATGTGGAGCAAGATAGAGACTGAGAAGGAGATGCCAACAGAATAAACAGGTTTCTTGGCCTGTTTCCAGACTGGGTAAAAGATCCTTTGAATTGGCAGAGGGAAGGAGCATTTGTTCAGGAAGAGGAATATTAGACATAGTGCAGTAACCTTGTGCTGTACTCTTAGCATCCCAGTAGGGGTGAGGCTGGTAACATTTCCCTTGAGATTTTTCAGGCATTCAAGAGTAGAGGAAATGTGTGTTCTACTTTCCCTTTCTGAAACTTTGGAGGTGGCAGTCTCACTATTGTGTCTTATGCTATATTTGTATAGGTGAGTGGGATAGAGATGGTGGCCTATATATGTGCCAAATGACTACTGTAGTGTGGTTGATATTATAGAAGTTAAGAAGAAAGAGAGGTTGCCTTGGCCTGGGTTTGTTGAGGAAAGCTGAAGTATTTTCTTGCCTTCCCAAGTTCATATGAGGAACACAATATTATGTTGACTTGTTAGAATTTATAAAATCTTAATTATTCTCAGAATATGAGCAGTAATAATCTTGGCTTCTCACTTCTTAACCCACAAAGATAGTAAAATATCTATTTCTTATGGACTTGAGAATAGATAGAGCAAACAAACTTTTTTTCTTACCTGTTGGGTGCTCTTTATTTCTTCAATTATTAAACTACTCCAGACGTGATGATTAATACTTTTCTTTTTTCTTCCTCCCCTCAAAAATCCTGAGGTAGCAGGAGTTCTGATCAAGTTGTACTTATCTAATATGCGATATAGAAGAGTAACAATAGCCTCTAATAGAACAAATTCTAGCCATTCCATCTTGGAAATAAACCTAGATCCTGATAATCACTTAGATCATAGGGCACACATATGCCTTGTGGAGTTTTGTTCCTCTCATAAGTTACATTTTTTTTCCAGATGTTCTTCAGTCTCAAAAAACATAGAACAGCTACAGAAAAGGTACCACTGCCATAAATTTTGCCTACCCCAGGAAATCTCCAGGTAAGAGCCTCCTTATATCCAATTTTCATTCTAAGAGTAAAGTAATAAACTAAATTAGAGCAAGACAATGTAACCCTTCCTTACTTTTTATCCCATGCAGTTTGACTTTGGAGGGACTTAGAAAAGCAGTAAAAATATTGCCATAACCATGAATTGCACCATGTGAACTGGAAATAATGACTATAGTGTTTACAAAAGCCCTTGAGAGATGATGCTTAGATTTAGTTACAGATCTTTTATATTAAACTTAAGTCCTTCAAAAACTATCAGTTATTTAGTGGATATGAAGGATAATACAAAGTTGTATAATGTAAAATCTGAATATGGAATTTACATCATAAAACTATAATTACATCTGGCCCTTTTGTCTTTTCTATAAGAAATGACCTTTTCTGGCAGTTCTATTCCTGGCAAAGTTACAGTTAGAAGTGTGACCTTTAACCCTAAGTAAGCAATTATATAACTACTTAATAGTAATAACTTTACCATCTGCAGTCCACACTAAATTAAAAGATACCTGATCCTCAATTTTGGCATATGGCTCCAAGTTCTGCCTTTCTTTTCCTAGTTCAGTAATGAATGATCATTTCTATCTTGGTGATTCCTACTGTCAGCTTGATGGATGGAAAAACAGAACACTAAATGTAGCCCCATTTATTCTGAACTGATTAGCTCCACCCAGCTTTGTTCCCATCTTACAGAACTTGGTTCTAAGATTATCCAGGCTTTTATGTTTCTTCATCCCATTTTGGTCCAGTAAATAGATAGACCATTTGTACTAATTTTCCATGGTGAGGTTTTCTAGTCTTGAGTGAAATTCCATTGGAATCTGGAGGGAAAGGGGGACAATGAAAGGGCAAAAAGCTTTTTTGTGGACATAGATTGCTTTCCCTGTCTCCATGGAGAGACAAAGCTATCCCTTGATGGGTGTTAAACTAATGTAAGAGTTCAACCCAGACGTGGATATGAGGAAAGCATTTGCTTTTGTTCCACGGTGTAGCAGGCTTTTAGCAGAGTAGAAAAAAATCAATCATATTTACTGACAGTCTAAACACCTTTTTAATGTATTGCTCATTGTTGGTGCTGAAGAGGGAGGGAAGCAGAATTGAGATGTTGGCAATAAGGCCTTTTTTTTTTTTTTCCAATTCCACAGATGTTTTGGACTGAGTGTCTGTCTCTACTTTAAGGCTTTTAAAAAATACCCTCTGTCATCTTGTTATAATAGTTATACATGAAGTATTTGAATTCCACCTTTTTCCCCTTGGTCTTCTAAGTGCCTGGTTTACTTTCCTCTTCATATTCTGTTTTTTAAATTTAATTCTTCCCAATTCTCCATCTTTCCATATCCTGCATCTTTCCATACCAGGGCATCTACTTTGCTGGATTTAAATGATTTGAACTTCTTATCAAGTTGTAATCATCCCTTGGGTCTTTGGCCTATCTTGTGAGGTATCCTATACTCTTCAGTATAAAATAAAGGGTGGGAGTCATGGAATCTGTGACTTGCTGTTTCTGGCAACTCTGCCTTAGAACTGTATTCATGGGAATTTAAGAACCTGCTCTGTGGAGGTTACCTGGCTGCCTAACTACATTACTGTGGAAGATTCTCATTAGAAATGAGCTGTTAGTGGAGAAATATCCTTAATTCATAATGTAGAGTGAATCTGCACCCAGCCAAAATATGATTATGGGAACATTTGTAAAGGTTGTGTGACTTACAAAATAAATTTCCTAAATATTTTTAAAAACTTACAGGACTTGGATTCATTTGTAGTTCATAAGCATGATGATCTAGGATATTCATGCTGTTGTGTGGTGACATGTACTTCCCTCAAATCTTGCTACAACCTTGGCACATTACCTGTCTAACATGAAGAAAAAAAGGAAGGAAAAAAATAAAGTAAAACTTATAGGGCTTGAGTGTGCTTGAAATTTATATATATATATATATATATATATATATATATATATATATATATAATAATTTCCTTTTTCCATAAATATAAATATATATATATACACACACATACTGTAATTTATAAATCATATGTATAGATACACTATCCCTGTGGTACATACTTTGTGTGTATATATGCTATCAATATATATGTTATCTATTATACTATATTTATATAGTATATACTATATATAAGTACTATATATGTATAGACACATTACCCTAAATATACTATGTAGTTACACATATATACATATTTACTGTATACATTATAAATATATGGTGTAATATATATTATATATATATATATGATAATTTCCTTCTTCTAGGTGTCTCTAAGGAAATGATTATTTCCTTCCAGGTCAGCCTTGAAAGTAGAGGTAGTAAATGGTCACTAATGGGGTGATTAATTTGTATGAATCTATAAACATCTCCCTCAGACCCATCATGGAACCTCAATTTCTTTTTTAAAGATTTTATTTATTTATTCATGAATGACACAGAGAGGGAGAGACAAAGGCAGAGGGAGAAGCAGGCTCCATGCAGGAAGCGCAATGTGGGACTCAACCCCAGGACTCCAGGATCATGTCCTGGGCCAAAGGCAGATGCTCAACCCCTGAGCCACCCAGGCGTCCTGGAACCTCAAATTTTGTTAGTTGGATTTTATTGCTTTAAGTTCTGAAGACCTTTCAGCATGACATTCTTAAGTATCAGTTAAGGCCTAAATGTTTCTGGGAACACTTATCAGCTATAATCTGCTTGAAAGGATAAGGGAAAGGGAGAAAGGGCATCAGATGACGATTAGATATAGGAAAGTCCTGGCAAAAAGAGTTCAGATAGTTACCTGGATTGAGTAGTGGGACCACTGGGGGTAAGGGATGGGGCTCACAGACAGGAGAGGTGGAAAGGAAGTGTCAGAGACAAGTTCACCTACTAGTTTTGCAGAAGTCTGGCTCAATCCTACTTTTGTGTTTAATGGGTATTTACCCTGTCAAACAAGTATTTGGATGGTCCCTGAAGGGAAGTAGAGTAATAACTTTTCTCTCCAAGTTAACAGCCAGAACCTTTACACACCCAAATAAACAATCTTCCATGCCAAGCATCACATTAGTTTATAGGTAGATGTCAGTGGTAGAGCTAAAACATTGCTTTAAAAGATTTCCTGTTGTAGGGGTTTGACAGACGAGCGGGAGGGCAGTTTTGCTGGGCTAGGCCAACAAATGCTCTTCAATGTTTTCCCCAGTCACTCTGTTGAAGTTGTAATTCATTACATACAAGCAAACTAATGTTTCCTTGAAAGTAAAATGTCTGGGACAAGGCTTAAGAAAGTAAAAACTTTCCCTTATCTATTGAGTTAGTGACAAAATCTTTAAGTACTTCCTTGAGTCAGCCTCATTTTCTGCCTTTTATGATGTCTTAGTTTCTTTTGTTAGCAAAAGTTTGACCATTATACTTTTCCCTCAAAATTATTAATGAATACCAAGCTAACTCTTTCTCTTGGTCGGTCTTATCCTACTCTTGCTTTCCAAGACTGTTTGTTGTCCCTGTGGTTTCCAGGCTCCAGACTTGGTGTCTCCCACAACCCCCGCCTTTTAGAAAATTTTTCTATTGGCATAACATATTGACCAGACCAGAGGCTTAAGTGTCAAAAAGTAATGAAGATAATAATATCCGTTATGTGTCAAGTATTGTATAGAATTATTTACAAACTTTATTTCATTTAATCCTCAAAGCAATGTTGTAAGATAGATATGATTGTAACTGTTTTATATGTGTATAAATTTTAGCTAAGACAGGTAAAATAACTCTCAGCTTTATACAGTGAGAAGCTGAGATTTAAACCTAGGTATTGGGATCCCTGGGTGGCGCAGTGGGGATCCCTGGGTGGCGCAGTGGCTTAGCGCCTGCCTTTGGCCCAGGGCGCGATCCTGGAGACCGGGATCCCACGTCGGGTTCCTGGTGCATGGAGCCTGCTTCTCCCTCTGCCTATGTCTCTGCCTCTCTCTCTCTCTCTCTCTCTGTGTGACTATCATAAATAAATAAAAATTTTTAAAAAATAAACCTAGGTATTGCTTGAATTTGAAGTCAATTTTGGTTTATGATCTTGGCTCCACTCATTGGCTACCAATTGTTAATGTCTAACATTTACATTTTCTCATGTGTAAGCGTATATAGAAATACACATACTTTTCATGTGCCTAGTACTGAAACATTTTCATGTAGTTTATAAAAAAAATGCACAAAACAAGGCAGCTAAAATAACTGAAAATATGTAGAACAGTAGTTTTCAAATGACAATCATTGGTATCTAGGGCTACCTGTGCATAGAGAATGTTTGAGGGAGGCTTAGTTGAGAGGGCTCTGAGCTCTGTTCTCAATAGCTGTACTTTTACCTGTTTTATATATCAAGATTCCAAGTAATAATTTTTTTCAAACCCAAAATTCCATTACTCTAAAAACAAAAAAGTTTCTAAGTCCTAATGTGTTAGAATGTTGGAGAGATTTATGTTAGGAATTTGAGATGTCAAAATTAGAGCCACAAGGTTGAACTTTCTGGCAAGTTCCAAGGAGAAAGAGGAACCATGTTTGTTTATAAAGTTCCCATTATCTTATTTAGAAAAAAAAGAAAAGAAAGAAAGAAAGGAAAAGAGGAAGGGAAGGAGGGCAGAGCAGACAAACCAGTATGGCAAGGCAAATGTTTTTTTGTCATTAATTGCAGGAAACTTTATAATTTTGTTTGTTGTGTGAGGAGCGTGATGGACAGTGATGTTTTGCTTGTGATTTTCTGTAAGATGTTCTTGTGATGAAGTTTTCTTTGTAATCTATGATGAAACCTAAAAGCATAATGTTAACTGAAGAGCATTCTTGGGAGAGGGCAACAAAATAAGGTGTATAAAATGGCATACTAAACTGCCTACTCTGCCTCAGAAGGTTGTTGCTGAATCTCAAAGAGCTAACTTGTATAAAAATATTTGGAAACCTGTCAGAATTGCCTAACTTTTAGATAGTTACATCGTTCATTAAATCATACATATTATTGAGCTCCTACTCTGTGCCTGATGTTGTTCTAGGTTCTGGGGATGCTCATTACCAATCACTATAGATTAGATTTTAGTTGTTTACCCATATCTTTTGGAAATTATATATTTAGTTATCTCATATTTTGAAAGATAAGTTGGTTACACAAATAAATTGAGTGGAACTTGATCAGTGATTCCTGGGCTACTCTCAGAACATGGAATCCTTGAGTCTTCAAGTTGGAAGGGTTTATAGAGGTTAGTTATCTGGCTCATCCTGCCAATTTAAAAATTCCTCTTACAGAATTCCTGAGGAAGGACATCAGAAACTCTTTAGGTATCTAATTTACAGGTAGTTCAGTCTGTTATTAGACAACTTTAGATTTCAGAAAATTCTTTGTGTTGAATAGCCTGGAAGATTGGAGAAAATGGAAGAGAGGGGTATTAGAAAATCCTCTGTGTTCTTATGTTGATTACTTTGCCTTTTTAATTTCTGCTCGTTGGCCCCAGCTCTGCTATCAGTATCATGAGGGAAAGAATCTTACCACTTTTTCACTTGACAGCCCTTGAATTTAAAGATGTCTATATCATCTCTGAAATTTTTTCTTTTATAGGCTAAACATTTCCAGTTCTTACATTTTTCATATAAGATAATTTCCAGACATCATCTTGATTGCCTTTGTCTGATACATTGTTTTGACAGTGTCCCTTTTACAATATAGCATGCAGAAATAAACGCAAGTGTTCCAGATCTGGCCGGCCTAATACAATGGACTCCATTCTCTTTATTGTTCATTTTCATTTTCTTTCTTTTTTCTTTTAAAGCTTCAAATCAGCTTACAATTGAATATTTGTTTGTGAATGAACTCTGATCATATACTGTCTCTCAAATTATTTACCAATGTCATTGTATAAACTTGTTATACCTGATATCTCACATGAAGAATGCTCAGATAAAGTAATAGATAGAGGCTCTTTGAAACTCACAAAACAGTAAATAAATATGAGATGTTGTAACTAAGTCCCATATTATCAACATGTGAGTCTGAAACCATTGTTGGAATACCCTTGCATCAATAGAACTTGTCATTTTATTTAGACGTTTCTTTCATTTAACCAAATATTAAGTTAGCCAGATGTTCCTGTTCTTTTTTCTTTTTCTTGGAAAAAATTAATTGGGTCTACTTTTTTTGGTAAATTAATTAAAAAGTAGTTATTGAGCACTAGTACATGTACTGCTAAGCAGTTCGGTGGATAAAAAAGAGATTTAGGATACTTTATCATCAAGGAGTTTTATGAAAGCAGGGTGACCTTCAGTAAAACTGTAAATTTGTCTTTGTTGCTTTCATTAAAATATTCTTTTTAAAAGGTGCTGATATGTGGAAAGAAGAGAAAGAACTCCAATCTGGGAGGTTGGAGAAATGGTGGATATTGGTATATGTAGCAAATCTGTGATCTTAAGTGTTTAAATATTTTGCATTGGGGTGACAATGAGGACTTTTGGAAAACTATCAGTTTCTAGAAGTGAAGGCAAAAACAGGAAGAAGGTAGGGAGCAGTTGATTCAGGGTGCATGGTTTAGAGGATTGGAAGGAAAAGAGAAGAAAGAAAACTCTAAGTACTGTGTGAGGGGAGAGTGCCTTTCTTTTCTGAAAACCTTCTGTTCTACCAGCCTCAACATAATTAGCCTTTGTTCTTAGGCTTATTCAGTAGGGTGTCAAGATGATTTCAATGATTCAGGCATTCTTCTGTATTACAGGAATACAGGATGGTATGAAAAGTGGTTATCCCACCCCTTCTTTCTTATTTAGGGGTGAAAATCTTCGCCAGAAACCCCAATTACTTTCTTTATATATTGGTTATATTATTACTTTCCTAACCACTGGAAATATAGTGAGAATGATCAAAATTTGCATAGACAAATCATGGAATATTTTTTGAAATGTGAGAAGAGCTCACTTTTCCTGAATACATGGCTGCACACTCTCTGACCAAATCAGGAAGGAAAAATGGAAGGGGAAGGTGTTGAGTAGACAATCAGTAGTATTTGCCACAAATGATAGATCCAGCTGAAATCTCATTAGACAAAAATACACTTTTGCTTTTGTTTTTGCTTTTACTCAGAGGCTTGTGATAAGGGAAAAATACTATATAGTGAATCCTGGGAAGGATTTACTTATTTATTTTATGCTTGTGCCTATTTGTATAATATGACACTAGGTTTATCTTCCTTAAACACCTTGTCTTTATGGTATCCCAGAATTTTAGATTTTTGTAAATTCAACTTGGTAAAACGAATTCTAATTCCTAGAGACTATATAGATATTAGCTTCCCTGATTAATTTCTGTGTGTGTGTGTGTGTGTGTATGTGTGTGTGTGTGTGTAGAGTCTTCATTGAGCCAAAATGTGGCTTTATTTTGTGCCTATAATATATTCCTCCCAAAGCAAATTACTGCTAAAAGGATTTCAACATCTAAGACATTTAGTGAGGTATAAAATAAAAATCCCAAGCATATAATTTCATGCTGTCATATAATTTGATATTAGTGATATAGTAAGAGAGCACTGGTTTGGAAGGCAAGAGACTTTTGGGGGTGTACTGGCTCTTCTATAAACTGACTCATGGTCTTTATTCAGTTACTTCACTTCTCTGGAGCTTAATTTCATCATGTCTTGCCTTGAGAGAATTATATTAGATCAGTATTTTCCTAGACTGTGTTTCATGGAAAACTGGCTTTCTAAGCTTTCTAATATATATGAAACCTGGCCAAATATACTTGGGAAGTACTGGGTTAAACCAAGTTAATCATGTTTCTTCACTGCAGGATTCTCCAAGTCTTTGATATGCTAATATTCACTGTGAATCTCCAAGAAAAGAGTATATAGAGTTTTTTTTTACAAAACTATTTGACCAGAAACTTTTTTTTGTTGGTTTGGTTTTATTTGTTTGTTTGTTTGTTTGTTTGTTTGTTTGTTTAAATTTTGAGACACTTTGAACCACAGTTAGTGAAACATTGACCTGGGTTATATTTGAGTCTGCAAAATCAATGTGTTTTTTTTATCTCAGAAGCTTTCTTTAGGGATAACAGGTTGGAGGGTGTCTGTGACTAAATCAATCATAGAATACATATTGAAGCAGGAAAACTAGAACTGGAATCTGAAAAATGGATAAAATTTTCATAGCTGAAGCTGAATAGAGATATTTATGGGTAAAAGAAATGGCATGAACAAAGACATGAACAGAGGGAAAGTATAGTAGGTTTTGCGAAATTATGGACTGTCAAGAATGACTGTGTTTTTCTTAAATTTAAATTCAGTTCACCAGCATATAACAACCAGCGCTTATCCCATCAAGTGCCCTCCTCAGTGCCTGTCATCCAGTCACTCCATCCTTCCACCCTCCTCCCCTTCTGCAACCCTTTGTTTCCCAGAGTTAGGAGTCTCTCATGATTTGTCTTCCTCTCATTTTTCTCACTCAGTTCTCCTCCTTTCCCTTATAATCCCTTTCACTATTTCTTATGTTCCACGTATGAGTGAAACCATATGATGATTGTCCTCTGATTCACTTATTTTACTCAGCATAATACCCTCCAGTTCATCCATGTTGAAGCAAATGATGGGTATTTGTCTCTTTTGATGGCTGAGTAATATTCCATTGTGTGTGTGTGTGTGTGTGTGTGTGTGTGTGTATCACATTTTCTTTATCCATTCATCTGTTGAAGGACATTGTGGCTCCTTCCACAGTTTGGCTCTTGTGGACATTTCTGCTATAAACATTGGGGTGCAGGTGCAGGAGTCCTGAAGAATGACTGGTTTTAAAAGTATATGCTGAAAAAAAAAGTATGTGTTGAGAGGCAACAGGAGATAAAAGAGGAAATGTGGTCATGTCAGGTTGTTGAAAGTTTTGAATGTCAGAATAGAGAGGGTATCCTTTGTGTAGTCAGTGGAGAGCCATTTGTGGAGCTAAGTGATATAAAGTGATATAAAAAGCAGCTTAATCTGGGACAATGTGGAAGATGGATTGGAGTATAGGGTGAAAGTGGATGGCTTTGTGATATGGATTTGAATTTGAATGAGGATGGTGGCCATGGGAACAAAATGGAAGGGATGACTGGCTATTTCTGAACATTAGAAGACTATGAAGTGTCTGTTACTATCCAGAAAACACTGGAGAGTTTGCTTCATATGGAGAGAGACAGATCTAGCAAGAGAAATTACTCAAGGGGAATAAAAGAGTCTCAGGTTTTTTAGGGAACTAAGAAGTCAGAGAGGAGTGCTGGTTTTTGTTTTGCTTTTGTTTTTGTTTTTGCTTTTGTTTTGGTTTGTTTGTTCATTCATTCATTTATTTGTTCAGTCACTTATGCATTCATCAAGTACTTATTAATAACTTACACTGTATAGGTAAGTGTGTCTGAGGACATTGTAGCCGTTTTCTTAATTCACTGCGAACAATATGCAGTTTGGTCCTTGTATTTTTTTTTAAGGTTTTATTTATTTATTCAGGAGAGATACAGAGAGAGAGAAAGAGAGAGAGAGAGAGAGAGAGAGAGAGAGAGAGAGAGAGAGGAGAGACACAGACAGAGGGAGAAGCAGGTTCCATGAAAGGAGACCGATGCAGTACTCAATCTCGGATCCTGGCATCACGCCCTGAGCTCAACCACTGAGCCACCCAGGCATCCCAGGTCCTTGACTATTCTTAGTTTATTCTCACTGACATGAAGGGAGATTTATTACTTCATTAAAATAATGAAAACTTGTAATTGCATTAAAATATTTCTTTTTTATCTTTTTATTTCTCTAATTTGCTGAATTGTTAGAGCTCAAGGTTTAAAACTACACTGGAGAGTGGTTCTTATGAAATAAATATTTTGAGTCCCATCATCTACTTTAAGGAAATGTGAGGATTCAAATGACATGATGCATTAGAATCCTTTATCTGCATTAATGCTCAAGAGAGATAGTTATTGCTACTCTTCCTCCTCTTACTATTGCTATTACTATTACTGTTGCTCCTACTACTGTTGCTACTGTCGTACTATAGTTGAGACTTTTTCTGGCTTTGGGCAAACCTCCAGCATATTCATTTATAACTTCAATTAGCTGCTGTCCTCTCTGTGCAGAAATGGGGTGCATAATAGAACGAATGAATTCCTGTGTAAAGTGGGCTTTGACATTTGGGAGAGCCTGAGAAGTTTAAGGCTGTGGTTCCTTATAACCTGTTAGAATGAGGGGCCCTCGGAATATGGTTGTGTGCTTGTGAAGATGTGTTAATTGTGTTCATGTGTGTGTATGAGTGTTAAAGTTTTAAGTTTATTTGAGTCTAAGATACTTATATATTATTCAGCTAATTTTAATATACTTTGCTTCTTTTCCCTTAAAACCCTAGAGTTTTTCTTGGTTATCTTGAAAGAAACTGTAGGAAAAGTCATGATGAAGGGGAGGTAAGAAGACCGTGTTAATGTTGCAGTCTTTCTGCTCTTTACACTTCTGCCACCTGGTACCTTTGCCTCCTTTTAGTACTTGAATTCTGGACACAGGATTTTTAAAGATAGGAACACATTTCTAGAAAATTTTGCAGTCAAAGAAAAATACATAGTCTCAACTCTACTTAGAAATCATGATAGTTATTGTGTTTAGCATCAGGAAAATTGCAGTCCCACATGATTCATGCTCTGGATTTTTCCCTTTGTTTTCATGTCTGGGCAGACATTTCCTGGCTTGTTTGAGTTCTTATCCATCCCAAGAGGGGAAAATCACAGATCATAACCATTGCTGACTGAAATCTATGCACTGGGCTTGTGAAAGAGAAGGAGCAAAAGGCTCAAACTTACTGCTTCCAGCAAATATTTATGTGGATTTGGTGACTTCTTCAGCTGGGGTTTCCTGATTTTTTTCCTTTTGGTCTCCTCTTGGAACAATAACCTAGAGATATTTTCGTTCCCCCAAATTTTATTAAAATGAATTCATTCAGTCAACATATATTTATTAAGCAACTACTTTGTGCCAGGCACTGTTTTAAGCTGTGGTACCTAACAATGAACAAAACAGACAAAATCCCTGCCTTTACAGAAATTATGGTTGTAGTGGAAGACATAATTTTATACATACACACATACAAATATATACATACAAATATACAAATTTTATACATACACACATACAAATATACTATATATATATATACTATATATATATATATATATAACACATACAAATAATACTATAGGTATTATTTCCCATACATATATAATATACATGTATACATCTATACCTTATATATGCATGGCATACATAATCTACATAATGTGTATATGTAGTGTGTGTGTATATATATATATATATATATATATACACATAAGATATATAAACACACACACAGTAAATTAGGCAGTGATGAGAGTTAAAATAGGGAAAGGGAAATGGTGTTAGAAAGGGGAGGCATTTAAATTTTAAATGGGGATCTTAGGGAAGGCTTTGTGAAAAAGGTAGGGATTCCAAGGCATAGAAACATTCCAGGCAGAGGGCCCAGCAAGTGCAGAGGCTCTGATGGCCGTGAGGAATAGGAAGAGGCCAATGTGCCTACTTTGCAGACAGGGGAGGAAATAAAAGCATGGGCCATGCAGTCTGATTGTATAGAATCTTGGAGATCTAGTGATGGCCTGGGCTTTTACTTCATGTGGCATGGAAGCCATTGGAGGATTTTAAGCAGATGAGTGACATGATCTGACTTAGGTTTTAGCAAAAACATTGACTTCTGTGGTAAAATGCACTGACCAGGGCAAAGGCAGAAGCAAGGAGATGAATTAATAAACTACTTGGGAATCTGAGGGCTTGCTTGTTTTCAGTTTCTTCCAGGTAGCTCTTTTTGTCCAGACCTAAATTGCTGACTATTGACTTATATATGTCCCATATCTAGGTCATGGGAATGCTGCCATCATCTTTGCCCCCAGTAAATACAGTAAATGCAACTTTTGCTTTGCCAACGCCGCAAGCCTACCTGTCTCTTGTTCTTTAGAATTTCCAGGCAGGAGTCATACACCAGTTCACTGGGTTCCTCTCTAACAGGAGATTAATGATAAATTCTCTGAGTGCTCTCTTTGTCCTCTATCTATCTTGATTGGAGTCAAGAAGGGAGAATTCACTTTCCCCTTGGAAGGGGATGAGTTCATAGAATGCCAAGAATTTTCTCCACAGATATATTCTTAAGAAATTCTCCCTCAGTAATAAATCCCTTCGAAGCCCGTGTCATTAGACTTTTTTTTTAAGGAGCTAGTACTTCTCCCACATCTCTTCCATAGAGGAAAAGAGGTAGGGTATCCTTTGAGTAAATCTTTCTGAGCCCTGTTCTTCCCCCATTTATTGTGCCCTAAATCCAAATGAGGGATTCCAGAGTTTTATAATAATTTTTAAAAATATCCACCTTTTAAAATTTGCATCTTGGTCTGGCACTTCACCCTGAAATGTTGTAGCTATTATATTTTGATACCTTGCTTGCAATATCATGTTACAAAGAAAAAGACTATTTGCTAATTTTGGATTGTGTTTCTCCCTTGGTAATGACTATCAACAAATGAGAATATATTTGGCAAGGAGAAAAAAGAACATTCAAGATGTCATGTCATTAGGTCTTGGCTTGGTGACATACATGTAGTGGATACAAATCATTAATTTATTGAAAGAATGATTGAGCTTTGTGCTTTGAATGGAAACTATGAAGTAAATCCATTCATTCCAACACTCAGAGCTGGATTCAAGAAAAGTGTTTTTTTATAAATGATGCTGATAAATGCTAGGACACTGCTTTAACATGATCTGTTTTGATGTGGGATTCACACTTCTGTATTGCTTCTTATAAATAAATGTGTTATCAAGAGGGTACTGTGTGCCAAGTCATAAACCAAAAAACACAGCATACAATGTGAAAGGATAAATAACAGTATAGGAATGGTTGTGAGACATTTCATAGTTAATTGCCAGTGATATGTCTAAACAATGAGTTCTGTGAGAACAGATGATGAGATAATCACTGTGGGATGGAAGGAATATGAAGGCTTTTTAGAAGACTAGAGAAGGCAGTTTTATGCTAAGGTTCTATCATATAAAGTTTGGTACTCATGTAACATATTTAAGGTGGGTGTGAAATATACAAATCACGTAATCACTCTGTGCCTTAAGATTTTCATCTACCCTTTATTTTATTATCTTCTTTCAAACTGAGATTATATAATACATATATAGAGAAGTACTCCAGCTTAATGAATAGTATTTATACATTTTATATATATCAGTCCATTGTTAGATACATATTTTGCAAGGGTTTTCTCCCAATCTATGGGCTGTCTTCTCATTTTCTTGATCCCTTGGCATATTAACCATAGTTATTTTAAATTCCCAGTCTTTGATGATAATTCCCATCCTGAACATCTCTGAGTGTGGTTCTGATGCTACCCTTTTTTTTTTTTTTTAAAGATTTTTATTTATTTATTCATGATAGAGAGTGTGGTTCTGATGCTACCCTGTCTTTTTTTTTTTTTAAAGATTTTTATTTATTTATTCATGATAGACACAGAGAGAGAGAGAGAGAGAGAGAGAGACTGACAGGCAGAGGGAGAAGCAGGCTCCACGCAGGGAGCCCGACGCGGGACTGGATCCCGAGACTCCAGGATTGCGCCCTGGACCAAAGGCAGGAGCCAAACCGCTGAGCCATCCAGGGATCCCCAAGCTACCCTGTCTTTTTATTTTATTTTATTTTTATTGAGAGAGACAGGGACAGAGACACAAGCAGAGGGAGAAGCAGGTTCTAGGCAGTAAGCCTGACGTGGGACTCGATCCAGGGGCTCCAGGATCAGGCCCTGGGCTGAAGGCGGCGCTAAACCCCTGAGCCACCCGGGCTGCCCTACCCTCTCTCTCTTTTTTTTTTTTTTTCCTACCCTCTCTTTTTAAACTGAGTTTTTTACCTTCTAATATGCCTTGTAATTTTTTTGTTGAAAGCTGGACATAATATATGGGATAAAAGGAACTTTAGTATACAGGCCTTACTTATGTGGTAGTAAGGTGTAGAGGTGTAAGCATTCTGTAGTCCTATGATTATGTCTTAGATTTTTAGGGATCCTGAGCCCCTGAGCTTTGACTTTCAAAAGTAGTTCTCATGTCTCTTTGCCACCCCTTCTCCACAAACACACATACACTTCGAACAGGAAAACTAGAAGAAAGAGGCTGCAGTTAATATTTCCCTTCCTCCACATCAAAAGCTAGAGGGGATTGGAGCTGAGTATTTCCCTTCCTCCTGGTCTCTTGGGCTTTAGTGAAATAGATTATTTTGTTAAGAAGAATGGAATATTTGGGCTTGTTTCAAAATGAATACTTTTCTTCTCCCTTTAATGGAGGCATGAGTTCTTTTATCATCTCTGTGAAACTCACAGAGCTCCTGGAGGGAATACTCACAAAAGTGAAGGAGCTCCATCTTCCCTTAAGACTGCTCTTCCCTGGAATTTTTAGCTCTCAAATTTGTCCACACTGAGTTTCTAGCAATTAAGTAAGTATAGTCTAGATTTTTCTACCCTGGTACTAGTTTCCATGGAAGTTTCTGCTCCTGGGTTTTTGATCCACTAAGTTATTCTATGTATCTGCCTGTCTACCTCTCAGAATTGGAAGGCAGTGGTTTGTGTGTGATCTTGATTCACCGATAGATCTAAGAAAAGTTGTTGATTCCCAGTTTGTTATGGAGAATAATGACTGACTAGTGGGTATGGGGTTTGCTTTTTGAGCTGATGACAGTGTTCTAAAATTGATTGTGATGATGGTTGCACAATTCTATGAATATTCTAAAAATCATTGACTTGTATACTTTATGGATGACTTGTATACTATGTGAATTATATTATAATTATATATTACATGTTATTTTATTTTATTTTATTTTTTAATTTATGATAGTCACAGAGAGAGAGAGAGGCAGAGACACAGGCAGAGGGAAAAGCAGGCTCCATGCACCGAGATCCCGACGTGGGATTCGATCCCAGGTCTCCAGGATCGCGCCCTGGGCCAAAGGCAGGCACCAAACCGCTGCGCCACCCAGGGATCCCTATATTACATGTTATGTATATCTCAATACAGCTGTTTCCTAAGGCTCCTGTAACAAATTAGCATAGACTAGGAGGTGGCCTAAAACAACAGAGATTTATTCTCTCGCAGTTTTAGAGGCCAGAAGTCCAAAATTTAGTTTCACTCAATTGAAATTAAGGTGTTGGTAGGGCTGTATTCCCTCCAGAGGCTCTGGGAGAAAATTCCTTTCTTGCTCCTTCTAACTTTCAGTGGCTGCTGACATGCCTCTGTGGTCACATTGCTTCTTTCTCTTCTGTGTGTCTGTATGTATGTGTCTACTGTCTCTTATAATGATATATGTGATTACATTTAGGGCCTAACAGAATAATCCAGAATAAACTCTACATCTCAAGATCCTACATTTATAAAGAGCCTTTTTCCTTATAAGGCAGCATTTACAGGGCCCAGAGATTAAAGCCTAATATCTTATTATTTGACTTACCACAAATCCAGAAGGCCTATTTTTTTTTTCAGAAGGCCTATTTTTAAAAAGCATTTCTTGATGTCTTTAGGGCCACACCTACAATAAATTGTTTATGTTTGACAGTAAGTTTTAAGAAAAAAGACCAAATGATCACTTAATCTCATGGGTCTACTAGCTAAAAACTAGTTGGATACTCATGTTGTATTTAATAACTAAGCCAAGAATTTTGGATACCACTAGCTTATAGACTTTTCAAGTTTTGGGCTATTCTAGGCTTTGTCCAGCTTTGTGATCAACATGGTATATGTTTGTGACTAGCTAGGATGTCCTAGTTTGGCTTGGTTTGCACCAAGTGCTAATACTTCCCAGAAACCCCATAGGGTCAGGAACTATTTGTTTTGATTCATTTTACAAGTTCTGGTTTAAACTGTGAATATCTATAAACAAAAAGAGATCATTTTATTGGACTTACTTTCTTCTGATAGTTGTCACTGCAGGACCTAATCATGAATCCCCTGACACAGCTTTAGATTTCTAGGAAGAAGGAAAATAATGCCCCATAAATTGAAAACACAGTGTGAGAATGTGTACTTTATTTTTTAAAAAGATTTATTTATTTATTCATGAGAGACACGGAGAGAGAGGCAGAGACACAGGAGATGGAGAAGCAGGCTCCCTGTGGGGAGCCCGATCTGGGACTCCATCTGGGACTCCATCTGGGACTCTGGGATCATCCCCTGACCCAAAGGCAGACACTTAACTGCTGAGACCCCCTGGCATCCCAGGATGTGTAATTTAAAATATGTCTTCTAAGAGTTCAGGGGAAGTGAAATTCATGGTAACTGCTCATTTAAACTCCCATTTAACTTTTTAGGGAAAAAAAATCTGAGACTCATCCACGAGAGAGAGGACAATAAGATCATTTTTGAAATTACAGTTAGAATATTTGCATTAAGGTGGCAATTTTCCCTCAGAGTAGTTACTCTGAAGGATAGTGCACTGATTCTGGTGGTATGGCCATTGTATACAAATGTTTGAAGCTCCTTTTATAGGATAATTGTCTTCAGATCCAACTTCTGAAAGATTGAATTCTTATTTCAGAGTCTTCTTTAATGTTTAATATAATCCTTAGTGTCTTAAAGTAAATCCTAAAGTAATCCTTAATGTCCACAACTAGTATCACCCAACCTGCTTATCCACTTTACTTGCTATCCCTTACTTTGAGTCATTGTGGATTACGTAAGAAAATAAAATTCAGTTTTAGAGGATGAAGTTTTACTACAACTGACACTATTTAAAAGAATTTGATCTGATACCTGTAATAAAATGGAACTCTAACAAATTTTAAGTAATGGCAACTTAGAATATATGTATAGCTACCCAGGTTGAAGACTTTAAGCAGAACAATACACATTTATATGTGTGAGTTTTGATATGTGTGTGTATGTATGTATGTGTGTTAAAAATAAATCACATATCTTATACTTTGTAAAATGCAACGAAAAGTACAGAATTCCTTTTCCTTCGTCCACTTTGCCTATGTACAGCCATGAACAAATACTTTCAAATTATTCATTATCTACTGGGATAATTATGGGCTCTGGGAACAAAACAGACATGGCCCCTGATTTCATGGCAGTTAAGTAGGTAGAGACAGACAAACAAAATATATATTGGGGCAATAAGTAATGTGGAGAAAAATTAAGGTCAGAGAGAAAGTGATAGAGTGAAACTGCTATTTGGATAAGATGGTCAGGAAAGACCTATCTGATAAGATGATGTTTGAGCAGAGATGTGAAAAATTGAGGGAACTGGATTTGTGGATGTTTTGGGGAGTGCGAGGGTGGGTTGCTGAAGAGAGCATCCCCTAGAGGGAACAGCAATTGCAAAGGGGTGTGCTTGCTTGACATAGTAAGCTGTGAAAGCAAACATCCTGTCTCAAGAGGCCATTCAAAACAGTTCCAAAACTAAGTACAGATATACAGGGGAGGAAAAAACTGGTTTTTATTGGGGTAAAAATCTTTCCTGATCAAAACTCAGGATAAGACCTACTCCTTTTCTCTTTGTGTTTTCTGCTCTTCATTCTGCCCAGAACATTTGGACTTACTTTCTAGTCTTAAATTACTTGAGCAGGATAAATCCAATCATGTTATTCTAGATACATGTACATGCAATTAGGATGAGTCATTCTGGTTCAGTCATTGTGTTACTCAGCTACTGGTAGGCATTAGAGTAAAAAAGCATGTTGCTAAGGGAGGAGCACACTTTGATGAAAATAGGGAACATATTTTATGAGTAATTTCTTTGAACTGAGATAGCTTTGCCAAATTGTCTATATATCTACCACAATCTTCATTTTCTACTCTTAGTTTCTAAAGGAAAGCTTTCTGTTAGGTATAGAAGGCTCCTTTGCAGGATGGTTTCTCAAATATTGTTAGCTGAATGTAGACTTTTGTTTAGTCACAAGGAAGAACTTGCCTGAAATGGGGCTCTATTTTATAAAAGTAAGAGAAGTTGGAACATTGTTATAGCAATTAGAGTTTGAAGAAACCATGGAGTTCTCTGTGATTACAATTTCTTCATTTTACTTTTGCTGACATGAAGAATTCACATTATCTGAGTGCTTTCTGTGTGGCTGGCATTATGCTGGACACCTTTGTGCATATTATCTTATTTCATTAAGTCTTCAATTCTTTGACGTATTGGCAGGGACTTGTGCTAGGTCTTTTCTGTTTGTCCTTAAAGTTTGCTCTTCACTGTTTTTCATCTTCTGTGCACGGGGGGCTTACTTATGTGTACCTCATTAACTAGACCCCTTTGCCAATGGAACATAGCAATGATCATAGGCCAGAGATCAGAAAGGTGTAGATGGTAGAGGAAGTGGTCTTTATCCTCCTTGGTTCTTACTTGCCAGGCTACAAATTGGCCATGGCTGCGTTGTTTTTTTGAAGTTCTTCTGCTATAGCTACAACACTACCTATAATTCTCTGAGGTCAGGTAACTTTTTCCTTCTTCCAGCCAATCTAGGGTCAGGGAGGGAGGAGGGCAGAGGCAGTTATGGCTCTCTACTTTGGTAGAACTGGGATGCTCCACCATTGTTTATTCACATTCTTTACGTTGCCCACACTTTTGTTAATAATCCCTTCATTAAATTATTCTTATTTACCCAGTTCAGATGTTCCCTTCTTTTCCTGCTGTGATTGTAACTGTTACATTTTTTACTTTCCCCACTTTATAGACAAGAAATCTGAGGCTCAAAGAGGTTCAGTGATTTGTTCAAAGTCACTTAACTATTTTGTCAGAATCAGGATTTAAAACCAGTTCTATCTGACACTAAAGCCTTAAACTTTGTAATACTTAGCTATAGATATTGCTAGTTAATGGTGGAGCTGTAACCTGAACCCAAGTTTGTAATTCTTTCCTAGGTTTCTTTATACCAAGCTCCAATAAAGATATATATGTGTGTCACTCCATCATTTTTAGCTCTACTTTTTTGTTTGTTGCTTTGAAAGAAAAATCATAGTTTTTCTTAATGTAAAAAGAGTTGACATTATTTTAACGACCAAAGATTTAAATTTAATTATAACTGGTAATAAGATGGTTAAAAAAAGATAGGCACAATATTTGCTTTCATGGGGTTCTTAGAGAAAGACACATCAATTGAATAGTCATGCGAATAAATGCGAAATTGTGACTGTGATTGATAAGTAATATGTAGGAGAGGTACTGAACCATCAGAATTTAAGTGTAAGAGAGATTTAACCTATTCATGGAGGATTGAGGACACTTCCTTTAAAAGATGATGCTCTAAGATTTTAAAGATCAGTAGGCATTGAGTATAGTATTCCTAAGTCGAAGCTAAAAAAGTTGGTGGGCAAAACTGCCTATTCCTCAACATTAAGAAAATTTTGTTCCATGTAGTAGCCTAACTCACTTCATCGTTTTTCTTTAATCACTGAGATCATTTGTTCTGGCCCTAAAGGAGATTGCTTAAGATGACCCCTCGCTCTGAGAACATGAGGTAGGTGAAGCCGAGAGTGCTGGCAACCTTGGACTATGACAGAGAGAGCCCAGGGTACACAAGCATCGCCATAGGATCTTATTACCTATGGGGATCTTGGAGATAATCTGACCCAACCCCTTTATTTAATAGGGAAGGAAACGGAAGAGCTACCACTGCAGTCTAGAGAATTAGTGTAGAAGCAACTAAACATCTGAAGAGGCATATTACCTTCTGTCAGCAGGTTGGGTAACTGTGTTTGTCTGGATGGAATAATAAGTGGTTTGGTAGTAGAAATATTAATTCTCGTGTTCTTTATTAGGACACAAAGATTGTTTTTATTCAATAAAATTCAGTGTTTGTTTCTCTGGTTTTGATGAGGGTCTGGATAGGTTAGTCAAGACCACTAAATATAATACATTTTACTATAGTGTATATTTTACATTACTATATAATGATACTTCATTGGATTTTGGAAATTATTAATTAATACATGCTTGTAGTAAATTTGTTATTACAGATTGTTTAATAACAAAGAAAAGACAATATTTTATAATTTCTTTAATGAGACTGATATCCTTGATGTCAAAACAAGATAAAAACAGTTAAAGAAAATAAAAGTAACCTACGTTTTGTCACAGCCTGGTGAAAGTGGACTAGCATTTGTGACTAAGAAGGTGTCTTTCTCTCTCTCTCTCTAAATATTCTGTTTATTTTGGAATAATTTTAGACTTACATAAAAGTTGCAAAGATAGTACAGTGAATTCTCATATACTCCTCACCCAATTTCCTTCATTATTAACATCTTACTGAAATTCTTTAAAAATAAATTTTAAAAAAATTAATTCTCACTCAGATGTAAGGCATTCTATAAAAACACATTGTTCACAAAACAGAATTCTTTTCTAAGAGAAAATATCTGAAAAGTTTATAGCATAAACTGGGAACCACACACAGGCTAGTCAGATAGGATAATTGCTTCTTAGCAATTTAATGATGATGGGAGAAAAATGATGAATGTAAGGAAAGAATAGGATGAGAAATTTAAGTAATAATCTAGATGTTTCTGTCAGGTAATTGGGGCTTTCAGTTCTCTCTATTCTTTAAGCATAATTATATATTTGAATTTCATTGCTATTGCTGGATGGGATTGTATCCATATATTTTTTGAAAAGAGGAAAACACTGATATTTCCAGCATATTACAACTTGTGTTTAGCTTTGGCTTAGTTAGGATAAGTCAATAATTTACTTGATTAACATACTCCATCACAGAGATTTCTCTGTCTTAACACATATGGTACAATGTAGTATCTTGTTTGCCTTTGGAATCTCTTAAAGTGGGTTTGGAATACATTTAATATATATATTATACATATCTTGCATTTGTAGCCATGTTGTAGTTGTTGAATGTGTGGAGCTAGGCAACTAAAAGAATAAAGGGAGCCATGGTCTGGATGGTTTTTAAAATAGATTTTTTTGTAATTTTGGGAACAAAGACTGAAAAAAACTACAAACATGACATATGAATGTAATCACTGTCTTTTGTAGCCTTTGTTTTTTGTTCTTCTTCTTCTACTACTTTTTTTTTTTTTTGACCTTGAGCCAGTATGCCTTCTGTTGTATTCAACTCTTTCCAGTAGACTGGCTTTACATTGCTTGCAGCCTGGACTTGGCCCCTGAAGAGATATTAGAGGAACAATTTAATGGTTAGCAAGTTATGCTGGGAACTGAGGTTGCTGAGGCAGAACAGGACACAATTGTCCAGACTGGTTGCTTGGGGAACAAGGTTGTCTGGATGGTTTAAGTTTAACTTAATAGCTTTGGCAGTGGCTAAAGGCAGAGGTTAAAGAATGTCTTAAAGAGGGTTGGAGTAAAGGGACTATTGCCCTGGAGTTTCAGTTGCTCATAATTTACACCTTATCCCCAACTAAAGTGAGATCTTATTGTAGTTTTGGGGCTTATAGAGCTTTGAAAAAGGTAAGATAGGAAGATCATTAGCAAACTGCCTATGGGGAATTAGGTGTTCCTGAGCAGCAATGCTAGTGGCTGTGAATATAATGTAGAGCTGGGCTGTTTATCCTTTGGTATTTTAGTGATATATGCCTCATGCCCTTGCTGCTTTCCTCATACCAGGGAGAACTCTGTTTGCAAAAATAAGCTTATAATATCCAGGGAAGAGTTTAGACTGTAAAACTGTATGACTTTGTTTTCCTTCACCACAAATATTTATATTTTAAGACACTCTCCAAACCCCATAACAAAAGATTTTAAAACAGCCAGGCCCTAAAAGAAAGCTATGTGAGGATAATGAAAAACACACCATAAGCCTAAAAGAATTTCATGTGCTCTGTCTTGCTCATCTTTCCTTGTGGCCTTTGTTTTGAGGGAAGTTTATTAAGGTATATATGTGATTGGGATAGGAGAGGGAAACTCAGTATATGTAAAGAGAATCATTCTATCTAATAGCATGCTCTCTCTTGGCATGCTCCAACTACAGGAGGAACTCAGTTTGGAAATCTATTTGTTCACTTAATAAAAATATTAGACACTCTGTAAAGGTTAGTTCTATCAGCTAAAGGAAAAGTACATTCATGCTCATCATGACAGCCTTAATTAAAGGCCAGATAAACAGTACTCAATCATCCCAAGAGGATCCCAGACTGGGGGAAGTGTTTGGATGGATTGCTGAAAATTCATCATGTCTACAAGGGGAAAAATACTTTGAAAAAACATGCATGTGCAGATTTTACAGGTTCACTAGTGTTGTCTTAAGTTATAGGAGGCTGAGTAACAAATTTCAGGAATAATTTTGAAGACGTAGACTTTCTGTATTTGAATAATTTCCTTTTTGAATGATTTCAAAAAATAATTTTCAAAGATGTGCTAAGGGACATATTCTAGGGATTGTATTATAGTTGTACTGTGTTAGAGGATACTAATTTGAATTCTAAAACATTTGTATCTAAAAGTCTTAAATTTGTATGAAAGGAAAGAGCGTTTACCTGAGTTGATTTTTTTCATTCATTCGTTCATTCCACAAGTTTTTATTGAGAACAGATTATGTGGTAGGCTTTACTACAGGTACTTTTTGGTGAATGTGCAAGAATGCTACATTTCTCAGAAGGAAGTGGTAGTTTTGACCTTTAGGGGAGAAGCATTCTTAGAAGAGAGCTTCTGGGGCTTGATAAGAAGCTCATGTAAAGGAAGACAAGGAAAAGCCACCATGCAGAGAGATACAGGCTCATCTAGACGCCTCTGATAAGTGTTCTATGGTCCTTTGGGGATGTTTTAACAATTTGCTTATTTGAGATGTCCTTTCTGAGTTTTAGGGAGGAGCTAAATACAGATTGCTTTTAGGGCCTGTCTTAAAATCTTTCATTATGGGGTTTAGAATGTGGTGGTTATTATTATTATTTTTTTAGAATGTGTTTTAACATACAAATATTTATGTTGAAAGTAAAACATTTTTATTGCTTGATTTGCTAGGAAAGTTCTTTAATTTCTGTGTGAAGTGCCGACATTATAGGTCAGAAAAAGTGAACTGTGTAACTTTCCCTAGCAAAAATGCCCTCTGTAATTCCCTACGTTTAGTTTTTCAGTATCTTCATCAACATTTTCTAAGGATTTCCTTTTCTGTATCTCTTATTTACTAATCTTTTATCTGATTTATCTTTTTCCCCATGTATTCAATGTTTGGGCAGATTTGGTTATGATTTTAAACCCAGATGGAAACTATTTGAGTTTTTAAATATTCAAGGTCTTTGCTGTGGTTTCTAATATGTCTTTCCCAAGTTTCTAATAATAACTTCCTCTGATCTTTTTGGTGGCAGCCAGGAGCTGCTTGCGTGATTGAGTTGCTCTTTCTAAATGTAATTTATTGAGTTTTTTTTTTTTTTTTTGGAAGGGGTGGCTATTCTTGGACAGTAAAAGAGTTAGAATATAAATGATTTGATTTATATTTTGATTCTCTTAATTAGCTATTGTCAATGCATAACGCTTTTAGGGTTTAGTGTAGGAGGTTGATATAAATGTGGCTATTTGTTTTCTCTGATCCACTTGCTCTAAGAATTTTACTAGATTTATGAAACTTCAGTAACAGCTTGGAATAGCAGTGGGACTTTTTCTAAGTACATTGGTGCTCTTATCTTAATGCTAGATTTACAATAAAAGATGCTTTTTTTAATGACCAGGTTTTTTCTACTTTAGCCTTCATTCATCTTGGACAGTAGTTCCTCTGACAAAAAAATGTTTTATGATTTGTTTAGCAAATGCTCATTTTAAAATAAAAAAAAGTCTTAGAGTTAGAAGTAATATTAGAAATGCTTTATCTTTCTTCCATTTGGTGAAAATACGTTCAAATCCTGTTTAAGCCATTATATTGAAAGTGAAAATTTTATTTTTTATATTTCAAATATTTTATTTATTTATTTATTTATTTATTTATTTATTTATTTATTTTTTTTTTTGAGGTGAGGTTGGGGCAAAGGGCAAGAAGAGGGACTGGCAGACTCAGTGCTGAGTGCAAGTGTTCTGTAGGGGCCTTGGTCTCAGGACCCTGAGATCATGACCTGAGCTGAGATCATGACCTGGGTTGAAATCAAGAGTCCAGGGCTTAACCAACTGAGCCACCCAGGTGCCCTGAAAGTGAACATTTTTTTGAAAGTGAACCATCCCATTTGTAAATGGTCTAATCATACATTGAGTAGAAATATATTTTTTGTTGTTTCTACTCATTTATTCTAGGCAGTCTTCTGTAACCAAATGGAACAGCTCTTTCATTTACACATTTAAAGTTGGTTACTATGTCCCACAAAGCTTTCTTTCTTACAGAGCAGTCAATTTATACAACATGGTTTTGGGGGCTATCCTTATTCATTCATTCCTTCATTCCACAAAAGTTTTTCAGTTATTCTGTGCTGAGTATTTTACTTGTCATTGAAATTACAAAGGCAATAAGAAACACTAAACTCAAAAATTTAGGCTATACTGGAAAAGATGTTTTAGCATCATTAGCACTAAATAAAAGTATATACTGGATGCTATAGAATACATAGCAGATGCATCAAAGACATTTTGTCTTCTTCAAGGATATCTAAATTGGGACTTGAAGAGAAACATTTAAATTGAACAATAGCAAAAGCATAGAGATATATAAACAATGTGACACATTCAGGTGAAATATGGCAGGAATTGGGACACCTGGGTGGCTCAGCAGTTTAGTGCCTGCCTTTGGCCCAGGGCATGTTCCTGGGGTACTGGGACTGAGTCCTGCACTGGGCTCTCTGCATGGAGTCTGCTTCTCCCTCTGTCTGTGTCTCTGCCTCTCACTTTGTGTCTTTCATGAATGAATAAAATCTTAAAAAAAAAAATGGCAGGAATGAAAACACCATATGGTGTAGTGATGGAAGAGAAGACTAGAGAAGGATTTATAGATTATAGATAGGGCCCAGACCATAAATAATCCTGTGTGCTTAATGGAGTTTGAACTTTATACTGAGTACTATGAGTAGTCACTGAAGTATTTTAAGCAGGAAAGCAATTTGCTTAAGTCTACTTTTTAGTCAGATCACTCTGGCATAGGTAAGGGAGAGTGGGTTAAACTAAAGTGAACCTAGAATCTAGGAGCCTGCTTAGGCTACTAAAGTAATTCAGGAAAAACTCTGGAGGGGTCTGAACTTAAGAAAGAAAAGAGCAAGATGGGGAGGGAAGGAGAAAGAAGAAAGAAAAGGAAGGAAAGGAAGAAAGGGAGAGAGGGATGGAGGGAGTTTAGGAGGGAGGAGACGGAGGTGGTCAGTGGATAGAAGAGATGGATATCTACTGTTATGGTTTTCAAACTTTACATTAGAATCACCAGGAGAGTTTTAGGAAAATGTCTACAGTCAACTGCTTGAGATTGATTAATAGGTGTGGGATGCAGCCTGAGTATCAGGAATTTTTAAAGTGAAGCAAGGGATTCAAATTGTACAGCAAAGTTTAAGAACCACTAATGTATATGTTTCAGCACAAAGTTTATATAGACAAAAATGCTGTAAATGTGTTCTGATCAGGGAAAAATGAGAAAATTACTTCCTTAGATGAGGATACTATTCTTCCTTACTAATTTTTTTTATTTATTTACTTATGATAGTCACAGAGAGAGAGAGAGGCAGAGACACAGGCGGAGGGAGAAGCAGGCTCCATGCACCGGGAGCCTGATGTGGGATTCGATCCCGGGTCTCCAGGATCGCGCCCTGGGCCAAAGGCAGGCGCCAAACCGCTGCGCCACCCAGGGATCCCACTATTCTTCCTTATTAATGAAGCCTAAGAATTTATCACCCGTTTTGGTTATAACATTACATTGTTTCATAGAGGAAGTCCATAATTAACTAAAACCTGCATGTACATTTCATAAGAACTATATTAAACAAAAGTCTTTCTTCCCACATTTGCAGTTGATTCTTTTTTTTTTTTTTAAGATTTCATTTATTTATTCATGAGAGATACACAGAGAGAAGTAGAGACATAGGTGGAGGGAGAACCATGCTTCCTGTGAAGAGCCTGATGTGAGACTCCATCCCAGGATCCTGGGATCATGACCTGAGCCAAAGGCAGACACTCAACCACTGAGCCACCCAGGCACCCCAGTTGATTCTTTTTTTTTTTTTTTTTCCAGTTGATTCTTTTTAAAGACAAATTTTTAGAGCAGTTTTAGGTTTATAATAAAATTGAGTGGGAGGTACAAAGATTTCCCATTTCCCAGATTTCTACACCTGTATAACCTTACCTTCCAACATCATTCACCAGATGATGAAAGAAAAAATGGGACATTTTTTGCTAAGGGGGAACCTTCATTGACACATCATAATCACCCGAAGTCCCTGGTTTACATTAAGGTTCACTCTTGGTGTTGTGCATCCGTGGATTTGGACAAATGTATAATGGTATATATCTATGATTAAGATATCATCACAGTGTTTTCACCACCCTAAAAATCCTTTGTGCCCTGTCTTTTCATCTCCTTTTCCCAAATCCCCCCACGCCAAAACCTGATTTTTTTATTGTCTGTATAGTTTTGTGTCTTCCAGAATGTCGTATGGTTGGAATCGTACAGTATATAGCCTTCTCAGATTGGTTTCTATTACTTAGTAATAGGCATGTGAATTTCCTCCATGTCTTTTCATGGTTTAACATCTTATTTCTTTTTAGCACTAAATAATATTTCCTTGTCTGTATATACCATAGTTTATTTATTCATTCACCTACTATAAGACATCTTGGTTGCTTCCATGTTTTGGCAATTATGAATAAAACTTCTGTAAACAGCTATGTGTAGGTTTTTGTGTGGACCTGTTTTCCATTCCTTTGGGAAAATACCAAGGAACATAATTGCTGGGTCATAGGATAAGAGTATGTTTAGTTTTGTAAGAAGCCAAACTTTCTTCCAAAGTGGCTCTACCATTTTGCATTCCCACCAGCAGTGAATGAGAGTTCTTGTTGTATCACATATTTGCTAGCATTTGGGGTTGTCAGTGTTCTGCATTTTGCCCATTCTAATAGGTATGTAGTGGTATCTCATTGTTTGAAGTTGCATTTTCTTGGTAACTTATGATGTGGAGCTTCTTTTTTATGCTTATTTGACATTTATATATCTTCTTTGCTGAGGTGTCTATTAAAGTTTTTGTCCCATTTTTAAGTCAGGTTCCTTTTTTCTAATTATTGAGTTTTAAGAGATCTGTGTATATATTGGATAATAGTTTTTTCAATCAGATATATCTTGCAAATATTTTCTCTCAGCCTGTGGCTTGTCTTCTAATTCTGTTGATACTGTTTTTTACAGAGCAGAATTTTTTAATTTTAATAAATTCCTGCTTATAATTTTTTTTTCATGAATCTTGTCTTTGGTGTTGTATCTTAAGACCTATTCCCTGGGTCACCTAGATTTTTCTCCTATGTTATTTTCCAGGAGTTTTATAGTTTTACATTTTTACAATTTTGGTTCTGATGCTTGCTTTGTCTCTTCAAATTGTAGTTTTTGCCTTTTGGTATGACTTGTAATTTTTTTTGATAGCTAATAATATGATACAGTAGCTAAGAGGAACTGCCTTAAATAGGCCTTTAATAGTAATTAGTGGTGAAGTGTGAGGAGAGGGGAAGTGTTCTCTAGTCCTGTGATTAGTCTCAGTTTTTTAGTGAACCTGTGCCTCTAGACTGTGAACTTCAGGAGTGTTTCTCAGTTTTTTAACCATGCTTAGGTGAGACAGAATGGCTAAAGTGGGCTGGAGTTGGATATTTCACTTCCCCAGGCCAGTTAGACTCTGAAAACACCGCAACATCAACATATTAGGCTCTGATTAACTAATTTTTCCTGATGGCAGGCCTTGTTAAGAAACAGTGTACTGGTGTCTTTCAGAGTAGTTCTTTTTACCCACCCCTGCTGAAAGCCCAAGGAGATTTTTCTTTGATATTTATTATAGAAATATGGGAGAGTTCCTGGAGATAAATCTCACAGTTTTATAGGCACCCCTTTCCCATGACTGGTTGCCTCTGGAGTTTTTAACTCTGAGTTGTCTGCTTTGAGCCCCCAGGAATTCATCAACTATAGTTCAGATTTTCCCACCCTGATACTTATTTTTTGTTGTAGGAACCTTAGAATGCAATGGCTTCTTGTATTTGCCTATCAGTCTCTCCACTCTTGGGGACAATGGTTTGCTCTCTCTCTCTCCTTCTCTCTCTTGCAGATCCAAGAAGAGTTGTTGATTTTTCAGTTTGCTCAGCTTATTAATTGTTGTTAGGATGGAATGGCAGTTTCCAAGCTCCTTACATGTAGAACTGGAAACTGAAATTTGCATAGATTTTTTAGATGTAAATACAGGTTTTACATTCAGCCATATTTAACGTTACCTTATTAGTTTTAGCTCATGGTTCATCAAATCCTGTACAGGTCCTATCATCAAACTCTTCTAGCTTTGTTATCCATAGATATGCCTTCTAAGTCTTTAACCAGATTATTGGTAAAATATAGTAAAAAGGACAAAAGCAATGATTACTGAGTTTGAACAAAGTATGAAATGCTCGACTAGAAAAGTATGTGAGGCATATATGTACACATGCTTGCAGGATGGGGATGGGAGTTACAAAGATATACTTTCCCAGCTATAACGCTTGTAGGCTCACATTTATAGCTCAGGTGGAATGAAAGTGTTTTATTAAAAGATCCTGGAGGTTTAGTTAGGTGAATTCTGTTTATGTAAGTGCCTATAATATTCCTAGGAAGTGGTTCTCTCTTTAGGAAAATATGATGCATCTTCTACTTTCTTCTGACCAATAAAAATGGTGTGAGAATTCTTAACCTTTTGATTTACAAAATTTTTCAAAGAAGTTCCTGATAAAGTCCTCATAGAAAAGTCCATTTAAAGATATTTAAGCAATAGGTCCTTTACAAGCTGCAGTTTATAATACGCTAAGGAAAGAAGTTGGGAAATGACTACTAATATTCCTGTCTTAGGAGAAAAAGTCTATTTAAGTCTCAGGATGAGTTGAATTAATGCTATTTTGTTTAAAGCATTTTGACTTTAACTTCAGGGTTCTGAAGATGTTAGAAGTTGAAATTATCAAACAAGAAAGTATCATTAAACCAGTTAAAGGATATGAATGCTCTTTTCCTGAAACCTGATGGCAAGCCACAGATAAACTGTGAAACTCACTAATATACTTTCATTGGATTTCATTTAGAAGAACTCTACTGGACAAAAGATTTTGACCCAAACCATTTTATTGTAGACTCTTTCCCAAAGTAAATGTTTTCCAAGTTATAGACTTTAGCAAAAAAAGGATTTGCTGTATAAAACCCAAAGACATTTTTAAACATAGCAAGAACAGGATTTTTACTATTAGTAAAGAAAGCATGTGGGAGTTCTGAAGACTTCCTCTGGAAAATAATTACTGCAGGATTGTGAAATTAATTAAAACAGTAGTGAATTCCAACTTCTAAGTTAAAATTTTCGTTAAGGTTGATCTTAATAAAAATTTTGGGAGCAGTTGAGATTTGTCTTTTCTGGGCTTGTTATCCCTATTTAGTTCTGTGTCCTCTTCTACCTTCTGCTGTGTCTTACTCCAGGATATCTACTGCTCTTATGTACCATGTCCAGGGCTGCCTTCCCATCTTCCACCTCCCTATCACTAACATTTCAAACCAAAGCTTTTGGGCAGCATACTTCAGGCTCTTTTCTTTGAAGTAGCCTGCTTTGAATCTTATTCTCTCAGCATCCCCATACAAAATTGATTAATTTCCATTAATAATTCTCACTGAGAGTATATGTTTTTCAAAATTTTACTCTCATCTTGAGGGGCAGTTCAGAAGGGAGAACTTGGAAATGTACAATAAATATGTGCTTGTAGGTTATATGCAATAAACATCTCTAGTAGGCAGAGGTATGGGAGGATGAAATATTGTAACACAATTGGACTCACCCACATTTACCTCTTAGCTTTTATTTTTCTCCCTCATGCTCACTCTCCTCTGACCACACTGTTTTTGGCTGCTGTTCTTTGCACATTGCAGGCATGCTCCCCATCATTGCACTTGCTATATTCCATTACATTAAGATTGAAACCTTCTGTGACTAACCTATTTAAAATTTTACCCTCTTTTCCTAGGTACTCCTTAGTTTCTTTCCCTGCTTTATTTTTCTCATGGCATAAAACATCACCTGACATACTTTTGATTAACTGACTGGTTTTCTGTCTACCCTTAACATTAAGCTGTATCAGGGCAAAATTTTTTTGTCTGCTTTGATCACTGTCTTATTCCATATCTAGCGCAATTACTGCCAAGTAATATCCCTCAAGTATTTGCTGAGTCCATGAATGAACCCTTTTGGAAAAGAATCCAACAGTATTCACTCATATTAAACATGTGTATATTGTTTCTCTTAATAATCTTACTTGTAAATTAAAATTGTTTGCATATTATTTTTCTAGTTAGTCCTCCCATTTGAGAGGTGAGATTTCTGTTCCCTTCCCTTGAATCTGGATATAGACTCTATGACTCATTGAACAATAGAATATGATTGAAAGGACACTGCCAGCTTCTAAAATCAAGCCTTAAGAGATTAGCAGTTCCTGTTTCCTGTCCCTGGGAAATTGTTCTTACAACCAGTCACCATGCTGTAAGGAAGCCTAAGAAGTCCACAGAGAGTCCAGGTAGAAAGGAATTGAAATTTTTGATTAACAGTACCATCTGAACCCCTAGCTAACATCCAGCAACAACTTGCCAACTAATAGCTCTTTGGAAATGAATCCTTTAGCCCTGTTTGAGCTATCCCAACTGAAGCTGCGTGAATTTTCCTGCTGAGTCCTGCCCAAATTTTAAATTGATGAGCAGTTTTGGGATGGTTCATTATATAAAATTGGTAACTGAAACACCACTTTTCATGAATCTATTTTATAGAAATGAGAACAATACCTGGGACGCCTGGGTGGCTCAGTGGTTGAGCATTGCCTTTGGCTCAGGGTGTGTTCCAGGGATTGAGTCCCACATCCGGCTCCCTGTGAGGAGCCTGCTTCTCCCTCTGTCTATGTCTCTGCCTCTCTCTCTGTGTCTCTCATGAATAAATAAATAAAATCTTTTTTAAAAAAGAAATAAGAACAATAGAACACAAAAATAGGTGAATAGAGATGTTTTTCTAGCAATGTTCTTTATGATACTCCAAAAAAAAAAAAAAAAGCTGGAAAGAAAAGAATTAGAAACGAATGTTTATCAATATATTATGGTTAACAACTATTTTATTGTGTGACACATAATAATTGCATTTTTATAAAGTAATAACAATCTGAAAAGGAAATTATATAAACAATTCTGTTAATAAGAGTATCAAAAAGAATAAAATACTTAGGAGTTAACCAAAGAGGGGAAGTCTTATGTAGTAAATTTACAAAACAATACTGAAATAAATTAAAGACCTAGTAAGTGGAAACACATCTCATGTTCATGGATTAGAAGACTGCATACTCTTAAAATGTCAGTACTACCCAAAGTGATCTGCAGATTCAGTGCAATCTCTAACAAAATCCCAATGACATTTTTTGCAGAAATAGAAATTCACATGGAAATTTTAAAGGACACCAAGTAGCCAAAACAGTCTTGAAGAAAACAAAGCTGGAGAACTTCTGACTTCTAAACTTACTGCGAATCTATGCTAATTAAAACAGTGTGGTACTAGCATAAAGATAGATAATAGAGACCAATGGAATAGACTAAAGATCTTAGACAGTAATCCTCATTTATATGGTCAAATGACTTTTGACAAGGCTGCCAAGACTTTTCTTTGGAGGAAGGATAATCTTCTCAACAAATGGTCCTGGGAAAACTCAATATCCACATGTGAACAATGAAGTTGGACACTTATCTAACATATACAAATATTAGCCTGCAATGGATTAAAGACAAATGTAAAACCTAAAACCAGAAAACTCTTAAAGGAAAGCATATGGCAAAACTTTCATGACTTTGAATTTGGCAATGACACCAAAGACACAGCAATACAAGAAAGACAAGATGGACAAATTGGACTTCATGAAAATTTTAAAATTTTGTACACTGAAAGACATTCTTAACAGGATGAAAAGTCATTCTTCAGAATGAGAGAAAATATCTGCAAAATATGTATCTGATAAGTGATTAATATCCATAGTATATAGAAAATTCCTTAAACTCAACAACAACAAAATAATTCAAAAATGGACAAAGGGCTTGAATGAATATTTCTCCAAAGAAGATAAACAAATGGCCAATATGTATATGAAAAGATGCCCAACATCACTAATTATTAGGGAGGTGCAAGTGAAAACTATAATGAGATACTACCTTAAACCCTTTGGAATGACCATTATCAAAAAAAAAAAAAAAAAAGAAGAAGAAGAAGAAGGAAAGAAAGAATGAAAAACAGAAAAACAAATGTTGGTGAGGATATGGAGAAATTGGAAGCTTATGCACTGTTGGTGGGAGTGTAAAATGGTATCGCTGCTGTAGAAGACAGTATGGTTTATAAAAAAATTAATATAATTACCATATGATCCAGCATTTCCACTTCTGGATAGATAAACTACAAAAGATTGAAATCAAGGTCTCAAAGATATTTGTACATCCACGTTCAAGCAACGCTATTCATAGTAGCTGAAACATAGTGTGCAACCCAAGTGTCCATCAGTAGATGAATGAATAAGCAAAATGTGAATACCTACTTGTATGTATATAAGTAAATATTATTTAATCTTAAAAAAGGAAGGGGATTCAGACACAGGCTATAATATGGATGAACATTGAGGATGTTATGCTAAATGATATAGGCCAGTCACAAAAAGACAAATACTGTATGCTTCCACTTATATGACATACTTAGTATACCCAAAACTATAGAGACAGAAAGTAGAATTGTGGTTGCCAGGGGCTAGGAGGGAATGGGGAATTATTGTTTAAAGGGTACAGTTTCAGTTTTATGAGATGAAAAGAGTTACAGAGAGAGATGGTGGTGACGGTTGCATGTTATGAATGTATTACATACCATTGAATTGTATAATTAAAAATGGTTAAGATGATAAATTTTATGTTATACGTATTTTACCAAGATAAAATTTTTTAACAACTTTGCTATATTATTATAAATTAGTTAAAGCTATATGTATCAACATGAAAAGATATCCAGAATATGTTGAAAAATTTTAAAATGCAAGTATCAGAGTAAAATGGTCAGTATAATTTCATGTACATAAAGAAAAAGACACTATAAATATGTATGTTTTATGTATACTTATACAAGCATAAAAAGAATCTGTACACCAAACTATTAACATTGATTTTGTCAAGAAAATGAGATTGGATATGGGAATTAGAGAATATTTTTTCTTTAAACACTTCTATAGTGTTTTTTTTTAAAGATTTTATTTATTTATTCATGAGAGACACACAGAGAGAAAGAGGCAGAGATACAAGCAGAGGGAGAAGCAGGCTCCATGCAGGAAGCCCGACGTGGGACTCCATCCAGGGGTTTCCAGGATCACGCCCTGGGTAGAAGGCGGCGCTAAACCGCTGAGCCACTCGGGCTGCTCTATATTGTTTGAATAGTTGAAAAAACATACTGCTCTAGTATGTTTTAAAATATATATATATATATATATCTTGGGCCTCAGGGAAAATAGTAGTGATACATGTATATGAATGCAGGTGTTTATTTGTTGGAAAACTTTGTTAAAACTGTTGCTTTGTTCCAGGAGAATGGCTTCTCCATGGATGTGAGGTTGGGGAGAGGATGTCAGGAGATATGACAACAACATTTTCCTCCATTTCTCTTCCCAGTGGTTTTGATGACAGCAATGGTAGGATGACCAGAAGAAAAATGGAAAGGAATGCTCCTACCCAGTGCAGATAACCTTCTCAAGTGTTAGAAGACAGGAATTCCGCAGTATTTTTAGGGCAGGTCCAAGTATTTTTGGTAGTATTTTTGGTAGTTCTAGGGATTTTCAAGTGGGAAACAAGATCTGTCTGGTTACTTACTTTAGTTACTCTGGCTTCTTTCCTGTGGGATCTTCATAGAAATAGATTTGCAAAGAGTTGATTAGTGGATAATTTTCCCACGTGTGTAAGAAAGGCAGAATACTTTTGTAACACAATGATTTATTTGATGTGAGGAGAGGTGCCTGGTGAAAGAGAACATGCTGTGAAGCCTGGGGACCTCTCTTTAATTAGCAGTGAGGCTGTGGAAAGAGCTAAAGTCTAGGAATCAAAAGAACCATGATCTGATTCTAGTTATGCTAGTGATTAGCTGACTGACTTTAGGTAAAACTGTTTGCCCTTTCTGTGCCTCTGTTTCCTTACATGTGTATGGAGATATAAGAAAGAAAGATTGTGTTTTTCACTGCCTAGATAAAATGATCACAATATTTGCTTTACTATAGGAGTTTATAAAAATAAGTAACATCTTTTAAAAAAAGTAACCTCTTGCCATTCTAGAAGCTAGATGGCACCACTGCCTCTAACATTTGTTTAATAATTTGAATTTAATTGCAGCTCGTGCTGAATGCTGTACTTCTTTTCTTCCAGGATGGCTTTTGTCAAAAGGTATGACTTACAGATTAAAGGAAATGTAGCTATGTTGCGTTGAGACATTATGAATCTTTTCATAGAAGTTTCATTGTAGATCAACCTGAAGTCTTTGGGAACCCAAAAGGTATCCTTTTATAGGGAATAGAATCACTGTGTTATAATAATTTCTGGGTCTTTCTAAAAAAGATTTGATTTGTTTATTTGAGAGAGAGAGACAGAGCAAGAGGGAGAAGCAGACTCCCCACTGAGCAGGGAGCCCAAAGCACATAGGGCTCAATCCCAGGACCCTGAGGTCATGGCCTTAGCTGAAAGCAGATGTTTAACCAACTGAGCCACCCAGGCACCCCAACAATTCCTGGGTCTTATTTGCCATAGTTTCATCAGAGTTCTTTCTTTGTACCCCAAATGATGTGCTGACAGGCCTGGCCTGAGAGAGTACAGTAACTTGAGGAGGGTTGTATTTATTCATGAAGGTTTTGTCTTTACCACATCTCCAGATCCAGGGGAGGAGACCTGCAGAGTTACAAACTATGCTTTGTTGATTGTTGAATCAAAGATTTTAGCAATCCCTGAGCAAGCCAATTTTTGCATTTTACAATCAAAGTACCTAAGGAGAGATTAAGTGATCTCCTGAGGGAGATTAAGTGATTTGTTCAAATTTACCCTCCAAATAGTCTTCAGACTCCCATCCTTGTTTTTCTACTGTTTGTTTTGTTTTAATGAACTTAGATGGTTTGCCTTTGGATATCACAACTTAATGAGAGTTTGCAGGATCACTTTGAATTTATCAAACAGCCAAACAACCAACCAATCAAACAAACAAGTGAAATAGAATCCCATAAACAGGATGGAATATTTAGACTAGTATGAACTCTCTTATCACCAATGAGCTCTAAAGTAAGGGTGCTTTGGGCAACTGGACGATCGTGTAATCACCTCTGTAACTGAAGTTCTCCATTTCTTAAAAATGGGTTTAAGTGATATTTTGCCTGTCTTACAATATTGCACTGAAAAAAAAGTGAAAATTAAGTAAAAAATGGAGTAAAAGTCTGTTAGTTTTCTAAAATTTTGTAGAAATCCTGCTTATTCTTATTGTTTTCTCAATCAAGGAAGTTAAATTTTTTCTTTGAAATGTTTATCTTTGTTATTTATAATTTTTTTTCCATTTGCAATATGCCAGAAGAACATACATAACAGGGAGCCATATATGTCCTCACCTTGTCCTTTGATTATTTAAACAAGAATGAGTTGTGCTTTCAGCCTTGTTAGCTTCTGCTTGCACACAAACTATGGAAATAATGATATGGCAACATAATGCTAATTTCTTTTTTTTTCTTCAAGTGTTTAGTTATTGAATTGTGAATTCCAGGGAGACACTAAGATTGTAGAAATCTGCTTGAAAGACTGTAACAGTTTTATTAGATAGGACGTTATGTAATAGTCATATTTTTTCCTTTTCCTTCTTCAAATCTGTCCCTTTCAGAATGAAAATAAATATTTAGCAGTTTATATATTCTTTTTTATGGTTTTATTGGCAAACCTTTTTTTTCCTGTGTATCATGTTGTGACTGTGGTAAATAGTTTTAGGAAATGATACTGATAGTAATTTGATATTCCTGGTAATGTTTCCTGGTCTGTTTGAAACCTTTAAAATGAAGAAAATAAATTGAAGGAACTTTGCCTGATAGTAGTTACAACTGTGAAAATATATAATGACAAAAAACAACTCTAAATTCAGTTGCACTGTTTACTTGAGTTAATATTTTGTTAGTCACAAAACATACACATATATTTGAAAAATGGTACTTTTATAAGCAAAATATATTATATATTCAATTAAGAGATAGTACTAGCTGCACTTTAGGGATTTAGGAGCAGTTTCTCTGGAGTTTCCCTAAAACTGTAAGTTGGGAGCCATTGTTGTAGAATATCTACAAGTGAATGGAATTGTAAAGATTTATTCAGTGGCAGTTAAAGTGCATTGGATACTTAATATATTCCAGGAACTAAACAAGATTGCCTTACATGTATTAACTAACTTATTCATCATAGTAGCCCTATAAGGTAGGTATTAGCATTTTCCCCATTGTATAAATGTAGAGAGAACTGAGAGACCTTAAGTCACTTTTTTAAGGTCACATAGCTAACAAGTGGTAGATCTGAGATCGGAGCCCTAGTATAAGGAACTCCAGAGCTTGACACTAACCATAACACTACACTGTCTTTTCCTTCACTGAATTAGTTTCAGCTAATAATTTAATGTTTTTTTACCTACAGATAATTCTGATTCTCATGCCTTTATCAAACACACAATCAGCTAAACTGAGATACTGTCAATTTAAAGCTACTGGAACAAAAATGTATTTTAATGAAAACACAGTCAACAATATTACCTGAAAAGGATTTTAGAGATCATCCAATACAGTGGTTCTCAAGTAGAATAGAGAACTACTTGGGTGAGTATTAAAATTCAGAATCCAAGATCACCACAGACATACTAAATCCATATCTTTGGGGGCAGGTGGACTTAGATATGTGTATTTTCAAAGATAGTCCCAGATGACTTTAATGTATATCCCTGATTATGAACTGCTGGTCTACTTTACCTTCCTCATTTTGTTTTTGAAGAATTTGAAGTCTAGAGGGAGAGCAAGTTATTTCCATACAAGATCTAATACTAAAATCTTTGCCATCATCAACATAAACACACACATATATACACATATATATACATATGTGTATATATACATATGTGTATATATATATATATGTATAGTCTTTTTTTCAGAAATCTATAGAGATAAAAGACCATTTGAGTATTTTGTGGTCTGAATAAGGAGAGAGTACTTAGGCAAAGAAAACCATAAATAACAAAAATAATGTATGTTGGAAAATAACATGTGGAAAAATGACTTCCAGCCGAAAGAAAAGAGGTTTAGTGGCCAGAGACATCTCTAAGGTAGGCTTCAAAGTGGAGATGGGTCTTGAAAAAGAGTAGAACTTAGTAAAATAGAGAGGAGGAGTGAGAAGCTTTCTAGGTAAGATAAGCAGTGTGATAAAAAGAGGAAGGAAAATGAACAGAAATTTGTGATAAATGAACAGACACTTCTGGCTGAGGAGAATGTGGTTTTTTTTTTGTTTTTGTTTGTTTGTTTTTTGTGGGGACAAGTAGAAGAAGGTAGAGAAATGGGTGGGACTAAATGATGGCCTTGTGAGCTAGACTAAGAAGCTTGATCTTTTTCCTATAGGAAGAAGAAAGCTATTAAAAGTTTTAGGTGGATGATGGATGAAAATGGTATTTGCTAGACCAGTGGCTGGCTGAGTTTAAGGGTAGGGATTCACCTGATGACTTTGGGCCCATCCTGTGGAGGTAGAACCCGTTTGCAGTTACGAGTTATGGCAGGTATAGCTTACCTAGTAGAATTCTACTACTGTTTTTTGTATACAGACATAAACTCTGGTAACACACAAGCAAGGAGAGTCACAATGCTCTAAACTGCTTTCCTTGGTCGAACTTCTAGTATCCATTTTTTTTTTTTTAAGATTTTATTTATTCATTAGAGACAGGCAGAGACCCAGGCAGAGGGAGAAGCAGGCTCCATGCAGGGAGCCCAATGTGGAACTTGATCCCAGGACCCTGGGATCATGCCCTGACCATGAAGGCAGATGCTCAACCACTGAGCCACCCAGCCATCCCCTAGTATCTGTTTTTAAATAGGCTAGTATTCTTTAATTTCAATGAGGGTTGAAGAAATAGAATTTAGTCTGAGGTTTTACAGTTTGCTCATTCTTGTCTTGTTCTTACTTTAGCCAAGTATGCCTATTTTTATATGGACCTCAGGACTTTTCATAAAGTTTCAGTCAATGGTGTTATTGAATTTGGCTCAGAAAGAGAAGTAAACTAAAAGACCATAGTAGTCCTTTAAGAAGAATTTATTTATTTATTTTTGTTCACTTTTGTGAATTTTTAAAATTAAACTTTTTATTCTGAAAGTAGTTGTAGATCCACATTCAGTAGTTGCAAATGTACAAGGAGGTCCTGTGTACCTTTTACCCCATTCCCCTCAATGGTAACATCTTGGAAAATTAGTGTTCAATATCACAACCAGGATATTGACATTGATGTAATGAAGACATAGAACATTACCATCACTACAAAGATTTCTCATGTCCTTTTATAACAGCCATATAGGGGATGGGGTAACTGGGTGACGGGCACTAAGGAAGGCACTTGATGGGATGAGCACTGGGTGTTATACTATATGTTGGCAAATTGAATTTAAATAAAAAAAATAGCCATATAATAGCCATATCCTCCTCCCTTTTATGCCTCCTTAACTTCTGTCAACTGCTAATCTGTTCTCCATTTCTATAATTTTGTTATATATCTAATGTTATATAAGTGGAATAATATAGTTTATAACATTTAGGGATCAGCTTTTTTTACACTCAGCATAATTTTCTGGACATATGTTCAGCTTGTTGTATTTATCAATAGTTTGTTCCTTTTTATTATAGCCTATATAATTTGAGTGTATCTCTTTGTTCAGCTTTTTAAATAATTTAGATATTATATTATGTATTCATTTGTCATCACAGTCTACTAGTGTCGTCATTTTACCAGTTTGAATGAAGTATAGAAACCTTACCTCCTTCACAATAGAATTACCCTCCCTGAAAAGAAATGTTGGGAAATATCAGGAAGGGAGACAGAACATAAAGACTCCTAACTCGGGGAAACGAACTAGGGGTGGTGGAAGGGGAGGAGGGCGGGTGTTGGAGGGGAATGGGTGACGGGCACTGAGGTGGACACTTGATGGGATGAGCACTGGGTGTTTTTCTGTATGTTGGTAAATTGAACACCAATAAAAATTAATTAAAAAAAAAAAAGAATTACCCTCCCTTATTTACAATATAATTCTCTTAATTATTTCCTGTACATACATTTTGAATCACATCAGATAGGGTTATACTTTTTGCTTCATCTATCAAACATAATTTAGGAAACTTAAAAGGAAAAAGAAAGTCCCTTGTATTTATTCATGTTTTTGCTTACTGTTTTTTTTTTTTTCTGATGTTCCAAGGTTCCTTCTATTATCATTTCTTTTCCATTTAGAAAAATTTTAGAGTAGGTCTACTGGTGATAAATTCTCTTAGTTTATCTTCATCTGAAAAAGGCTTGATTTCTACTTAATTTTTGAGATATTTTCATTAGATATAAGATTTGGGGTTGACAGTTTTTTTCTTTTAGTTCTTTAAAAATGGTAGCTTATTTCCTTCTGGTCTCCATGTTTTTTTTTTTTTAATAAATTAATTTTTTATTGGTGTTCAACTTACCAACATACAGAATAACACCCAGCGCTCATCCCGTCAAGTGTCCCCCTCAATGCCCATCACCCATTCACCCCCACCCCCCACCCTCCTCCCCTTCCACCACCCCTAGTTCATTTCCCAGAGTTAGGAGTCTTTATGTTCTGTCTCCCTTTCTGATATTTCCCACACATTTCTTCTTCCTTCCCTTCTATTCCCTTACACTATTATTTGTATTCCCCAAATGAATGAGAACATACACTGTTTGTCCTTCTCCGATTGACTTACTTCACTCAGCATAATACCCTCCAGTTCCATCCATGTTGAAGCAAATGGTGGGTATTTGTCGTTTCTTATGGCTGAGTAATATTCCATTGTATACATAGACCACCTCTTCTTTATCCATTCATCTTTCGATGGACACCGAGGCTCCTTCCACAGTTTGGCTATTGTGGACATTGCTGCTAGAAACATTGGGGTGCAGGCGTCCCGGAGTTTCATTGCATCTGAATCTTTGGGGTAAATCCCCAACAGTGCAATTGCTGGGTCGTAGGGCAGGTCTATTTTTAACTCTTTGAGGAACCTCCACACAGTTTTCCAGAGTGGCTGCACCAGTTCACATTCCCACCAACAGTGTAAGAAGGTTCCCTTTTCTCCGCATCCTCTCCAACATTTGTTTCCTGCCTTGTTAATTTTCCCCATTCTCACTGGTGTGAGGTGGTATCTCATTGTGGTTTTGATTTGTATTTCCCTGATGGCAAGTGATGCAGAGCATTTTCTCCTATGCATGTTGGCCATGTCTATGTCTTCCTCTGTGAGATTTCTCTTCATATCTTTTGCCCATTTCATGATTGGATTGTTTGTTTCTTTGGTGTTGAGTTTAATAAGTTCTTTATAGATCTTGGAAACTAGCCTTTATCTGATATGTCATTTGCAAATATCTTCTCCCATTCTGTAGGTTGTCTTTTAGTTTTGTTGACTGTATCCTTTGCTGTGCAAAAGCTTCTTCTCTTGATGAAGTCCCAATAGTTCATTTTTGCTTTTGTTTCTTTTGCCTTCATGGATGTATCTTGCAAGAAGTTACTGTGGCCAAATTCAAAAAGGGGTTGCCTGTGTTCTCCTCTAGGATTTTGATGGAATCTTGTCTCACATTTAGATCTTTCATCCATTTTGAGTTTATCTTTGTGTATGGTGAAAGAGAGTGGTCTAGTTTCATTCTTCTGCATGTGGATGTCCAATTTTCCCAACACCATTTATTGAAGAGACTGTCTTTCTTCCAATGGATAGTCTTTCCTCCTTTATCGAATATTAGTTGACCATAAAGTTCAGGGTCCACTTCTGGGTTCTCTATTCTGTTCCATTGATCGATGTGTCTGTTTTTGTGCCAGTACCACACTGTCTTGATGACCACAGCTTTGTAGTACAACCTGAATCTGGCATTGTGATGCCCCCAGCTATGGTTTTCTTTTTTAAAATTCCCCTGGCTATTCGGGGTCTTTTCTGATTCCACACAAATCTTAAAATAATTTGTTCTAACTCTGAAGAAAGTCCATGGTATTTTGATAGGGATTGCATTAAACGTGTAAATTGCCCTGGGTAACATTGACATTTTTACAATATTAATTCTGCCAATCCATGAGCATGGAATATTTTTCCATCTCTTTGTGTCTTCCTCAATTTCTTTCAGAAGTCTTCTGTAGTTTTTAGGGTAAAGATCCTTTATCTCTTTGGTTAGGTTTATTCCTAGGTATCTTATGCTTTTGGGTGCAATTGTAAATGGGATTGACTCCTTAATTTCTCTTTCTTCAGTCTCATTGTTAGTGTATAGAAATGCCATTGATTTCTGGGCATTGATTTTGTATCCTGCCACGCTATCAAATTGCTGTATGAGTTCTAGCAATCTTGGGGTGGAGGCTTTTGGGTTTTCTATGTAGAGTATCATGTCATCGGCGAAAAAGGAGAATTTGACTTCTTCTTTGCCAATTTGAATGCCTTTAATGTCTTTTTGTTGTCTGATTGCTGAGGCTAGGACTTCCAATACTATGTTGAATAGCAGTGGTGAGAGTGGACATCCCTGTCTTGTTCCTGATCTTAGGGGAAAGGCTCCCAGTGCTTCCCCATTGAGAATGATATTTGCTGTGGGCTTTTTGTAGATGGCTTTTAAGATGTCGAGGAAAGTTCCCTCTATCCCAACACTGAAGGGTTTTGATCAGGAATGGATGCTGTATTTTGTCAAATGCTTTCTCTGCATCTAATGAGAGGATCATATGGTTCTTGGTTTTTCTCTTGCTGATATGATGAATCACATTGATTGCTTTACAAGTGTTGAACCAGCCTTGTGTCCTGGGGATAAATCCTACTTGGTCATGGTGAATAATTTTCTTAATGTGTTGTTGGATTCTATTGGCTAGTATCTTGTTGAGAATTTTTGCATCCATGTTCATCAGGGATATTGGTCTGTAATTCTCCTTTTTGGTGGGGTCTTTGTCTGGTTTCGGAATTAAGGTGATGCTGGCCTCATAGAACGAATTTGGAAGTACTCCATCTCTTTCTATCTTTCCAAACAGCTTTAATAGAATAGGTATGATTTCTTCTTTAAACATTTGATAGAATTCCCCTGGGAAGCCATCTGGCCCTGGACTCTTGTGTCTTGGGAGGTTTTTGATGACTGCTTCAATTTCCTCCCTGGTTATTGGCCTGTTCAGGTTTTCTATTTCTTCCTGCTCCAGTTTTGGTAGTTTGTGGCTTTCCAGGATTGCGTCCATTTCTTCTAGATTGCCTAATTTATTGGCATATAGCTGTTCATAATATGTTTTTAAAATCGTTTGTATTTCCTTGGTGTTGGTAGTGATCTCTCCTTTCTCATTCATGATTTTATTAATTTGAGTCTTCTCTCTCTTCTTTTTAATAAGGTTGGCTAATGGTTTATCTATCTTATTAATTCTTTCAAAGAACCAACTCCTGGTTCTGTTGATCCGTTCCACAGTTCTTTTGGTCTCGATTTCATTGAGTTCTGCTCGAATTTTAATTAACTCTCTTCTTCTGCTGGGCGTGGGGTCCATTTGCTGTTTTTTCTCTAGCTCCTTTATGTGTAAGGTGAGCTTTTGTATTTGAGTTCTTTCCAGTTTTTGAATGGATGCTTGTATTGCGATGTATTTCCCCCTCAGGGCTGCTTTTGCTGCATCCCAAAGATTTTGAATGGTTGTATCTTTATTCTCTTTAGTTTCCATGAATCTTTTTAATTCTTCCTTAATTTCCTGATTGACCCTTTCATCTTTTAGCAGGATGGTCCTTAACCTCCACGTGTTTGAGGTCCTTCCAAACTTCTTGTTGTGATTTAGTTCTAATTTCAAGGCATTATGGTCTAAGAATATACAGGGGACTATCCCAATCTTTTGGTATTGGTTCAGACCCGATTTGTGACCCAGTATGTGGTCTATTCTGCAGAAAGTTCCATGTGCACTTGAGAAGAATGTGTATTCAGTTGAGTTTGGATGTAAAGTTCTGTAGATATCTGTGAAATCCATCTGGTCCAGTGTATCATTTAAAGCTCTCGTTTCTTTGGAGATGTTGTGCTTAGAAGACCTATCGAGGGTGGAAAGAGCTAGATTGAAGTCACCAAGTATAAGTGTATTATTATCTAAGTATTTCTTCAGTTTGGTTATTAATTGGTTTAAATATTTGCAGCTCCCACATTCGGGCATATATATTGAGGATTGTTAAGTCCTCTTGTTGGATAGATCCTTTAAGTATGAGATAGTGTCCCTCTTCATCTCTCACTATAGTCTTCAGGGTAAATTTTAGTTTATCTGATATGAGGATGGCTACCCCTGCTTTCTTTTGAGGACCATTTGAATGGTAAATGGTTCTCCAACCTTTTATTTTCAGGTTGTCGGTGTCCTTCTGTCTAAAATGAGTCTCTTGTAGACAGCAAATAGATGGGTCCTGCTTTTTTATCCAGTCTGAAACCCTGCGGCTTTTGATGGGGTCATTAAGCCCGTTCACGTTCAGAGTTACTATTGACAGATATGAGTTTAGTGTCATCATGATATCTATTCAGTCCTTGTTTTGGTGGATTGTTCCACTGAACTTCTTCTTAAAGGGGAATTTTAAGAGAACCCCTTAAAATTTCTTGCAGAACTGGTTTGGAGGTCGCATATTCTTTCAGTTCCTGCCTGTCTTGGAAGCACTTTATCTCTCCTTCCATTTTGAATGAGAGCTTTGCTGGATAAAGTATTCTTGGTTGCATGTTCTTCTCATTTAGGACCCTGAATATATCCTGCCAGCCCTTTCTGGCCTGCCAGGTCTCTGTGGAGAGGTCTGCTGTTACCCTAATACTCCTCCCCATAAAAGTCAGGGATCTCTTGTCTCTTGCTTCTTTAAGGATCTTCTCTTTATCTTTAGAATTTGCGAGCCTCACTACTAAATGTCAAGGTGTTGAACGGTTTTTATTGATTTTAGGGGGGGATCTCTCTATTTCCTGGATCTGAATGCCTGTTTCCTTTCCCAGATTAAGAAAGTTTTCAGCTAGGATTTTTTCAAATACATATTCTGGCCCTTTGTCACTTTCAGTGCCCTCGGGAACCCCAATTAAACGTAGGTTTTTCTTCCTCAGGCTGTCGTTTATTTCCCTTAATCTGTCTTAATGGTCTTTTAATTGTCTGTCTCTTTTTTCCTCAGTTTCCCTCTTTGCCATCAACTTGTCTTCTATGTCACTCACTCGTTCTTCCACCTCGTTAACCCTCTTCGTTAGACTTCTAGTTTGGATTGCATCTCATTCAATTGATTTTTAATTTCTGCCTGATTGGTTCTAAATTCTGCAGTCATGAAGTCTCTTGAGTCCTTTATGCTTTTTTCTAGAGCCACCAGTAGCTGTATAATAGTGCTTCTGAATTGGCTTTCTGACATTGAATTGCAATCCAGATTTTGTAACTCTGTGGGAGAGAGGACTGTTTCTGATTCTTTCTTTTGAGGTGAGGTTTTCCTTCTAGTCATTTTGCTCAGTGCAGAGTGGCCAAAAACAAGTTGTATTGGGAAAAGAAGAAAAAGAGAGAGAGAGAAGGAAAGAAAAGAGAAAAAGAAAAAAGAAAAAAGGAAGAAAGAAAAGGAAAAAAGAGAAGAAAAAGAGAAAGAAAAAGAGAAAGGTGAAAAAAAAAGGGGTGGGGGAAGCAATCAGAAATTAAAAAGAGAAACAAAACAAAACAAAACAAACAAACAAACAAAAAAGTCTCCATGGTTTTTGATTAGTAATCCACTATCATTTGAATAGTTTTTCCCTTATAGTTAAGGTGTTTCTTTTTTACTGCCTTTAGGACCTGTCATTAGTTTGTTCAAAATTTGGCTATGATGCATGATTGGTGTAGATTTCCTTGGATTTATCCTGTTTGGGAATAATTTTTACCTTTTCAATCCGTAAGTTTATGTATTTTTCCAAATAGTTGTCAGTCAACTATTATTTCTTCAGGTGCTTTTCCAGCCCCATCCTCTTTACTCATACCTTCCAGGACTCAAACATAAATGTTAGATCCTTTGTTATAGTTCCACAGGTCCCTTAACTCTTAACTTTTTTAGTCAGTTTTAGATTTTCCTGGTGCTTGATATGATAACTGATTATCAATTAAAACCTGGATATTTTGCTATGTTAAGAGATTCTAGATCTTATTTAAATCTCAGAAGTGGTTTTCTCTTGACACCCAGAGAGGGAAGGGTGCTACCTCCTTAATCCCAGGTAGGGGTAGAAGTCCATCCAGGTTCTTTACTCTGGCTCCCTTGATACTCAAGGGAAAATACTCCTTATTACTATGGGCAGGAATGGAATTTCTAGCTCTTCATAGGTCTTCCTTAATGGGAAGCCTCCTTAGTGCTCTCTATCTCAGCACACATAGAGAGAGGGAGTGGCCTCATTTCTCCTGAAGAGTGGTATAAATCCTTACTTTCCTCTAGGGGTCCTTTGATACCACTCTAGCAGGAAGAGACAGGGGGATCCTGTTACTGCTGCATGGGGATTGAAGTCCAATGCTCCCCATGTGGTATCCACTGACACCATGGGTATTTGTGCATGAGAGGGTGGCTCATTACTGCCCACAGGGATGAGTGTCTCAGTTCCCTAGTTACTTCTCTGATAAGTAAGTGGGCAGTGAGTATTAGGATGCCTTATTACAGCATATGATTGTTAAAGTCTAGGGTTTTCACTTGTTCTTTCCGGGTGGGGTTGGGGATGAGGGTGGGGGTGACAGTGAGGGTGGGGGTAGGCTCAGTTTCTTCTGTGTTCTTATTTTGTGTGGTGTTTATTTTTTAAACAATTTTTTCTTGTTAGACTGCTCCTTTCCTGGACCTTTGGCTGAATAGCAGCCTGCTGCTGTTGTTTGCATTTGCTTTATTCATTGGTGTTTCTGGGTTGCTGACTTCTTCAGCTCCAAGTCTGGGATATATGAAACAAAAATAAAACGTAAGGAACCCATCACCATGTTGTTAGGGTCCTGATGTCCCTAACTCATCTGCCTTCTTCTCTTCACCTTTTGGTCTTCTTATGTTTGTTTTATATATAATATCAAGCATTTTGTACTGTATTTAGTGAAAGGAATAGGGAAAAGTGCATCTACTCCACCTTCCTGGAAGGGAAGTCCTCAGAAGCATTTGTTTTTAAGCATCTGATCTTCCGGATTCCAGATGTTCTGATTGCATAATGTGTATGCTTGTTATTTGTGTGAAAGGTGCCCTTTCATATAGGTTTATTCCTTGAAAAAATTAATTTTCCCTAAACCAATATGAGTTGTGAATTTTCAAATGAAGCATTTAAATAGATGCTAGTTAAAAAAAAAAACACCTTTGTTTTTAAGTGGCATTTTACTCTCTAAGTCAGTGTTTCTTATTCTTTTTTGGAAAGGTTAGGGGAGATGTCAAAAGAGTTGTTTGAGAATCTGATTAAAGTAGTATACCTTCTGCCCCCAAATTTTGCTTACCATTTATGAGGTTCATAGATCGCATATAGAGCTTGGTAAATAATATCAATCTTATGTATTGGTAACATGAGTTATGAAGCTGATAAAAGACCAAGAATGGAAAAGGAAAAAAATAATTAAGAAATAAAGGACTCAGAACTCATTCTATGACAGGCTGGTAGTCCTCATAGCCAAACTCTCTACAAAACTCCATTTTATCAAGTTTAGGTAGAAAGATGACTTGTGTATACTGGAAGGAATTTCTGTCAATTCCTATTAATGCAGTCCTTAAAAGTGGTGGAGTTACTCTTCCAATCTAGGTCTTCTTTGCTTTAATACCTATATTATAGTCCTTATTCCTATCTTAAGCACTTGGTGTTTTCTGTCATTTATTTATTTCCAACTAGCTGTTTGGGGAATTTCCTAATCACTTAGACCATAGCCCTATGTTTGGACTGTCCATCACTTGGCATGAAAAAGCAAGCATTATGTGAAAAAAAATGTTTATAAAGATGGAGATTTTCCTTCCTGTTCAACAAAATATTGATGTTGGATCACTGTTGTTGAGGAAGGATTGCTAAAGAGAGTTTTTCAGTTATTTATTGCTGTGTAGCAAACCACCCCAAAACATAATAGTTTGAAACCACAACTATTAATTATTTCTCAAAATTCTCTGGATTGGTAATCTGGATGGTTTTTCTACTGGTCTTGACTGGGATCACATTATTGCATTTGTATGATGAGTTGGTTGAGGTGGTGGCCCAAGATGTCCTCCCTAATACCTCTGGCACTTGATGTTAGCAGTCTGCTGGGGCACCTTGGTTCTCTTCCACATGGCCTCTCATCCTCCATTTGGTGAAACTGGTCTACTTTAATGCATGGTAGTCTCAATGTCCCAAGAGAGAGAAATATTAAAGCTATGAGCCTCTGAAGGCCTTGAAGTCATATAATATTACTTCTACTGCATCCTGGTGGTCAAAGCAAATCACAGGGCCAGCCTAGATTCAAGCAGAAGGGAAATAGATTCCGTCTCTTATTGGAAAGAAGGGCAAAGTCACACTGCAAAAGGACATATGAGATGAGAGGAATTGTGGCCATTTCTGCAAACAATCTACTGCAGGGGACAAGAAAGTATAATACTGATGAAGTAGAGGAGGTGATTTGTGCAGAAGGTTAATGAGTGGTAGGGTGAGCTACTGACACAGGGCCATGTGTCCTGCAACAAACTCAAGCTATGAACAGCAGCCAAAGAAAAAAGTGTGACACATTTGGCAGGCAGGCTTTCTGTGATGACTAGCTCTGGGGACTACTCGTTTTGACTTGGCTAGTAGACAGAACTTGTCTTTTTTCCTTAGAGTTTTCTCCCTTTTGTAAGCAAAGGCTGAAGTCAACAGGCTATAGTTCAATTTGGATAACATAATCAGCCTGGGACAAAAAAAAATTTCCTAAGCTAAGCACCTCATGGATTAAAAAAAATCAAATATGAAATGAATCTGCCTACAAAACACCTATTATGCAGAGATTTTGGCTGCTATTAGTGTTGTAAGCAATGAAAAAATGAAGACTATGGGGTTTTTCAAATTTTTGGTGCTTATAATCTAATGCTTTAGTAGCATTAGTTCAGTAAGCTAGCTCTAAAGAGGTTATGGGGTCTTTCCTGGTAAGGCTGATGCCATATCATCCAGTACTGCACTGATTTGGTATTTCAGGTGAGCTGTTTATATCAGGCATTCACTTCTTGAACATGATCTGTGAATAGACATGTGACTGTGCCTATGAAATTGTGTGCTGAATCAGCTATAACCAGGAGATATTAATCACATGGCTGCATTCCAGTACTTGCTGTGTATCCAGTCCTGTCTTACAGAATGCCACTTTTTCAAGTTCCACCACTTGGGATCTCTGAGCTCTAAATATACAACCTTACTCTAACCTGGTAGTAAGGAACAGCCTAATGTGACTAAAACATGACAGTGATTACTAAGAGAGCTCTTCAAAAAATACTGTATTGTTCTATATGTATTTCATTTTTTAACTGAAACATTTCCAGAGTGTTGGCAATAGAGAAGGCATTCTCATGGAAGATAATAAAAAATAATATGTGAGGCTGATCTTAACACATGTATAGAGTAGAGAAGTGATCTGAAGGATTTTAAGAAAGGACTAAACCTAGAAGAATATCCTTTCTGGATCATTTCTGATATCTGAAATTTTACCACTAAAGCAATTCTTTCTTTCTCTCTCTCCTCCTTTTCTTTCTAATGGTTTCCTGTAGGCTTCCTCTATTAAAGTGCAAACACTCCTGGTATGTTGCTATATAAGGCTTCTCTATTCCATGAGATAGTGGATATCATACAAACCTTGATTTCTGACTCTGTCCTTACTAATGGGAAAGTTACTAAACTTTTGTTAGACTCATTGGGTTTTGTGGGGATTCAGTTTTATTATATGTACATACATATATACATACAAATACATATACACATGCATACATATATAATATAATTTAATGTCTATATTAATGCCTGTATATATATATATGTATGTATAAAATCCCTCCTCTATCCTGACAAATAATAGGTGTTTAATAAACATGAATTTCCTGCTTCTCTTATAATAGCAAATTAGCAAAAATACCTAGGTAGTATTTTCTTTCACTGCTCCTTCCTGACATTAGGCAGAGGTTTGTCACTTGGGGTCTATAGGAAGAAATGGAGGTTCTGTGAACTTGAGTGAGGAACAATTATGTATTTATTTTCATTAACCTTTAACTGAAATTTTGAATTTCATTCCATTGAAAATCTATGCTACAAACCACAACAATATTATCAATACAATATGAGACTTTGTTGACTTTGTCAACCTGTAGGAGTAACAAATATTTTCAAGTCACATAATAAAATTTGCATAAAATCTAAAACATGATTTATATTCATGATTACTTTGAATTGGTGGTTATTAGACTGCTACTATATACACACATATTACTATCTTGCAAATTTATTTAGTGATTTGATAAGTGTATTTCACTATAATTAGTTTTATTTTTAACTTTATGCATTTTATTTTATGGATTTAGGAACATACTAAGAAGTGATCTATGTTCAGTGAAAGAAAAAAGTTAAACATGTTGCTTGTACTTTTTCAGTAGTGATCTTTATGGTAGCAACTTCTGTTGTAAGGTTTAGTCATGTAATCACTTACACTTTGGGTTCTTAATCATTAGGCTCTGGACATGACTGTTTTTTAGAAATTTACCATTTTATTCAAAACAGTTCTCCACAGTGATTAAGTTTATTATTGAACAGCTAAAGTTTTTGCATGTAGAAGACATGAAACCATATCTACACAATAGAATACAAACTAATATAAAAAGGAATGAAAAATATAAATACTACTATGGAATAATTTTCAGGATATACTGTTAATTTAAAGAAGAAAAAGAAGACAAATGTATATAGTATTCCACCTTTTATCTAAGAAAGAGTTATATAAATAAATATAAAATAAAAATATATGTTAGTTACCTTACTTTTATAAAAATGGCCTAAATAAAATGAGATATCCTGGATTAGATCTTGGAACAGAAAGAGGACATTAATGGAAAAACTAGTGATATCTGAGTAAAAGTCTATAATTTAGTTGATAGTGTGTGCCAGTTGTTAATTTTTCATTTTTGACAAATGTACAATGGTTATGTGAGATGTCAACATTGGGCAAAGCTCGATGAAGGGCATATAGACCCCTCTCTATTTTTGCAACTCTTCTGAAAACAGAAAATTATTTGAAAATAAAATTTAAGGAGTAAAGAAAAATGAAAGGATAAACCAGAAACTAATAAAAATGTTTAGTGAGATGGAGGGAACATGATAGAGACAACAGGGGTAGAAAATAGAAACCTCCGAATGTACATGATTTTGTAGATCGAACTCAGCCTAACCACTGAAATGTTTTATGTAATTATAAGAGAGAATTAAATAAAGAAAAAAAGTTGGGCAGTCGGGGTGGCTCAGCGGTTTAGCGCCACCTTCAGCCCAGGGCCTGATCATGGAGACGTGGAATCGAGTCCCACGTCGGGCTCCCTGCGTGGAGCCTGCTTCTCCCTCTACCTGTGTCTCTGCCTCTCTCTCTCTCTCTCTCTCATGAATAAATAAAATCTTAAAAAAAAAGAGAGAGAGAGAGAAATCCCTAAAATCACAAGTAAAATGAAACCTGATGTACCTACTTTTTGCAAAGCTGACTTAATCACATTAAGAGGAGTTATTTTAAGGGATTTTAAAACCAAATAATTTGACTTCACACTGCTAGTGGGATATATCCTATGGCCAAAACAAACCTCAAAGACAAGGTTAAACTGTCTTTAGTAATCATATTGTAATAATATATTAATACTTTAAAAATATTTATTTATTTGAGAGAGAGCATAAGTAGGGAGGAAGGGGGAGAGGGAGAGGGAGAAGCAGCTTTTCCGCTGAGCAGGGAGCCTTACCTGGGGGCTCAATCCCAGGACCCTGGGGATATCATAATTATACGAAAATCAGTAATTTTAGTATAAGATAAAGAGATAAAAGCAAAAAGAAGTAAAACGCTCTGTAGTTTATATTTGAATCGAAAATAGTGATATCAATTTAGATGATTTTCTTATAATACTTATCAGTGATAACATGATTTCCTAATTTATTGGTAACTGGAATCAGAAAGTTAGATGGTGGTAAAAAGGAAGGTTTACTTTTTATAGCTATTGTCAAGTGAGGGGAAAGGGTACTCTTGAGGTAGTGAGTACAGGAACAACTGGCACTTCATACTTCATCATTGAAGATGTTAAAATAAAATCAATGATATTCATAATCATGATTTGAATCAAGAAAAGCTCCAATTATCACCATGTCTTCTGTTGGAGAGCAAATGTTTCACTGTATTAGAAAATAAATAGAACATGTTTTAGCATTTAAACATAAGTTTCAGGTATATCAAAATATATTTATGTGACTTTATTTCCAGGTGACACTGAAAAATAAGGGGTGATTATTTTGGAAACACAAATGTGATCTAGTGTCTCCTATTGATTTGTACCATGGATTACTTACAGCATCTTGGTAGGAGCAAGTGTCTGGTCTGACTCTACAATTACAAAAAGAATTGACTGATAAGTAGTTATGTGAATCCATATACCTCTCAGAATGTAAGTGCTACCTAAATAGATCATTATAAGATGATCAGGGCTACCTAAATATATAGTTAATCTTCAAATAAATTTGGAATATCTTTTCCTTTGCCCATAGGATTTTGCACATGAGACATCACTGTGCTGACTTACTGAACATTTTTTTAATTTAATTTCCTCTCCTTATTTATCTCTTCATGTCTTAAAAATTACTAGCATTATAATTTGCTTTACATTTTAAACTTATGATTTATTGAGTCACTAAGTTCAGCTATCAATAGCATAGAATAGTGTTAGTCGAACTTGTCCTTAAGTGAGGTAGTCAAGCATTAATAGCTTTCTTTTTTGGTAGAACAGTTAATTTCTGAAACTACACTTTTCTATTGTCTGTTTTCTGGAACTAATAGTAGAGAAATATACTGAAGTGATCACATTATAAGTAGAAGAGGTGTTCTTATTTTTTAATAAATAAATACATTATATAAAGTGTATTAATTCATTCTTTCTTAAGTATCTATGTATTAGGCACTATGCTAGATACTGTAATAGATAGAGGTGAATTTCATAGATACTGCCCCTCATCACATTTTTGCCTATGCCTACCATTCTTTCATACTCTATAAAATTCATTACATAGGGGCACTTGGTTGGTTCAGTCAGTTAAGCATCTGCCTTTGTCTCAGGTCATGATCCTGGGGTCCTGGGAGCAAGCCTTCACTTAGGGCTCCAGCCCCACATAGGGCTCCCTGCTCAGAGGGTAGCCTGTTTCTCCTTCTCCCTCTGCTCCCCACCCCCTGCTTGTGCTCTCTCTCACTAACTCACTCTCTCAAATAAATAATTAAAAATCTTGCAAAAAATTCATTGCATAGTTGTGTGAACATTCTCAATCACTATTCATGTATTTTAACAAGCTTTTAAAGTGCATATATACTTGAAATTGTTAGAAGACTGTCATTTTGGTGTTAGTAAAATCAGAGTGCTTTCCTTCTAACACCTAGCTGAAGTAAACTTCATTGAGAGAATAAATTTTTTTAATGGGGCTCACAGAAGAAATAGTTGATTAATTCGGCACATTAGGTATAGTAGTGAGGATTATTTGGACAGCTAGAAGACAAATAAGGTCAGTGAGTACTTAAGGAATCTAGAATAAGAGGGAGAAAGGTATAAGGAAAGGAAGATCCATTTCTAAGGACAAACTGCTTTGAAATGGTGCCATGTACTGACATTGTGGGGTAGAACACTTCAGACATTTCTCTGCTGTCTCATCCCTTACTCTCTCTCCCATCTTTCCCCCTTGCCCTCTTTTGTTAAGGCTGGCTTTTTTTTAACGACATATATAGATCTGAATATTCTCACCATTTCCATCATCAACAAATCTGCCAGAATAATCTCTTAAAAACATATGCCAAGTAATATAACTTTCCTGCTTAAAATACTCCAGTGGCTTCACAGTGTACTTAGAATAAAAGTATAACTCTGTACCTCAGCCTACAAAAGTCTACTTGGTCTGGCCCAAGCTTTTCCCACTGTTCTCTCCTTTATGCTTCAGCCACATTTCTCAATGATTTGGATATACTGACTTTATTTCTGGTTGAAGCCTTTTGACCTTGACATTGGGTCTCTACGCCTGTTGACTCTTTTCCTAGACCTTTGTATCTTACCCACCCCCATGTCACTTTCTAAATAGAAATACTTTATTTTTTATTTACTTGTTTTTGTTTCTCCTGTCCTGCTAGAATATTAGCTCCATGAGGATAGAGACTTGCTGTTTCATATTCTACACTGTTCATTAAAGATGTGTTAAATCAATAAATGGAGCAAATTTAATTGTTTTTTATTGTTTCTATTTTAGGGGACTACCTTTTATAAATAGTATCATGTTTTCACTTAATTTTCTCTTCATAAAAGCCCTAAACTTCAAAATAATATGTAAATATTTGTATAAACTGAAAAAAGACTTTGCCTTATATTTAAGTCTCTTTAATTTGGGGGAAGTTGAGATGATAAGAGCTCTAGCTAGCTCTCTTTTTCTTATAGTTCATATTTATGTTGAAAGGCAGAAAACATATTTTTAAGTTCATGGGATATGTTCTTCAGTGGATTGGTCAGTGGTAGCCAGGGAATGTCCTCTCTTATTGATTAACAAACTGAGCAAGATGAATGTCAAACTAACACTATTGCTTTTTATCGTATGTTATTCTTACTGTACCAGCATCCTCACTCTTATGTCCTCCAACTAGTTTAGAATCTTCTTTTTTTTTTTAATTAATTTTTATTGGTGTTCAATTTACCAACATACAGAAAAACACCCAGTGCTCATCCCGTCAAGTGTCCACCTCAGTGCCCGTCACCCATTCCCCTCCAACACCCGCCCTCCTCCCCCCTTCCACTACCCCTAGTTCGTTTCCCCGAGTTAGGAGTCTTTATGTTCTGTCTCCCTTCCTGATATTTCCCACTGTTGGGGATTTACCCCAAAGATTCAGATGCAATGAAACGTCGGGACACCTGCACCCCGATGTTTCTAGCAGCAATGTCCACAATCGCCAAACTGTGGAAGGAGCCTCGGTGTCCATCGAAAGATGAATGGATAAAGAAGAAGTGAAATAAGTCAATCGGAGTAGAATCTTCTTAATGATGGAGATTGGATCTTATATTTCTGTTTCCCAGTAGGGTTTAGCATAGTGCTAGAGGGATAGTAAATAATTAGTAATAATTTTCGGTCAAGTGGTAATAATTAAAATAACTTCACTTTATATAGATCTTAGCCATCTAGCAAGAAGTAGCACAACTTTTCTTAGAAAAACCCAGTGATATAGAAAAGCAAATATTTTCTTACTTTTGCAGATTAAAATACTGAAATTGCAGAGTTTACCAGAATTGCCTAAATTCACTCAGCTGGTAGTGGCTGAGCTGGGACTAGGGACTCCTGGGAGAGTGTTCTATTCTAAGTGTTCACATCTCCAAATGACACTTTGTTGGTTATGATGATAACTGTTTAAAAATTAAAATTAGTAACTAATTTCAGGTAAGATTTAGTGAAATACTGTCCATCCTTTGATAACAGAGTAAAAATATGTGTTAAGTCTTTGAAAACGAAATCACATACAGTTTTTCAGATACCAGTGAGACCTCTGAGTATATCTGAGCATTTGGATGGTGGAAGAAAAGATGGTGCCACTGGGTCTTCTGAGCTTTCAAGGCATATTGTGCTTTCCAAACGTTCTTATAACCCACTCAGTGTGCCACAAAATTACCTCACTATTGGCAAATGCAGTGGTATCAAACAATTTTGCTCTTCTGACAGAATTTGGAAAAATTATGTATCTCCTTGCACATTTTTAAATTGACATCCAAAATTCTCATTATAAGAGATATAGTTACAAATGATGCAATTGTCATTGTATTATAAACATTGACGTAATATAAAACTATTGTGTCACTTTTTAAATTGTGTCCAATGGCATATAAATGCAATTATCGACTAAGATGCAATAATATGGGACCCCTGGGTGGCTCAGTGGTTGAGCATCTGCCTTTGGCTCAGGGCATGATCCTGGGGTCCAGGATCGAGTCCCAGGTCGAGTTCCTGTGAAGAGCCTGATTCTCTCTCTGTCTATGTCTCTGCCTCTCTCTCTGTGTCTCTCATGAATAAATAAATAAAATCTTAAAAAAATTAAGAAAAATGCAACAGTCTGTTCTAAAAATATAGGAATAAGCTCTTCTTAACAGTTTGAAAATTTATAACTCTTTCTCCTAAAACTTCAATTTTTGTTCCATTTTTCTCTCAGACGTCATAATGTAAATAGCTCTATTTTTAATGTTGTTTATGGACCACTTATTATATACCTTTTAAAAAAAGATATGTATGTATTCAATTCTATGATGGTAAATTAATTTTTAAAAACTAATTTCCTGTGACCATAAGGCACAAAGTATTTAAAAACTTCATTCTGGATTGCTTTATCACTACAAGTGATTGTCAGTGCATGGTTAATAAAAACAAAATAAATATATTAAAATTTTTGATAATTATTAACAAAGAAAGTAAAATTTTATTGGAAATACCCTTACTACTAGTAAGATACATAGGGCATGTATTTTCCCACTCAATTTATGTATCTATGGGTACTGTTTGTTGCTTGATTTTAATGATCTATATGAGCTGACAAGTTGATTTTGGTCTCCCAATTTTGCCAAAAAGCAGACAGGTTACGACAACCTGATTTACAAAAGGTTTAGTTACATTGTCATTAGAATAATTCATTTTCTTAGTACCAATGCAGATTTTTGAAAAAGTTTCTTTGTTTGGTGTCCCAGAAGTTTTAACATTTGTGGGTCATGAACCATGAGCTGGTAAGATTCCGTGTGGGTAAAAACTTCCATCTGTCCTTGTAAAGAGGGAGGAGATTGTGAAAGAGCACTACAGGCATATTCTTAGGCAGATCAGCTTTAGTAAACAGAATATATGGAAATTGAAAGTTTGGGAATATAATTATCTGTAAAGCCATTTGAACACCACTGGATTAATGGACCAACTGTGGGAGTTTAAAGAAACACCTTGAAAAACAGGATCAGGAAGAGGGTGATCACATTCTGCCACCATTCACATTTTCTTAATTATTGTTAATTGTCCCAGTGTAGAGGAAAGCTCCAACAATGGCCAAATACAATGGTTTTTTTATTAATGTCTCAGAAAATTGCTAAGTCAGTAGGAGAAAATAAGACATGTCTTCAACTATTATCATTTGGAGATGTTTTGCTTATTTTTTGAAACTAGAAATCTAGTGTGTACTGAAGGCAAAAGGGTTTGCATTTTTCGCAGGAATAAATAACATGAGGTAACAAGATTTTGAGATAGTGTTGATTTTTGGTGATTTTGTCACATCCTCCTTTAGTGTATGTTTTTATTTTCTTATCCTTCAGTTCAACTCTTGAGTTGCTCTGATGATCCACCCACCCTGGACCCATACCCCTGTCTCCAGGCAACTGAATTTTAAGAGAAAATTCCTGGAGACCCTAAAACCTTCAAGACACAAAGAATGCAAGATAGAGAAAAATAGTGACAGTCAGTTCTTTTGGAGTAAAATGTCACTGCCTCAAACATACTTCATAGGTAATGCTCCTTATTTCTTTCTTCCATGGCTCTGTGTGACTGGGGAGGATAAGTAAAATGTTGGTTTCTGTGTGCTGGACCAGTGTATATTCTGTTGGCCAAGTAGTATTTTTGTAAGCCAAATGGCCTCTTTAGATTGATTTCCAAGGCTGGGCATTTAGATCAGATTCACGTGATGCAAATATTGCATATCATATGAAACAGAAGACCCTAACCAGATACTGACCTCCCAGAATGTGGTGCCAAAAGATTAACAAATGGATGAAATTTGGGTCTCTGATGTCAGCTTGGCTTTTATAAAGGAGTTATAAGCAATGGTAGTGATAAGTAGGCAAAATACTGTTGCATGTACGTCTAAATAAACAAAATGATAGGAGCACACTGAATATAAATAGATAAGTTTTCTTTAGGGCTAAGATAAAGCACATAGCAAAGCAGGATCTTCATTTATGATTATAGCATTTATTTTGGCTTCATTGCCCTCGAGAAAAATAAGTAAATCTGTGTATTTTCATAAATCTTCCATCCTGTTTTATTTTTAATGAAAGCATATGCATCAGTTTAAAGAGAAATAGTGTTCTTGAGTCTGTATAGCTCCCTACCTCTGTAGGTAACAAGACCCTTCCCTATAATTTCTTTTTTACTGGAGCCAGTTTTTTGTTCAAGAAACAAAACCATTCTGAACAAACCTATAAGATGGTATTAAGCTGTTATGTTCTATATTCCAAGGATAGTTCTTCCAGTACAGTAAGCTGTAGCCATCATGATAAACCTTTGAGCCTGTCATTTCTGAGGGTATTTGAGCCCGAGAGTATTTCTATATTTCTCATAAAGTCTTAGCCTATGTTATATCCTGTGCAGTGTATGGGATAAAATTAAATCAAAATTAAATCTTATAATAAGTATGTTCCTCTAGGGGCTTATTCCAGAGAAACCCCCTTAAAACATGTCATTAATACATGGGTCATTGAACTTTTACAATTATAGGACCTGAGGATATCTTTAGTCTATTTTTCAAAAGGTTTAGAGATACAGAGATTTGTCAAAGACTACATCATGAGTTGGTTCCAAAGCTGTGACTGAGCTTACATCTCCTGACATCCAATTCAGTCTCCTCCACTATTCCAGTTGGCCTCCTGAGACAGCCCACTGACCGTGTGCACACACACACAGAAGGTGCTATAGAAGCAGGAAATAATAAAGATCTTGCATTTGTCCTTCTAGAGCCTGTCCAGGAATATTTGGCTTCAACCATTGAATCAAAGTAAAATCTTTAGAAACATCAGTGTATTTATTCTTTACCCTGATGACCAGATTTAGACTTGTCCAAGATTTAGAATGTTTGGTGAACTATAACATCAATGATATTTCCCATTATATTTTAAGAGAGAGATGTCAAAGAAATGCTGGGATGCGTCAGAAATCCCCTGGTCAGGATACAAGTATAGCGACAAAGGAAGCGACTCTGAATAAGCTGAATTTGTTTGCTTTGATATTTGCAAGTTTGAAAACCTTGTTTATACCAAAAGATGCTCTGATTAAGTTAGGTGATAATTTTGGAGCTTTATTTGCATGTCTTCTCCTTTGCTCTGGGTAGCTTCCCCTTCAGAGATCTCTGGGCTTCTGTAAAAACACCACTTGGAAGCCACTGGGCTATTAAGTAGACTTTCACAGAAATCTGAAGTACAGAAATATCACTTTATTCCTTTATTTTTTTCTTTAACTCAAAAAATATTTATACAGTGATATTTTATGCCAATTTATGATGTGTTATTTTTCAATCTTGAGATATTAATTATTAATATCAATACTCATACTGAGCTGGTTCCTTAATAACAGTTATTTTTAATATCAGTTATTGGAGAGCAGAGTTTATCAAGTGTTTTCATATATATGACTCACGTTGATCTTTATAATAATACTACAAAGCATATTTTAAATATTTATTCCATTGGTGAGGCAGCTGAGCCTCAGAAAAATTAAGTGACTTGTCCAAGGCCACACAGCTAGAATCCAGAAACCAGCATCTCAATCTAAAACCTCTGACCACAAGTCTAGGCTTTTTGGATAGTTTTCTGTAGCGGGGAGTTAACTACATGAGTTTCCCCTTCATCTTGGTATAATTTGTGAAATTGCTAGCATAATCTGTAGTTAAGAAATTAATCAAATCCAAATTTGGTTTAGAAAGTACTGAAAAGCATGACTTTGGTTCCCACTGGACCTCACTAACTAAGCTAATTTGCCATAGCGAATTAAAATCTCCATGGTAATTATGACTGAAACTTAAGCATGCTTAATTGTAACTTGGAATCCTAGATTGTTTTCATTAGTATCTGCTTCAAGATTCACTTTTATTGAAGCGTATTTGTATTTGTGGGTCCTATAATCAGAGCTATCTCTAAATATTGAGGAAATTTTCCCTAAAAAAATTTCACTCTGTATTCTTTGTGCATTGGTGGGAGGGAAATGACTCAAGGAAGTAAGTGATAGGGATGTCATCCTGCCAACTGATGCACAAAAAGACCTACAGTTGTGTGAACATAAGTACTCCACAAGTTAATTATTTCCTGCCAGAAGGGACAGAATTTCTCTCATTGTACTCTTAAGATCCCCTTTTTGTTACATCATTTTAAAATTCATCATTGTCTGTGCATCCATTTTAATCAAACTTTACTTCATCAAAGTAACAGAGATTTGGAAAGAGAAAAGTAACCGCACACTTATTTTCCTTCCCAAGCCCTGTCCCTGTTAGGAAAGCTGTTGCTGAGAGGCACCAGCATGAGTCTTTTATGTTTTCATAGACTGTATAGCTGTGCACTGTACCTCTGCACTGAGCAAAAAGAGTGGCATATAACACAAAACCAGTCATCTGGTGGGCAAAGAAGAATCAAGAGGTGGGGAAAGTGGCAGGGAGGTTTTGGCTGTTTTTTTTTTTTTATATTTTTTTTATTTTTTAGGACCATGTCTTGCCCACCTAAAATATGAGATTAGAGAATTTTTTGGCTCCGGTTTATAAATCTAGCCAGACTTTGAGAACCCTTTCCATTTAGGGAATCATTTTGACCTGATAGACAGTCACGTACTTGTCTTACTTGGCTGGGAGTTCATTTATCTCTCCTCTTTACTCTTCCATTCTGATTTTCTCACTATATGGTTGGAATTTGAAAATATTTGATATGGTTAGATCTCCAGGGTCATATCCATTTGAGTTCATAATTAGCACCTGAGTTTTCAACCCTGGAGATCAGTTGATTTCAGGCAAGGTGTTATGTAAACCATAACACCCAGATAGTATTTCAACTGTGTATTTAGACTTTCTTTCCTTCCTTGATGTTTAAGGCCAGTGAGATTCCACCCTAATGGCAGTTTCCTTGGGTTCACCTCTCTAGGTGTTCGGAACAAGTGTGTTCAGTGCTATATTTGAACATTATGCAAATACATATATATTTTTTTTCTCCCCAGGCCAACCTAGACACATTTTAGCAATATTTTTTGCACATATTTTTGAGGTGATTTTGACAAGAGAAAACCAGTTTGGTTTTTTATTGGATTTATTGCCTTTCTCATTAAGTAGTAGTAAGAATGAAGTCTCATAGTTTTCATCTGTGCAGTGGCTGGTGCAACTTTTGATGTTTTCTAGTTTATGGCCTGGTATGGTCCTGCATTCAGTAGGCATTTGATCTTTTTCCCACCACCTCCCATTTTTTTTTTCACCTCCCATTTTTTATTTTATTTTATTTTTTTTTTCAAAATTTTTCAAAATTTTTATTTACTTATGATAGTCACAGAGAGAGAGAGAGAGAGAGCGGCAGAGACACAGGCAGAGGGAGAAGCAGGCTCCATGCACTGGGAGGCCGATGTGGATTCGATCCCGGGTCTCCAGGATCGCGCCCTGGGCCAAAGGCAGGTGCCAAACCGCTGCGCCACCCAGGGATCCCACCTCCCATTTTTTAAGCACATAAGATTGAATTCATAGAGTGGTAGGGTAAAGCAGATGATGCAAGACTGTGGTATTTTTAATCCCATCAGACATCTAACTGTTAAGTTTTTGGTTGTAGGATATAAAATGTACATGTTAGAAGAACTCAAGAGTTGGGACATACCATTTTTACTCATTTGCTCTTTCAGCATATAATTTACTAAGCCTCTCTTGGTTTTATTTTTAAAAGCTTCTTTACAATAAATTTCATTTGGTTTCTTTTTTAAAGTTTTTATTTTGATTCCATTTAGCTAATAACATACAGTGTTATATTAGTTTCAGGTGTACAACATAGTGATTCAACACTTCCATGCATCATTCTGTGATCACAAGTGCACTCCTTAATCCTCATTACATATTTCACCCATCCCCCTGCCCACCTCTCCTCTGGTAACCATCTTTATTCTCTGTAATTAAGTCTGTTTCTTGATTTGTGTCTCTATTTTTTCCCCTTTGCTCATTTATTTTGTTTCTTAAATTCCACATATGAATGAAATCATATACATTTGTCTTTCTTTAACTGACTTTTTTGGTTCACATTATACTTTCTACCTCCATCCATGTTGTTGCAAATGGCATGATTTCATTCTTTTTTATGGCTGAATAAGATTTCACTCTCTCTTTCACTGTATGTGTGTGTGTGTGTATGGTACATCTTCTTTATCCATTCATCAATCAATGAATACTTGGGCTGTTTCCATATTTTGGCTATTGTAAATAATACTGCTATAAACAAACATAAGAGTGCATGTATCCCTTTGAAGTAGTGTTTTTGTGTTCTTTGGGTAAATACCCAGTAGTACAATTGCTGTATCATAGAGCAGTTCTATATTTAATTATTTGAGGAACCTCCATACTGTTTTCCGTAGTGGCTGCACCAGTTTGCATTCCCACCACGTTCTCTTGTGTTGTTGATTTTAGTCATTCTGAGAGTTACAAGGTGATATCTCATTGTAGTTTTGATATGCATTTCCCTGATAATAAGTGATGATGAACATCTTTTCATATGTCTTTTGGCCATCTATATGTCTTCTTTGGGGAAATGTCTGTTCATGTCTTCTGACCATTTTTTAATTGGATATTTTGGTTTTTGGGTGTTGAGTTTTATTATTTCTTTATATATTTTAGATATTAACCCTTTATCAGATACATCATTTGCAAATATATTCTCCCATTCTGTAGGTTGCCTTTTAGGTTTTTTTTTTTTAAAGGTAATCTTTTTTTTATTTTTTTTATTTATTTATGATAGGCACACAGTGAGAGAGAGAGAGAGGCAGAGACACAGGCAGAGGAAGAAGTAGGCTCCATGCACCGGGAGCCCGACGTGGGATTCCATCCCGAGTCTCCAGGATCGCGCCCTGGGCCAAAGGCAGGCGCCAAACTGCTGCGCCACCCAGGGATCCCTGCCTTTTAGGTTTTTAAAAAAGATTTTATTTATTTGATAGAAAGCAGAGTGAGAGAGAGAGAGAGAGAGAGAGAGAGAGAGAGAGAGAGAATGAGGGAGGGGCAGAGGTAGAGGCAGACGCAGGCTCCCTACCAAGCAGGGAGCCCAGTGTGAGGCTCAATCCCCAGGATCCTGGGATTATGACCTAAACCAAAGGCAGATGCTTAACCAACTGATCCACCCAGGCACCCCAGTTGCCTTTTAGTTTTGTTTCCTTTGCTGTGCAGAAGTTTTTCATTTTGATATAGTCCTAATAGTTTATTTCTGCTTTTGTTTCCCTTGCCTCAGGAGACATATCTAGAAAGAAGTTGCTTCATCCAATATCAGAGAAGTTACTGCCTGTGTTGTCCTCTAAGATTTTTATAGTTTCAGGTCTCACAATTAGACCTTTAATCCATTTTGAATGTGTTTTTGTATATGGTATAAGAGAGTATACAGCATGTAGCTGTACAGTTTTCCCAGCATCATTTGTTGAAGAGACTTTTTCCCATTGGATATTCTTTCCTGCTTTATCAAAGATTAATTGATCACATAGTTGCAGGTTTGTTTCTGGGTTTTCTGTTCTGTTGATCTATATGTCTGTCTTTATGCCAGTACCATACTATTTTGATCACTATAACTTTGTAATATAGCTTGAAGTCTGGAATTGTGATGCCTCCAGCTTTGCTTTTCTTTTTCCAGATTGCTTTGACTATTTGGGGTCTTTTGTAGTTCCACACAAATTTTAGGATTGTTTGTTCTAGCTCTGTTCAAAATATTATTAGTATTTTGATAGGGATTGCATTAAATGTGTAGATTTAAGCCTCTCTTTGGAGGTACAGTGGTGGACAGGGTAATGAACTAGATTGTATTAATTTATTTCAAATATAGTTGAATGAACCATTTCAAATAGTTTCAAAGAAAATAAAACAAGGTAGTGCTTGTGTTTATTTGTGACTATTGGTTAATTTGGAAAAATGACCATATTGATTTATGTGTGGACTGAGTAAATATATTTGGGTGTTCTCATTATGGGCTCAGTTACTAAACAGCAAATATTTAATAAGCAAATGATTCTTATTGCATCTTCTCAACTTTTTTCTGAGAGGTTGGCTTGTGTTTGCAAATGGAAAAATTAGTATTAAATGGCATGCCTCATTTCTATTGGAATGCTATATGATTTAGAATCCTATCTTTGGACCTTTAACTTCTTGCTTGGTTCTCTATCCTCTACTTTCTTATAATATGATATAAGAGAGTGGATTTTTTAAAAAATAGAGTATATTTAGGAAATTCCTTGTGTAATGTTAGGATTCTTCATGATAATGTTAGAATTTAGTGGCTTAGATAAAAAAGAAAGATAATTCAAAGTCACTTATTTGTTTTTGTAATCAATTATATGTGTACTTATAAAATTAGATATATCTTAACTAAATTGCTTTATTTATACCAATTTTATTTATTTATTTATTTATTTTATTTTTGTTTTTTATTTATACCAATTTTAAAATGGATTTAGCAGGAGTGAAAGCAGGAAGGAGCTAGATATGGATGGGAAAAGATAGATCTGGAGAGGTGAATGGAAGCCTTCTAGTCTATTTTTGACACCTTATGCTAAGGTGCTAAACCCATTCTTGTTTTAATGTTAGTAGAAATGAAGAGAACAATGTAAAGATGCCTTAGCCATAGTTTCTCTCCTCTCAGAGTTCATAATACAATAAATGAGAATAAGTAAATGCAAAATTACAATGTAGTGTGATAAGTGATATAATAAGGATATGTACCAGGCATGGAACACATAAAAACAGATTTTTTTATGAGAATGGGTTTGGAGTCAGAAAAAACTGCTGGATAGAGGTAACCTATGATATGAGTTCTGAAAAGTCAACAGAGTAAGTAGGCAAAGGGAAGGGTAGGGAAATGGAAAGTTGGATGGGAGTAGCATAGCAGAGTTGGGATGGTTAGGTAGTTAAATTGAGATACAATTATGAAATACACTGTATATAAACTTGACAGTTCTCATCACCCTCATTCAACCCATTCTACAGGCAAGGCAAAATGCCATCTCTTTTTATACTTTTAAATTACTAAGTCAGGATTTGAATCCAAGTCCAGTAACTCCAAATTCTGTCTTTTCAATAGGCCACTTTGGCCAAGGCCCTACTAAAGTGAAAAATGAGTAGGACCATTTAATTGATAAATTGTACAATTTTTCTTTCTGAGAATTATAAATTTTTCAAGATTATGTATTATTTAATTTTATATTCTGAACAGTTCTTAGCATAGTAGTAGACTTAAAGTAGATGGCCAATCATTGTTTTGAATTGAACTGAATTTATATATAGATATTCTAAACTTGAATAACAGTCTTAACTATGACTTTCTGCTTTTGTAATCTATTTCATTCAATCCAGTCTATTCTTACCTTTACAAGTATTATTGTGTTCCCAGATCATAAACTTAGAACTTTAGCTCTCTTGCTCTCTAATATGATTTTCCTTTGCACATAGCAGAGGATTCCTTCTCAAATACATTTGTGTAGAACTTATCCCACACATATGTTGTTTTTATTTCTCTCCATATTCTTCACTCCAAACAAACCCTAGACAAAGAAAATTATGTCTTGTCTTGTTTTGTTATCAGGTTTCATTACTTGAAGCACTAATTCAAGGAATAGATACTTCGGTCTTTCTGTGAAGACTTTGGATTGATTGTATCCTATTTCTCACACTTGCTCTTGGCTAGGGAGCTGATGACATTTTTTTTTCAGTGGTCTTTATTTTTTACCTCTACTTGAAGTTGGCAGAAAAAGAAACTATATGGTTGGTCTGGAAAGAAAATTAGAGATCATTTGTTGCTGACCTGATGTTAACTGAGGACAGGGCTGAATTGAAGCAGAAGAATTGGCTTATACTGATTACTCAGGCTTTGAATTGTGTTGACATTCACAAGAGCTGTGTGGGGCCAATTTTGTGTCATAAAATCTTAATTTCCAAAAAAATGTATGGAGATACATCTATGGAAATAATTATGTGACTCTGATGGCTCACCTTCCACACTGTACTGTGGGAGAGCAGTCCTAAAGGACAAGCTGCATCAATCATCACTGGAAAAGCCTGTTATATGCCCTGCCTTGTGTTGGAGAGGCCCCTGCTGTGTGTTCTGCCCGTATCAAATGTTCCTAGTGAGGAATCCACCATTTCTCTTGGAAGCTCTTCCAATTCTGTGTCCATCACAGCTTTTTCCAGACGGAGAGGCTTGTTTTTTTGCAGCTGTGTTTGGTCAGATGGTCCCATGGGGTCTTTCTCCTAGGTTCATCCCCATCATGTCCGATTATGTGCAGGCCACAAACCTCTGATTTGGACTGGGGAAAATAAAATGGAAAATATTGTCAGTTTAAAGATTCATGTTTTAGTGTTACATTTTTTTGCTCTTAGTTAAGCCTCCAGGATCCCTGTCACTTGTTCCTTACAAATGACAGGTATCAAATAAAATGGCATCAAGCTCTACTCTTTATCAACACTTATCTCCACAGTGAGAAACTGGTGCCTCTAACACCCAGTCCTAAGTCCTCACCCCTGTGGTTACATCATCATGGGGATCCAGTCTCATAAGTGACATGAGACATTCTCTTGACCACTATACCAAATGTTCTTGGCCTCATTTTTAAGCAGTGCTCTATTGGAAAATCATCTATAATTTTCTGGCTGCTGTCATTCCTAGGTCTCTGCTTTCCATAACTTCTCATTCCTATTGAACAGCTGTGCTTCTGATTAGTTTTCTCTAGAGGTATTAACTTTTCAGCACTCTGCACAAGGAAACTTTTGAAATAACGGGAACAATGGGCCCATCCTTGCTTTGCTAAAGCCAGTTAGTCTGCTGTGGTTTAGAAAAATTCTGGAAGAGATCTGAAACTAAACAAAATAAGAATTCATTTAGACTTTCTTAAAACAAATCTGAGTCTTGAGGTAAGAATCTTTGGACCTCTGTGGTACTTCTGGTGGTGATGGGGAGTGTTGAAGAGGGCTGAACCAGTATGGCATACTGGATTGGAACTCTTTTGTAGTGGAGATAACATTTATAAATAATGGAAGGCAACTGGATGTGGGAAACCAATGGAATAATAATCCCAGGTGATTCTTCTTTATACACTGAGTATATACACTTTATACACTCCTTTATACACTGAATTTGGTCTTTTAGCTTCCTTGTGAACTAGTGAAAATAGAGAAGTTTTGATTTGTCAGAAAGAAAGTAGAGAGAGGTGAAGAAAAGGGATAAATGATAGGTACACCAAAATGGTATCCTAAATACTATAGTCAAATTTTTGAAATATTTATTCATTTGCCTTCAAAAGATTATTTGTACAGTTATAGAAAAAAAGTAGATCATTTATAAACAATAGGGATTTGTTTTTCATGAGCTAAGTTGGATATTTTTTTTGTATTTCAGATTATTAATTGCCTTGAATTGCTTTAAAAAATTAAATTTCTTGCTGCTTTGATTTTCTCATGACAAAACTTGAGGAAAGTAGTAGAAGTAATATCTCTCTGCCAAATTTTAATAATTGGAGTGGTACTTACCAAAAACAATTTTTTCATAGATCGCCTTTCCTTTTTTCTATAAGAATAAAATTAAAAGTTAAAAATCCTGGCATTTTAGTCTGCGAAAAATAATATCAACATCAGTATATGAAACATCAGAAATTTTGGAAATGTAGTATCTACAGATGTTCTACATTTCAGTTATACATGATTCAAATTCAATATTTATGCTACTATGCTTACAGTTTGATTTTGGATTTACTTTAATTTCCTCACTTTTCATATTTCATTAAAAAGATACTCTGACTTTCTAGTCCCTAGTAGTCCCAGATAACAGTCCTTTTCCTCCTAGGAAACCCGGCCCTTATTAATGAGGTCCAGATCTGAGTCACTAAGCCACATTTCCAGAAGCCATGCTTTCAGGTGGCTCATCATGTCCCTTTACCTCTAGGCCAGGATGATCAGAAGTGGAATCCTTCAAGTGAATAGGTCACATTAGAGAATTCTTCCAACCATAGTTATGACTTTTTTTTTAAGTTTTTTAATTTTAATTTTAATTTATTCATGAGAGACAGAGAGAGAGAGAGAGAGAGAGAGAGAGAGAGAGAGAGAGAGGCAGATACGCAGGGAGCCTGACATGGGACTTGATCCTGCATCTTCAGGATCACGCCCCAGGCCAAAGGCAGGCCCTAAACCCCTGAGCCACCCCGGCTGCCCAATTCTTTTATTTTAAATCTAAAAATACAGTTAAATCTCCTTTGGCCATGTATAAGACCAGATTTCCAGTTCAACAACAAATAAAAGGGTTGACATATCAGGTACCAAATTAGTGCTTCATGAAAGCTTGGATTTTCTAAGGAAGAAGTATGCAGATCCTTAACATCACTTACATTAATGGATTGCCAAGTAGTATATAAACCAATTATCATTAAGCAATGAATATATATTATGAAAATCCTTTCTTACACTTGTCCCTTTTTATGAATGTCCCATTAAAACTATTGATCAAAACTGCTTTCTAATAGATTTTTTTTTCCTGGGGACTAATAGATTTTTATGATATAATATGCTTTATAAAAGCACCCCTTATTGTGTTTTGGTTACAATAAAAGTTTATTTTGCTTCTCTTGTTTTATCTGACATATTTGAAAATTTTACCTTTAAAAACATAATTTTTCATTACTATAGGAATATTACATTATGATTTTCTTTTACGTGGTTCATTTTTTTATTGGCTTTAGCATTTGCAAAAATAAATTAATTCATATGTTACATTTTGTCAAAGTACAGCTATCTCAGTATAAATTTAAGACTCTTACAAAATATTTGTGAATCTTTTCTAAGTTTGACTTAATTGAAGAAATAGGAATTGAGGGGTGCCTGGGTAGCTCAGTTGAAGTGTCTGCCTTGGGCTCAGGTCATGATCCCAGGGTCCTGGATCGAGCCCCGCATTGGCCTCCCCACTCAGTGGGGAGTCTGCTTCTCCCTCTGTCCCTCCCCACTACTCATGTATGCTCTCTCTCTCTCTCTCAAACAAATAAAATATTTAATAAAAAAGAAATAGTAATTGAATACCTACTATCACTGTCTGAAATTATATAAAAATAAGATTTCTTTTCTTTTTTATTGCTTCCTTCTAGAGAGTGTTGAGTTCCATGAGAGTGGAAGAGTTCCACTGTGGTTTTTTTCAACTGCTGGATTCCTAGATTCTAGAATATTTCATGGCATTTAGTAAGGTATCTATATATATTGCTGAATAAATTCACTTATTCAAAAAAAAAGTTTATCAAGGATCAGTAATATGCCAAATACTTCTAAGGAAGTATTAAGCACTGGGGATGAAGCAGTGAAAAAGCCAAAGTCCTAGGATTTTGGTGTTTACTTTCAAGTGGGAAGAGTTAAATAGTAACAAATAATTAAATATGTAACATGTCTGGTGTTGATAAGTGCTAAGAAAGAAATAAAGCAGGACAAGGGGATAGAGTATAGGATGGGGAGAGAGAATTGCTATCATAGCTAGGGAACTCAGTGAAGGCCTCTTGAGAAGATTGCGCCTTTCTCAGGCAAAAAAAAGGAGGGCTTCCCAAGCTTATTTTTTAAAGATTTATTTATTTTTAGAAAGAGAGAGTTGGGGTGGAGCAGAGGGAGAGGGAGACAGAGTCTTTAGCCGGCTCCACACCCAGTGCAAAGCCTGATGTGGGGTTTGGTCTGACAACCCTGAGATCATGACCTGAACTGAAACCAAGAGTCGGACACTTAACCAACTACCACTCAGGTGCTTCTTTCAAGGTTATTTTTAATGGTAGAGTTGGATCACTATATGAAATTATAAGAAAAAAGTAAATCATGTTTGATGGTAAAAAGTCTAGATGAGTTAATCCAATCAAGAAAAAGGTAAGACTAAAGATTTATAATCTTGAAATTATAGAATAATTATAATTTGTGCAGAGGAAACGCCCAATTTTCTATTTACACTTGTGTTTCTCTTTTTAATCCACATGGTGTCATTTTTCACATGTGTTTTCTGAGAGCAGTTATTTTTCATTCACAGGCAATAGTGGTGACTCACTTTATCCCTTTTGGGTATTAGAGGCTCTGGTTTCATTCAGGAGATTTTCCGATTCACCAGACAGTATATTAGACATTGTTGTCTAGTTGAAATTTGCCAGGGGGAAAACTCCTTAAATATCTTAGCATTGCTTATACTATCCTCACATACACAATTTAGGTAGCAAAAATTCAACATGATGAGGAATTTATATTAATTTCATAATGAAGTGCCACATACTGGGTGGCTAAAACAATAGATTTTTTTTCTTTCTTTCTTTCTTTTTTTTTTTAAATCTCACAGCTCTGGAAGCTAGATGTTTGAGATCAGGGTATAGGCAGGGTTGGTTTCTTCTGAGGGCAATGATGAAAATATATGTCCAGGCTTCTCTTCTTGGCTTGAAGATGATTATCTTCTCCCTGTGTCTTCACAGGTCTTCTCTCTGTATGTGTGTATGTCTGAATTTCCTCTTCTTACAATGACACCAGTCATACTGAATTAGAGCTCCTTCTAATGACCTCATATTACCTCTGTTAGAGACCTTATCTCCAAATATGGGCAAATTCTGAGGTATTGGGGGTTAGTTTCAACATATAAAGTTTGGGGAGTGGGGTTCAGCCCATAAGGAAGTCTAAATATTTTTCTTTTTCTTGCCATATCTCCAGTTTCCCTAGGTGACAATTTTTGTTTAATAGACCGGACTCCTTTCACAGGAACTTCTGGTTTCTTGCTGTCATCATCACTAGTCCTCATTAGCAAGGTCATTAACTATCTGGCTGCCCATTACTGAAAATTTGTTTGGGATAATTTGCTTATAGTCTTCACTAATTATTTTAGCTTATAATCATGTTTCCTTCTCTAATTTGCTCAGGATAGCCATGTATAATTTAGTACCTTAATCATGAGTTAGGGTGGGCTTTTTTTTTTCTTCACTGCACATTCATAAATGTTTTTCAAGATTTTGAATTTTTAAAAACAAGATTTTGTATTTCTTAAAAGCTGGTATGCTTCTTTTATTTTTTCCTTCCTCAGAATATTTAACAGAGTTCTAGATCCCCAGTTAGTACTTCAGGAATTTGTTTATGGGCACACTGTAGTATAGTTACCCCAAGTTTTTGAATGAGAGCTGTGGAATCTGAATTATGAAGCTTGTAGTAGGAAAAGGCTACATTGAGGAAAGAAATTATATAATGTGATGGAAAATGAGCAAAATGTTTGCATTTGAATCCTGACTCTGCTGTTTGCCCACTTTTTGATTTTAGAAAAGTTACTTACCCTCTCCGAACCTCAGTTTTCTCATCAGTGAAATGGGATTATTATTAACAGCTAGCTCGTAAAGTTGCTGCGAAGTTTAAATAAGACACAATATTAAATAGGATGCATGCAGTACTTATTTAGCACACTCTGAGCTGCAGGCAGAGGTTCAGCCACTGAGCCACCCAGATGCCCCTGAGTCCTGAATTAGAAAAAATAAAATTACTATAAAGCATAGCACTGGAATGATTGGTAAAATTTGGTATGGACTTTCTGATAATAATATGGTATCAATGTTAAGTTTGCCAAATTTTCTTGCTTTTATGCTTATTAGGTCTATATAATATTTTTGAATATTGTAATTAATCTAGTTATACTGTATTATTTAAGAGTTGTCACAGGTACAAGTTGAATTCCCCAAAAAGTCTATGAGAGGCCACCACTTGTGGGGAGTGAGAAAGTAGAATGAGGTGGAGACTGGCACTGTAATGCTGTCATAACAAAGAACTCAGCTGATGACACGAGTTGCTCTGAGGCTGAGATGGCCTTATGGGGCTGTCTTGAATTGAGGCAAGCAGGGCAGACCTTTATAGCACTGCATCAGTCAGTCATTGGGTATTAGATGCCCCGGGGAAGAGGCTATGAATTTTGTCAAAGTGCATCTCTTTAGCCAAGAACAGTTTCAGATGGGGACTCAGTTGCATGCTGTTTGTTGCCAAAATTCTCATAGGTGTCAGACCACAGTGTCCACTCCAGCCATGATATTTGCAATTTACTCTGAAATGACTTAGCAAATAAATATGATGTAAGAATAAAAAAAACAAGAATGGAATGTGGAAAAGCATGAAAGAGAAAGTTCAAATTGGCAAAATACTAAATAACTGATAAAACTAGGTGAAGGGTACTGTTCTCAATTTTTTCCAGGTTTGAATTAAAAGAAAAAAAAAACTCAAAATTTTAGGAGCACCTGGATGGCACAGTTGGTTAAACATCCAACTTTTGATTTCAGCTCAGGTCATCGTCTCAGGGTTGTGAGATAAAGCCCAACTTTGGGCTCTGAGCTGGGCATGGAGCCTGCTGAGATTCTCTCACTCTTTCCCCCAACTCTTAAAAAAAAACCCTCAAAGTTTAAAAAATGAAATTCCTGTGTAATTCCAATATGCCACCAAACCAGGGGACTATAAGATAAAGTCATTTTCAGAATTCATTTCAGCTCTAACATGGTGGGATTCTGTAACACGATCAGATAACTTATGATACATTTGCTTGGAACTCTTGATTCTACAGAACCACAGCATTCTTCCTACATGCTTTTTTTTTTTTTTCAAAACATGAGTTTGAAACTTTGGTGAATCATATTATTTAATTAAGTTGGTTTGAGGAATTGTGATACCAGACTGGGATTCATAAATAAAATTGTTCTTTTTTTTCCATTTTGTTGATCAGCAATACACAAGTTTCTCTGTTAAAGATCAATCATTTCACATTTATTGAAAAACAGAGAAATTAGGAATGCATTATATAAATTTAAGATAAAGTTATTGGATCTTTCTGTTAATAAAATTCTGTTGTGGTACTATCAATAGTACCACAATAATAAAATTCTGTTGTAGATACTAATAATACTTTCTTGAAAAACTGCTTCAAGAGAAGAAAAATCTTTGTGTTTATTAAAAATTAAAGCAATATGGCAGGTGCAGATAAATTTATCTTTAAATTGTTAAATATTCTTTGAGATATTTATTATGAAGTAACTTTTATTTTTAAAAATAAAATAGTATGCATTTTATTTAAAATCAACTGAGCACTGATAAAAATACATATCACTGCAGCTGTGATTTCACATCAAACCTAACCAGTAAAAATGGGGCATTTAATTCTTTCTTCACATCATGTGCTGAACCTGGCAGAGGATACCCACCTCCACCAGAACTTCATAGGTAGAATGATGGAGCGATCTCAGGTGGCAGGCTCACCCTGCCCCTCTTGGAACTTGTGAAGAAAGTGGCCATGATGTTGAAATAGTTCTTAAACAATATTTTAAAAATGTAAAATAAACAATATTTCTTTGTTGTCTTATATCCAGAGCCTATCTCACTAGACTAAAATGTGTCTGAAATGCTCCTGGTTTTAGGTTTGATGATGATCTGTCTTCCTACTTTATTCTCAATTTTAAATTGAAAAGGGTACTAAGAACAGTTATTTTCTTATGAAAGAACTGTTTGGTGACTCCTTTCTTTTAGGGATCTTGAATGCATTCAACAAACATGTTTTGAGCATAGGCTCTGGAGCCAGTCTGCCTGGATCTGAATTCCAGTTTAACACATAGCTGTATGTCCTTTGGAAAATTACTTAATTGCTCTATGTGTCAGTTTCCCCACATATAAAATACAAATAATAATATTACCAATGTTACAGGGTTGTTCTGAAGAATAACTAAGTTAAAATACGGAGAATGCTCGGCATGTGCTTACTATTAGACATTATTATTGTCATTATTACTAGGTGTCTGCATTCTGTACTAGACTCATATGTTTTAACTTACATTATTATCATTTCATAGATTTTATAAAAATGAAGATGCAGATTAAGTAATTTTTAACCTGAAATAGGCTAGGTCATCTAGTTACTAAGTAGGAGAGCTAGAATTCAAACTTTAAGCCCATTTCTTTCCATCATTGTGGACTCATGGGTAGGTGAGTTCCAATGTATTTCTCCACTATTTGCTACAGGTAAGAGCATCTGTGCCCATTGTTTCCTATCAGATTCTGTATCGTTAAGAATGCATTCTCTTTCTTATTCATATTTGTGTCCTATGCAATACCTAATTTAGTGCCTTGAAGATAGCAGTTGTTCAGTGATTATTTGTACCAAAAATTCTTAGATGAAACTACTATTGATTTTCAAAAGTTGGCTGGTGCTTATATTTTGGTTTTACCTATCTCTATTCCAACTTTTAGTAAGGAAAGATGCAGCAGATGAGTTTTAAGCTTCTCACAGGAAATTGGCCACTGGAACTTTGCTTTTTCCAACAATGAAATTTAATGGTTCTTTGATTCGAATATAGTTTTGGTGAAACAAACCTCATTCTTTGCTTTTACATAGATTATTATTAAAATGTTAATTAGCGTGGCTGGGCTTGGTAATTATTTCCTAATTCCGTAATGAGATCTTTTGATTTAACTAACTTTGAAGCTTTATATTATTCTTATCTTTCTATAATTTATTGCCGTTTAGATGATAGCCTGCCATTTCTTTGGACTTCATTTACCTTATGTGCAACATAAAGAGGTCAGATTAGCTGGGCATCTATATTATGACTGTAAATTATTGCTGTTTATAAGAAGAGAACTTTGTAGTGTTAAGTAGCTTATTTCCATACCAACCAAGGCTGTTTACTTTCAGATTAACAAATTTGATGGATAATAGTTTGGCTTGATGGTTTGAGTCCTGCCAATTGTTTTTGGGAAACAATGTCAATATTCTGAATTTGCTGCTTTGGGGTCCATTTAGGTGAATTGGTGTGAACTGGTGAATTACTGATTTTAATATTAATTATCTGAAGTGCCTTGATCAACATTGTCCATGGGCTTCACCTTAAATATGATAAAGATAGTCTCATCATTAGGATCCAAGTTATGAACTATATCCCTCTCTCCTTTCTTCCCTAATTCTTTCTCTTTTCCCCTTCCCCTCAAACACTCCTTCTGCCTTCCTTTTTTTTCTCAGTCCTCTCTTTTCCTTTCCATTCCTTTATTTTCTCTTTTCTCCTCCTTTTCTTCCTCCTACCGTTCCTCCCTTCATTCCTTTGTTCTTTTCTTCCTTTCTCCACAACAAGTTTGGTGAGACCTCATTGCCAGGTACTGTGCTCAGTATTTAACATTTAAGCCTTTAATTAGCCCTTGTCCTCAAGGGCTTAGTCGAGTAGGGCAGACACTTTAAAAAAAATGGATACTAATTGTGAAATAAATTGGTAAGTATATCAATATCAAAAGCATCAGTACCTTCTGGTAGGGTTAGAGAGGGTTTAGGATTAGAAAATGCATCCCAAATGAGGTGATAAATGGGTTGGGACTAGCCAGGCAAGGATGAATCATGGTAGTAGAAGGGGAAAATGTGTACATTACAGGCAGAACAAAGTTGCCATGGCACAAGGTCAAGAGACAGTGGTGTGAGGACCTACAACTTAAACAGGGAAATTAGGGAAGATGAGGCTGCAGAGTAGAGAGAGGTGAGCTCACAGAGGGATTCTTATTTCATATAAAGTAGCTTGAACTTAATATTGTGGATGAGAGGAAACCGCTGACAAAACTTTAAGCTGTATGGTAACACAATCAAGATCTTTTTCAGGAGCAATAAATTCCATTTGATTCAACCACCTTGATTTATTTGATCCTCAGGTGTGGCTAAAGTCATGGTTTATGATTTTATAAAGGAAGGGTGTTAATTTATAATTTATAAAGGAAGGGTGTTAATTTATAATTTATAGCCCATAAAGGTAATGAAAATTGACTTCTGTCTCACAATTTACATTTATTAGTATTAATAAATGTTTGATATTTAATGTTGCAAATCAGATAAATTAGGGGAGAAGTATTGATAGTACTTTTTGGTGGTTTTTTTTTCCCCTTTAGAAAACAAAGAAAGAGATCCCTGGGTGGCTCAGCGGTTGAGCATCTGCCTTTAGCTCAGGGAGTGATCCTGGAGTCCCCCCCATCAGGTCCCACATCAAGCTCCCTACAGGGAGCCTGCTTCTCCCTCTGCCTGTGTCCCTGCCTCTCTTTCTTGTCTCTCATGAAAAAATAAATAAGAATCTTAAAAAAGAAAAAAAAGAAGAAAAAAACAAGGAAAACCTCTGCTTAAGTAGAGAACTCCTCTTGTGCACTTTTAAAAAGGAAATTTTTGTACTGAATTCATCAGGAAAAAGTAATTACATAAACTGTATGTATAAAACACTGTAAAGGATGTTTATGGGATATAAAAGGTCATAAACTCTATTTTTGAGAAGGCTACAATCTAATGATAAAACAGTCTCTTCACACTAAAAGGGTATCTGTTGCCACATTTTTTTCCTCGGTTATTTGTGATTTTTTTCTGGATATAATTGAAAAACACTAAATGGAAAAACTGAGGGCTTCTCATCTGTTAACATTCCCTACAGGTTACCCTCATTTAGAAGTCAGTTTCTGTCTTTAATTTTTGCAGAGGGGTTCCTGGGTGGCTCAGTCAATTAAGTGTCTGGCTTCAGTTTAGGTCATGAACTTGAGGTCCTAGGAGGGAGCCCCCACATTAGTCTCCCTGCTTGGTAGGGAGTCTGCTTGTCCTTCTCTCTATTCCTCCTCTTGCTTATGTTGTTTTCTCTGTTTCTCTCTCTCTCTCAAAAAAGAAAAAAAAAATATATATATATATATATAATCAGAGAAGCTGATGTTACAAAAAGAATAAAAAGTCTTATTAGGGAACTTTTTGGGTAAGGGTGACTAAATTGTTCTTGAACTTTAAGACAGCTTATAGAGGGCACTGAGGCAAAGTAATAGAAGGTGGTCAACCTAATGTAATTTATTCATCATTGAACCATCTAGACAACTCAACAAACTTGTTAGGGTTTTACATCAGATAGGCATGTACACCTTTTCCTTTTTTTGTTTTGTGACTGTTTTTTAGAAACTTGAAAAGCGCACTAGGCACATTAAAGAAAAATATGCCTATCCAGACAAATTGGAAAGGCCAACCCCTGTTGGCCTATCAAATTAAGGTTCTTCTCTTGCTTCTCTTAATGTAACACTCACATGATTTGAGGGAAAACATGCCCTTTAGAAAAGAGGGAAAATTTCCATGGTTTGGATTTGTCAAACTTCTTGTAGTACTCTGAATTTCATTAAAACCTCCCATCCAGTTTTGTAAAGTGCTCCTTTCCTCACTTAAAATGCTCACATATTTTACTCCATGTGTTTCATATTCATTTAGACATCTCATTAAGCTGAAGTCTCAGAAATATTTGGTCTCCAGAAAGACCTTTCCTACTAGCATTTGGTTCTTAGAAATAGAAAATTACACTTTGCCAAATGCAAATGAATTCCAGGCCTTTTTTTTTTTTCTTTCAAAAGGACTTTATAAAACTGGAAAAAAGCCTCCATATTCCTATCCTTATTCTTGAGATATTCAGGTATGGCAACCTACATTAAAATCTCCACAGAGTTGTTAAAAATGCCTCTTTGTGGATCCCAACACAAATTTACTAAATTTGAATCCCTGCCTGATTTATTTACAAAGTGTGATTCTTTAGAAGGAACTACAGGCATACAGTAGCTACTTGATAAATTTTAACTATTACTGTCTAAATGCTTCCAGACGTCTCAATTTGTTCAGTAGGCATTTGGAACTCACCATGTCTAAAATTGAATTCATCATCATTCTTCCAAATAATGAAAAGCATGCCTTGTCTCAGTGCAAGGTACCAGCACCATTGTTCAAGTCAGAACACAGCAGAAACTCCCCTCCTATCTCCAGTTGTCAATGTATCCTGTAAATTTTACCTCTTTAACATCTTTCTAGTTAATCTTTTCATATCCATGTCTCCTGCTACTGGCTGTTTAGATTCACAACATCCCTTTTGCATGGGCCCAGATTTCTGTAATTATCTCTTTCCTTTGTCTATAGTCCTACAAACTGTACAATAACTAACAATAACTAAACTATTCTTCACACTGAGGTTTCATCTGAGGTCATGATCTCAGGGTCATGAGATCGAGCCACACATCTGGCTCCATGCTCAGCACTGAGTCTGCTTATCCCTCTCCCCCCACTTGAGTGATCTCTCTCTCTCTTTCTCTACAATAAATAAATAATAAATAAATAAAATACATTTCTTACTAGATAATGAAATAATAAAACAGGGTCAATTGGAGAAGTGGCTTAATACTTGCTTTACTTATGTTTCTACTGCTTTCTATGTCTTTCCCAAATAATTATTTTATTATGCTAGGTTTTAATTTCTTTGCTACTAATATGATGTTCTTTTTAGCTTTTCAAAGATTATTATGAATTGACTTATCAAGGTTTATTTTAAAAATAAGCCCGATAAGAAGAATAAACTAGTGCTTCTTGATTTTCACCTTGAGGTTTTAAATCCTAGTATTAATCATTGTACTACATAATCTTTAAACTCTTAATTATGAGTCTATGATTCTATTTGGAGTGGTTTTCCAAGAGGAAGATTATTGGTTAAGAGTTGTATACATTCTTGGCTGTGTTTTTCAAGAGAAACTTAACTTCAAAAGTAGATTTATAAAATCTATTGTGTATCTCCAGCACCTAGAATGGTCCCTAGCACATATTTGATCTTAAGTTATAATAACAGTAATATTGATGAATGATTAAATGAAACAAGTAAACACTGCAAAATATGCTACTCACTCACCTGCTCCTAGATCTGCTATAGTTTACAGATTAACCTCAACTATTTAATTTTGGCCCATTAGTCTTTTGAACAATTTAACAATTTAGAAAATCAAGTTATAACTTGTATAAAAGGCCCTAATGACAGTTTGCAACTTTAGTGTACTATTTTAATGAATGTATTAAGTGAAGAAACATCTGGGTGTCATTTTTTACTTTATCAAAAATTAAAAGAGAATTAGTGTACTTTTTGGACAGATTTTAATATGTTTATATTGGGATTTTATGAATTTTTAAATCTGAATTTTTAAAGATGGGATTAAAGAAGGAGTAAGCGGAAGGGGCTTTTTAATTTATCCCTCATCCTCAGCTGTTCCAGACTATACATTATTACAACTCATTCTCTTGCATTAAATTCTAGAGATTAATTAAAAATTTTAGGAGATTTATTTATTTAAGAGAGAGTAGGAGATTTATTTATTTAAGAGAGAGAGAGAATCTTCAGACAGAATCTCCAATGAGTGGGGAACTTCACACAGAGCTTGATCCTAGGACAATGAAATCATAACCTAAGGTGAAATCAAAAGTTGGATACTCTCTACCCAGTTGCCCCTAGAGATTAATTTAATAGTACTTTAGAGCTGAAAATGTCTAGAGATCAGATAATGCAACCTTCTGAAAAAAAGTTCCTTTCATTGAATATTGCTTTTATACTAAATCTTTTACTAAAGTGCCACTCAATTTTTTTAATGCATGTTATCATATTTTTTCAGTTTCATTTTAGAATTATATGAAGCTGAGGTCTGAGGAGATTCAAAGAAGTTCTCTGGTTGAATCAATTTAAAAAAATAGGACCCAAAGTTAACTAAGGAGAAGAACATAGACTAAGTTTAGGATCAAATACTAATCCTATAATAGTTTTACTGGATATATTTAAATGGTTTTCTATGGGTTATATTGTGTTTTTGATAGGCATGAACATTAAAGAGTTTGAGAAACAATTTTTAAAGTTTTCTTGAGAGACAGGATTTATGTTCTAGATCTAACCATTTTTAGTTAAGATAGGCCTCTTATTAAATCTATGTGGTTGAAAAAAAAAATCTGTGTGGTTGGAGAGAAAAGGAACTGGGGATGAATACAGGGAAGGAGATTAAAGTTGCTTGAAAAAAATTCCACTGCTACATAAACCCTAATAGCGTGAAAGTTTATACAATAACTTTTTACTTCTTTTTCATTAAGAAATATCTAGAGCCAGATATGAACAGCTGTGACCTCTTTGTTGTATTATATGCTTAGAAGTAAATGTAATCTTTTAAAATACTTATTTCTGGGAATCAGGAATAAGAAATCTTTTGATGCTTGTCACAGCTATTCATCATATACCAATTCTGAAATTAGCCTGCTTGTTATGGTGTTATGACAGCAAACAGTATGCAAAGGTTGGGTGAGTTGAAGAAAATACTCTTTTCTCTTTGTGTAACTCATGTACATATTTTTGATATTACTCTAATATCTCTATAAAATAAGAGTTTCATTAGGAACACATAAATGTTAACCTTTTTATTTGATAGTTACATCATTTATAGGTAAGGCAATCCAATCCTGTACCTTACCTATATTTATGTAAAGTATATAATTCATTGAGTATTGCACAGCTACATTTCTGAGAGATGGAAGCATCAAGTTTGTTGTTATTGTGGCATTAGAAGGAGTTTTGACTTTGAAGAACCAGAAGTAAATCTAGGACTGAAATCCAGGCTTTTTTCACATTACTCTGATACTTGAGATTTAATCTCTTTGTGCTCTAGTCAAGTAGGACAATACAATGGAATAATGCTATCTTTCCTATTTTATAGGAGTGAAGTAGGTTTTCATTTATTTGCCATTATTTTTTTGGCTGATAATAATTTGCAACAACCAGATCATCTATATTTTTAGTCCTAGTCATGTTTGTTAGAATTGTAGAAGCAGAGATGTAATAATAATGACAAATGATAGCTCTTTCTCAGAGTTATATTTTTCAAAAGCAACTATTTCTGGAAGAAATGTAGATGATTCATCCATACTGTGGAATATGTATTTTTTTCTTAAAAATAGGAGTATATATTTCTGAGTATGTAATCAGTAAATTCTGATTAAAATCAGATTAGCACTTTCTTTTTTAATCATTTCTTTCAGCTACTGTTTCTGGGGCATTTATTGTTCAATTATTATTTTTCCATATGTGTGCTGAATTTTATGGGGGAAATAAAGAAAAATTAAGAAACATGCTACTTATGTTGAAAAAGTTTACAACCTTATAGAATAGAATAAGTTATATATTTGGCATTTTTATTGAAGAGTTTTTTGGAGATAGTTTTCATACTCCCCAGAAATGTCTTACAAAGGCTAAGGGATCTAGCTTATTAAAATTCCTTTGACAAAAAAAAAAATAAAAAAAAAATAAAATTCCTTTGACTTGGTTTTTCTGTTAGGATATTCACCAATACAAATGATAGCCCCTTAGCTTTCTGAATTTTTATCAACCAATAATTTCTAGTGATTGGTATTTGTTTTGCATTTAAAATAGTTGTTTCTAATACTTACTATGGGACACTATAAAATGTTGAAATGCCTCCTCTATCATCAGAGTGTGATTAAATTTTGCGGAATTTAATTTTAAAGTTAAATATAGTAGCTTAAGCTTCCTATCTTCATGATTGTAATCTCCTGGAGGAAAGAACTAATGTGTTTTACTTTCTTGTATACCCCAGCTATCATGTCTTGTGCATAGAAATGTTATTTTTTTCCTTATAAGCTAAAGACCTTATTAGGAATTATAATATACTTATATAAAGTTTACTTATATAAAGTTAACAATAGTTGCATGAAATACAATGATGTTCAATTCTATGAAGAAAAAACTTGAAGTTTAAGTATTAAGATTACAATGTCCATATGAAATAAAGATTTTCAGATAATTACTTCACAAAATGGAATCTGAGTTATTTTCAAGTCTATTAAAATAATACTAGATTTTCCTTTCACTCTAGTAGCTAAAATGCTATTTTTTGTAAAAAAATATTGAAAGGGTGAATAAGTATACAAAAATATGGGTTTGCTTCTTTCTAGCATTTACAATTTTATTATTATTTTTTAATATTGGCTGATGATTTCTGTTAAGTTAAACGTTTGCTGTGTCCTAGAGTCTGGCACTCAACAAGCAGTCAGCAAATGTTTTTATTAGTTGAGCTAAAAATTTAAATTAATAAAATGACACAAGCGAACACACACACACACACACACCACCACCACCACTTAGCATAAATCCCAATGAAGAGAAAACACAATAAAGGTGAGTTTCTTGCTCACTCTCCCACCCCCTCACATGTGTTCTGTGCTTCATAATTTTGCTGCAGGAATTCTCTGTTGACTTCCTTTATTTCAAACCTCAGGCTTTTTGGTAAACATGATATCAGAAGGCCTGGTTCTCTGAGTAAACTGCAAGTAGTTATAATTGAATGTCCATGAATGGTCTTTTACATAAGGGCCAATGGAGATATGGTGGAGTTGGTCAAAACAGGGCATATCCAACACTTGGTCATGTTTCCCATTTCGCTTTGAGATCTGCTACAACCTTTGTTTTAGTGAACTTTCACTGAAGTGTTGCAAAAGGAAATAAAACATGTTATGTTGATAGTCTACCCTGGTATTATGTTTTCTTTCTCAAAATAATTATTTATTTTAGGACTAGACTAATCCTAGCATGAACTTAGCCATAATTATACTGACTCCATTCACCTTGTGCAATTAACTGAATAATTGCATGAATGTGAACATTGCTTTTAGCCAGCCTTTACCCCGTATAATTCTGGAGGGGATATCCTCTTCAGCTGCAGTGTATTCTTCTGGGACCTAATTATGATGTCTCTTGGAATCTGGCCTGAGTGTAGGAATTCAGGCTGGTTTTCCAGGGTGGAGGCCATGCAGAAATCCCAATTGAGTACACTAGAATCCAGTTGTAAACATCATACTATTCAACTGCATTGTAGCGGAGTAATCCATTACAATTCTAATTTCACACTAAAATTGAATGCTAAAATATCTTGACTGTCCAACTTCTCCTTTAGCAGACCTGAGTGTTGATTCTTTTGAGTGTTGACTGATAATGTTTGTAAGGTTAATAGGCCCTATTGTACTATTGATGAAACAAGGCAATTGCTCTTGGTATAGAATTATGACAAACTAGAAAATATGTTCTAGCCTGGAACAAAGACCAACGTAGTTAGAGATTTAAATTATTTCTTCCCAAGGTAAAAGAGTCTTGTGGTGGTAGTCTAAACTTCTGAAGTAATAGTAAGAAAAAGTGAAGATGTATGAAACATTTATTTATATTTTGACTGAAGGGAAATAAATGAAAGAATATATTCCTCAGCTTAACTTATTAAGGCTTCAGAAGGAGACCAGAGGTGATAGCCACATCACCCTTCTGGGGATTATGTTTTCATGGATTAGAGTTTTTGAGTTCACTGAGGCCAGAGTATTATCATTTCATAAATCATTCACTATTCAAACTCATCTTCCCCTATAAATGGTGAAATATGCACCAGAGAGTGATGTGGAGGAGTAATATAGGGAATGAATAAATATGGCTACATGGATTCCATTATGTAATTGAAAATAGGTATTAATCAATCTAGTTATTTAATTGTAGTTATATATTTGATTCTCTAGTTTATGGTGGTGGCAGCTGCTTGCTTTTGTTAACTCTTGAGTTATAGTCTGCAGTTTTGTTTCTCAGCTCATTTTTCAACCTGTGTAACAAAATTGCCTCTATTATATTCCCACATCCCTGTTTTCTTGATTGGACTCTGACTGATGGGAATAGGTTCTGTTTAACTGATGGAAAGAAAAAGTGGGAATAGTTGAAGAAGAGAGACAGAGATGTAGTTTATGAATTGATAATATTTAGGTTTAGGACTGGCCTGTGAGCTGTCACTTTCTTCTTCCTGCTAAATCCCTAAGTCACAACTGACTTGCAGTAGTTTGAAGGACCTGTGGTAGATACCTGAAATTGTCAAGTGTTCAGTAGTACTTTTCATTAGACACTCTACTCTGCTCAGTCATTTGATGCCAATAAGTTCAGTTTTCCTCCAAAAGGATATGGAGTTTGTCCATGGAGCGCTTCTATATTTTCTCTGTAAATGCAATACATGGGGAAGAAAGAGAGAATTTTTAACAGTTCAATGTGGGAAATTAAATATTCAGTCCAAATTAGTTTTCTTATTCTCCCATAGAGCAGCATTTATGAAATTCAGACTTTGTTTAGCATGGTTTTTGATTCTCTAACCAAATCATAATATCAATAATTTTTCTGCATACACTTTGGCTGAATTTTTCTCCATAAATAAAGCTCCTACTAAAATGACTTCCTTAATATGATGTTAGATGTGATTAGTTCACTGCAAAACCACAGAAAAATAATATTTATATGATCAACACTATAAAGCTAATGCCCCAAATACTGCCTAGTCATATGAGTGCTCTATAGAAAGCAATGTAAATGCTCTTTACATCCCTGCCTTTTAAAAGATCTGAAAAACCTGTAGTACCTTCTAACTAGACCTGGGAAGGGAGGCAAGGGAAACAAAAGGGAAAATAAACTATTGGGACTTCATCATCTGAAAAGCTTCTGCACAGTGAAGGAAATAATAATACTAAAAGGCAACCTATGGAATGGGGGAAATATTTGTAAATTACATATCTGATAAAGTATTAGTATCCAAAATCTATAAACTCAACACCTCCAAAACAAAGAATCTAGTTAAGAAATGGGCAGAGGACATGAATAGACATTTTTCCAAAAAGACATACAGATGGCTAACAGACATGTGAAAAGATGCTCAACATCATCATCATCATCAGGGAAATATAAATCAAAACCATGATGAGATGCCACTTCACACCTGTCAGAATGGCTAAAATTAACAATAGAGAAAACAATAGATGTTGGCAAGGATGTGGAGAAAAGAGAACCCCTTTACACTATTAGTGGGAATGCAAACTGGCAGAGCCACTTTGAAAAACATTGTGAACTTTCCTCAAAAAGTTAAAAATAGAACTACTCTACAACCCAGTAGTTGCACTGCTAGGTATACCCAAAGGATGCAAAAATACTAATTTGAAGGGGCACATGCACCTTGATGTTTATGGCAGCATTATCATCAATAGCCAAATTAGGGAAAGAGCCCACATGTCCATCAATGGATGAATGGTTAAAGATGTGGTATATATGTACAATGGAATATTATTCATCAAAAAAGAATGAAATCTTGCCATTTGCAACAATGTGGATGGAGCTAGAGTGTATTATGCTAAGTGAAACAAGTTAGTTGGAGAAAGACTTACTGTATAATTTCACTCATATGTGGAATTTAAGAATAAAACAGATGAATATAGGGGAAGGAAGAAGAAAAAGAGGGTGGCAAACCACAATAGACTCTTATATAGAGTGAGCAAACTGAGGGTTGCTGGGGGGGAGGTGGGTAGGGAATGGGCTAAATGGGTGATGGGTATTTTTTTTTTTTTTTTGGTGATGGGTATTAAGGAGGGTACTTGTGATGAGAGCACTGAGTGTTATATGTAAGTGACGAATCATTACTACTCCTGAAACCAATATTATACTATATGTTAACTAACTAGAATTTAAATAAAAACTTTAAAAAGGGGGAAAAAAGATCTAAAAAAACCTATGATGATCTCAGCTTCCTTATCATAAAGGTTGATCCCTTGGTAAATTTTGTTAAAGAATGATTTACTAAGTTGGATCATAAAGAAAATATAAAATAAGTAAGATATCCAACAGTTTGCCCTCTTTACACTTGCAAAACCCCAGCACAATTGCATGTCTTTCAACAAAATACATATTTTCTGTGGTTATAAGCATATATGGTACTAAAGCATTCCATCATTTCAGTGACAATTCAGTGTCAAAGATTTTGTGTAATTTGGAGAACTGCAGGTCAAGATAGAGACCAAGATGGGTGTTGTACTTATCCCAGCAAGCTAGCCCATTTTCCTGAGACAATCTTGAATTATTAGTTGACACCAGTTTAAAGCATTCAAATTTCATATCAAAAATCTCAGATTGAATGAAAACTCAGATGACCTAGGACTGACTTTATGAACACCTTTACATGAGTTAGAATTAGGATGTGGAAACCCACGCTGAAGCGACTAAGTGAATACAGGAGCTTTCTTTGGCTCACAGAACAACTTGGACAGCCAGGTGCATTAATGCTCTGTGGGGATACATGCATGAAAAGCCTTATGTAAGTGTCAGGTGCCAGGCCACTGATGATGGTGTATTAAAAACCGTCTGATAGGTGGTAACACAAATCCAGGCTCCTTGTAAAATAAGTTTACATATTTCTTTTGGTAGGAACCAACACTAGGCTGGATAGTTAATGAGCTCCAGAGCTGTTTATTGGTTACTCCTGAGAAGCCTGATGAAGTAGTTCAGTCATGCTAAGATGCTGCATGGGTGGTGCTGGAAACCTACCCAGCCTCAGTGCCCATTTTCTCCCACAGTATGGTGGATGTTTCCATGAGCCAGATGTCTGCGTGAAAATTGGTGGACTTTGTTTGTGCCTTCATTTCCTTATCACATTTTGTTGGCCAGGGAGGAGAGGGAATTTATTGGGTCAGCTGAGTGGCATTAGGTCAGAGGCAGATGGGAAAAGATGGTCTTTGCTAAAGGGTCTCAGCCAGCTTGCAAAAGGCTGTGCTGTAAAGGATGAAAGATAAGCAAACTTAGCAAGTGCAGGGAGAGGAAGCAGCACTTCCTTTAGGCAATTCTCAGAACTGTTTTTAAGCTGTTTACTTCCTATTTTGATACCTAAAGCAACAAGAAACAAGGTTCTCTGGACCAGTCTTTGGTTGGCCTTGTCCTGAGCTTGTTTATCCACTCTTTCTGTCAGGAAGCAATTGTGATAAGGCCTCTGGCACTGTTCTGGAAGATTTTTTTCCATTTTGTATGTAGCTTTTGATTGATCATGCTGTGAACACAGTGCTTTATTCTTGGATTGATTTATTAACAGAGTTCAAAGAACCTCGACCATTTAGAGGGTGTTTTTCCTTTTGCTTAAAGAAAAAGGCATTATTTGCACCTTTAAATAAGGGCATTTCCAGGTTTTCAGTTTAATAAATGATGAAGATTGAGTGGCTTTGTGTCTAGGGATCAATACGTGTACATTGAAATATATTGTATGTGTATACATTTGACATCTAATTTATTGGCCTGGAGTAAATTTGTTTTGTCTACTGGGAAATTAGAACATGAAAAGCTTCTTAAATAAAATGCTGATTTGGACTACTGATATTTAGGCTCTAGGGTTTATTCAAAGACTTTCTATTATTTTATACTACAGGTGGATCCCTTCTTTTCTACATGCTAAAACTACTTTTCCTTCTATAGCCCTCTCTTTGCAGTGGTCCTGAGGTATACCATGTTTATTTTGAATCACTGGTTATTATTACATTGGGTCTGTATATGGACTCTGCCTGCTTTGGACCAGGAATTTGATTTGCTTGGCTCCACTTCAAATATTGTCAGCACCCTGTGCATTTAGGGCTCTATAAAAATATGAAATAACAACCACAACTTTATGAGCTGAAAACAGCTTTTCCCACCACATTTACTTCTCAATGGACAACAGCAATTTCCACATTTGAAAACCAACCAATATTAAATGTCTTTTATTATCTCCTTGATGCTTCCAATAAAACTGATATAATGAGAAATGGAAAGCGTCTTATTTCTCTGTGTTTTGACAAGATATAGATCCAAAAAATGCTTTTCAAAGTCAAAATAATAAGAATACTCATTCTGTCTTGTAGTGAGAATGCTTAGATAGTAAGTTCATGTTGTCCAGCATCTGGTATCACTTGTCATATTTATTTTCCTTCTATACCTTGACCAATAACAGAGGAACAAGAACAGAACACAGATTAGATTAGCTTCTTAAAAAGAACCAAAACTCTGAGCAGTTTTGGTTTCTGGAAAATCATCTCAAATTCTGAGAAGTCATCAGATAAGGCAATTGTGGCACACCAGATTAAATAAACAAATTAGGTGTCATAATAAACAAATATATAAATTAGGACAGTTATGCAAAGATTCTGGTAATGACCAATAAGATCTTTTAATGAAGTCATTTTATTCAATATGGCTATATGTCATGTTGGGTCAATAAATGTTAGTCCAAGGACTGTTGCTTTTTCTTCAAATTCCCAGCTTGTAGTGAAGAGGGCTACAATCGTGCGTTTTTTAGAAGACTAATTATTAAAAACTTATATCATTACTTTCTATTTATGGGGGTTAAATGCCTCTTCTTTTATGGAATGCTTGTTATGGTAGGTAGTCATATGGTTTATGTCTTTATAAAAAATAGGAACATCTGACATTCCAGTGTTGATCACCAGAATTTCTATTGAAATATAAAACTCTACTATTGTCTTAGACCTTTTTCTAAGTCTAACAGCTATTTACTTGCAAGGAGACAATAGTAGCTCTGAGCAGGTACCTGTGGTCTCCAGTGGAATCTGGAAAGAAAACATTGATTCATGTATATGAACTAATACACGATGAGCCAAAAAAAAAAAAAAGGTGGTGTTGATATGCCAATTGAGTAAAACTTTATAGATATTCATTGGAGTACATCATACATAAAGGTATCAGAGCATATGCTGGGATCTCAGAAAAGAGAAAAGTTGTCTAAGCTGACAAGTAGGATTTCTGGAGGCGATAGCCTCAGTTATACAACCCCCTTCTTACCTTTGGTGTCCATGCTAGTAGATCATCAACTGCAAACAGAGGGCAGCTGCCCTAAGTTTATCAGTAGCACAAGCATCTGTTCTATATTTGGATTCTATTCACAAGAGGCAGCCTCCCTGGGTCCACAAACAGCTCATTGGCTCTAAGAGCAAGGTCTTCAGGCTGAACTCTGCCAGCAGGCCTTGTGGGTAATGATACAATAGTTTGAGAGATGATGTTATTTATCATATTGTGATATGTATGATGAGGCTGCGGAAGCACCATTGAACAGTAAAATCAGGAGATGTAGGTTCTCGTTTAGGTTTTCTTTCTTTCTTTCTTTCTTTCTTTCTTTCTTTCTTTCTTTCTTTCTTCTTTCTTTCTTTCTTTTTTCTTTTTCTTTCTTTCTCTTTCTTTCTTTCTCCTTCCTTCCTTCCTTCCTTTCTTTTTTTTTTTTTAAGATTTATTTTTTAGAGTGAGAGAGTGCCAACAAGCAGAGGGAGGGACAGGGAAAGGGAGAGAGAGAGCCTCAAGAAGACTCCTTACTGAGCATAAAACGCAGTGTGGGGGTCAATCCCAAGACCCTGAGATCATGACCTGAGTGGAAATCAAGAGTTGGATGCTTAACCTAAACCACCTAGGTGCCCCTAGATTCTATTTCTGATTTACTGGTGTAGATTCTCTGGACTTTAGTTTGCTCGTTTATAAAATAAGTTGGACTCGGTCAGTCTTTCTGCTCAGTATCTGTTTACCACCTGCATCCGGTTCAAAATGGCTGTACAAATGCAGATTCCTCCCCATTACATCAGAATTTTGTGGTATGGCCCTGAAATGAGCATTTGTAACACTTTCCACCTCTAAATGATTCTTTCACAAGCAAAAGTTTGAGAAATACACTACTAGACTAAATATCCCTCTGAGGTTCCTTTATACTCTTCAGTATTGTAATCTGCAGATTGACCTCTCAAAAGTAAAAATTCTCCCTCTCCCATGAGAATAACTGAGGGCTCTTCAAGGGTACTTTGTCCAAGTAAACTTGTCGATAAAGCATTTTGGAACTGTATTATCTCTAACACTTAGGAACATTGCCTATGTTATAGAAATAAAATAATGCCCTTGAGAGAGAATAACCTCACAAGGTTTTGAAAACACAAATGGCCTTGTACTACTTTTCCCTACAGTTAACTTCAAAAGAATCCACTAAAGATCCTAACTTCCTCTTTGTGGGCTATGGGTCAGTCTGTGCCACAACCCTGTAGCTAGGTGATTCAGCTCTTTAGACTTTGGTTCAATGCTGGTAAGAATTCAGTTCTTCCTTGACTCTTTCAGACTAAACATTTGAGTTACAAGCCACATAAAATCATTTGGTAGAGATTGTAGCTAGGGAAATTCAGTTCACAATCTGACACCTCGTAAAGCTTTATTTTAGAGTTTGTGGGGTTTGGTGTATATAATTTATTTTTTTGGCCTTAAGAAAGCACCTGGATGTGGGTTTTTCTTTTCCTGGCTGACAAAACAAAACGAGGTTCAGTTAATTTCTCCCCTTTAAATGCTTTATGATCTTTGCTTCATTTTATTTGGACTTAATTGGGCTAGCTAGGATCGTTGCAAATACAAAACAGCTGGAGAAGCTTGGGTACAACCAGATGAATTTGAGCTTTGGGTTTCCTTTCTCTGGTGGAAACCAGTGGAATACAAGACTCTAACTTTGTATGTATATTTTGGTTCTCTAGGACTCCTTTTCCACATGACAAACACACTGATTAGATTAGATGATCTTGGTTCCTTCTAGCTTCAAAAATATCGCAGTTTTTTATAATTCTGTTCTCATTATTTTAGACTATTTGGCAGTATGTCCTGTGAAAAAAAAAAGAATGTGGAATATAGGGGCACCTGGGTGGCTTAGTTAGCATCTGCCTTTGGCTTAGGTCATGATCCCAAAGTCCTGGACTTGAGCCCACGTCACGTAGGGCTCCGTGTTCAACGGGAAGCCTTCTTCTCCCTCTCCTTCTGCTGCTCCCCCTGCTTGTGCTCTTTGACTTGCTCTTTCTGTCAAATAAATAAAATCTTTAAAATAAAAAAAAGTATGTGGAATATAAAACTGGAGAAAAAGGTAGATAGAGGTTTTCTAGAGAAGAGAAAATCTGAAATATTCAAAATACAGAAAGTTAAAAGTTAAATTTAATTTCTATATGGATACAAAGGGAAAATCAGGACAATTAGGTAGACATTATCAGAGATAAATATGTGTTCAAGGAATGGAAAAACTTTTCAAATATTTGGATTGGTTCAGTAGTAGAATGGAATAGGTTGGCTTTCAGGGCAATAACTGACCCATCATGGGATCGTTCAAGCAGACATATATTTACACATGTCTCAGGAATATTTTAGAGAATATTCTTGTAATGATATGAGATTGGACATTGTAGTCATATGATTTAATAAAGTAATAGGTAAGACACAAATAGAGATGGATTATTCAGGAGTGCTAAAGAACAATGATTTTTTTTTTATTTTCAAAAGAAGACAATGGTAACAAGAACAGAGATGTGAAACATTGTTATGTATGCAGGATACTGTCATGTGGTCTTTTGCTTTTCAGAGAAGTAAAAGAGCAGAGTTTTTTTTTAAATAAATTAATTTTTTATTGGTGTTCAATTTACCAACATACAGAATAACACCCAGTGAAGAGCAGAGTTTTGTGTTTGCAGTGAAGTAAAAAGAAAAGAGCAGAGTTTATTTTTTTTGTTCAAGCTATTAGAAAGCACCAATTGAAATAGTAATTAAACAATCCCTACATCATAGGACTTCCAATTCATTTCATAAAGTTTAGTGAACTCCTACTATATACTAACTATGTGCTAAGATGGAGTAGCAGGTTTTAAAAAGGCATGTATATTTTTAGGGGGAAAATATATACTACAGCTCAGTTTTATTAGTAGTATGTTCTAGAGAAGGGGGGCCTTGTAAAGAGATAGTTTGAAGACATTACTTCGTTTCTCTTTTAGTTACTTCTCTTCCTGCTTTTAGCCATTTTTCCTCATTCATTTGACAAATATTTATTAAATATCTACTAAATTCAGATACTGTTGAAGCTGTAAGAATACACCAATAAACAACAGAGACTAAGTGAGCGGTGCCTTGAATCTGCATTTTGTTTCTGATTATCTAAATTCTAAAATGAGTCTACTTATTAGAGGCTTGACCTCCACCTGCCCCCTGCAACACACATTAATATGTTCTCAACTGTTTCTCACAGTAATTGGCATAAGTGGAAAGCATATCAAGAGTGCAGAGACTGAGCATCTGCACTTAAGATGCTGGCAACATTCGCATCTCTCCATTTTAACAATAAGTAGAAATGTGATACACTTCATAAATATGTTTTGTTAGACTGAATTGTGTGCCCCCTCCTCAGTTCACATGTTGAAGTCCTAAGGCCCAATACATCAGAATGTGATTGTATTTGGAGACAGCGCCTTTAAAGAGGTAATTAATATAGAATGAGGTCATATAGATAGGTCCTAATCCAGTATGACTGGTGTCTTTATAGAAAAGATTATGACACCGACACATATAAAGAGAGAGACTATATGAAGACAAAAGTAGCTAACTGTAGGCCAAGGAAAGAAGCCTCATAAGAAACCAACTCTGCAAGCACCCTGATCTTGGACTTGTAAAGCTCCAGAACTTTGAGAAGATAAATTTCTGTTTAAGCCCCTAGACTATGTTACTTCATTATGGCAGCCTTGGCAAACTAGTTAGTATACATGGTAAGGGATATTCAGTAGGACATGATTTAAAAATTTATCATATAGACATGAGACTGCTATAATTCTTTCTCTTGCCTCCTTTCCTCTTCCTGTCACACCTGCTTTTCCATCACTGACATTGGAAGTCAACACTTGAAAACTGTACCCTCATTGCCTCAGACCTTCCAGGGCTGTCATTGCAAGTCAGTGCAGTGTCTGTCCAGCATAACAATGATTCCCTAAAGAGGAGAACAGCTTGGTAAGAAGAAACTAATGACTATTATTTTTTTTAAAGTTTCTCTTTAGAGGCATCTCACTGAGATATGCACAAAAGAGAGATTTGGTATGTCACTAATGGCACGTTCCAACCTTCAGAATGCATAAAATGCTCCCGCATCTAATTAGATATGGGGTCAAAGTAAAGAATTTCCTTCCCCAAATTGACTGTGGGAGTTTGTGTATTTATTTGAGTGAACTGGGTCAGTTGACAGGTCCAGTCAACTTACAGACTCACTGTGATTTATGCTTTGGTAGGAAGGAAGAGCAGCTTTGGAAACTCAGACCTCTTCTATACATTGTATGTCCCTGGTCCTAGTTGGCCAGCCCCTTCTAGGGCAACACTGTACATCTGCAGTGATTTATGCAGACAAAGTCTGGAGCCTGGACATCTTGGTTTGACTCCCTTTGCCCACCCCTGTGCACATCTTTAGGACAGGGTGGCAGAGTCCACCTACCATAAGAGCCCTGTGAAGAACGGTTTACATGTTCATTCAAGGTAATGAAAAGAGGCACTGTTTGTCTTGAAATAGTTTTAGAAGGAGAGGAACTGATGGGTTTTGGATTTGGTTTTGTTTTTTAGTTTAAATAAATTTAATACAAATTACCCCCCCCCCCCCCCCACACACACACACACACACAAAGCAGCAGAGGAAACAGCTGCAGGAAGAAGCATTTTCCAAGAAGGTCATCCTAGGTCAAATGTCATTGAGGATGTAGCATGAAGAGGAAAAGCTTGAGCAGATCAGAGGAGGTCTGGATTTAATCCCAGCTTCTAGCACAAGAACACAATGATCAGACAGGTCAGTTAGACCCAGTATTTCCTCCTAAGAAATTCAGCCCATGAAGAATAATGTAAAAATTTACATAGTGCTTATCCCTAGTCAGGCAATAAATGCTTTACATTTATTGTAACTCAGTTAATCTTCCCATAGAATTCTGAAAGCCTGTTGTCTTAGGTAGACATTCTAAAATGCTTCTGAAGATTCCTGACCCCTTGTGTATTTACCCTGTATGATGTTCTCCACACCCACTTGAGTATGAACAAGACTTATAAATATGAAGATTATCACTCTATGATTATTCTACTTATAAGGTGAAATAATTTTGTAGATGTCATTAAGGTCCCTAATCAGTTGGCTTTGAGTTAATCAAAAGAGAGATTATCCTAGATGGGTCTGACTTAAATTAGGGGATGCTTTAAAAGGGACTAGGCCCATCCTGAGGCAAGAACTATAGAGTGTGAGAGGGATTCTTCTACTGGCCTTTATGTAGTAAACTGCTATGTTGTGGAGAGGGCCACATGACAGGAAAGAGAGGGCAGCCTCTAGAAGCTGAGAATGTCCCTTTGATTTTCAGTCAAAACAAAGTAAAAACCTTAGTTATATATTCACAAGGAAATGACCTAGAGGAGTTAGAAATAGATCATTTTCTAGTCAATACCCAGATAAGTCAACACTATGATTTCAGCTTTGTGAGATGCTGAGAATAGTATACAGAGGCACTAAAATATACCTAACTTTTGACTCCAGAAACAACGAGATAATACATTTGTGTTGCTTTAAGCCACTCTGTTTGTGTCCACAGAAACTGCTGTTTTTAGTGGTTTGTTATGCAACAATAGAAAATTAACACACCTATGGTAGAAGTTGGATTTGAACTTAAATTTCTGGTTCCAAAGTATGTATATTTAACCCTGTGTTGCATTAAGCTCCTCCCACCTGCCTTCTCAGTTTCCCTCTCCCTACAAGTTACCATGGCTACAGTAGATATAGGATGCTTACCTCTGGTATAGTTGGTCAGAAAGCCATTTTGAAAGCAGTAACTCTAGGCCCCTGGCCTCTAGCCAGTCCCCCACTCAGTAACAAGTCCCTTTTTACATAGATGGGAAATCCTAGGCTTCATTCCCAGAGGGCTTTTTTTTTTTTAACACTTCTCTTTAAAAAAATCTACAGTTTTGAATTATAGCCCTGTGGTTAAGAGAAAATGACATTTACTGGGGAAGTAACTTGTTATGGTCTTAGGTACTGTGCCAACTGCAATGAAAAGGGGGCTTTTAAATGTCGTTTATACATTAAGAATGATTTAAAGAGACACTGAAGAATATACCCAGCTGGCTTTTCCAAAATCTGTAGGCGTTATATCCATGAGTGTCCTGGGTTAAAACTTAATTTGTTCTTTTATGAGTGAATAGAGTATAGTCTGCCTCATGTCTGAACTAAAATGTCTAAAAGTCACACCTAATTTAAAATGTTTCATGGAGACATGCCCGATCTGCAAAGAAATAAAAGTGTCGATCTGAAGAGTAGAGAAACTTTCATTGTCTAGAGAGTCTCTTTTTTGGGGGAAAAATAGTAAAAAAAATAAAAGAAAAAAAAAAGAGGCAATATTCTTTTCTGTATGAGGACTTAGCCTGGATGAGTTTTCTTAAACTTTCTGAATACTCAAACAAAACCTCCTCTAATTTAAATAAAAGATGACTGAGATCCAGATAATAATAATGGTCTAGATATCAGAAGATAACCAGTAAATTAACCAAGTGACTCAGCAATAGCATTGAGTCAGGATGTGGCTGTTTGATCTGATCCCTGTAGAATGATGGTTGGAAGAAGATTATAAAATCTTGAGAAGAATTCTGGTAATGGTATCACTGCAATGAGTTTTAGCCTTATGGCCATGAATACATTAGCACTATAGATCTGCAAGTTCATATTTGTTATTTACTATTTTTGCTTATAAAATGCACTTGAGAATCTTTCTCCTATTAACCTTCAAGTATCCTAGATATTTATAGTTTATAGCCTTTGTACTTGCTTTGTAAATAATGGCAAAATACTGATGCATTTTCCACTTTCTGAAGTTAATGGAGCACACTGACACATTAAAGTGAAAAAGGTCTTTATATGTAAAACTGATAGAAGTCTCAATATCAATGAGCTGTGTATATTAAGTTGCTTTCATTACAGATGATGAATTTGGGCCAAATCATCTAATGCTTTTTAGTCTTCTTTGGGACCAAGAGCATGCAGCGTTTTACAAGATTTTCATCAGGAGTAAGTGTGCTCTATAATGGATTTGCTTACCATATACTGATACCACAGGCTTTCAGAAATAGAATCAAATGTGGTACAAAGGTGAATCTATGACTAGTTGGTTAAGAAACATACAAAAAAATTTTTTAATGATACTAGGGTTTGGATTTTTAAAAAAATCTAATTGAATTTAGTTGTATTTGTGTAGAATGGGGCCCGCATCTTAATAATACTGCCCTCACTTCTCCCTACATGAGACAACAAGCTCTTTTTAAGATGATATTACCTATTTAGGATTGTTGTGATGAATTTAGGAGATGATCCATGAGATCATACCTAACACAATGTCTGACACCTGCAGTTATTCAAGTGATAGTGAAATTTAAAAAACAAACAAGATTTTATTGCATGCCCATTGAATGAATGAATGAATATAAAACATTTTAGATACTTATATTAATGAGTAAGCATGGGATTTTCAGTAATGTGACTGTATCACTGTATTATTAAAGTATAAAAACACTGTTTAAGAAAGGTCTTGTCATCATCATTTAGGGCCTTGAGATAGCTAAATCCTTCTGGATAGAAAGGAATTTACAGAGAGGGAATATTGGATAATTGAAGAATCTCCCAATAGGATAAATTGGCTATACTGAATTAGGTAATCTTTAATCAAAATATATAATGACACAAAATGAGGCAAAATAGATGAAGGGGATTAAGAGGTATACACTTCCAGTTATAAAATAAGTAAGTCATGGGGTTGAAAAGTATAGCATAGGGAACATTGTCAATAATATTATAACAATTTTTATGGTAACAAATGGCCACTACAGTTATTGTGGTGAGCATTCTATAAGTTATAAAATTGTTGGATCACTATGTTGTAATACCCAAAACTAATATAACATTTTATGTCAACTATACCTCAATTAAATATTATTAAATTAAATTAAAATATGCATATATTTAATTATATTATTATATTCAATTAAAATGGAATATTATATAATATGTTGTACACATATATAATATATATAAATGAAAAATAATTTCACAGAGATGTTCCCTGGGTTAAAATACTTGGCTCAGGAGCTTAGTCAGGATGATTCCTATGTTGTATTATGTACATTGGTGAAATCTAACTAAAGCAGCAGAAAAACAGAAAAAAAAAAAAAAAACAGAAAAAAAAAAGTCTGTCTGAGTCCCTATAAAATTGAATAGTTTTAATTATTTAATTACTTAATTATCTTTATTGGCTATTCTTGATATTCTCTTGTCTTTAAATTTTCTTTTTAATGAAAGAGTACATTTGTCACTCAGGTGTTTGGGCCCTTTAACCAGAAATTACTGTCATCCTCATTGTTCTAGGGAAAATGAAAACAAGCATTCGGAAATGACGATGGATAAGCCTTGGTTTAAAGCAGTGGAAGGAAATGTAGTTAGTTTAAGCATAAAGGAAATCTTTCTTAACGAATCTGGATTAATTCCCTTAAGAAACAAAAACCAAAACGCTCTATGGGGAAAGTGAGACACTTGGTGACAGTTGCTTAGCTTTGAGTACAGTGGTAAATAGTAGCCTGCTGTGTGAGAGCAGTCAGAAGGGGCTCCACCAGGATATTGAATGGCTCACCCTAGGGTGTGCCCTGAACAAATAAGCATGAAAATTTGACTTCAGCAATTGCACCCCCATTTCCCACAGCGTCCAAGGGCAGCATTCTCCTCAGTTTTGGAGTTTATTTTTTTCACTCTTTCCAAAGGCTTAATGTGTTTTAATTTCTTGTTTTTAATTGTTAAAAGCTTGCCACACATTTTCCTTCTGTAGCTTAAAGTTGTAATCAAAGGAGGAAAGTAGTTTGGTAAACTGAATTCATACTAAGGTGATAAAGTGTCAGGGATTCATTTATTTATTCACTTACTTATTTACTTACTTGCTTGCTTGCTTACTTGATATTGTTGTACTTACTTACTTTGAAGGCCTGTGCTTAACTTAAGGGATTTTCAGATACCTTAAGACCAGAGTGGTAAGAGATGAATAGATACTTAACAAAAGGTTAATAGAATAAAATTATGCTGTGGATGCCAATCGCACTCAAAGTGTTGGGTTCCAAGTCCATTTCTGCAATGTTAAAAAAATATATTCTCTCAAATAGTGTTTGAAATAGGCCGAATTACTACTCCCCATTCTGTCTCATTTCATTTTGCATCCTTCCCAGAGGAATTATACCACTACAAGATTACATGCCTTAATGTTTGTTATACATAGCACCTACCGGTCTTCATTATTTCTTCCAAATTTTGTTTTCATTGTTCTTTACATAGGACTGTGGCAAGCTTAGCATAATACTGAAATGCATCAATATGACCACTGGAGTTGCCAAGTTGTTCTCTTTTTCAGGCCTGGAATAGTCAGGGATTCCTGCTTTTTTTTTTTTTTTTTTTTTTGAGATTTTATTTATTTATTCATTAGAGAGAGAGAGAGAGAGAGAGAGAGAGAGAGAGAAGAGCAGGCTCCACACAGGGAGCCCGATGTAGTATTCGATCCCAGGACTCCAGGATCGTGCCCTGGGCCGAAGGCAGGCACTAACCTGCTGAGCCACCCTGGGATCCCCGGCTTCCTGCTTTTTAGTCCCTGAGTGCTTTACTACTCCTTTTTGGTCCCTTACACCTGCTCTTCAATAAATTATTTTCAGTCAGACCCTTTAGATATGCCATCTGTTTCCTGTCAGGGCCCTAACAGATACATTGAGGTTCTTGGACAAGTCAGATAATCTATTGATCTTTAATTTTCTTCTATGAAATTGTGTAATGCTTATTTATCTTGAAGGGTTGCCAAGAGGACCAATGATGCATGCGAATTTGTAAAGTATCATAAAAGTGGAGACTATGTATAGCAAATCATCTGCTAATGTTGAATTTTCAATCAGCTTTCCTCAGGTACTTGATATTTTTTATAACTGCCGCCATGATAAACTAATACAAGCTTTGGGAGTGCAATTTTGAGTTGGTCAAGGGCAAACAGAAGCAGGATATATTCCAAAGCTAAATATAAGCCACCCTTATATTTACCATGTTTCAGTTACCCTCCTAAGCAGTGTGTAATTCAGAACTAGGAGGACATTATAGAACATTCTAATATACTTTCGTTCCTGCCCAGCATTTTTAACCCTTGATAATGATTTCATCAGACATTTCCTTATAGTGCATCTTGTATATGTCTTGCACCTCTATGAGATTGTAAAGCTTCTTTATAATGTTCCTGAGGATAAGGACCATACTGCATAGATGTTTTTATAACTCATAGTAACTCATGTGTTGTTATACATATATTTGGTAAAGTAGACATTTGGGAAATGAATGGCTGAGTATTCAGTGCACACCTTTTTTAAAAAAAAGATTTATTTATTTATTTTAGAAAGAGAGAGAGAGAGCATGCACTCGAGTAGAGAGTGGGGCAGAGGGAGAGAATCTTTAAGCAGACTTCCCACTGAGCACAGTGGAGCCCAATACAGTGCTCAGTCCCACAACCCATGAGATCATGATCTGAGCTGAAACAAAGAGCCAGCCACTCAACTGACTGAGCTACCCAGGTGCCCCTCAGTGCACACTTGATTGAGACTTCCCAAACCTGATAATAGGCACTTACTGGTTTTATATGAGAATGTGATCTTTTTGATTAGCATGACCCTCTCCTTGCATGCATGGAAAGTATTTAACAAATGAAGATTTCACGGACATCTGTTGTGTTTTATATGTGTATCATATTGCGATGGCTTATGCAGGACTTTAAAATTCAAGAGGAGAAGCTTTTCCTCCTTGCCACCATCTTCCTAGGTTGGAGGATAGTAAGATGATCATATAAAACAAAATGAATATTGATAGTGAAACAACTAATGATTTCTCATCCAGTCTTCCTAAAGCCAATACAAATTTATTGAAAATTCAACACACTTATGTATGCTCTTCTCAGGTAAACCCAAACTTATGTATTCAAGGGAAACATTTAAAATTTTAGAATAATAGGTCTGGGAATAGTGACTGATGGTTTATCCACTGAACTAGCTCTAGAAAGGGCATATGGACAATGGTGCCAGAGGTATTTGGCTCACTGATCCTTCCTTTCTTTGTTTTCTTACTTCTGAATAGACACAATGCACTCCAGAGAACCCTTGCTATTTTTTGTTCCCACATTCTCATTCCTTCAAAAATAATAAGAGAAAAAAAATAACTTAGGTAATCAGGGACCTTAAAGGCCCTTGGGAAGCCCAGACTGATCCTACTAATTTCTCACACAGAGAAGCTATTTAAAAACAAAATCAACAGCCTAGTTAAAAGGATAATATAAAAACCCCTTAACTTGCTGAGGTCACCAAGGTGATAATGAAAGTAAAGAAATGCCTAGACCCTAAAATATCTTTGGTATGAAGAAGTGGCCAGATGCAGAAGATTGTAGGAATATATGTGTGTATGCATGTTATAGAGATGAAGAATATAACAGAGATTGTCATGGTAGATTACTACCTGGCCAAGAGTAACACTTAAAAAAAAATGAATATCAGGAGCACATTTACACAGAGCATGGGAATGCTGGTAAGTTCCAAGAGGGGAAAAGCATGTATGAGTGTGTTACATTTTAAAATTATTTCATGCAGACAATAATTGCCAGAGAAGTTTAAAAAGTGGAGTGATTAAAGTGGAAGGAACCATCCAGGAATATTCCTTGGAGAAGATGAGCTGAAACTGGCCTCTGGAGGGTTGGATTGGTGGAAAGCAGAATGATGGGAATGATGAAAGACCAGAAACCTCCCCATGGGAAGATTTATACCTTAAAGCAAAGAAAACTATTCAAATAGAATGTCCTACAAAAGGCATTAGAGGTGATGAGGAGATATTAAGAAATCTCTCCTTTGTTCCTGTCCTGATAAGCACGGTGGGCCAAGAGACTCACTCCTCCAGACCCCTGGGCCAAGAGACTAACTCCTCCAGATGGTGAGTGGTCATGAGGCAGAGGAAGCAGTCATTCAAGGTTTTTTTTTTTGATTGAGACTTTGACGGGAGTGTCTTAGTTTGCTTAGGGACCCATCATAATACCATAGACTGGGTACTTTAAACAGAAGTTTGTTTCTCAGTTTTGGAGGTTGGGAAGCCCAAGATCAAGGTGCCAGCAAAGTAGGTTTCATTCTGAGGTCTCTTTCACTGGATTGTAGGCTGCTGCCATCCTCTTTTGTAGTCATAAGTATTCTTTGTGCTTGCTCAGAAGAAAAGTGAGCTCAGGTTTCTTCCTCTTCTTGTAAAGACACTAATCCCATCATGCAGGCTTTATTACCATAACTTCATTTAAACCTAATTATTTATCTTGGGGCACCTGGGGGGAGTCTGCTTGGGATTCTCTTCCTCTGGCCCTCCCCTGCCTCTTTAAAATAAATATGAATCTTAAAAAAACCTTTTAAACCCAATTATCTCTCAAAGGCCCTACCTCCAAATACTATCACATTGGGGGTTAGAGCTCTACGATATGAATTCAGGCCACAATGCAGAGTAAGTCAGTTCCTTGGGAGGGAACTCATTATTTTTTAAGGGGCATTAAGAGAAGCCATCATGTGAGAGAAGGAAAAAATAGACACAGAGTGAGATAAATAGTATAGTCCTGAGTACATGGCTATTTCAGAAGCTAGGCTCAGAAAAATAGATGAGAAATTTTGACATATCTAAAAGTGTAATTGATCAGCCATAGAAATTAATTAGGGAGACTGTCTAGTCAGACAAAAGAATCAGAATGTGTAAAAGGTAATTTGCTAGGGAAGAAAACAAAGGTGGGGTCTGATTTCTGCATCTAGAGTTCAGATGGAATTAATTTCAGGGAAGAAGGCAAAAAAAAAAAATCACTTCAGAATGTTTTGGTTACCAGGGAAGGACACTGTAGGGTTGCATAGGAAATGGCCTTTTTCATATAGGGCCAGGAATTAATAGCAAAGAGACAGTTGCAGAATAAGTGCAGAATGACCCAAATTCAAAAAGGCATGAGGCTGAAGTACTGGAAGAAGTAACTATGTTATACTTACTGACAATGGCAGAAATGATGAAAGATTAACCCTTTGGTATGGATTTAGGACGAGGCTGTTTTTGTAAAGTAGGCTAAGAGTCTTGAATTAACCATCACCCAAATGGCTGGTGAGGTATCCCGGGAACAGATTGTGAGACACCCCAAGATGAGATACTGTTAAGGAATCATAGTTATCCTAGGATCTCTTATTTCTAAGTGTAGTCTTATTTAGTCATCAGTAGCTTTTCATGTAATACCTTTGAAACTCTATTACTTTTGAATACGCATCTTCTTTCTTTTCTTAGCAAGTTCCTAAAGAAGATAATGGCAAAATAGAGGGGCATCTGAACTATTGAGAGTCTAATATAGAGAGGACAATATGAATACATTTGATGGATGAAGTAGACTGATTGTACTAGCAGATTGTGCTTTACCTCAAACAGTAAACCAATTGAAACATGATCAGTGGTGTCCAGAGAGCAAGCAATTTAGCATGCATACTTTCCATTTGTCCAAATATGAATTATCATAATGTTAAGAACAAGTCATGATAAAAAAACCATTCTAATTGAAAAAGTACACTAACAAAAGAATTTGAAACTATATAAATTTAAGGCAATGTGAGCTATGAAGTTTAATTGTATTCTTATTCCTACTTCTAAATCTGTCATATTTATTGGAATAAATTCCACAAATGGTTTTTCAAGGTCTTATTAAAAATAGTCAAACTCTATACTCCTGTAGGACCTGTGGAATCTACATTACATTGTGACTTCATTCTGAGCTAGTAAAACCTGGGTAATTTAAGGTAGTTTGAGTAAATGGAGAAGACATATATACATATACCCTTTCTTTTTTTCTATTGACTTTTAAACTATTTTTTCCCACTTTTGTCCTACCATTCTCTCCCATTTCTCTCTCTGTCTATGTATATGATAGGAATCAGAGTCCATATGATTGTGGAGTTATGTCTTATCTCTAGAGCAGCCAGTGTGAATCAGAATTTAAACTCTACCAGCCAAAGGCTGACAAACAGTCTCAGAATGTAGTGTGTCTGCCAATGTCTGTTACTTGAGGATAGATGAATTTGGTTCTGATGTGATCATTTTCTGTTGGCAGTAGGGAGCTGTTATGAGACAGAGGGTGCTAGGAAACAAACAAGACATTTGCTTATTTCCAAATAAAAAATTCCAGAACTTCTGTATCTAGAGTTTATAAATTAAAAATGAAAACGTTATTGAAAATGGTACATTTGAATTTTATAGATATCCTCAGCTAAAACTTGTTAGCTGCCCCATCAAAAGAAGATTATTGAGAAACATATATAAATAGATGATCACAAAGAAGGCAGCAAGCCAGATAAAACCAAAGTCAGCAATAGTGTCAATCCAGACTTATCATCACTGCCCTGCTAGACAGGCTTGTTCAGTTTTCATGATCTTTGTCATGAAAAGTGGCAAAAGTGGATCTGGAGGGTTTGAGAACAAACTTTCTTGAGGCACCTGGGTAGTTTAATCAGTTAAGTGCCTGCCTTTGGCTGGGGTCATGATTGAGCCCTGGGTCTGCCTCCCTGCTCAGCTGTTGAGTGGGAGCCTGCTTCTCCCTCTCCCTCTGCCCCTCTGTGCTTCTGCCCGTCTGCCCCTCCACGCACTTGAGCTCTTTCTCACTCTCAAATATATAAAATCTTAAAAAAAAAAAGAATATAAAACTTTCTCAAGTCATGCTATGTGAGACAAGTGTTAGGCCTCTATTCTTTTGTATGTTTTTAATTTGGAACAGAAAGGTCTCAGACATTTTTAGCTGAGCACGTATGAGGGTAAGGAGATGAACATGTTTTCATCCTTGGGCCTGCCAGCATTTGAGTATTCCTGATAGCAGCAGAGCTGGTAAATTCATTGAAGACCAAACTGTTTAATGTGTGTGTGTGTGTGTGTGTGTGTTGAAATTTTGAGTGGAAAACTAGTATTACAGTATAATTTTAAAAATAAAATCCTAGCATTTCCAAGGCTAAATATTTCCTTCTAAAGTGATGTTGTTTATATAAACTACAATCAAATATAGGTTGTGCCTATATGAGGTCTTTGAGCTTTGAGCCACCTGGATTTTAAGACATACAATCAACTGAATTAAAAACTTTTCTTACTCAGTTTATTTTCTGTCAAAGTCTGAACATTGAAATGCAACTATAATTAAATATATGTCTAAAACTTAACATTTATCAAATCTACCAAGGACTGCCTACTTGACACTGATCCTATTCAGAATATTAGTAGTGTCAATAAGAAATCTAAAATGTTATCTTAGGGCAGTCCAGGTGGCTCAGCGGTTTAGCGCCGCCTTCAGCCCAGGGCCTGATTCTGGAGACCCGGGATCGAGTCCCACGTCGGGCTCTCTGCATGGAGCCTGCTTCTCCCTTGGCCTGTGTCTCTGCCTCTCTCTCTGCCTCTCTGTGTCTCTCATGAATAAATAAATAAAATCTTTAAAAAAATAAATAAAATGTTATCTTAATTGACTTTGAGATTCTTTGTAGAAAAACAAAGAGCATGTGCAGAGAAATAGGGAAAGTAGGTGGAATCAAGTAGATATGGGGAGTGGACACTGAGAGACTAAGGAAAAGAATATTTGATTTTTGGGGCACCTGGGTGGTTTAGTTAGGCTTCTTCTGCCTTTGGCTCAGATCCTGATTCCCGGGTCCTGGGATCAAGTCCTACATCAGGCTCCCTGCAGGGAGCTTGCTTCTCCCTCTGCCTTTGTATCTGCCTCTCTGTGTCTCTCTTGAATGAAAAAAAAAAAAAAAGTTTTGATTTTCTGGACTAGAATGTGCTGTTTGACCAGAATACCAGGGAATAGCAAGTGATAAAGTATTTCTGAATGACCGAAAAAAGCATTTTAAGTGGTTTTGCTAATGTTTTAGAGGTTTTCAACTGCTTCTTGGAAGGAGGCCAGATAGAAAAAGAAGGTATCATAAGTATAACACAGAAAGAGCTATAGTGGAAATGCTGCCCAGCTGTTTTAGCCATCTCCTGATTCTTTTTTCTCCTCAAGTATGTCTCCTACCACTCCTTCAAAAGCACTCCATCTCCAAACCATACCATACCTGGAGTAAAAAGGTATTTCATGATAGATTCAGGGAACTCTAAGTAGTTACAAAGAGTTACTCTGCTTGGAAATTTTCCTTCTTTGACTACAGAGCAAACTCCACCTATTTTTCAAGACTTAGTTCAGATATCTTTTTGCCAAGAAAAACCTGAAACCCTGCAGAATTTTACTTTTTTTTGTACTAATTGCACTGTCAAAATTATTTGTCTTCTCATCTAGAATGTTCAAAAGAGGCAACAGGCAAACTTAGTCATTTTTTATGTATCTAACTCATAGTAAGTGTTCAATAAATTCTCGTTAAAGAAATAAATGAATATTGAATATCATGACTTCAGAAAGATACATGACTGTTTTTCATGATATTATTGTAAACAAGATAAAGAACTACAGCCTGGATCAAGCAACGGTGGACTCGTATCAAGGTTGGTTAAATCACTCACTACCCCAGAAGGTGTTGGGCACCTTCTCTCACCTGAATCTGGAGGGAAGTCTCCAGTGAAAGACCTTAAGATTTTGTCTTTAGCTTGATCTTATATGGCCTAATCAGTGATTTAAAGAAAAAGAGAAAAATAATATTAGAATTAATTAATTGCATTTATTTGACCTCTAGTAGTCTTAAAAAATTTTTAATTTCTAGCATTTCTTGCCCCTTGCTTTATTAACCAGTAAATTAACTTTGTGGTTTATGTGTTACTCTCTTTGAGTTAGTTATTAGGTTTTCCAAAAACTGAAAATCACTATTGGAACTAAAAAGAAAACCAAACAAAGTAAAATAAGATAAAAACTAAAGGTCATTAATTTGTAATGGTGAGATATCTCTCCTGGTCTTTGTTGTTTCCTTCCTAGTGTCATCTGAGCATCAGTAAACTTATTAAAAAAATAAAATATCAGTGAAGGTGACAAAACACGAGAGACACCTAACTCTGGGAAATGAACAAGGGGTAATGGAAGGGGAAGTGGGCAGGGTGTCGGGGTGACTGGGTGATGGGCAATGGGGGGGGGCACTTGGTGGAATGAACACTGGGTGTTATGCTATATGTTGGCAAATTGAACTCCAATAAAAAAATTTAAAAAAAACAAATTTTTAAAGTGTATTTAGTGTATTTCGTTAAATAAGACACAAGATACTGGATTTCTTCAGTATTTTAGATCACTTTTGCAGTCCAACAGGAAAAGTTAGCAGATGACAATAATAATAATAAACCTGTACATTCCTGAGAACAGATAGACTCTTCTGGAAAACAGATAGACTCCTAAGAAGCCTGCTGTTGGAAAATAAACAAAAAAACCATTCTTTCATGTGGTCCTCTAGGTTCAGAATATAAACTAAGCCATTAGTTCTGACATCTGTCTAGTCTTACCATCTCAAGTCTGTTTTCTCCAGGCTATTGCGAGGAAGCCAATGTCTGGATCTAAGAGTGATTTGCACAAATAGCAATGGACACAAAAAAGAGGCATGGCTTATTCATAGTTGTAGAGCCAACAGGGACTTGAGACATCATCTGGTTTAGAGATTTTTAGACCTGGCCATTCAACAGAATCACCTGGAGAGCTTTAAAAATCCAGATTTCTCATCCTCATCCCCTGAGATATTCTGGGGGAAGGACCTAGACAATTAGATTTATTAAAGCCTCTAGATAGTTTTGATGCCTAGCCAGGTTTGGAAACCACTGATCTGGTCAAGCTTCGTTGATTTCCAGATGCATAGATGGAGGCACAGAAGGTGAAGTGACACTCAGCTTGAGGTTGGCAGGGCCAGCAGCGGAACCCTGTGCCTGTGAGGTATATTAGTGCATCTGTAGTAAACAGCAGAATCACAGGTGGTCTCATGTTCTCATCAGCTGCCTATTTGACATTTTAAGTGACCTTTCATAGCTATAGGAGGCAGTGGAATAGTGAAGGGAAAATGTCTAATTGAAACCAAAGACTCAAAAGACTGCTATGAGAATCTAGTGAAATGACATTTTAATGCTTCATAGACTGTGAAGTGGTAAACCAATATACATACAATAAGATACATGCAGTGCAGTAAAGTTGTCAAATGAAAAATATTTTAAGAGGAAAATTAGAACATTTAAAACATACTTGATGGTGCATTAATATTGCTCCAACCTTTTTCCATCTCAGAGAGGCATAGTGTACAGGTGAGCAGGATGATCTGTAGGTACTTTCTATCCATTGTTTGCATTATTCTCTAAGAACTATGGACCAAACATTGAAATTTGAATTCAAGTTCTGTGATTATTTCCAGCTTGAGTGTTCTAAATCCCAATTCTTTCATTTGTTAAATTTGTTAACTAAAAAATTTTACAGAATTTTGTTCTGGCTTTAATAGTTTGTAATTTTTTTCTCTCTGCTGACTTTGCAAATCTCTTTACCATCTTGATTTTTCCTGTTTTCTGATTCCACTTTGAGACTTTCCCTGTTTTCATCTCATTTCCTATTTTCTTTTGTTTTTTAAGTCAATAAATATTTGTTACTCTACTAAATACTTAGTATTAGTATTCATAAAAATGAAGAGAACAGTGTTTCTGACACAGAACTCATATTGTAGCTAGGAAGAATGCCACGTGATAAGCACAATAGAATAAAGTATGATAAAGGCTATAATAGTGACAAAAAAAGTGTCATGCAAGCATATGGAAGAAGAAAATTAATTCTTCTATGGGGATAGAATATACATGGGGATGTTGCTGAAATTTATAGAGGTTAGAGGATTTGTGTTGCATGTATGGAATGAATAAGAGATATCAGGAGGAGCATTCCAAGTGAAGTATGGATAAAAGTGTGAAAGTGACTGGTGTGTTCAGAGAATAACCACTAAATCTAGAGTGGGGATTGCAGTTTGGTGTAGAGTGTGGGGTACTTGAGTAAGGGAAGGAAAATTAAAAGGGAGGGTCTGAGAAAGTGAGGGAAACATGGTAAGGTGTGGATTTTAGAAAGATTGCTGTGACAGCAGTGTGGTTGTGTTGAAGGAGGAAGCTAAAATGGAGTTGGAAACCTGTCAGGAGGGATTGTAAGTAATTCTGGCGTTAGATGAAGAGAATCAGATAACAGTGACATTAGGGTTAGAAAGGAAGGGGTATATAAGAGAAATGATCAGAGAAACTTTAGAAGTTTCTTTCTGAAATGAAATTAGCATATCCATAACAACAAAGAAGAAAGCTACCTGTAGTTTTAGGGGTTTTTTTTCTCTTTATTCTTGCCTCTCTTCCTCCTGTTTTAATTTATTTCAAGCCTTTCTCTTTTGTAGAGAGAGGGTTAATACTAATGCAGATTTCTAAAGGATCATTCACTATGCAAGGCCTAGGCCATCTGCTCTCTATTTTTCTCCTCTCCAGCAATGCTGGCTCCATTGCTCTTACTTAAATGTCCTAAACATCTAAGGAATTCTGTATTTGCTCTTCTACCTAAAATATCCCTCCAGCATATATTTACATGACTCAGCTTTCACTTCATTCAATCTGGCCAGCCACTGACTACAGGAGGGCAACCCCCCCTCCCCGCCCCCACTAGGATTTGATGTGCTGTCCATTTTCTTGTTTCCATTAATGTCAGAGCTTCCTATTCCATGTTGGGGTTTGAGTGCCCCTCCAAGGCTTGTTCTCCACTTCAATGGATTTCCAGTGGTTTTTTTCTAAAGGAGCAAAAGGAGTCTGGGAATGGGGGTATCTGACTGTTAAGGTAACAGCAGATACTTTCTTTCCTTTTTTACATAATATTTTTATATTTCATTCTCACCATCCCAGGCTTTATAAGTTGGAATCCCCCAAATGGAGGGAGTAAGAGTTTTCTGTTCCTCCCTATAGCAGGTGAAAGTGGGATAAAGAATGCATTTAAAGAAATTTAAATTTAATAACAAGTTTCTCTTAACACAACAACAACAGCAACAAAACCTAGACAACTCTTCTCTGGCAGGTAGATAGCATTCTTTCTATCCTCTCACCTACTTTATTTTTCTTTAAACACTGATCTCACCTGACCTCTTACATGTCTATATTATTTGTTTATTGTCTGTTTCCATATATATTGTAGAATATGAGTTCCCAAGGTACGGGTTTTTATCCCCAACTCCTGGAATACTATGTGGTTCATAATAGGCATTCAATAAATATTTTATAAAAGTACCTTTATAGGATGGATTTCATTAAGAACCTGGTTATAAGGTATTTATTTGTAATCATGTATTTTTATAGGAAGGCAATATTAAGATTACTTCTAGAATTCCAAGTAGGTTTTGTTTTCTTGGCGACCTGATGTTCTTCTTGCTCTTTTTATGTTTTGAATGTATCTTTATCAGAAAGATAAATATGTATCAATGAGCAACAAGGCTGGGATCTTATTGATTATATCATGAATATTTATTAATTGGTTGATAATACTGCTTAAACTAAAAGGTATCAGTGTGTGTTTGTGTGTGTGTGTGTGTGTGTATTTATTTATGGGTTTGTTGCTAGATGGGAAGAAGGGAATGGCATACTAGGAACAGATGTTTCCAAAGAAATGGCAGTGTCTGATTCTTCAAGAATTTATGGACATATTTGATGAAAAAGGCTTGTAAAAGCACACAAATTTTTGGTTCAACAAGCATTTTGAGCAAGATGCAAGACCCTGTGGGGAGGAGGACACTGAATCCCTTATATTAGAAGACTTTCGGTCTAGTGACACATGCAGGCCACATGGTTACCCTGGGCTGCACTACAAGACTGAGGGTATTAAGTGCTACAACAGAAATGCTTGCTCTCAGAAAAAGCAGAGTGGAGAATGAAGTACAAACTGATAGAGATGATTGTGTGATTATATTACTTATTAGCAAAGGAATGCCAATAGAGAAGTGAGAATATTTTAAGTTAGTTAGGAAAGGCTCCAGAAGGCGGAGGAGGAAAACAGGTACCCACTCAATACATAGGGGAGAGTGATGGTTTCCTATGCCCTATATCCTAGATATCAGACAGAGGCTTCTTTCTCCAAGCCTGCCCCTGTTAAATGGGGAGTAACTCTAGAGGATGTGCAAATGGCTCTTTAAGTTCTCTAAACTCTTCTAATGTCTAATGTTTCTTGTAGTCAATTACAAGAGGAAAGAGGTCCTAGGTTAGAATATTTGCTAAGAACCTGTCTAACTGTGCAACGGTATGAGGAGCTGATTGCGTAATGTTAACATTGTCAGGCAGTGCCTGAGAAGGAATTCATGTGGGCCTGAATCCCCTTTGAAGACAGGAAAGCCCTGGGAAGGACTTGGGTTTGTTTGCCATTTTACCACTCCCCATCCCCAGTCCTCAGTGTGAGGAAAGGTTATCATTCCTTGGCTTTCAAGGTCTTCTTTCAGAAGATCTTTTTCTTTGTTCTATTTATGCCACAGGCCCAAACAGAAGCACTCAGTACCCCCCGTTAAGGAACGGTGACACTCTAGCCATAGCACATGGGTAGCTGAATGAGTCAGGCTGGCATGGACTGGTTTATAGCCAAATTATAGAAAAGAAAACAAGACTGCTTTTAGATTTACGAAAACTGGGAGGTGCTGTTGTTGCTCATGAACAGAGAATCCTTGCCTCCCTTAACGATTGTTCTCATTTTAATAACATGAAGACAGAAAATGAGCTTAACTATAAACTTGTCTTTCTTAAGGAAATATTGCTTTCTCTCTTTAGCCTCTTGTTCCAATGAGTTAAAGCAATGAGTGGGCAATGAGGGCATGAAAAAAGAGGCTCGTTACAGTGGTGTTGCCTACTGTATTATCTTCCCTCTACAAGGAAGGCTGTTGCTTTCAGTATATTCCTCAAAAAAAAAATGTGAACTCAATCAAATTTAAATATTACCTTGTAGTAGATTTAAAATAAGGAAATAGACTTCAGTCACAGCACTGAGGGCTCAAGCAAGGCCCAGTGTTGGGGATGATGTGCTATATCCTTCCTGAATTTATCTGTATATTTGCAGATAGAAAGGAAATGGTTGGAGAACCATATTGGTCTAGACAGTAGTGTATAGAGAGAGGATCATGGACAATGCAGTATGTGTATGGGTGTACATGGTGGAGGCAGGGATATTCACATGTATAGTAGACAGTTTAGCAGACTAGTTAAAGAGTATAGGTAGGTGCTGGCAACAAACTGCTTTGGGCTCAAAATTTTTCACTTATTAGCTATAGGCCTTAAGCAAATTACTTAGCCTCTTTAAGTTTTTGTTAGACTCTACAAGTTTAGTATTCCTCATCTTTAAATTTGGGATAATAGTGCAAATCTCATATCTCTTTTTTTTAAGGTTTTATTTAGAGACATAAGCAGAGGGAGAAGCAGACTCCCTCTGGGGAGCCCAATGCGGAACTCGATCCCAGGACCCTGGGATCAAGACCTGAGCCAAAGGCAGACGCTCAACCACTGAGCCACCCAGGCGTCCCTCATAATATTTTTTGAGTATTAAATAAGATAGTTTATATACTCAGCCTTTCATAAGTGCTCAATAAATGCTATCATTATGATGAGTAAATATATCTACTGCAGGTGATGTTACTAATAGATGAATTTTTTAAAAGATATATTTATTTATTCATGAGACACACACATACACATAGAGGCAAAGACACATAGGCAGAGGGAGAAGCAGGCTCTTTGCAGGAGCCTGATGTGGAGCTTGATCCTGGATCCTGGGATCATGCCCTGAGCCTAAGGCAGCCGCCCAACCACTGAGCCACCCAGACGTCCCTGATAGGTGAATTAAGGGTGTCAGCGTGATGAATGGATTGGTGAGCAGAGCAGTGAAGATACTTAATTTCCTTTATTGTCTTTTCTATAACTGATATCACCATTAATGATAATATAGTTTCCAATAATTTTGAACCTACTATATATGTCAGACAGAATTCTATAATTTTTTTATTAAACTTTTTTATTTTAGGACAGTCTTGAATTTACAGAAAAGTTGCAGAGAAAGTAGAGTTCTCATATAACTGCCCCCATCACCACCCATTTCCCTCCATTATTAACATATTTCATTAGTATAATGCATTTGTCACAATTAATGAACCAATATTGAGACAGTTGTTGTTAATTAAAGTCCATATTTTACTTGGGTTTTCCTTTGTTTTTACCTAATGTGCTTTTTTTTTGATGTTGTACCAGGACCCCATCCAGGATATTGCCTTACATTTCATCTTCATGTCTGCTTAGGCTCTTTTTTGACTCTGGCAGTGTCTTAGACCTTCCCTATTTTTGATGACTTTGACAGTTTTGAGGAGTACTAATCAGGTATTTTCTAGAATGTTTTTCAGTTTGTTTTTGCCTGATATTTTCTAATGATTAGACTTGGGTTATGGGTTTGGGGAAGATGACTACAGAAGCGTCATTCTCATCATCTATCAAGAATATGTAGGGAGTCCTGGGGTGCCTCAGTCGGTTGAGTGGCTGACTCTTGGTTTCAGCTCAGATCATGATCTCAGGGTTGTGAGACCAGCTCTGCCTGGTCTCTGAGCTCAGAGGGGGTACTGCCTGAGATTCTCTCTCTGCCCCTCCTCCACACCACTCACCCCCACATTTGTGCATGCATGCTCACTCTCTCTCTCTCCTTCTCTCTCACTCTCTCTCATGCATGAGTGTGCTTTCTCTTTCTCTCTCTAAAATGAGTAAATAAATCTTTAAAAATTTTAAAAAGTGTATGTAGTAGCAGCATGACATACCACTGTTGATGTTAATTTTGATCTTCTGGCTTGAGGTAGTGATGGTCAGTTTTCTCCACTCCAGTTCTTCATCCCCCTTCCCCTTATTCTGTTCTGTATTCTTTTAAAGAAAGTTACTATGTGCATTTTACACTTAAGGAATAGGAGATTACAGTCTACCTCTTTGAGGACTGATTATCTACATAAATTATTTGGAAATCTATCCAGGAGTTTTGTCTATTTTCTTCTCTCCCTCCATTTACTTATGTATTTAATTGTTTATTTATATTAATATGTGTAGTATGGACATTTTAACAATATTAGTTCTTCTAGTCTGTGATCACAGAATGTTTTTTTTTGTTTATTTGTGTCTTCTTTGGTTTCTTTCATCAATGTCTTACGGTTTTGAGTGTAAAAGTCTTGGTTAAATTTGTTCCTAGTATTTTATTTTTATGATGCTGTTTTAATGAGACTGTTTTCTTAATTTCTTTTTCTGATAGTTTGTTGTTAGTGTGTAGAAATGCAACTCTGTTCTTTTTTTTTAAAGATTTATTTATTTATTTGTTTGTTTATTTATTTATTATAGACATGGAGAGTGAGAGAGAGAGAGAGAGAGAGAGAGAGGCAGAGACATAGGAGGAGGGAGAAGCAGGCTCCATGCAGGGAGCCTGAAGTGGGACTCGATCATGAGACTCCAGAATCACACCCTGGGCCAAAGGCAGGCACTAAACCGCTGAACCACCCAGTGATCCCCCGCAACTCTGTTCTACATTGATTTTGTATCTTGCAATTTTACTGAGTCTATTTATTCTAACAGTTTTTGAGTCAAGTGTTTAAGGTTTTCTATATACAATATCATGTCATCTGCACCTTACTTCTTCCTTCTTGATTTAGATACCTTTATTTCTTTTTCTTGCATAATTGCTCTGTCTAGGAACTTCCAGTAGTATGTAGAATAAAAGTGGCAAGTGTGGGCATCCTTGTCTTGTTCCTGATCTTCGAGTTAAAAGCTTTCATCTTTTCATCATTGAAAATAGTATTAGTTATAGGTTTGTCACATATGGCCTTAGGATGCTCCCTCTATTTTATGTATTTTTTAAAAGAAGATTTTATTTATTTATTCATGAGAGACACACAGAGAGAGGCAGAGACATAGGCAGAGGGAAGCAGGCTTCCTGTGGGGAACCGGAACCTGATGCGGGACGGGATCCCAGGACCCCGAGATTAAGCCCTGAGCCAAAGATAGATGCTCAACCACTGAGCCATCCAGGTGCCCCAGGATACTCCCTTTAAATGCCAGTGTTCTCTAGTGGTCCATCTTTAGGTCTTCTTCACTTTCTCTACATAACTCTGGGTGATTTCATGATGTCAGCAACTGATTTCTTCTGGCTTTGATTTCTATTCTGAGTGTCAGATTCGATTATAACTATAAACTAGACAACTTCAGATCTAATTCAGTATCTTGAAAATTGAATTATTGTCCAAATTCTCTTCCCCACTTCTTCCTGTATTTTCTTATTTTATTTATGGCTTTATCTCCCATGTAATTTCCCATATTTAAAACATCAAATTTAATATATGTTTTACCCTTCTTATCACCTTTACTGTTCCCAATATCTGTTGTTTATAAAATCCTGTAGAGTTTATACTTGGAATATTTCTCAATCCCCCATTATTTGCTATCCCCATGCTATTATACATCCCGGTGAAACCTAATAGGTTTTAGGTAGCTGCTAGCTTCTAAATAGAATTCCTGGGTCCAATGTGTCTCCCTTTAGCATACCCTGCAAACTGATGCCATAGTGATTTTACTACATCAGAACCGTACATCTAACATATATTCCTAGATTTATTAAATGGCTTAATCCAAGACATAGCATGGCATGAAAGTTACTTCCACCTCTGGATCCTATTTGACCTGTACAGATTTTTCCAATGCCATTTCCTCCCTTTCCCACATCTTAAAATTAAAGCTACACAGAACTTATTACTACCAGTGAACACATCATGCTCTTTTGTTATTTTGAGATATTTGGACATATCTGGAGGAATTTCTGCCTGAGAAATATTCACTTTCCTCTGCCTGGGAAAACTTCCTTTCACTTTTTATGACCTCATATGCATATCAACTAGTGTTTACTGAGAGCCTATAATATGAAAAGAACTCTGGCAGCTAACATAATTTAATCTTTGTGTTATCACAAAGTTTCTCTATATAAGCATTTTACTCTTTTGACCTCTAAAAATATAAATATTTCTAGGAAAATAGAAGTCTTTTACACATCAGTGAGACTTAATTCATCAATTTTTTTTCTCTGATGACAGGAATGTCATGCGGGAAGAATAAATAGTGATGAGAAGGAAGAGGGGATCAAGGAGAAAAAGAATTAACATGGAGAGTAAATAGTTTGTTAAAAGTTTTTCTAGCCTGGCAAAAATAATACCTTTAGCTGGATGTAGCAAGAGAAGAAATTGTCAAGACACAAATAAGGCATGATCATCCCTAAGTTGGATCTGAATGATCTCAGAGATGTATAGTATGTGAAAACTAAGACAAATCTAGAGTTTTAAGAGAAAGAAGGGCAAAAATGTATAAAGTCTCAACCTTAGAGTTCTTAGAATATGATTTTGTGGTCAAGATTCCTCTCTGTTAGGGGCCCTTTAAGCTAAATGTCAAGCTTAGAGTGAGGAATCTCACAATTTGGAGATAACCAGTTATCTGGAGAGTATGCAATTTTAATGCAATTTTAGATGTGCTGTAAGAAACAGGAAACTGTGGAGGGCAGGCTTTTTTTTTCAGTTGGAATGGACCATAGAGATAATTTAATTCAGCCCCTTCATTTTGCAGATGAAGAAACTGAGACCTTAGAACGTTACATTTCTTGAGTAGATCTCAGCCCTTCTGCTGCAAGTGAGATAGAGAACTCCTTCAATCTGTTCTGTTTTTCTACAGATAAAATTAATACCAGGATATTGCATAGAAAATGATAACAATAGCTTACATTTTTATAGGGCTTTGTTTATAAAATTCTGGGCACACTATTATCAGAGAGTGAATACTGTTTCTGCTTTTGAGACACTTACTAATGTGTGACCATATAATTTATTATCTAAACCAGGACACTTACGAGAATGAAAGAGGAAGCTATAAATAATTATGTAGGAACAACAGGCATAAACTGGGATAGTACTAGGAGCCCCTGGATATGTGGTCACATGATTATTAATTCACCTAATTGTAGAATACAATTAGGTACAAGAATACCAAGGCCAAACTATAAGTTAGGTTAAAATATGAAACAGTTTGTGAGTTATAAATGGGCCAAAAGATCGCAGCAGCTAGAGTTGTAGCTGCACAAGAGGACTAAGAATGAAATTGTCCTTGAAATCATTGGGACCCAAGCTTTATGGCTCTCCAAATGAAGTGGATACAAAGACACAGAACCTGTAAAATTAAATCCCTGGAAGAGAAGAGAGAGATAAGAAAATGAACTGTATATATTAACCTAATACTTATTATTATTAAAAGCAATACATAAGTATAAACAAAAAACATACCTATCCCTTTTCAGAATTTTTTTCTTAAAATATTTTAATAGTGAAGGTAACATGCACGTACTTACACATATACCCTCAAAATCTCAGATGAGGTAACTGAATCATAAGCCTATATGAAATATTATACATAAAGGGGATTAAATGAATACAGAATACACTTCAAGTTAAGGGTTCTTAATTTCTTAAAGTTTTCTAACTATGATGTCTGAGGTTAACTGGCAAGTCAGGAAAGCACAGCAGATCATATTTATTTTGTGCATAACATTACATTTAGGTTTCCTTGGCTCTCATCTCTTTTAACTTAATATTCAGCTCACATTGTTCATTAAGGAAAATTGTAATTTTGTACTAGTTGCTTATAGTTCTATTTTACTGTGAGGACAAATAATCAAAACATTCCTGTGTTTTTGAGAATGAACAGTTCTCCATCTGTCATCATTAGTAGTATCTTACATATGTGTACTTTACACTACAAATGCTTTCATATACATTAGCTTATTCAAATGCCACACAGAAATCCTTGAAGATAGGCTATATTATCTCCCTTTTAGAGAGAAGGAATCTTAGGCTGACAGCTGTTGACCACTTGGAACCAGGGTATATCTCTCATCTTATGTGTTTGTGGTGGGATTTCTAGAAAAGACTGTCTGTCTCATGGTTCCAGTTTCTTCCAGAAAGCTCCAACTCAGATGCTTTGTTAAAACTACTCCTTTCTTTGCCTTCCAGTTATATGGAGTGATAGAGACTTCCTGTTCTTGTTAAACTCTGGATTGCTCCATGGTTCCCTGTTTAACCTTTCAGTACTTCCAACATATTTGAAAATAGAGTCCTAGAGTTTGATTTCTCTGCCTGCATCTTGGTTATTCTAAGTACTTTTACATATATTACCTCTCTAATCTATATAACAGTTCTATTAAGTAGATATTTTAGAAATGAAGGCACTAAGAGATTAAATTGTTTGTTTAAAGTCCAACAGAAAGTAGTGGCCTGAGCCTAAACTCTTAAACACTAAATCACATTGGCTTTCATTAAAATTAAGTCATTCACCCTTGACTCCAAACATTTCTAACTGAAAAATCCTCCCTGAACTCTGAGCTCAAGGTCATTGATATCCTTCCAAATGCCTCTGGTGATGCTTCTATTTTTAGCAGGACAAGTGGCCAAAGGACTGCTTGCATTACCTTCATGAACCCCTGAGATCCATTTTGCTTTCTCTTTTATGTTTTTTTTTTTTTTCTTCTCTCCATTGCCTCTACAGACCTCCTACCAGGGTCACTCACAGGTTTCTTTTGGTCCTTTTAGTGTACTGAGTGTATCCACAGGTCATCACCCTTTTTGATTTTGCTCCCTGTCTCATTTCTGCCCTCTGCCAGTTCCACTGGTGCATAAGGACAGGTCAGAGATACATCACAGAAGAACACATTATAGATTCTAATCATGAATTGAATACTTTGAGAAAAAGAGAAGAGCTCCACCATCTTTCCCAATATATTTTAATAAACATGTACTGGCTCTCCACTTAGTATTCTGGGAATATACCATGTAATTTTATATTTATTATACATATTTATATTATTTTCTGTTTTTTTCCTTACTGTCTTCTTTGTTTAAAATGGCCTTCCCTTTCACTCTGGTGAAATCTTACTCGTTTTGAAAGGCAAGGTCTTGCTTAAATGGTATCTATTCTGGTAATCTTTTTGAATCCACGCCCTTACCTCTACCCTAGATAGAATAATTCATCTCTTACCGTTTGGTTACGTATCACCTTGTTCACTCCTCAAATCCCTCAGTGAGTGTATGTCTGTCTCCCAAGTGAACTGGGTGGTAGAGAGTAGGTAGAGAGTAAATCTTTGCTTTTGTGTTTGCTATTATCTAATAAATCTTCAGCCAATTTTGGAATTCAATTAGAGCAATCAGTTTGGTTGACTTCTGCTCTAACAAATCTAGGTTTGTTTCTGAAAAGAAACATTTAATGAATGCTAAGCAAGTGAAACTGTCTTCCTTATAAATTTGTATTTTGCTATTTTAATGATATAAAATGAGAGATATGGTGATTTTCATAACTAATTTGTATTCAAGATGCTAAGTTCTAACCCAAAATTGTGAGGGGGCAATGGACAAATTTACTTGAACATCTTTTTCTTCTTTTCTTTTTTTAAAAAATTTTATATCAAAAATTACAGTTTAATCAAATTAAAATTATAACATCCAGTTGTAAAAAATAAGATAGTGTTCACATTTTTAGATTCCAGTATAAGACCCATTCCAGGGACACCTGGCTGGCTCAGTGGTTGATCCCCGGTCTGAGGATCGAGTCCCACATCAGGCTCCCCATTGAGAGCCAGCTTCTTCCTCTGCCTATGTCTCTGCATCTCTCTGTGTTGTCTCTCATGAATTAAAAAAATATGTATTTTTAAAATAAAAAAAAAAAACCTTAAGACCTATTTTACTATATGAGATCATGCACTATTTTCTTTCTTTTTGTCTGGATTATTTCATTAAGCATAATGTCCTACAGGTTCATCCATGTTGTCACAGTGACAGATTATTTTTTAAGGCTGGATAATATTCCACTGTGTATATATTCCACATTTTCTTTATCCATTCATCCATCTACAGACACTTAGATTGTTTCTGTATCTTGGCTATTATAAATAATGCTTTATTGAACATGACGGGTTGTAGATATCTCTTCAAGACACTAATTTATTTCTTTTTTCTTATTACTTGTAGACAACCATCTTACAATATTATTGTGAGGAAAGATAACTGAATGGTAGCAGAATACTTTTTGGAAATATAACTAAATTCCTATGAAATATTCATTAAAGGAGAATATGCATTACTGAATCAGCAATAGATTATAAATGGTTTATTTTTATTTATTTTTTTAGAGAGAGAGAGAGAGAGCATGCCTGAGATGGGTGGAGCAGAGGAAAAGGAAAAGAATCTTAAGCAGACTCTATGCACAGCATGGAGGCTGATGTAGGGCTTGCTCTCACAACCCTGAGATCATGACTTGAACTGAAATCAAGAGTCAGATGTTTTACCAACTGAGCCATGCAGATGCCCCTAAATTGGTTTATTTTCCACATAATGTTTAATGTGGAAAGAGTTTACTGTTTTGGTGGCAGGGAGAAGTAACCAACATATATAATTTTAGTCTGTGCACACACAGATTGGGTATTATGTGTATGACTTATCATAAGATGGTTAATTACTTATGTGTGTATTATAAAGACCACTTGCCCCATAGTTAAATGGTTTGTTGATGGGCTAATATGAGTTCATCATTGAGAAGTTTGCAATTTCCAGACTAATACATTCCTAGTCTTATTTTGAATGGGTTATAATGTTGGTAACCAAAGTGGTTTAGTAGCTAGATAGATCCATTGTAGTACCAAAAAACACTATTTACTTGTTTATTTACTTACTTCCTTATGATGGGTCATCTAGTGTAATTCAGGAGCATAATCAAAGGATTATAGCCAATTAGAGTGACTAGTTCATATTGTGTTATGGCTTTAGGCCCATAAATACCAATGTTCTTTTTCATGCTTTCTCTGGCTTACATGCTTTCTCTGGCCCCAGTGGGGCCAATTTGTTTCCTTTTTAAAATTTTAAACCTGTTTATTTATCCCAACATGGTCTATGGTCTTTCTGCCATTAATTTATGTTAAGGTGAAAAGTTTAGGCCCATTATGCTTGTTAAAAAGTATCTAAGTGATTAGGTTACAAGTACAGCAAGAGTACTAAAGAAGAGTTTCTTGTAATTTGTGAAAATGAAGATTTTCATTGACTAGAAGCAAGAGAGTACTCAAAAAGAAATGTATGAGAGGTCAGATTGTAAAGCTCAGCAGGATTTTCGACATGAGTGGAGGCCTTTTGACATTGCAAAGGACAATATAAACATTGCTACAACCGGGAAGAAGTAATCATCAGTTGTACACACAGAGGCTACAGTGACTATGAACAGTACATCATGGGACTTTACAACATCTGAAGAGAACGAAACAACAGCCAGGGTAAAAAAATCAAGAAGGAAGAAATGCATCTCCATAGAAACTACAAATGAAGCATGCCCAAACATACATACAAATACAAGTATAAATATATACATCTATAGTTGTTTTTATTAAAATGAGTACCTACTATGCACATTACTCTGTAATTGTTTTCATCACTTAATAGCCCCACACTCTTGAGGGCTACATTGCTACTCACAAAGGATAGCAAGGTATCCTCAGGTCTATTTCAGTTTCAGCTCCTTTCATGCAATCCAAATGTGGTAGACAGAATAACGGCCCCTAAAATCTGTTAACAACATAATCCCTGGCACCTGCGAGTATATTCTCTTATAAAGCAAAAAGAACTTCGCAAATATGTTTAAGTTATGGACTTTAAAAATTGAGATATAATTTACATATCATAAAATTCATCACTTTAAAGTATACAATTCAGTACTTTTAAATATAGTCACAGAGTTGTACAACTATTACCACAATCAATTTTGGAACATTTTCATTATTCTAAAAAGAACCTCTATATCTAGTAAAGTGACTTTTCATTTCCCTCCAACTCTCTGTCTTTGAAAACCATTAACATGTTTTCTATCTGGGATGCCTGGGTGGCTCAGTGGTTGAGCATCTGCCTTCCTCTTGGGACATGATCTCAGAGTCCTGGGATCAGAGTCCTATATTGGGCTCCCCGCAGAGAGCCTGCTTCTCCCTCTGCCTATGTCTCTGCCTCTCTCTCTTTCTCTGTCCTCATGAATAAATAAATAAAATCTTTAAAAAATATATGTTTTCCATCTGTACAGATTTACCTATACTGGACTTTCATGTAAGTGGAATTATACATGTCTTTTTTGACTGGCTTTTTTTTTTTCATGTAGCACAAAGATTTCAACATTTATCCATATTGTACCAGGTATCAGTACTTCATTCCTTTTTATTGTTAAATAATATTCATTATTTGGTTATGCTATATTTTATTTATCCATTCATCACTTGATAGAGTTTTTGGTTGTTTCCACTTTATAGACATGATGACCAATGCTATTATGAACATTCATGAACAAGTTTTGTGTGACAATTCTTATTTATCTAGGGTTTAGCTTAGATGTAGAATTGCTGAGTCACATGATAACTATGTTTATACCAAACTATTTTCCAAAGAGCCCTCACCATTTACATTACCACCAGCAAAATACAACTGACTAAAGAGATTTCCTCAGTTTGAGGGCTCTTTTCTGAGAAATGGTGGTAACATCTTGAACTGAAATGAGTAACATAAAGCATTTAACGGAGATTCCATTTAGGAAAGTGTATCATTGACAATAAATATATTTTGAGGTCTAATTTTATTACATACTTAATATAGATCAAAGACTATGGAATAATGATGCAGTTGTTCCTCAGAATTGCTGTGTTTATTTCTACACAGATCATAGAAATGTAGCATAGAGACAGAATATTTAATTTTAGTGTTTAAAGGTAGCTTGACATTTTTTCCAAGTTGAACATGAGTTTTAATCTTAGATAACTCTTCCTTCTGGCCAAAAACATAATTTCCCACCTTATTCTAGTTGATTTTGTAGAACAGCCAAACGATTTTTAATTAGCCCAATAGTAACTCTAACACATGCACCCCATTCATGCGATTATTTTATGAATATTCTAAACTTTTAAAAATGTTTTTGCATGAACTTACTTATTTCATATACTGACCATTTCTGATGTGAAAAATCTCAAGTTCTTGCCACAAAAAATCAAATATTATTTTTTATATTATTTTTTCTAGAAGTGCTTTCTCAACTGTTTATTGTACATGGTAATAATATAGCTCATTAATCATCTGTTATAGACATTCATGGAAAAAATTATTCTGTGTTGAGTTCTATTTGCTCAGAGATTTGGGTGAATGTTAAATTTTGCTATTTTAACTGCAGTTAGGAAAATTAATGCTATTTTGCAAACGAGTTTGTAAGGTTAGAATTGTTAATATTTTGGTGTATACCAGTCAAGGAGAACACTGTTGGAATTTGATTGCTTTATGACTATATACACAAAAGCACAAAAATTAAGTGACTGAACTTTTTGCACAAAATTAAATTAAATAAATCAATATAGATAGAGATTTATTAGGACTACAGAGTAATTAGACCACTTTTAGAGTTGTTCAATCTCATTGTGCTCTAGTTATATCATGTATATATAAATTCAATGTGAACTTAATCCTTCCTAGAAAAATTTATTAAAAAATATACTGCTAATGAACTAAGCTATTCCATTGTACTGAAGGAGTATCTTTATTTTTAGATACTGAATCTAAGATTCTTTCTAGTGGAAGATGTACCTTACATACTACCAAAAAGAAAAGTAGTCTAAACTGTGACATAATGCTTTCTTATTGCTTAGAATTTTATTTTTATTCTTAATAAAAGCTATTTTAGACACAAATTTTATTCTTGGGTATTCATGTAAAAAGAAAATATAAACAAAATACATTTATTATACTCCAAACATCTTTGCATTCAAAGTTGTTCTGAATTACTTTTAAAATTCAGAATCGTCACAAATATCAATCTTTGCGTCATGAACAATATTGGTATTGTTGCCTTTCTTAAAACGGTATTCCAGTATCATCTCCAGTATTTTTTTCCTAATTGTGGACACTAAATGCCAATTTTGAAGATGGCACTTTCTTGTCCTCCAGATTTCAGTAAAAGGTATTTAGACAACAACCAGTCCCTATTTGGCAGAGATTATAAGATGCCACCTATTAGGAGAGATCCCAATTTTAGAAGTGTTAAAATATGGGAAAATGTGTGTTTTAGAATCAGTGAAGCATGGAATAATATTACTGAATTTTTTATAATTGCGGTAATTTTTAAAAATTGTGCCTTCCCTGTATGCCACATTTGCTTTTATACTACCTGGAACTTCTATGAGTAAGAGTAAGACCCTGTTATATAGACATAAAGAGATGCCTATGCAAGAAGCAGCTCAGTTGCAAAACAGCCAAAACAGCCTGCATTTTAGAATTTCATCTTGTGACTTACAAAGGTCATGGCACAGATTCTTACTAGGAACTGCCTACCTATGAAAGCAAAGTGGTGGTGGTGGTGATGGGGGTGGTTCTAGGAATTCAGATATTCAAGAATAAGTAAGAGTTTCCTTTATTACATTCCATTGAGGAATACAACTATAGAGTTTAATGATTTTTAAATCTCTAAAATTTGGATTTTGTCTTATTAATAAGAAATTCCAGTGCTTTAGACATCATTTAACTATGGAACTGTTGCGGGGTTCAGTCCCAGGACCCCAAGCTCATGACCTGAGTCAAAATCAAGAATCAGATGCTTAACTGAGTCATCCAGGCACCTCTAAAATTATTTTAAAATAATGAAATGCTATTTAACAAATTCACTCCACTCTCCATGGCATGACTAATTAAGTATTGGCTATAAACAGTTTTCAGTATCCTGTTGTTAATGAGCTGTGAGTGAAAACCCATGGTAGATATATTCTCCAACACCACATCAAGACAGACTTGATTTTCTCAATCATCAGTTCAAGAAAGCAGGCTTAAAAAATAATTTTCATATCAAGAGAAGCTTTTGGATTATACTGTTTTCTTACTTGCTTCTTGGGAATTAGGAGTTTTCTTGGGGATCCCTGGGTAGCTCAGCAGTTCAGCGCCTGCCTTCGGCCCAGGGTGTGATCCTGGAGACCTGGGATCGAGTCCCACGTCGGGCTCCCTGCATGGAGCCTGCTTCTCGCTCCTCCTGTGCTTTGCCCTTCTCTCTCTCTCTGTATCATGAATAAGTAACTAAAATTTTTTTAAAAAAAGGAATTTTCTTTGTTCATCTATTCTGATGTATCATTTGTTTCTCTTTTCCATTATTCTTGCTTGGGTTATAGGGTAGAGATGGAATAATGGAGAGGGCAGAGCTAGGCATATCACTTAAAAAGTATTTGTTTACAAGAAAAATATGAGATGATTCCTCTAACTTTGTGACTAGCGTTTTTTTTCCCCTAACTTTTTTTAGTGTTTACTATCTAGATAAGATTGGCTTCCCAAGTGGGCAGATCTTGTGTATTAGGATTGATTGCTTGATTTCAAGAAAGGGAACATCCTATTTTATTCTTTTAGTTGAAGGTTTCTAACCAAATTGACTATCCTCAGTCTTTGGAACTATGATAGATACTGAGAAAGGCTTGATGGAACATTCCCAGGTCATACTTATTTTGATAGTAGTAGAAAGCCTTTTCCTATGAAGTTGGGAATGGGAAAAATTATGCCGTTTGAAAGTATAGCGTTTGGTAATTAGCCTCAGATCAGCAGGAAGTCCTTTTGTGGAAAAGGTGATTAATTTTAATGCATTATGCAAAGATTCTTTTTTCCATCATCAGCCTATCTTATTATTTGTAATTGAGTCTTCACATGGAGGCTTTGTATCTCTAGGAGTCTCCCTGAAATGCAGAGGATCACAGGAGAGATAGATAAATCAGGCACTAAAAGAATTACTAGAAAAATATTTCTGGAAGAGATGGAGTAGGAGAATAAACATGCTAAGCATTTCAGGTGTATCAATCCATAGAATAATTGATGTTCAACCATTTCATCTAAAATACGTATGGTAGCTATACTTGCAGTGAACATAAATATACATGTAGAGATGTTGAATCACTATGTTGTACATATGAAACTACTGTAACATTGTGGGCCAACTATACATACTCAAATAAAAATATTTAATTATATGAAAGAAAATAATGTTGGTATTTTGGTAAGAGGAATCTGGTTAAAATGTTATATTTAAAAAATCAACTGTGTGCCTGCCACTATGTTAAATCTGGTTATACACCAGATAATTGATACACTGCCCCTGACTTCAAAGACTCACAGTCTAATAGGCAAGATAGACAAGTAAACAAATAACTGTCATACAGTGCAAATAGTTATAAAGCTTATGAAGTATGTATACCTGTCCCATTTCACAGAAAAGAAAATTATTGTAGGCCAAGAAAGAGAATCTTACTGAATTAATGGTGGGCCAGAAAGCATAGACACAAAAATACTTCAGTGTCTGGAAACTAGTAGATTTTTGGTAAATATCTATTCATGACTTCTTCTACCTTGTGTTTATAAGGGTCAATTTTGCCCACCACTTATGGGAGTGGAAAAGGATTTATATAAGATTTATATTTCAAAAAAAAAAAGATTTATATTTCAGTTTTTCCACTTTTAAAGTTACATATTCTGATTTTCCACTTTTAAAATTACATATTCTGATTCTATAGAATATATTCAGAAATATTTTACAACCTATAGTGCACAGACATCAACCAATCAGAATGCACACAGCCATAGCACTAAGAAGAATCCTGGAGATCCCATGTTATGACGAACAATATGCCCTTATTTGTTGGATAGTAGGGATCACTAGGATCTGGGAGATGGGGAAAAGCACAGGCATGGGTGATTAGAGTATTCATGGGTCATCTGGGAGGTTTCAGGTAGCAGCTATTTACTAACTTATACAAAAGTGTTCAAATATTTTAACAATTGGTTTGGTCTTTCTGGTTTGTAGGGATGAATGTCAACCTGAGAATAGGTATGTTCCTCAGAAAGAATAAATGAAATTTTAAGTAGAAGAGTCAAAGTTATTGTGAAAATTAATGTACATTAAACTAAGCTAGATTTTTTTAATCTGGATTATTTTATGATTCTTGGAATTATTTAAAAACTTAAGAATCAGCCACATTTAGATATTAAGAACAACAGGGTACATCTGGTATTTTGCATTTCCATTCATATATTGTCAAGTTTTGAATGTCTGCAGTATGTTATGCCTGGAGAAGATGGGGAAGGTTGTAAAAAAACAACTACCATTTCTGACCACAAAGGATTTTGTATATAACAAAAGACACAAGAATGTGCATACATATCTGAAAAATCAAATAATATTAGAAGAAATAAATGAAAATTTAACATGACACCATAAAATATGATAAATATTATTGCTGCCCTAAAAAGATGTGTATACTTTTTTACCTGTCTAAGCATAGATGTGAGATTTTTGGCAACAGGAATAGTCCAAGAAAACCTACTGATCAATGTGGGTCTTACACTGATCCTAGAAGGAAAAGGAGTAGTTGAAACTACAGAGATTTTAAAACAGGAGGACAATGTGGAAATTTCATAATTTGGAGCCATTTGAGTAGACCATTATGACTAAAATTGAAGCATTAGTAATTGGGAATAGCACATTAAAAAGTTAGGACAAAATATAAAAAGGACGAGATAATGGAGCACTAGAATGCCTACCAAAAGAGTGTGAAACACAGACTATCCAGAAATTCTTAGAGGCTTTTGAGCAAAGGCATGACAATAATTTAAAAAATACATCCCCAAATTACTAATGTTTGCTTGCCAGGGAGAGCTCAATATTTCATTGTGTTTGGTATAAGAGTCGAAAGGTAGCATCAGAATTAAATTAAACTAATTTCTTTTATTTATTGCATTAGTTTATACACAATATTTCTGATAAATAAAGTTGAGGGGTAGGCCATATAAACAATAATCTCTCCATCTTATAGAAGAAAAACGTGTGTGTGAGTGTGTGTGTATAGAGACACACACAGATTAAAAGATTAAATGTGTTCTGTATCACACATTTCAGTCTTAAAAGCACACAATTCAGTTCTAAAAAAGCTTAGTCTAAGACCCAGGTTTCCATATACCAGCCCAGAGATCTCTTTCTTATACCCTAAATTGTGAGTTTAAATTGTGTAGAAATTGGATGGGGACTTAAAAATTTATTATGACTCTTGTTATTAGACCTAGAATTTTTAATTTTCTCACTAGCTGGCTCAGTGGGTAGTAAAAACTGGGAATAGCAAGTTGAATAATTGTAACCACTATTCCTAACCACATATGCCACATGACTTCTTAGAAAGTTTCTCTGACCAAAAGTAAACTCACCAACTGTTTACTTAGAAGACAAGGCTTAGTGCCTTTATGTTTCTGAATATTTTTATGAGTAACAGAGCAGGAGAGCCCAAGGGCAAGGATAGAATATCTTGCACCTGGAGAGACAGTTCTTTCTAGCTTATGAAAATGTTCTGAAAGGACTTTCTCATTTTCCTGGACCCAAGAAATTAGAAATGCTCTACAGGTGGGATGAGGCATCTCTTCCCTGTAAGACTAATAGAACACACTGATCTTTGTGGGCAGAAGAACAGACACTTCCTCTAGGCGCCCAGACCAGGGACTGAAAACTTGCCAGGTAGCAAACTAATATTTTGCTGGATTGGTGCCACTTAAACATACATTAATAGCTGGACCTGAACCTTAAGGTTTATAGGGCCTTGAGGAAGTATGCAAAGAAAAATACTAAAATAACAAAGTGATATAGCAGCCAGAAAGAAAAAAAGAAGCAGAAAACCCAAAAAAGACAATCTTTTTAAAACAGAACTGTGAGGGGAGATAGCTCTATTTGAATAATAGCTCCGATGGTTAATTTTATATGTTATCTTGACTGGGCCACAAGGTGCTCATGTATTTGGTTAAATATTATTCTGGGTGTACCCATGAGGTTGTTTTTGGATGAGATTAGTAAATATATAGATTAGTAAACTGGCTGAAGCAGATTACCCTTCCTCATGTAGGTGTACCTCATCTAATCAGTTGAAGGCTTGAATAGCACAAAAGACTAATTCTTTCCTGAGTAAGAGAAAATTCCTCCTGCCTGAGTATCTTTGAACTGGGATATTAACATTTTTTATGCTTTTAGACTAGAACTGAAACATTGGCCCTTCGTGGGTCTAAGCCAGCCAGCTTTCACACTCGAAACTATACCATTAGGTCTCCTGGTTTTGTATGTGTGTGTGTGTATGTGTGTGTGTGTGTGTGTGTGTGTGTGTGTTGTGTCTGTGTACATCACATAGTTTCTGTTTCTCTGGAGAACCCAGATCAATACAATAAATAGCACATGTTTAAAAAAGAAACTAAGATGCACAATTCCTTTTATTTTAAATTTTGAGCAACTGAGTTAGAAAGGAGGTGACTATTGAGAGTTTAGTGGCCTTAATTACTGATCAAAAGGGTGAAGTATCTCAAAACTAGAGTAAAAATACAAAAAGAAGCAGATTATGAAGGAAAGGATAAGAATATTAGAGAATGTGTCTATGAGACTCAATATGCCAAAAGTGAAAGGTGGAGAAAGCAAAAAACAAAACAAAACAAAACAAAAACCCCAAACAACAACAAAACAAAACAAAAACCAGCAATAGAAGAGAGAAACTAGTTTCATAAATAAGTAAAATGAAATGACACTGAATTTAAGAAAGGCTTGAGTTGGCAAACTGAAAGAGCTCAATACAGCTGAAAGAAAAATCATATATATGATGGACATATGCCTGTAAAATTCCAAGAGTCTAAAAATTTAAGAAAAAAATGTCTTAAAAGCTTTAAGATAGAATGCCTGAGTAATTCACAAAGGAAGAAGAATCCAATTAGAATCAAGCCTTTTTGTCCAATATGGGAAGCTACAAAGTAGCAATGCTTTCTGCCAACATATACCAATATATACCAATTCTACAGGCTACTCAGAGAAAAGAACCATAACTTAAGAATCTTGTAACTTGATAAGATATCATGAACATGTTGGAATAAATATATCCCAACCTTGAGAAAAAGACTGAGACCAAATAATAAAACAACAGAAACATCAAGATAGGTGATAATAAAAAAGAAAGGAAAAACAATAAGCAAAATATTTTAAAGGAAAATATAACAATAATCTGGAACTAAACATTAAATAATTCCAACAAAACGGTTGGGGATGGAAAGAAGGTTAAGCAGTATCATCCTAAAGTTCTAATCTGTCAGACTCTAATAAGGAAGCAAAAAATCTCTATTGGGGTGGAGAAGAAGCAGTAAAGAAAAATAGCTTTTGACTTGTTTTTGCATAAAATTAGAGAAACCTGTTTAAGAGTTAAAAAAAGAAAGATATATACCAATTAATTGGGAATATTTGATAAAATCAGCAGAAATAAGAAACAAGAGGGGAAACTAAATAATAAACATAAAGTAAAATGGAAGAAATATAGTATACGAGTATACTAATTGTTAGTGTTAAGAATGAACATACTTGTGCATACTAAACAACATAACAGCTAACTATTAATAAAGCAAAACTATCAGAGTGTATGAAGTGGATACAAATACAATTATAGTGAGAAAAATATATATATTTCTTCAGAATTAGCAATGAAAAAATGATGAATAAGGACATAGGGGAATTATATAATCAACAACTCAAATTCATATATAAATCAAATATTTTAATTACTCAAAAAACAAAGGTTTTTTGGTATATCCAAAACAAAAAGTTACCTCAGTCAATCAGTGATCATGTGTTTGAACACAGATAAAAACCTTAGTAATCTTAAAGTGGAGCATTTTATTGCCATATTCTATGATCCTAACATAGTAAAATTGTAAATGAATAATAAAGAAGTAATCTAAAAGCTTAACTAGTGGGAAGTAGAATAAAACTCCTAAATACCTTTTGTTTAGTTTTTTAAATATTTTATTGATTTGGTCATGAGAGACACACAGAGAGAGGCAGAGACATAGGCAGAGGGAGAAGCGGGTTCCCTGTGGGGAGCCTGATATGGGCCTTGATCCCAGGATCCTGGGATCACAACTTGAGCCAAAGGGAGACGCTCAACTACTGAGCCACCCGGATGCCCCAATACCTCTTGTTTAAAAGAGAAAATGAAATTGTGGAATGAAAATGAGATCTTTATTTTTTTAATTTGATTTTTTTTTTTTTAGATTACTTTAGAATCAAACTTATGGGATATAGCTAAAGCTAGGTTCAGGAAAATTTAAAGCTATAAATGCATTAATTAATAGACTAAAGAAAGTAAAATAAAGGGACTTAGTACTAATCAAAGGAAATTATAAATGCAAAAATAAAGCCTAAAATAAATTTGGAGGGCACTGGTAAATATAAAAACTGAAAAAATACAACATGAAATAACAAGAATTGATAAATGTATTCAAATCAGTTTCTTCAGTAAAGCTGATAAACTCATTTAGATTTGAATTAAGAGAAACAAAGAGGTATTAAAACAAAATCAAAACTGGAAATGAAAAATAGAAACATGATCATAGATAATAAAAGAATTATAGGAGAAAATATATATACCTCTGTGGTAACAAGCTTGAAAATCTAGAGAAATGAATAATTTTTACTATTGAAGAAGTTTAATCAAAGAAGTAGAAAACCTGAGTAGATGAATTAGATAAGAAAGACTGAAAAGCTGTTTAAATGTCTTCCAATGGAAGCCCCAGGTTCTGGTGAACAGGGGACACTGCACTTCAGGGAATTATAGGACCTCTTTTTCTTTTTTTTTTAATAAATTTATTTTTTATTGGTGTCCAATTTACCAACATACAGAATAACACCCAGTGCTCATCTCGTCAAGTGCCCCCCTCAGTGCCCGTCACTCAGTCACCCCCACCCCCCACCCTCCTCCCCTTCCACCACCCCTAGTTCGTTTCCCAGAGTTAGGAGTTTATGTTCTGTCTCCCTTTCTGATATTTCCCACACATTTCTTCTCCCTTCCCTTCTATTCCCTTTCACTATTATTTATATTCCCCAAATGAATGAGAACATATAATGTTTAGGACCTCTTTTTCATAAGGCCACTACTTTCCAGAGCAGGAAATGTAGCTGACTTTCTTAACACAAGGAAACAGACGCAGAGCGTTAGACAAAATGAGGAGATAGAGAATTATGTCCCAAGGGAAATAACAGGACAAAAATCACAAGAAAAGACCTAAACAAAATGGAGATGAGTAATATGTCTTGTAACCAATTTAAAGTTATGTTAATAAAGATGCTCATTGGACTTGAGAAAAGAGTGGAGGACCTCAGTGACATTGTCAACAAAAAGATTGAAAACAAAAAAGAACCAATCAGAGATAAAGTACTCAGTAATTGAAATTGAAAATGCACTAAATGGAATAAATAGTAGACTGCAGGAAAAGAGAGAGAGAGAGAGAGAGAGAGAGGAATCCAGCCATCACAAAAGAAGAGAGCAAGAGAAGAAAGGAACAGAGAAAGACTACAAAAAAAAAAAAAACCTAAAACAAGTAACAAAATAGCAAAATAAGTACATATCTATCAGTAATTACTTTGAATGTAAATGAACAAGTTGTTCCTATCAAAACATGTAGGGTGACAGTCATTTTGGGTCATTTCAGACCTAAAGACACATGCAAATTGAAAATGAAGAAATGGAAAAGCATTTCTCTGCAAATGGAAGCAAAAAGAAAGCCCAGGTTGCAATACTTATATTGGACAAAATTTAAAACAAGACTATAACAAGAGACTAAGAAGGACACTATAAGGGACACCTGGGTAGCTCAGTCATTAAGTGTCTAACTCTTGATTTCAGCTCAGTCATGATCTCAGGGTTGTCAGATCAAGCCCTGTGTCAGGCTCTATGCTGGGCATGGAATCTACTTGGGTCTCTCTCTCTCTCTCTCTCTCTCTCTCTGTCCCTCTCTCTCTCTCCATTTGCCCTTATCTCCTTGCTTGTGCTCTCTCTCTCTCTCTCTCCTCCCCAAAAAAGGACACTATAAAACCATAAAGGGAACAATACTACAAGAGGATATAACAATTGTAAATATTTATGTACCCAACATAGAAACACCCAAATGCATAAAGTAGCTATTAAACATAGAGAAAGTATACACAATAATAGTAGGGGAGTTTAACACCTCATTGGATAGATCATCCAAGAAGAGAATCACCAAGGAAACAGTGGCTTTGAATGGAGTAGATGGATTTGACATATATTTAGAGCATTCCACCCTGAAATAACAGAATGCACATTCTTTTCAAATACGTGTGGAACATCTCCAGAATAGAACACGTTAGACCTCAAAACAAGGCTCAACAAATTTGAAAAGACTGAAGTCATACCATGCATCTTTTCCAACTACAACTTTATGAATCTAGAAATCAAATATAGGGAAAAAATCAGGAAAGACCACAATTACATGGAGGTTAAATAGCATGCTACTAAACAATGCATAGTTCAACTAAGATCAAAGAAGAAATAAAAAAAAATACATGAAGACAAATGGAAATGAAAACACAGTGGTCCAAAATCTTTTGGATGCAGCAAAAACTGTTCTAAGAGGGAAGTTTATCACAATAGAGTCCTACTTCAAGAAGCAAGAAAAATCTCAAATAACCAGCCTAAACCTTACACCTAGAGGAGCTAAAAAAATAAGAACAAACAAAACCCAAAACTGGAGGGAGGGAACTAATAAATATTATACCATGAATAAATGAAATAGAAACTTAAAATGAGGAAATATAATAGAACAGAACAAATAAATCAGGAGTTGTTTCTTTTAGAGATCAACAAAATTGATAAATCTTTAGCCAGAATCATAAAAAGAGGGAGGGAGGAAGGGAGGAAGGGAGGGAGGGAGGGAGAGAGAGAGAGAGAGAGAGGGAGAAAAGAAAGACTCAAATTAAAAAATGAAAGAGGATAAATAAGAACCAACACTACAGAAATACAAAGTATTATAAGAGTATGTCCTAAAAAATTTTATGCCAACAAATTGGACAGCTAGAAGAAATCAATAATAAATTCCTAAAAATACATAACCTTCCAAAACTGAATCAGGAAGAAATAGAAAATTTGAGCAGACCAGTTAGTTAGTAGCAATGAAATTGATTTAGAAATCAAAAAACTCCCAACAAACAAAAGTCCAGGATCAAATATCTTCATGGCTGAATTCTACCACACATTTAAAGAGTTAATAACTATTATTTTCAAACTATTCCAAGAAATAGAAGAAAAAGAAAAGCTTCCAAATTCATTCTATGAGGCCAGCATTACCTTGATGCCAAAACCAGATAAAGATACCACAAAAAAAAAGGGAACTCTAGGCCAATATCCCTGATGAGCAAGGATGCAAAAATCCTCAACTAAATATTAGCAAACTGAATCCAACAACATTAAAAAAATCAGGGGGGTCCCTGGGTGGCTCAGCAGTTTGGCACCTGCCTTCGGCCCGGGGCGTGATCTTGTAGTCCAGGATCAAGTCCCCCCTCCGGCTCCCTGCATGGGACCTGCTTCTCCTCTGCCTGTGTCTCTGCCTCAATCTCTCTCTCTCTCTTTCATGTGTCTATCATGAATAAATAAATTAAAAATAAAATCATTCACAACAATCAAGTGGCATTTATTCTTGGGTGTAAGAGTGGTTCAATATTTGCAAATCAATCAGTATAATACATCATATCAACAAGAGAAAGGATAAGAACCAGAAGATCATTTCACTAGATGCAGAAAAGCATTTGACAAAGTGCAACATCCATTCATGATAAAAACCCTCAACTAAATAGGTTTAGAGGGAACACACCTCAACATAATAAAGGCCATGTATGAAGAAACAACAGCTAACATCATATTCAATGGTGGAAAACTGAGAGCTTTTCTTCTAAGATCAGGAACAACACAAGGATGTCCACCCTCACCACTGTTATTCAACATATTATTGGAAGTCCAGCTATAGCAATCAGATAAGAAAAAGAAATAAAAGCATCCAAACTGGTAAGGAAGAAGTAAAATTATCACTATCTGCAGATTACATACTATATATATAGAAAACCCTAAAGTCTCCATCAAAAAGCTGCTAGAGCTGCTAAATGAATTCAGTTAGGTCACAGAACACAAAATCAATATGCAGACATTCATTGCATTTCTGTACACTAATAATGAAACAACACAAAGAAAAAATTAAGAAAATAATCCCATTTGCAATTGCACCAAAAACAATAAAATACCCAGGAATGAACTTAAGCTTTGCCAAAAAAATTATAAAACATTGTTGAAGGAAATTTAATGTGACACAAAAAAATGGAAAGATACTTCATACTCATGGGATGGAAGACAAATATTATTAAAATATCCATACAGATAACAGAAACAATCTATAAATTTAATGCAATCCCTATCAAAATACCAACAGCATTTTTCATGGAATTAGAATAATCCTAAAATTTGAATGGAACTACAATAGACCCTGAATAGCCAAAGCAATCTTGAAAAAGAACAAAACTGGAGGTATTACAAATCCAGATTTCAAGATATACTAAAAAGCTGTAGTAATCAAAACAGCATGGTACTGGCACAAAAATAGGCATATCAATATAACAGAATAGAGAACCAAAAATAAAACCATGGTTATGTGGCCATTTTATCTCTGACAAAGGAGACAGGAATATACAATGGCAAAAAGACCGTCTCTTTAACAAATAGTGTTGGGAAAAGTGTATAGCCACATGTAAAGAATGAAACTGGACCACTTTCTCACATTATACACGATAATAAACTCAAGGTTGATTACAGATCTAAATGTGAGACATGGAATATAAAAATCCTAGAATACAGCACAGGCAGTAATTTCTCTAAAATTGGCCATAGAAACGTTTTTCTAAATATGTCTCCTGAGGCAAGGAAAAGAAAAGCAAAAATAAACTGTTGTGACTACATCAAAATAAAAAGGTTCTGTACAGCAAAGGAAATAATCAATAAAACTAAAAAGGAATTGAATGAAAGATGTTTACAAATGACATATCCAATAAAGGGTTAGTATCCAAAATATATAAAGAACTTCTACAACTCAAAACACAATAAAACAAATAATACAGTTAAAAAATGGGCAGAAGCCATGAACAGACACATTTCTCCAAAAAAGACATCCAGGTGGCCAGCAGATGCATGAAAAGATGCTCATCTCTCATCATCAGAGAAATCCAAGTCAAAACTACAATGAGATATCACCTCACATCTGTCATAATGGCAAAAATGAAAAACACAAGAAAGTGTTGTTAAGGATGTGGAGATAAAGGAAGCCTCATGCACTGTTGATAGGAATGCAAACTAGTTCAGCCACTGGGAAAGACAATATGGAGGTTCCTCAAAAAGTTAAAAATAGAATTACTATATGATTCAGTAAGTCCTACTACTGAGTATTTACCCAAAGAATACAAAATGTCCCAATTCAGAAGGATGCACCCGTATATTTGCAGCATTATTTATAATAGCTAAACTATGGAAGCAACCTAAGTGTCCATCAATTGATGAATGGATAAAGATGTGGTATATACATGCAATGGAATTATTCAGCCACAAAAAAAGAATGATATCTCTCCATTTGCAACAACATGAATGGAGCTAGAGAATATAATGGTAAGTGAAATAAGTTAGAGAAAGACAAGTACCATATGATTCCACTTATATGTGGAATTTTGTAAACAGAGCAAATGAAAAAGAAAACAGAGACAATCCAAAAAACAGACTCTTAAATATAAAGAACAAACTTATGATTACCAGAGAGGAGGTGAAAAGAAGGCGGGAGAAATAGGTAATGAGGATTAAGAGTACACTTACCATGATGAACACTGAATAATGTATAGAATTGTTGAATCACTATATTATACACCTAAAACTAATAAAACTCTGTATGTTAACTATGGTGGAATTAAAATTTTTAAAAAGTAAAAAATAAGAAATGTATAAAAGATAAAGATGTGGTACACAACACCAGTGCTTAAATCTGGGTGTTGTGTATCCAATGCTATTTCATCTCAGTAGTAGTGGGAGGGATAGATATAGAGGCCTGATGAGTATCATAAGAATGGTCATAGATAATAGCCATAACTTTCTTTTGCTTTGTAGTCCTCTAGTAGTTGGAAGAAGATTGAATTTGCAACAGAAACATTTGTTCTGTGAATTACTCATGTTTTCTTTTAGTTAGAAAGTTATATAAAATTGAATTGTTGGGAAAACGTTAATGTAAATGAAAGGAAACGTAGGCACCCTAAGACTTTTACAGCCAATGGTCACATAACAGAATTATTTGAAACTGAAAGGCATTAGTTTTTGTGGTACAGTAATTTAGAAGATACTCTTCCCCTGCCTTTATCTTTAGAATTGGAAAATAAGAGATAAAAAAATCACTTTGGAAAAGCCTGCATGAAACTTTAAAGTTCAGTTGAAAATACTTGAGAAGTGGGCCTAGGACAATGACTATGCCCCCAGTTAATTTGGGCAAATTCAGGAGAAAAAGGATCAGTCAAACCATAATTAAATTTAAAACTTTTCAGTTTATTTTTTATTAAATATTTTATTTACTTATTCATGAGAGACACAGAGAGAGGCAGAGACACAGGCAGAAGGAGAAGCAGGCTCCATGCAGGAAGCCTAATGTGGTACTCGATCCTGGGACCCCTGGATTACATTCTGAGTCAAAGGGATGCTCAACCGCTGAGCCACCCGGTGTCCCAAAACTTTCAGTTTAATATATTGGTTTTATACATTTAGGCTGTAAATTCCATGTAACTATGGATAATTTTGTTGTCCTTTTCCCTAATACGATTCATTATTGATTTTAGGACTTAAATTGAAGAATAAGTACAAACATAATTGTTCCAGCCTGAGAAGAATGGCAAGTATTGTGGAAGGATTTTTGTTTTTAATGTATATTATAAGTGATCATAATTTTTCCTTTATAACAAAGAAAAACAATAACAAAAATAGTAATTGTTATAGGTGGTAGTACATATGAATAATGCAGAGTTAGGTTGAACACAATTTAAGTGATCATTTTGTTATACAGCATTTGTAAAATTGCTTTTCCCCCCAGTAAGCATGTGACTCATTTTTAAATATCAGACAAATTGCTTCTAATTTTAGTGATCAGCAGTGATCAATCAAATTAATGAGTAGCATTTGATTTTGTATGTCATGCAAACCATATTGGTTTTCTTTGGTTTTGATATCTGATGTACTGTAGGAAATACAGTTGTTCAATAACCTAAGCTGTACTTTACACTGCTTAAGTGGGCTAAACCAATATGCAAACCATACTGGTTTTCTTTGGTTTTGGTATCTGATAATATTGTAGGAAATACAATTGTTCAATAATCTAAATTGTACTTTACACTGCTTAAATGGGCTCACCTTCTCAAGGGTAGAGTAGATGAGAAGGGAAGAAGAAGAGGGAAATCCCAAAGGGATATTTTGATTTCTACAATGACATAGCACATTACTACGGCCTTCCTGTCGAAAAGGTAAGACTAAATGACAGCCAAGCAGCATGGGTATCATCTGGGAGGTTTCTAGAAATGCAGGGTCTCAGATGCCACCCCAGACTGAATGAATCAGAATGTGCATTTTAATAAGATCATATGAGTCTTATGCATATTTGAGTAGCCCTGGTTAGGGTGTGCCTCCCCTACAGTATTTACAAGTACTTTCTACATTCGTGGTATTTTGCTACATAGGGAATTCTGCTCAGTTTAAAGCCTAATAGCCAAGTGCTTGTATTTAGGTAAAAGGCTTTAAGTCTTAAACTATGAAAACACAGGGCTTCTATGTAATTTAAGGCATTATTGAATAAAAGGGAAAGATGTATGCACCAGGACCTCTAATTCCTCTAAAATTGAGCTGTAGAAGCGACAACTATTCCACATGTAAGTAAGCCAATGTCTTCAGTAATACAGAACAAAGTAATTTAAATTTGTTGGGTCTTGGATTTAGTTTATTTTTAGAAGTTTTGGGCATATAAGTCATTATGCAATTTTGCATGGATCTTATAGGGGATGTCAGTTTTTATAGACACTTGTCTTCAAAGAACAAGTGCGCTATCTGCCCTCTGCCCAGTGGGAGAGGGCATACTTCTGAAATCCTGGCTTCTTTGGCTAAAAAAGATTATTTGTGGCATGACTGTGTTTATTTAAATTGCCTGAGGTTACTCCCCTAGCTCTTTGTTTTAAATTCATGATAGAAAAGTACATTTTAAGGAAAGTCTTTAAATTATGCCTATAAGGGTCTGTAAATTAAGTATTATCATTGCCTGAGGACATTTGAAGAACTGTTGATATGTTTTAAGAGTAGCAATCACTAAATGCAGGACAATAGAGGATGTATTAACCTAAATATTCTAGACAAGTATTAGCCTACTGAATTATGTTACTATGAGCCAGGCATCTGACAACTTGAAATCTATTGACGCAATTTGTGGTTACATTAAATAGTTGGTTTTATTTAATGGGAATTTCATCCTCCCAAATTCCATCTTGTGTAGTGTGTATGATGCAAAGTATGTACTGTAAGTGTGGTCCTGACAGTACAATTTAAGATGTTGGTCCTAACAGTGCAATTTAAGCAATTTTTTCAACACTTTGATTTAATTTTTTCCAAGGACTGTCTACTCTCTGTTAAAAATCTTTCTACTTGCCTAATGAAACAAAGTGGCAGTAAATTTTGTAAAAAGCAGTATTTCCTAATGCAAATGCTGTTCAGCTAATGACTGCCAGGAATAGGTCTTTAATTACTTCATACAGCAAGAAAAGATGCACACCATGGAATCATGGGGTGTCTCAGTAAGAAGGTTGTTATGGACTGAATATATCCCCCAACCAAATTGATGTGTGAAAATCCTACCCCCCCCCCCAGTGTGATGGTATTTAAAGATGAGCCCTTTAGGAAGTAACCAAGGTTAGGTGAGGTCATAAGGGTAGAGTCCTCATGAAGGGATTAGTGCCCTTATAAAAAGAGACAGAAGAACCTGGGTGGCTCAATCAGTTTAGTCTTGATCTCAGCTTGGGTCTTGGTCTTGGGATTGTGAGTTCTGGCCCTTTGGGCTCTACATTGGACACAGAGCCTACATTAAAAAACAAAACAAAACAAAACAAAAAACACAGAGAGAGACCAGAAAGCTTGTTCTCTCTCTCTATTATGTTATCTGCAAGTCAGAGAGTTCTCACTAGAAACTAACCATAGTGACACCATGTTCTTAAACTGCTAGCCTCCAGAACCATAAGGAAATAAAATTTGGTTGTTTAAGCTATCCAGTCTATAGTATTTTGTTATGGTAGCCTCAGCAAAATAATACAAGGGTTGAAAATCTATAGCATTTTGGCTTTGTTTGGATGATTTGAGGGGAGAATAAAAAAGCAGGAGGTTTGCTCTACCAGGGTGCTGTCAGAAAGTAGGAACAATTTCATAATTGGTTTTCTCAGTAATTGGATAGGGCAGACAAAAGAGTGGGTAAAGCTAGAATTGGTACAGAAGCCGCAATCACTCAATTTAGCCAGGGATATTTTGGTATTTTATGGGTGGCACAGTGGCCTTGATTTTGTCTATACTTAGATTGAATTATAAAGTGACATTATTTTGTCTCACACTGTCATGATCTCAGAGTGACCTTGTCTGATAGTGGTTTCATGTGAGATTTTTTTTTATGTCCAGCAGGGAAATACATGGCCTACCTGTGAAAAGGGCCAGCTTCTTAACAAAAGTGGAGCTGAGCTGTACATGCCAAACCAGTTCCCTGATTCTGATTCCCAGTTTCTTCTTTTTTACTAACTAGAAAATTGGTTTCTAGATGTTTTAGAAGATTTATTTCTTCCAATAATAAATATATTTTATTTTTAAAAAGATATTTTTGAAATTAGGGTCTTTATTCAATAAGAAAATATTAAATAATGAGATCATTTTATAAATCTTAAATTTCCTTCCTATTAAAGAAAGTATAAATAACATCTAAATCAATGACTCATTTGAGCTGGCATCCTCTCTTTGACATACCTGCCTAGGAGTTGCCCAGACTGGAATATTTCCAATATAAGGAAATACTTGGCTACATTGAGCTATTCCTTGATTCCTTAAATCTCCCATCCATGGGCTGTTCTTGTATTCATTTAAGCAACAGAGAACAAAATTAATGTTATTCATAGGAAAAGTATTCTAATTAATGAAACCCACACAAACTAGTTCAAATTAAGAAAGAGAAGTATTTTTGAAAGGCTACAACATGCCATCTCCAAGACATTAATAAATTGAAAATTCCCATTGCACTGAGTCAGGTTAAGCTTCTTCCTCACATTTTCCATTGATTCATGTCATCTCTTTCTTCTATTTCTTATGGAGTGTCTTTTCATTTGTTTATTCTTGCCCTTGATCTCTCTCTGTTTTTCCTTTCACTCATACTTTCAGCCAGCAGATCACTTTGACTTATCCTGGTACCTGTTCAGAAGAAACTAACATCCTCAATTCACAGTATATTTTATCTTAAGGGATTATAAACATCTAAGTGACTCAGTCTTGGACCAGTTCAATTTTGAGGTGAGGGAATCCACTTGGATCAGTTCAGGCTATGAATTTCCTTTTTCTCGATCTGATGTTCAGTCTCATATAATCTTTGTCCTCATTCAAACTTGTAGTTAAGGACCAGCCTTGTATTCATTATAGAACCCTTATTCAAGCTTTAAATAAGTATTTGGAAATATACCAGATTAGCTTAAAGGCTATGGAAATACAGTTCACAGAAAAGGAGATGCAAATACTTTCTAAATATATGAAAATGCTTAACTTACTCATGATATAAGTATAAGTAAATGACATTATAGAGCCATTTCTCACCTGTAGAATTGTTAAGAATTAAAATCTTAGTTGTATTTGATAATATACAATGTTAGTGAGGCTGTGAGGAAATAGACCTTTTCATACATTGCTGGTAGTAGTGGATATTAGCACAGTTTTTATAGAGACTAATTTGGCAAAGTATATTCAATTTTCATCAACAGGAACTGAATAAGTAAGACACTCATAAAATGAAAAACTATGTAAAAAAATAATAAGGAAACACTTTATATCTGAAATGGAAAGATTTACAAGATGTTTGCTATGTGAAAAAAATCCAACTACAGAACAGTATGTATAGTAGTATACCATTTATATAAAATCAAGGGGTGGAAAAATAACTTTATATGTATATATAGTACATTGAAATTTCTGGAAGAACTTATAAGGACTAAATATTAGTAAGGAACTATAGAAAATAGATAAAAGTAGGCAGGAGACTTTTCACATCTTTTGTCTTTTGTATTTGAACCATATGAATATATCACTCATTAAAAAATTAGTTAAAATAACTTTATAAGAGAATAAATAGAATTTCTAGTCACTACAAAACTTGTACCTGTTTTAATGTGTATCTTCCCATATGACTTCAGATACAATACAGAACAACAAAAGGACAAACAAACCTACATAAAACTATATACTAGAAGACAGAGGACATTCAAACTTCAAATCACCTTTACATATGTATTTATATAAATTTAAGCAAGCTGGCTCTGATGTTCGTCCTGTAAGTCTGCAAGTCTTCATGGTTATCAGTACAGGAAAAACTGCTGGAAAAGGAGTAGAAGAGAGCTAGTGATGGATCAAAGATTGATTTTTAAAAAGATTTTATTTATTTATGCATGAGAAACAGAGAGAGAGGCAGAGTCACAGGCAGAGGGAGTAACAGGCTTCTTGCAGGGAGCCCTATGCAGGACTTGATCCCAGGACCCCAGGACCCCAGGACCTGAGCCAAAGGAAGACAATCAACCTCTGAGCCACCCAGGCATCCCCAAAGATTGATGTAAAGCCAGTACCACATAGGACAAAGTTCATCTTTAGGTTGAAATTATTTGAAAAGTATGCTGGTAGATCAGAGCACTGACTACAGGAAGGAGATTTAAAAATCCACACATGGGACGCCTGGGTGGTTCAGTGGTTAAGCGTCTGCCTTTGGATCAGGGCGTGATCCTGGAGTCCTGGGATGGAGTCCCACATTGGACTTGCTGCATGGAGCCTGCTTCTTCCTCTGCCTGTGTCTACCTCTCTTTCTCTCAGTGTCTCTCATGAATAAGTAAATGAATAAAATCTTTTTTAAAAAAAAATAAAAGTCCACACAACTCCAGGTACCAGTCTTTGTAATACATTGCTTCTGGGAGAGAAACAAAATAAAAAGATAAGGGAAAGATACTTTTGATGATTGGATGGTGAAGTGTCTCTCATGAATAACTAAATGAATAAAATATTTAAAAAAAAAAAATAAAAGTCCACACAACTCCAGATACCAGTCTTTTTAATACATTGCTTCTGGGAGAGAAACAAAATAAAAAGATAAGGGAAAGATACTTTTGATGATTGGATGGTGAAGTGTCTCTCATGAATAAGTAAATGAATAAAATCTTTTTTAAAAAAAAATAAAAGTCCACACAACTCCAGGTACCAGTCTTTGTAATACATTGCTTCTGGGAGAGAAACAAAATAAAAAGATAAGGGAAAGATACTTTTGATGATTGGATGGTGAAGTATAAAGCAAAAAAGCAATCCAAAAAATAATCCAAAACTGGAGGACACACAATTCCTCCCCAACCTCCCCCGTAACCACCATACAAAATCCATTAAACAACCTGGGCTCTGCTGCACTGACAGAAGAGGGCACCATTGAACTAAAAATTTTGTGAGCCATCACACATCCACAAAATAAGACCAAAGTGAATAAATCTATTCAGGGCTGCTACAAGATAACAAAATCAGAATCAAAATATTTCATTTGATGAGAATTTCTCCCCAGATAACATGAAGAAGACAAATTGTAATTAAAAAAACCTATAACTTTAATTTAGAATTCTAAATAAGCATTTAAAGATAGGAAACATTAAAGACAGAAATAGACAAAAAATAATAAAATGAAAAAGGATTGACTAAACTTGATAAAGAAATAAAGAAAAGGAGAAAATGATTTTAAGTGTGATCACAGGGTACTCAAGGGAAAACAGACTCAAGTGAAAATTTTATGGCACATTGAAGTAGGAAAACAAAAGATAATGAAGAGTGACACACACACACACAAAAGGAACAGAGAGAAAGTTGTTGAAATGGAAGACAGACAAAGAAAAATCATGTGTGTGTGTGTGCGCGCATGTGTATTGGAATCCTTAAAGCAGACAAAAAAAAAAAAACAATGGATAAAACTAATATTTAAAACTGTAATTCAAAAGATGTTCCAGTAACAAATGAAGATCTGAATTGACATATTGAAAAGTTTTAGTGGGAACCTGAGAAAAAGGACCAGAAATGGCCTGCTTTGAGACATATCCTAGTAAACTCTTAGATTTCAAGATCTAGAAAAAAATTTTCCTAAGACCTTCTATCAAAATCATAAAATGGGGATCCCTGGGTGGCGCAGCGGTTTGGCGCCTGCCTTTGGCCCGGGGCGTGATCCTGGAGACCCGGGATCGAATCCCACATCAGGCTCCCGGCGCATGGAGCCTGCTTCTCCCTCTGCCTGTGTCTCTGCCTCTCTCTCTTTCTCTCTGTATGACTATCATAAATAAATAAAAAAAAATCGTAAAATGACTTATGAAGAGAGAAAAATAGACTGGAGTTAGACTTTTCCAAAACAATTTATAAAATAATAGAGCAATGGATCAACAGTGAAAAACAAACAAAACAAAAAACTAGGAAGAAATTGTGAACCAAAGATTTGTATTCAGTTGTTAAGACTATAGAAAAACAGAATCTCCTGGAGGATAGGTTTATTCAAATAAAGAGATGACTCAGAAAACTTCAGCAATGTGGTTTATGATAAACACAATATATTCCATTGCACATCTAAAACTAAACCAAATATGGGTACAGGGATGGAAGTATAATTAGAGATATTATAATCCTGAAAATGTAGAAATGATGTAAGTAAAAAATGGGAAGATAAAAGAGAGTTAATAATAAATAGGAAAAAAAGAATAAACTTTGGTAGTATTTTCTATATATGGAAGTTAAATGAACCATTAAATCCTGATAAATCAGATAATAACAGACAACTAAAAGATTGAAAAATTTTTGCGATATATAGCAGATAAAGAGCTGATATCCCTAATGTATAAAGAACTCTTAAAAGTTGAGAGAGAAGAAACACCAAACGCTTGATAGAAAAGTGGGTAAAAGATAATTAACAATTTACAAAAAGAGATAGAAAAATTACCCTTAATGAAAAACCATTTCAACTTCACTCATGAGTAGAAAAATAGAAGTTGAAATTACACAGACTATTTTTCATCTTTCAGACTGGCAAAATTAAAAAATACACAACATAAATGTTGGGGGAGGCTATGTGCAATCCATCACTCATATATTGCTAGTGAGACAACTTCAAACATGCAAGTCAGTACAACCTTTGGAAAAGGGAATTTGGCAGTATCTAACAAAAATTCTTATGTATTTACCTCTCAACCCATATAGCCCTTTATAGGAATCTATCCTGAATGTGTACACCCAACAATTCAAATATATATGCACAAGGTTATTTGCTACAACAATGATTGTAATTATAAAATATTAGAAACAATCTTAAGGGGAGAGGTTGAACAAATTATGGTATTTCTATCCAAAGGAATACTATGCAGCTGTGAAAAGAAAGAAGAAACTCTCTAAGCTGAAATAGAATGATTTGAAGTATATATAATTTTTTAAAAAGTAAAATATAAAAGACTGTCTGGCATTTTACTGACTTGGAAAAAAGAAAAAAAAGGGTAATAGAAATATATATGTGTTTGCTTATTTATGCTGTACAAATAACACAGGAAGCATAAACCAAAGATAGATAGATATCACCAGGGGTGGTTAGGAATGGGTAGGAAAGAATGGGAGCTATAGACATGGAGTAGAATGTATGGATTAGGGGAGAGACAGTTCTCTCATTCATGTATTTGTATAGTTCTGCATTTTAGCACCAAGATGATGTTTCACATTCTAAAATGAATGAATCAATGAATGAATCAATGAATGAAATCAACAATGTTGGGGAAAAACCAAACAGATGGGTCCAACAGAAACAAATGAGCCTAATTGTATTTCAGATGAATAATATAACTATACTGAGTGGGAATGAGGTGGACTGATTCAAGGAACTTTTATGCACTGTATTTTGATTACATATCCTCAGGTTACATACAAAAAAAAAACCTGTAAACAAATATTGATTCTAGTTAGTAGGTTTATTTTTCACAGCAGTATAGGTTAGCAATTCTGAAATATTTGAAGCATATCCTGGTACTGAACAAATAAATAAATATATTGTGGATTATGAGAGCCAAGTTTCTAGTTGAAAAGCAAGTTACAAAATAAATAAATAAATAAATAAATAAATAAATAAATAAATAAATAAATAAATAAAAAGAAAAGCAAGTTACAGAAATGGAAAGGAAGAAGACTAGAATAAAGCTTTTGATGTTGGAATTGGAGGTATCAATGTGAACTCACAGTTTTCAAATATAAAATATGATAGATATAGATGTATGTGTATTTAGATATTTTCTGTCTCTGTTCACTGAGATGACCTTGACACAACGCACTCTAATACTGATAAACATTCCTAGCCCCCAGATAGTGGTTTCTAAATACTATTCTTCACTAAAAAGAACCGAGGATCATTAGAAAAATAGCTGATTGCAGAGCTAGTGTAGCAAAAGTTCAAGTCGAAATTAGAGTATCTTTTTTTGTGGGTGCCAGTAGATAAGGAAGGGCTCAAACAGTATTGGAGACATCCCAGAAGAGAACAGGAACTAGTTTGAAGGGCTCTCACTGGTCAAATCTTGGACAGCTGAGCATCAAAATAAATAATGATAGATTAAAATCCACAATTTTTTACATATATAAATACATAAATGAATATATAAATAAGGTTTACAAGAACACTCTTTCCAACTGTAAAATATCAAATAATAACTGTAGAAGAATGATAGAACTGGGAAAAAATGAATCACTACCATAGTAATAGATATTTCCATTAAGAATTATCATTAAAACTAGTAGACAAAAGTATCCTGATGAGAAATGAGATTTTTACATAATCTTAAAGTATCTCTTCATAAAATACTTCCTAATATTTTTACTTAAAAATAGTAGCTTTATGGTGGACGGACATGACACATTACCATGACCTAGGAATATTGTTATGAAGGAAATAAAAAAAGGTGTGATGGTTTGATAGTTCCAGGATGTATATCTGGAGTTGGTTGCAAAAGACCTTTCTGAGACAGACATATGAAGTGATGCTTAAAGAATGAGAAAGAGCCAATACTTGAAGAGCTAAGAGAATGCCTCATAAAAGAATGCCTTGGATTTATAATAGATGTCAAGGTGGACACTGCATTAGTAGCCGTTTCATCTACTGAGATAATATTTACCTGAGTGCCACCTTGAAAATTATATTACAAGTTACTGAAACATGAGAAGTATATTTATATTTTTATAATGTAATACAAAAAAATAGATTTGGGTTGATGATAAGCATAAATGATGTTTTACAATCTTCCATTGTTAGCTATGAGCAGTCTCTGGGATAGACCATAGTTTGACCTTTAATAAAAAGAGGAGATATTTCTAGGACACCAAGAAACAAAAACTAGTCAAACGGTTTCATAAACTGTTATATTTCATATTAAATTCAATATTCAAACTACTTCACACTTCAACAAAACTCTCCCTTTTCACTCTTAATTGAAGACTTTATATCTTATTTAATGGAAAATATACAAAAATTCAAGTGTGAATCTCTGTACATTCCCAACAGCAAACATACCAGCTTATTAAAATCTGTGCCAATATTTGTTGCCCTAACTCCTGTTATAGTGAATTAAATGCTCCTGCTTCTATCTACTCTCCCTGCAACTTTCAAATAAACAGTACAGTATAAATAACTATATTAATAATGTTGTACATTATATCCCTAGAACTTATTTACCTTTTTTTTTTTAAATTTTTATTTATTTATGATAGTCACAGAGAGAGAAATAGAGGGAGGCAGAGACATAGGCAGAGGGAGAAGCAGGCTCCATGCACCAGGAGCCTGATGTGGGATTCGATCCTGGGTCTCCAGGATCACGCCCTGGGCCAAAGGCAGGCGCCAAACCGCTGTGCCACCCAGGGATCCCACTTATTTACCTTTTAATGTAAGTTTGTACCTTTTGATCAGCTCCACCTATTTCCCCCATTTTTACCCTCTACCTCTGGAAACCACCAATCTGTTCTCTGTTATTGTGAATTTCTGTTTATAAATTGGTTTTTTTGAAAGATTTTGTTTATTCATGAGAGACACACACAGAGAGAGGCAGAGACATAGGCAGAGGGAGAAGCAGGCTCCATGTAGGGAGCCCATTGCTGGACTCGATTCTGTTTAGATTCCTATGAGATAACGCAGTATTTGTTTTTCTCTGTCTGAATTGTTTGATGTAGCATAATGCTCTCAAGGTCCATCCATGGTGTTGCAAACAGCAAGATATCCTTTTTTAAAAAGAGATAATATTTTGTTGTATGTAAATATGTGTATGTATGACACATTTTCTTTATCCATTCAATATTCAGGTTGTTTCCATGACTTGGCTATTTTAATGATGCTACATTATCTTTTCAAGACTGTGATTTCATTTCTTTCAGATATACCCAGAAGTGCAATTGCTGGATTGTAGATAGTGAGCACCTTAAGGGCAAAAACCATATGTTAGTTTTCTTGATATTACCACTGCAGAGCACAGTACTTGATAACTAACTAGTAGACAACCAACAAATATTTAATTAGCTAGACTGAATTAAATCCATAGGCATTAGGATATGGAATAGTGTTAGGTTATGGAAGAATGGCAACTTACCTCCCCCCCATGCTAACATTAACACAATACATATAGGGAAAGGAGACATTCTTGTGTTATTAAACTCTCATCATATATCTTTAGACTTTTTTCTTGAGATATCTATATATATAGCCTTTGAACTGACTCAGTATATTTGCTGCGAGAGTACAGGAGCTAGCAGGATCTCCCCTCATTATCTGGATTTTCCCGTGGGTTGCAGGTAATGGAGTGCCTGATAGAATGCAAATGAAATTGTATGGGTGTGGCTATCTTTTCAGAGCCAAAGAACCTTGAGAGGGTGGAATGTGGTCCATTAATTTGAAATGCATGCTAATGTGGTGATTTATGTCAAAGATAAGCTTGCTTTCATAAATAGTCCTTCTCTCCCCAGTAAATAGGCTAGAGGAGATGACTTTCTGACAGGAATGAGACTTCAGGACTGGGGCACTCCTAAATGAAGGGGCCTATTTAGTTAATTATGGGGCCAACTTGTGAATGTGCTGCTAGAGGCTAGAAATGAATACTACCCCTTGTGCTAAAGGACCAGTAGGTGATGGTGTCAGCCAACTTCAGCCCTGTTTGTGAAGAGCCCACACTTCCCTGGATAATCAGCCCAACAGTTAGGCCTATTTAATAATTAGAGAACCCACAGGTTGGTCAGAGCTAACAAGGAGAAGTAGAGAGCAAGGGAGGGTGGTGATTTTTTTCATCTCTTTCAAAAGAGAATGTTCACGAGTATATATATGTTCTGGGTTGAGAGTCAGACTGGTGTCCTGAGGCATGGGAGGGTTCTACTTCAAGGTATCCAGACTTAGGTGGGTTACAGGTCAGCATATGGCATTCTAGTTCTGCATTCTGTTGACAAATTTTAAAGAAATAATACAAACCAAAATTTCTACAAGACTTGACATTTCCTATAGAAAAGTCCATATTTAGAACATATAAAGTCCATGCAAGGAATGACCTTGGTGGAGTACTTCATTTCTTTCTTATTCATTCATTACCTTTTACCCAATACTTAATAAATACTGGTAAGAATTTCCATTGTTCCTATATACAGTTCCCAGTTTCTGTTGATGTTACTTCTTAAGGTCAAAAATGTGGGCCATAGAATCAGAATACCTGCTTTTGAATTCTGTTTACACATTTATGTGAACTCAGATTCTTTACATGTAAAATTGCATCTACATCCTAGGGATCATGTGAAAAAAGAAATATGTTAATATACAATAGGCATGTAGATCAATGACTGGCATACTTTAATAAAAAAAATTAGCTAATCATCTCCTAAATCTTCCTATTTTATTTCTCTTTGCTCCTTTAATCTAGAATTTCACTGTATTTTTCTTGGATTACAGTTCTTTCCACAAATCTCCTAGCGTCCAGTGTTTCTTCTCCCTACGTAACTGCCAGAGTAATTTTTTCTGAAATGCAAATCTGACCATGTCACTCCCCTAATTATACTCAAAATCTCCATCCTGGCATACAAGACATCTTTTTTCCAGCCTGAATCTCTTTCCTATACCTCCCATTTTGTCCTTCCACAATGACGAAAGGCTCTCAGTAACCTGTTACAGCAGACTCCCTTATGCTTCTCTGACCCTCTCTAGTATATTTTTTCCCTTCTTACCCACCTGATGCATATCCTTCAGACTCCTACCTAGTATTTCCCTTCTGTTGATAATCTTTTGTAACAGCCTTCATCTGTGACTTGATGAATTTCTTCCTCCTCTGTATTTTCTGTTTATCAGTTCTAATTCTATTATTTCACCTACTCTACTGTTTTGTGACTTCACATGGAAACAGGATAGTTATTTTAGGTAAGTATCCAAGAAGATGACAGTGCACTCTGCCCGGATGGAGGGAGTTAGTATTTACTTAGGAAAACAGACATCTGAAATTAGAGATCTAAGAAGTTAGACAACACTTAATAGTTATTGAACACTCACCTATACTAAAATAACTATGGTACTTAAGATGTTCTCTTTGAAAGAAGAATGTAGAAATACTTATACCTCATGGTATTTGAAAATAAATATGATCTAAAATATCTATTGTGAACTATAGAATTAAATAAGATAAAGCCAGTGCAAAAGTTGTAACAGGATCTGTTGTTTGATTTACAATATTCATGTTACAGAGATTTCTGGTTGCACGTAAATTCCATTTTCTCTTTTTCCTGGGTATGTGTAACTGGAGTCCTAGAAGAAGATCACAGTGGGAAGGATCACAGAAAAAATATTTGAATAAATATTAGAGGAAATGTTTCTAAATTTAATGAAAACTCTAAAGCCATAGAAACAAGCTCAATAAAACCCAAGTCAAAAAATAATATAGGATATCATAATCAAATTGCCTAAAGCCATTGTAATCAAGAGACTATCTTGAAAACAGCCAGAAGGAAGATGACATATTATATGTTAAGATGACATATTATATGTTAAGGACAACAGATTTTACATGGAAAACAATAGTGCAAGCTAGAGGACAGTGGAGCAACATCAAAGGTATTATAAGAAAAGGAAACTTTAGACCACTATCTCTCATTAATATACATGAAAAATTTTAATTTTAGTAAATAGAGTACCACAATATGTTGAAAAGTTAATATATCATAATAAAGAGAGGGTTATCCCAGAGTGCAAGACTAGTTTAGCATTTCAGAATCAATCAGTATAATTTATCATGTTTATTTTACAAATAAAGGCTCTACAATATTTTAAATAAAGGCATAAAATACATTTCATGAATTCCAACATCCTTTCCTGATAAATTCGCAGCAGACTAGAAGTAGAAGGAAAATTTATGAACCTAATGAAAGACATATGAAAAACCTAGGATAGATTTTATTTAAAGATGAAAGATTAAACACTTTCCTTCTATGATCAAGAATGAGGCAAAGATTATTAACTCTTGCCATTTATATTGAACACCTTACTGGAAATCCTAGCAAGAACAATAAAGCAATAAAAATATTAAAGACATATAATGGAAAGGAAAACTTTTTTTTACTGATTTTATTTATAGACACATGATTATCTAAGTAAAAAATCTTAAGTAATCTATCCAAATCTTAAGTAATCTATCCAAAGCACACACACAAACACAGATACATGCACACACAATGCAATATTTTTTATTTTTTTATTTTTATTTATTTTTTTAAAAGATTATTTATTTATTTATGATAGAGAAAGAGAGAGAGAGGCAGAGACACAGGAGGAGGGAGAAGCAGGCTCCATGCCGGGAGCTGGACGTGGGACTCGATCCTGGAACTCCAGGATCGCGCCCTGGGCCAAAGGCAGGCGCTAAACCGCTGAGCCACTCAGGGATCCCCACACAATGGAATATTATTCAACCATCAAAAAGAATGAAATCTTACCATTTGCAATGACGTTGATAGAACTAGAGGGTATTATGCTAAGTGAAATAAATCAGTAAGAGAAAGACAAATATATGATTTCACTCTTACGTGGGATTTAAAAAACAAAACAGATGAACATGGGGAAGGGAAGGAAAAATAAAATAAGATGAAAGATTGAGAGGCAGGTAAAGCATTAGAGATGCTGAGCTCTAGGAAACAAACAGGGTTGCTGGAGGGGAGGTGAGTGGGGGGAGGGATAATTGGGTGATGGGCATTAAGGAGGGCACTTGATGTATTGAGCACTGAGTGTTATATACAACTGATAAATCACTAAATTCTACCTCTGAAACTAATGAAAAATAAATTAAGACTAAAATTTAAAAAGACTAAGAAATGTAAAGTCTATAAAGAACAATAACAACAAAACACTATTTACTATAGCATCAAAACCATGTAATACATTGTGATTATTTTGACAAAGAGAAGCACAAGACCAATATACTAAAAACTATGAAATAATGGAGAGAGAAATTACAGACCTAAATATATGGAAAAAATATGATCTATTCATGTATCAAAAGACCCAATATTACTAGATGTCAGTTCTCTTCAGATTTATATGTAGATTCTGTACAATCCCAAACAAAATATCAGCAGAGAGTAGAAAGTGACAAAATGATGCTAAAATGTATGTGGGAAGATGAGGGACCTAGAATAGCCCAAATAATTTTTTGGATTTTTTTTTTTTTGGTTTTGGTTTGTTTGTTTTAAAAGCTTTTATTTAAATTCTTGTTAGTTAACAATCAGTGCAATATTGGTTTCAAGAGTAGAATTCAGTGATTCATCATTTACATACCACACCCAGTGGTCATCATAACAAGTGCTTTCCTTAATAAAAATTATGATGATGACTTTACAGCTGTGTACATTTATCAAAACTTATAAAGTTTTCTACTAATTACATACACAATTCATTCCACATTAGTTCTCAAAAATGCTGCCTTAAAAATGACTTTTATTTTTTCCTTTTTTTGTTTGTTTTTATTGAAGTTTGATTTGCAAACATACAGTATAACACCCAGTGCTCATCCCATCAAGTGCCCTCCTCAGTGCCCATCACCCAGTTATCCCAACCTCCTGCCCACCTCCCCTTCTGCAACCCTTTGTTCGTTTCCCAGAGTTAGGAGTCTCTCATGGTTTGTCTCCCTCTCTAATTTTTTCTACTCAGTTCCCCTCCTTTCCCTTAAAATCCCTTTCACTAAAAAAGCAGAGCCATTGACATTATGATCAGGTGTCTAGGAGTATATATGAAAAGTTTGGAAAAGTCCAAAAGGCACAATCAACTAAAATAAGACACGGAGAAGTACTGTAAAGCATAGGGAACATAGTCAATACTATTGTAACAACTTTGTATGGTGACAGATGGTAACAAGATTTGTGCTTTTTCATGATATATGCGAATATTGAATCAATATATTGTACACCTGAAACTAATACAGTATCATATGTCAATTATTCTTCAATTAAAAATTTTAAAAATTGTTTTAAAAATCTTTTAAAGTTTGAAAAAATAATTTTTAAAAACTCAAGTTATTAACAGTAAGCATCCCTTCCAATTGATCCTCATATTGGTCTGGTTTGTTTGTTCGTTGTTTTTTTTTTTTTTTTCACTTTCTGTGCCTTTTTCCAGTTAAGATGATAGTTTTCTCTTTCTTTCTTTGCATACTATAGTGACCTCTTAATTACTTGTATATATTCATAAAAATTTTCAGATAAAAGAAATCTGCGTTCTCTTAAGCCAAAAGTCAGAAATCTCTTGTTTCTTCTGTCACAGTGAAATCAGAGCTAGTTCTTTAATACTCTCAAAAACTCAGTAATTTAAAACAGCAATTATTCAGTATTTCTTCTATGTCAGCAAGTTCCCTGGGGGTTGGCTCTAGGCTTGGTTCAGCTGGGACAGTTTGCCATTTGTCTTTCGTCTTTCTTAGACTGGTTGATAACCCAGGCTTATTCTCACATCAATGGCTAAGACTTGAGTACATATTCAGGAACATTCAAGGTCTCATAAAGCCTGGTTTACATTTGTACACTGTCACATCCATCTCATTTTGTTAGCCATAGAAGGTTATCTGGTCAAATCCAAATTCAAGGAATGGGGAAGTAAATATCACCCTATTAATGAGAGGAACTTGTGACACATGGCACACTACAGAAAATGTGAAGTATTAGGCACAATGATGTAATCTACAAATACCAGATTAAATCATGTATTCTCTCCCCTCTCCTCATTCTTACTAGTTCTGTATTCTGGGGAAGATACTCTATCCCTTCTAGCAAAGCATTTCAAGTCTTCACTGAAATAGTTCTGATCTAGCTTTTTAAGCTTCAACATTCTTTATATCCCTTTAAAGATTTTATACTCTATCCCATGTGATGGTATCTATCTGATGCTATGTTCTCCTGTCTCTTTTTGTCCTTTCACTGTCTTCTGTTGAAATCTTCCCAGATTAATCACAAATGTCTTTTTTATACAGGCAGTATAATTTCAAGAAAGAGACTAAGATGCTGTGAACCAGAAGGGCTGGTTCAAATCCCAATCTATGACTTGTTAGCCTTTGGTAAAATTACATAAACCTCTCTCAGCTTCAGTTTTCTTAAAAAAAAATCTATAAAATTGAGAGAATGTCATTTTCTTAACTTCTCTGTAGGCCAATGGAAACAACATTGAGATTTTTAATTCTTCTCTTCCCCTTTTCAGTTTTTTCCAAATTTATTTGATACCTTGTGATTCCACAAAGGGAGACTTCTAAAAGTTAGTTTCAGATAGGGAATTAAAGGAAGTTTATGGATCCTGCCCAAACATAGGTTCTAAATTTATGAATGAAAAGTAGGACTTTCATAAACCAACTAGTCAATAAATTAAAAAACTACTGGCTTTTAACATTTCTTTTTGTGTGTGTGTATTTTTTATTGGAGTCGATTTGCCAACATCTATAGTATAACATCCAGTGCTCATCCCATCAAGTGCCCCCCTCAGTACCTGTCACCCAGTCACCCCATCCCCCCACCCACCTCCCCTTCCACTACCCCTTGATCGTTTTCCAGCGTTTATCACCCTCTCTGATTTTTCCCACTCATTTTCTCTCCTTTCCTTATAATCCTTTTCACTATTTTTTATATTCCCTGTGGGCTTTTAACATTTCTTATTGCATTTTGTGTAGGTCCTTATGCTGTAAGCACACAGAACAATTACTTGAGGAGATTGAGTGAATGAGAGAATGAACATTGAATGACATATTGATGAATAGACTCAGAAAAGAAACTTTCACCTGTGTGGTTTCTGAGTCAAATGGAAAAGCATACTGCTCATTATTTTACATTAGAACTCTTATAGTATATAGAAACATTTTTCTTAGGCATTTCAACACCTTTTGCAGAGTTAATAAGTATTGAATATACATGTCAGTAAAGGAAGTGGTTATATTTTTAAACAAGTTAATTAAATTTCATCAGTATTTTCATAGCTCAGTGACAGCTTATTTAATTTTATCAGTGGAGAGTCTATTCAAATTAACTCAAAAGGATAAAACTTTTGTTCAGATACTTGCACTCTTATATGACAAAGATCTGCTATTCGAGATATACTATATTATGCTGTCAAAACAGATTAAACCTGAAGTCTCAAGTGGCTTAACACATGTCTTACACTGGTCAGTAGAGGAACTCTGATCCACATAGTCACTCAGAGTTAGAGACTAACACACTCTAGCATCTCAGTACAGGAGGTCCATAATTTTTACATTAGAAGTGAGAGAATAGAGAACTCATGCCCTCTCGTTTGCTCTATCTTAGAAGTATTAGAGATAATTTCTGCTCTATAGTCCATTGGGCAGAACTCATCATGGGTCCCCACCTAACTGCAATCTTGCTGGGAAATACAGGGAGCACATGAATATTCAGTGAGCTATAAATATTTCTGCCACAATTGTAATAGAATCTAAACTCATCCAAGGTAGTTATTAGGAAACACAAAAAGAGGTGTAAATCAAGGAATTTATTTAAGTTACAACATCCTTGGAATGTGATAGGAAGTTCCCTCTAAGTATTTAAGTGAGATTAGATGAATCCTACCCAGAAGATGTGTATTTGTTTCTCATGAATGTTGTTGGTATGCAGTTCTCCTTGGGTATCTTATGTTTATGCACATCTTGCAAACAAAATTAATTTCTTTTATTCTGGACGACCTCTCCAAAGATATTTGTATGGTGAATAGCCTTAGAAAGATATGTGTCAGGGCACCTGGGTCGCTCAGTGGTTGAGTGTCTGCGTTTGGCTCAGGTCTTGATCCTGGGGTCTTAGGATCGAGTGTCACATCAGTCTACCCGCAGAGAGCCTGCTTCTCCCTCTGCCTATGTCTCTGCCTCTTTCTCTCTCTCATGAATAAATAAAATCTTTTTTTTAAAAAAAAGATATGTGTCTCACTCTAGAGCGAAGGGCAGGCATGCTTACTCCCCAGTATAAAAACTTTGGTTTCCTAAGCTCAGGGTTTCCCTTCTGTTATGCAACCCATGGGCATCTATTAGGACCCATTTGTGTTGTCCTTGTGGGACTTGAGGTAAGGGAAGCTAATCCAAAAAGTGCTGGTACTCTGGATATTGCTATTGCTATAATAATCTGCACTTCTCTGCCCTGGACTCTTGTTTTCTTCTACCACCATCTTTGAGGCTAGTGAACTTATTACCTTGTAGGTAGGGTAAAATCTCAGAACATTCCTGATACTTGACAAATGTATACAATAAATACATCTAATACACGATCAAAAATGGTTAATAAGAACTCTAAAGGTTCATTCATTTAGCAGATATAAGTTATGTACCTGGTATGTGTGAGATATGATACCAGGTATTAGAGAATGTAAAAATAAAAAGATAAGGCCTTCATACTCATGTTGTTTATTGTCTATTTGGAAGATGTATATGGAAGCAGTTATTACAATACAGTATCAGAACCATACTAATAAAGTGGCATACAAAATGCAATGAGATTCTAAGGATTAAGAGAAATTGAGGAGACAGTGTTTTAACTGAAGGGAGGAATACAAGTTCACCAGATGGTCAAGAAAAGGATATGACTCCTAGACAGAGGGAAAATTTCTGAGGTGTGTCCTATTTGGAGAGCCACAACTTGTTCAGCATGGCTGAAGTTTTAAGTGCAAAGAGGCAAAGGATGAAAATGAAAAGAGTGGCTTGAAAGGTAAGTAGTGACTCAACTGAAGGTTTTTATATGCCACACAGAAGATTTTGGTTTTATCCTTTAGGCCATGCAGAACTATTTAGGTACAACCAAAAAAATATTAATATAAGGATTTTGTGGTAATAGGACTTTCAAGGAGATTTTAATAAGCAAATCTTATTCTTTCTAGAACAATAATTCAATTACTGTGCTCATTTTCCTTTCTACATAAGGTCATTCTTTTGTTGATGCTCTGAATTATATTCTACTAATTACATAACTTCTCCATAATATTGCATACTACCTTGAAGTGGATATTTAAACCAGTTTTGAAACAGCAACTATATAGCCAACCTGCAACAGAGGTATAGCCTCAAAAGTGAATTGTGTTCATTAGACCTAATGCTAGTGAGACAAGGTTGTGAAATTTTATTAAATAATTATATTATTCATTTTTTAAGATTTATTTATTTATTTGAGAGAGAGAGAGGCCACGAGCGGGAGGGGCAGAGGAAGCAGGAGCATCCAAAACAGACTCCGTATAGAGTCCAACACAGAGCTTGATCCCACAACTCTGAGTGGGACTCTTGATCTGAGATCAAGACTTACCTGAGCCAAACCAAGAGTCTAACACTCAAATGACTGCACCACTCAGGCACTTCTATATTAATTCCTTTTTAAAAGGAGGCACAGTCTTTAATAATTTTATTTTTTCTCTTTTGGAAGACTGATCTTTTAATTTAATTTTTATGTACTGTTGTGATAAAATGCATTTGGATTTCTTACAATAATATCTCTGAAAGGACTTAACTTGAAATATAGTTGGCAACCCATGTGAAAAGTATGTGTGTCATCTGTGTATGTTAAATAAGTTAAATTCAACTTGGTGGTTCAAAAAATAATGTTTACATATTCCTTCAAGACATGCTGGGCACTTTTCTCCTGAAGAATGGGGTTTTCCTGGTAGTGAGGTAGAGCAAGCAGGTGCTGGAAACCCAGGGCATACATATGTAAAAATATTTCTGGTATTTGCTCAGGCACTTGCCAAGTCTGTTGAAGAGTGAGATATACTGTCTTTTGCTAATATTAGAATTTACAAATGCAAAGCAGATGTCATTCTACATAGCTGCTGACCTTTTGACTCTTTTTGTTACTCTGGATAAAAAGAAGTAAAGGAAAAAAATCTATGAGTGGGCAGGGTAAGGCATATGTTACAAAATTAGACTGGGTAGCTGTGTTGGAATCACAGATATGATGTCATAGTATAATAATAATCTCTTACATTATAGCGTGAAATATTCTACTGACTTTCAAATGATAATTTGTCTTAGAGCTTTACTTACTCCAATTAGAAAACTGTCTACCTGTATGATTTTAAGAATGCTACAAAGAACTTCCTGATCAGCAATATAGTTTCCTAACTATTTATCAGTATATACTGGTAAACAAATCATTCCACAATTAGAGTTGAAGTTTAAGGTAGAAATGCCCCATGGAAAAAAAAAAAAAAGAAGAAGAAATGCCCTTAGGTAAGGCATAGTATACTTAAATGTTACTGTAAATGCATTGTAAAAGCAAATTTTGCTGGTAATTGATGGGAAAGATAAATTACTTGGGTACCAGTTGTATGAAGGTGGAGAGAATTTGGAAGATGCAATAAAGGGTAGGTGGAGATTCCAAAGACAAATAACATGATATTATTTAATGTTTTTGAGTGCTTATCATTTATCAGGAAGTTCTAAGCTCTTTAAAGGGTTATCTCCTTTAACCCACCTCAATAACACTATAAGGTAGATACTATTCTTGTCCCCCATTTAAAAAATGTGGCAACTGAAATACAAGATATTTCCCAAGGTTACATAACTGGTAAATTGTTGAGATTCCTGTCCAGACAGTCTGACACTGGTGCCTGCCCTCTTAACCATCATCCTATACTTCATTTATATCACAATTTTGTGCATGTATCTTGGGAATAAGAGGTCCCTTCATAGGACTCAGCATGCTGGGTTGGCCCAGCAAACTATAGTCAGTTTACCAAAGGAGTGGTAGGGTATGTTTTATAAATATAGAAATAATATGAGGTGATAAGGAAATTATTCAGTTCCTTCACCAACTTTCTAAGTTATTTCTTCATTAATGTAAAAAAATAAGAATTCAGTAAATGTTTGAATAAATAAATAACTTAAGCATCAAAGTTGTAGTTTGTGTTATAAGATATTGCCAACATACTCATTAAATAATTTCCTAGAGAAGAGCAGTACCTTAAGCTAGCAGTCATATATTTCTCATTGAAAGAAGTGAGAGAAGCTTAAGGGAAAAGACTTTGGATATATGAGAAGAAAGTACTCGGGTAAGGGAGACATTCCTCTATTAAGTTTTATCTTTTTTTCCCTTTTATAGGAACCAAAATCAGATTAGGTTATTAAAGTGAGTTTTCAGTTTTTCTATTCTTAAATTTTCCCTTTCTTTGCCATGAAGATTCTTTTTCTAGCCTAGGAACAGACTTATCTTCTACTTTGTCCGTTTGAAGCAAAATAATAAGGAAAAAGCACTGATATGTCAAGATGTTTAAGAGCCTAAGTTTTGAAGTCAGACTTGATTTGGAACCCTGACTCGACCATTTGCTAAAAGCATGAGCTTTGGCAAGTTATTAATGATTTGGAATCTTATTTCCCTCTTTTAGAAAATAAGTGTATCAAATGTGGGTATTTAAAGCTGTTGTAACCAACTTTGAACTGTCAATAGGCTTATTTCTCTACCTGTCAATAAGCAGCTGCTTATTTTGGTGGCGAAGCTTGAGGATTTCAGGGCCAATTTCTCAAAGCCATTCTCTAGGCTGGCCCCCAGTTCTTTTACTTCAGGGTAAAATTGATTGCTGCAGCTCCAGGCATTCATTGTGTTCAAAGCTGGAAGAAGTAATAGTCATTCCCATCAACAGTGTAAGAGGGCCATTTTTGTGTTGTCAGAAAAGCAAAATCTTCTCTGGGAACCCAGATTTCTACTTCCAGAACTGTGTCATGTGGTCACTTCTACCTGAGGAATTTAAGAAAACAAGTGTTTAACTCTCTTAATGGGATTTAAAAGTTGGTGAGCCAGTCAAACACTTATGTTACAAAGGAGAATAATAGACTATACCTGATAGGTTATATAAATATTAAATTAGATAATGTTGAATAAAATGCTAATTATTTGCCTATTGTATGAAAAGTACTAAATAAGAGACAGCTATAGTTATCATCATCATTTCTTATATTGTCATTACCATTACCAAGAAAGATAATATATACCCTCCATAGACTCTCCTCTAGATAAAATCCAAAGTCACAGATTCCACTGTGTCATAGGCTTTTTCATTTTCTTTTAGAGTTTATTTAAATTCAAGTATTATTAGTTTCAGAGGTAGAATTTAGTGCTTCATCAGTTGTATATAACACCTAGTGCTCATTACATTAAGCCCTACTTAATGCCTGTCACCCATTTAGCCCATCCCACCCACCCACTTTCCCTCCGGCAACTTTCAGTGTGTTCCTTATATACCTAAGAGTCTCTTATGGTTTATCTCTGTCTCTCTGTTTTTGTTATTTTATTTTTCCTTCCCTTTCCCTATGTTCATCAGTTTTCTTTCTTAAATTCCACATATGAGTGAAATGATATGGTATTTGTCCTTCTCTGAGTGACTTATTTCACTTAGCAAAATACCCTCTATTTCTTTTTTTTTTTTAATTAACTTTTATTGGTGTTCAATTTACCAACATACAGAAAAATACCCAGTGCTCATCCCGTCAAGTGTCCACCTCAGTGCCCGTCACCCATTCCCCTCCAACACCCGCCCTCCTCCCCTTCCACCACCCCTAGTTCGTTTCCCAGAGTTAGGAGTCTTTATGTTCTGTCTCCCTTACTGATATTTCCCAACATTTCTTTTCCCTTCCTTTATATTCCCTTTCACTATTATTCATATTCCCCAAATGAATGAGAACATACACTGTTTGTCCTTCTCCGATTGACTTATTTCACTCAGCATAATACCCTCCAGTTCCATCCACGTTGAAGCAAATGGTGGGTATTTGTCGTTTCTAATTGCTGAGTAATATTCCATTGTATACATAGACCACATCTTCTTTATCCATTCATCTTTCGATGGACACCGAGGCTCCTTCCACAGTTTGGCTATTGTGGCCATTGCTGATAGAAACATCGGGGTGCAGGTGTCCCGACGTTTCATTGCATCTGAATCTTTGGGGTAAATTCCCAACAGTGCAATTGCTGGGTCGTAGGGCAGGTCTATTTTTAACTCTTTGAGGAACCTCCACACAGTTTTCCAGAGTGGCTGCACCAGTTCACATTCCCACCAACAGTGTAAGAGGGTTCCCTTTTCTCCGCATCCTCTCCAACATTTGTTGTTTCCTGCCTTGTTAATTTTCCCCATTCTCACTGGTGTGAGGTGGTATCTCATTGTGGTTTTGATTTGTATTTCCCTGATGGCAAGTGATGCAGAGCATTTTCTCATGTGCTTGTTGGCCATGTCCATGTCTTCCTCTGTGAGATTTCTCTTCATGTCTTTTGCCCATTTCATGATTGGATTGTTTGTTTCTTTGGTGTTGAGTTTAATAAGTTCTTTATAGATTTTGGAAACTAGCCCTTTATCTGATATGTCATTTGCAAATATCTTCTCCCATTCAGTAGGTTGTCTTTTAGTTTTGTTGACTGTATCCTTTGCTGTGCAAACGCTTCTTATCTTGATGAAGTCCCAATAGTTCATTTTTGCTTTTGTTTCTTTTGCCTTCGTGGATGTATCTTGCAAGAAGTTACTGTGGCCAAGTTCAAAAAGGGTGTTGCCTGTGTTCTCCTCTAGGATTTTGATGGAATCTTGTCTCACATTTAGATCTCTCATCCATTTTGAGTTTATCTTTGTGTATGGTGAAAGAGAGTGGTCCAGTTTCATTCTTCTGCATGTGGATGTCCAATTTTCCCAGCACCATTTATTGAAGAGACTGTCTTTCTTCCAATGGATAGTAATACCCTCTATTTCTATCCACGTCGTTGCAAATGGCAAGATTTCATTCTTTCTGATGGCTGAGTAATATTTGATTGTCTGTGCATGTGTGTGTGTGTGTGTGTGTACGTAAATTATACCACATCTTCTTATCCATTCATCAGTCAATAGACATCTGGGTTCTTTGCATATTTTGGTTGTTGTGGACATTGCTACTATACTGGGGTGCATGTACTCCTTCAAATTACTATTTTTGTATCCTTTGGATAAATACCTAGTAGTACAATTGATGAGTCATAGGGTAGCTCTATTTTTAACTTTTTGAAGAACCTCCATACTGTTTCCCAGAGTGGCCGCAACAGTTTGCATTCCCATCAACAGTGTAATAGGGTCCCGCTTTTTCCATATCTTTGCCAACATCTGTTGTTTCCCGAGTTGTTAACAGCCATTGTGACCAGTGTGAGGTGGTATCTCATTAGTAGTTTTGATTTGTATTTCCCTGATAAGTGTTATTGAGTATCTTTTCATGTGGCTGTAAGCCATGTCTGCTTTGGAGAAATGTCTGTTCATATCTTCTGCCCATTTCTTGACTGGGTTTTTTTGTTTTTTTGGGGGTGTTGAGTTTGATAAGTTCTTTATAGATTTTGGATACTAACCCTTTATCTGCTATGTCATTTGCAAATATCTTCTCCCATTCCATAGTTTGCCTTTTAGTTTTGTTGATTGTTTCCTTTGTTGTGCAGAACCTTTTTATCTTGATGAAGTCCCAATAGTTTATTTTTGGTTTTGTTTCCCTTGCCTGTGGAGACATGTCTAGTAAGAAGTTGCTACAGCCGAGTTCAAAGAGGTTGCTATGTTCTCCCTCAGGATCAGGATTTTAGTGGATTCCTATCTCACATTTAGGTTTTTCATCCCCTTTGAGTTTATTTTTGTGTATGGTGTAAGAAGGTGGTCCAGTTTCAGTCTTCCACATGTTGCTGTCCAGTTTTCCCAGCACCATTTGTTGAAGAGACTATCTTTTTTCCATTGGATATTCTTTCCTGCTTTGTTGAAGATTAGTTTACCATAGAGTTGAAGGTCCATTCTGGGTTCTTTATTCCGTTGATCTATGTTTGCTTTGTACCAATACCATATTTCCTTCATGATTACATGATGGATGTAATACATCTTTGTAATACAACTTGAAGTCCAGAATTGTGATGCTTCCAACTTTGGTTTTCTTTTTCTTCTTTTTAAAAAAATTATTTAAATTTAATTGATTAACATACAATGTATTATTTCTTTCAGAGGCGGAGGTCAGTAGTTTTCTTTTTTAACATTTTAAAAACGATTTTATTTTTTTATTCATTAGAGACACAGAAAGAAGGCAGAGACATAGGCAGAGGGAGAAGCAGGCTCCCCACAGAGAGCCTGATGCAGGACTCAATCCCAGGACCCCGGGATCAGGACCTGAGCCAAAGGCAGATGCTCAACCACTGAGCCACCCAGGTGCCATCTTTCTCAACATTACTTTGGCTATTGGGGGTCCTTTATGGTTCCATACAAATTTCAGAATTATTTTTTCCAGCTGTATGAAAAATGCTGGTGTTATTTTGATGGGGATTGCATTCAGCATGTAGATCTTTATGGGTAGTATAGGCATTTTAACAATATTTGTTTTTTGATCCACGAGCATGGAATGTTTTTCCATTTCTTTGTGTCTTCCTCAATTTCTTTCGTAAGTGTTCTTTAGTTTTCAGAGATCCTTTACGTCTTTGGTTAGATTTATTCCTAGGTATCTTATGGTTTTTAGTGCAATTGTAAATGGGGTTGAATCCTTGATTTCTCTTTCTGCTGCTTCATCATTGGTGTATAAAAACTCAATAGATTTCTGTGTGTTGATTTTATATCCTGTAGCTTTGCTGAATTCCTGTATCAATTCTAGCATTTTTTTGGGTTGATTCTTTTGGATTTTCTTCAAAGAGTATCATGTTGTCTACAAAGAGTAGAAGTTTGACTTCTTCCTTTCAGATCTGAATGTCTTTTATTTCTTTTTGTTGTCTGATTGCTGAGACTAGGACGTCCGGTTCCACTGTTGAACAACAGTGGTGAGAGTAGACATCCCTGTCGTGTTCCTCACCTTAGGAGTAAAGCTCTCAGTTTTTCCATTTTCCATCCAGTTTCATCTCTGGCAGCTTTTTCACCCTAGATACAGTAATATTAACTGCTTTAGTAAAAACTAACTGTTTTTAGTTTTGGAGTTTTCTAAACTGTTTTAGTTTTGGAGTTTTCTAAACTGTTTAGTTTTGGAGTTTTCTAACTGTTTTACTGTTTTGGAGTTTTTTCCCATACAGACCATTCTGCTTCCTCTTTGCTCATCTCTGTCCCAATTCTTGCAGTATCCTTCCCATTCTTACTGACTTACTATGCACTGAATCATCCTTTAAAATTTTTATAGCTTTTACCTCTCTGAGGACTCTCGGCCTCACCCAAAGTGGGATTAGTGCCTCTCTTCAATGCTCTCTAGTACCCTGGTTGTGTCACTATCATAGACTTTATAAGAGAATAGGAATTTACTTTTGATGGACTCCTGTGGCTTCATTACATGATTCTTAAATTTTAATGAGGAGTTCTATTGAATCTTCTCTAATCTTCATTGCCCTCTGCCCAAAGCTCTTTATAAACATCTTTCTCATCTTTCCCCTTCTCCTCCCATCTCTCAGGGAAAATGATCATCTTTTCAAGAAATAATCACTGGATCATGATTTATTTCTTGGTGTTTTGGAAAGTAAACATTTACTTGGCTAGCCTGAGTGCCTATTGATTCTGACTGCCAGTAGTAAGGAGTTAAAAATGGAACTACGTAAACTAGCTAGAGAAAGAATCTCTGTTCTTTGGGTTTTCTGATAGTTCAATTGCCATGGAAACAGCCTTCTCCCTGTGTTAGTTCATTAGGGTTTTTTTTCCCCCTTAAATAATTTGGAGGACAGCCACGTTCTACAGTAGACTACTTTATGAGAAAGATCATGCTTGACATCCCCTTCCTTATGCTAAACTCTGTACCAAACAGAAAAGCAGCATTCCTTCAACATAGCACACTTCATTTTAAGATTGAATTATTACATCAAGTAAGTCATTTGACTTAAAAAGAAATACTTCTTTGTGGAGTGTGCATATGAAGTAAGAACAGGAATAAATTTCTAAATTGAAACGATTCTACTAGATCTTATTAATCTATACAATTAGGGCAATTAGGGTATAATCTTTGTTTATATTTATATCAGATACAAGTACCACATCTTAAAAGGGGAAGAATCAGCTTTCCATGGTATTGTCCAGGGAAGTAAATTCTCTTTCCCTTGGGATTCTGTGAGATGGAATACAGATAAGGTAAATCTTTTTGTAGGTGACTGAAGTTATGTTTTCACCTAGTTTGGGAGACTTTTCCTTCTGAAATAGGAAAAGTCACAGGACTGTGCTAAAAATTTTCACCTGATTTTAATCACGGTAGAGTGGTCATAGTGGATTTGTTTAAATCACCCTTACTTTCTATGGAGAAAGCTCTAGAATATTATGTATATGCCTGAGTTTCCTACCAAAAGAATTTTTCTGAAGTAAAATTTGGGTAGGAGAGAAGCAGCTACACTCTCCCTTAGCTATAGGTGATAACCATGTTTCTAAATTTGTGGTATTTAGAAATATAAATAGAAGTTATTTGTTATTTATTTATCATTTAAAAATGTATTATTCTAAATTCACATCATTTCAAAATAAGTTTGGATTCTCATGGAAATGTGGCAGCCTTTCTGGTCAATAATCCTTCTCCAAGCAACAGGTGGATTATTAAGAAAGGTGCTTATGGAGTTGATTAGAACAACTTGACCACCTATTTTTGTAGATGAACTATGGAGCCATCTTATAATGAGTAGTTAAGAGAGAATATTCAGAGCTGAAATTCAAGCAGCTCACCTATCAAAGACTAAATCTATCAGTTACTAAATCAATTAATAACAATTGCTAAAACATTGATTTTTTTCTAGGTTTGAGACATAATTGACATATATTACATAGAAGACATTAACTTTTCAAAACAAGAGTCATTCAGTGTTCCAAAAACAAAACAAAACAAAAAAAACCCATTGGTTTTATACTTACTGTGGTCTGGTACTGTGCTAAATGTTAGGAAACAAATGTCAATAAGACTTACAGAGCTCGTAGTCTGAGAGGAAACAGAAAAGAAAATAATTGTAGTACAATGCAGTGATAGAGACTTGCCCAGAAGACTAAAGGCCAAGGTTTATTTCACACAAAAGAATCAGATACTACAAAGCAGTATCTCTTTTGTAAAGTATTTTATCTACAGAAAATAGTCAATAAATATTTATAGATGCTTATGGTATTGGAACTAAGCAGTAGCTGAAATCTGTTATTCTTTTTTACATTTCCAGGATTAAAATAAAAGTTGCTTTGGTGGATATGAAATATATGTAAAACTGCTTTATGATTATAAAACATGATGCAAACATACGGCATGATCAATATTTACAAACATTATTTGTTACATTTTTTTAATGCAAAAATTCTAGACTGATTTTGGAGACTTGCCCAGAGTGATCATTTTTTACTGGAAATGCACAACCAGGAGTAAAATTAATAGACACAATCAGGCAAGAGAAAGTATTTATATAATAAATATAAAAACATTTCTGGGGACCTCCTGCCTTCTGAACTGTTTATTTATTTTTCATAGCCAGTGTGCTTGTTTTCCCTCAGTAAGGGGACTACTTCACCTCATCAATACCTAGCTTTTAATTAGCTAGTCAGTTAAATAGAAATTTTGATCCTCAAATAATATAATCTTATTTATCATCATAGAATTTATATTCTTGAATAAGTGCTGGTCTTTTAAGATAGTCATTTTAAGAAATTATACTGTTATTCCATTGCTCAAAATGATTTGCAAAGTCATCTCTCGGCTCTCTTTTTGAAATGTTTTGTTTAAAAACAATATGCAGTATATTCTAGTGGCATAGAGATATGTTATTATAGAATATTTGAAACCTTGATAAGCAAAATAAGAAAATTTAAATCATCTATCTTCCCATCTCCTATAAATAATAACCTTCAACATTTTAGTTTATATTCTTATACCTTTTTTATGATTTTATTTATTTATTCATGATAAAGAGAGAGAGAGAAATAGAGAGTCAGAGACAGAGGGAGAAGCAGGCTCCATGCAGGGAGCCCCATGCGGAACTTGATCCTGGGTCTCCAGGATCACAGCTGAAGGCAGCGCTAAACTGCTGAGCCACCAGGGCTGCCCTCTTCTTTTGCTTTGTAAGAGAAAGATAATTCTTTTTTTATAATGGGATCATACTGTGATATTGTTTTGAATTATTTACCCCACATCTGAAATTTATTATATAGATAAAATGTATTTTATCTAATCCATTTTCTATTGTTGGGCACATGTTGTTTCTCTTTTTTTCTATTAGAAAGAGCACTATGCTGAACATGCTTAGGGAATCTTCATTACCATCCAAAATTATTTCCCTAAACTAACTTACTAAAAGTAAAATTGTCTAAGCAAAGAGGAAACATATAAATTGCCCTCCAGCAATGTATACCTGATTCTCTAATCCCTTGCTAAGTTTAAGTATTATTTTTAAAGCCTTTATCATTTTAGGAAGTAAAAAAAAAAGCTATTTCATTTTCAGGAGCACTTTATTTTTATTATTGAGTTAACTTTATATTTACTGGTCATTTTATTTCATCAATTACCTATTAGCAGCTTTACCTGTGTTTGTATTGATGAGTTTTTTTCTTTATTTATTGGAAGATTTTATATGTTGAGGCTAGTATACAAAGTATACATAATATATAAAGACTATATAATATACAAAGTATACATGTGTTGCAATTACCTTAACTAAACATTATTTGTATTTTTGTAATTTTATGCTATATTTATCATAAACTTTTTAATTTTTAAGTAATTATTTTAATCTTGGCATTTTCATTATTTTAAAATATCTATTTGTCTTTAGATAGGAAGATTTCATACTATGGAAAATGGCAAAAAGTATTTGAAACTAATATTGAGAATAAGATCAATGTCATAGTTGGGCGATGCTATTTGGAATTTTTTTAACTTAGGTGATAAGAAGTATTGAGATAGCTGCTTTAGGGCTAATCAAATGTTATTTAAATTTATTAATTTTATTTTATTGCTATTTACAACATATATTAACCTATATGATTAAGACTTGCATAGCCTTATTAGTATTTAAAAGAAACTATTATGGTTACTTTTGCTAAAAATCCTAGACATATGCTTCTGTTTTAGACTTATCTGGGATCCTTATCATGTGTTTGGGTTTTGTGGGTCCCAGACTGGGGCTTCTCCTGGGTTCTTTTGGCACTGTTGGGTCCAAGCTGCTCATAACGAAAGTCTCATTGAGCTTGCCTTTCCTTCTGAGACAGTCCCATTTGTATTATTATTTGGTTGTGGGTAGTGAGGTTTCCTGTTCCTTCTTATATGTTCACTCTGTAGATACAGATCTTTGTAGTTGCAGAATATCCTGCTGATAACTTTCTCTGTGAACCTAATCTTAGTCTCCCCTTTCCAAGAGTAGCGCCAACTCAATCCCTCCTGGCTTTATCATTTATGTCTTTAAACTTCATCACGCACTTCTTGTTGAGTTCAGCCACTTCATCTCTCTGTTGTGTAGTGTAGCCACAAGAAAGAAGTGTTGTTAGTTTCGCTTAGAGAATATGTTAGACTAGTATTAGCCTCAAGACCCATTTGCTAGCTAGTCACTTCTATGTCTAGTTATATAGCAGCCTTGTTAACCATTTAAGTGAATAGAATAAAAAGGCAGGTTTCTTTTGTAACATGAGCTAAATGGTGTGATAACTGACAATAAATATAAAAGGAATAAGGTAGGTTGGAATAATGTGGAAAGCTTCACAGATGAAAACAATTTTGAGATATACTTTGGAGTATATTGTATTTTTTTTGTACACATTTCTTCCTTCCTTCCTTCCCCTCACCATGAATCCTGTCCTCCTCTATGACAAGATTATGCTTACGTGTCTCATTGATGTTGCACTTAATTGTATTAATTTCTTTTACTCTGAAATGTAGGCAGAAGTGTTTGACTTAGCGCTAGTTCTGAACTAGGCCTGAAGAGAAATCATGTATTTCTTTTTGCTGCCTTGTGCTCTGCCATTGCCCTGAGAACAGTCCACAAGGCTGAATGACTCATCCTGGACAGACCTGAACCACCTGGTAGTTTGAAGCCAAGCCCACCTGAGCTCAACAGAGATTAGCCAAACCCCAAATGACCCACAGACTTGTAAGAAAAATAAGTGTTGTTATAAGCCACTGAATTTGGAAGTTATTTGGGACTTGATATTACTGAAGCAACACCTGACTCCTGCATTCATATTGTAAGAAATAGTTGGGTCATGACCTGGTAGCATCTTTTCTTTCCGCTGTCAGTGCTTCAGTTGAGGCTTTTATCCTGCCTCCCTGGATTGTTTTAAAAGTTTCCTATTTTTTCTCATCTGCATTAGTTAGGATAGCCCAATAACGATAAGGAGTTGATCCAAAATTTATAGTGTTTCAAACATAGTACAAGTTTACTTCTTGCTTACATTTCTACACCATTATCAATAGGTGATTAGGGAATCTTCCTTCCACATAGTCATTCAGGGGCCCAGACTGATAGAGGCTTTTCTGCTTTTTTTGTTTTTTGCATGTGTCTTGCAAAATACATGCAAAAAAGTAAAAATAAAAAAATGTAGCTTTAGCTGTGGAGACAAGAAAAAAATTGACAACATTGGTTATGATGAGATGAGCAATTTATAATCTCTGCTATTCCATCACATGTTTAATATGCTTTATTTTTTTAAAGATTTTATTTATTCATGGGGGGGGGGCGGGCGGGGCAGAGACACAGGCGGAGGTAGAAGCAGGCTCCACGCAGGGAGCTGGACGTGGGACCTAATCCGGGGTCTCCAGGATCACGCCCTGGGCTGAAGCCTGTGCCAAAACGCTGAGCCACCCAGGCTACCCTAATATACTTTGATCTAGAGTTATTAGTTCTAAAAATTCAATGTGATGTTAACTATCTGCTTAAAATCTATGGTTCTGGGCAGCCCGGGTGGCTCAGGGGTTTAGCGCCGCCTTCAGCCCAGGGCGTGATCCTGGAGACCTGGGATCGAGTCCCTCGTCGGGCTCTCTGCATGGAGCCTGCTTCATCCTCTGCCTGTGTCTCCGCCCCTCTCTTTCTGTCCCTCTCTCTGTGTCTCTAATAAATAACAAAAAATCTTAAAAAAAAGAAAATCTATGGTTCCAATTGCCTACAGTTTCATCATCAAATTCAACATTTGATATCCATATAGACAACTTCTGTTTTCATCCAGGAATAACACTGAAGAACATGTGAAGCCAGCAGTTCTTTGATTTCCTCACTACATAATGCTGTCATGCCAAAATATTAACAAGCAATGTAGAAGTTACCTACAATTTCATGGGAGAAGTAGAGGTCATTCACTGTATGGCAAACAACTCAATAGATCCTCATCACAGTTTTCATTCTCTTCTAATCTTTTTTCAGCTGTGTGACATTTATGGTCACTTTTGCCATTTTTTGACTTTTTTTTAACCCCTGTAGCATGAAAGACCTAAATCTTCCTATTTCCTCTCTTCTGTGCCTATCACTCTCTCTACCCATTCCCTTTCTTATATATCTTATAATAAACCAAATATACCAAACATGCATAGTCACACTCATCACCTCATTGAAGAAAATAATCAAGATCATGTAATTCCACCACTCTTGGAAAGCAGTGAGAGACCATAAATTATATTTTCCCTTGATACAAATAAGACCTCTGTGGCTAGCTCATTTCCCCTTTAAAAAATTTTATCTCTAGCCTTTCCCTTCATGCTCCCTATGTTCCAGTCATGCTGAATTTGTTGAACACATGTCTAGTTATATATTGGCCTTGTTAACCATTTAAGTGAATAGAATAAAAAGGCAGGTTCCTTTTGTATTTCTGGGGCCTTTATAAAGAGTACATCCTCTGCCCAGAAGCCTTCTTCTGTTCTGCATGTCAAGATCCTATAAATGCTTTAAGGGCTAGTTCAAGTATTTCCTTCACTGTGGAGTCTTACCTACCTCTATTCCACTGCCCACCTTCACAGAATTCATTGTTCTGTGCTCTTGTAGAATTCTATACACACTTCTACTATACTATTTATTACATTATTTAATATGTTAGTCAGTAATCTAGTTTGCCAGAATATGGACCTTGTCATCTTTGAATTCTTAGTGTAGTCCTTAACATGTAGCTTGAAACACAGTTTCTTGGTAAATGTTTGTTGATGCCAGAAAAACTTCTCTGTAAGCTGGAAACCTGGTCAAGAGACAGGAGACTCTCCGTTCACAACCAGAGGTTTAATAACTAGTTGGGAACACAGAGAACTTCCATGAAGGAAGCCTTCAGGGTAGCTTTCATTTTTTACCCCAGAGTGCTATCATTGAAGGGAAAAAAGTTTTGGAACATTTTAATGTTAGTTTCTTAAATTGTATTTTCTGTGAAGAGAAAGCTGAAAGGGAGAGGAGAGTGAATGAAAGGAGAATACTGAGCCAGAAGCTAAGGCCATTCCAGAAATGTCAGAAGAGTTAAAATGTGTAACTTTCCCCCTCACTTCTGGGTTTACATGCATTGAATATAGCTTGAGCTATTGAAGTTGTCTTGGGTTTGCCTGTAGAGGCTGTCTTTTTTAGGCCAAATTATCTAATGCAATAGATGGAAAAATAATCATATACTCCTACCAGTTCAATGAATGTTTTTGAATTAATAAAATAATCCAGGACCTAAATTTTCTAGTGTCAGACAGTAACAAACAGCACCATGAATCTTTGCACAGAAGAATACTTTGAATGTGTTGCCAGTGTTTCAGGTTTCTTTTTTTATCATTTTGGCTTTGATATTGAAACTGACCAGAAATAGATGAGCAAAATGATGTCATCATAAGACTCTACAGAGTAATTGCAATACATCCTGCAGAGAACTAGGCAATAGAGACATAGGCAAGATATAAGGAAGCCCCCTTATACTAACTGGAAGTGTAGTTAGTCAGAATATTACTTAAGGTAGCTCAACTACTGTATACAAATAAATTTCCAAATTTCAGTCACTTAGCTCAAAAGTGTATTTTTTCCCTCATGTCGGGCAGTTCATCACTGCATAATAATTGAGGGATAATGTTGTCCTGGCTTTCTTTCAGTGGTTTCTCCCATCCTGTAACTCTAGAAAATCTAACATAGGATCCCCAAGATAACCCAACATGCATTGTCTCCATCCCAAGCAGTGAGAAAAGGAGAGGTTCACAGAGAATCTCGTGTGAAGGTTTTTATGGGCCAGGTCTGGGAAGGGTACATATTACTTCTGTGTCCATTCCTTTGGCAAGGTCATCACAAGGCCATGCCTAATTCCTAAAGCTAGAAATGTGGTCAAAGCTTATCCTTTCAGGAATCACTTTTATAACTTGTTACTAGAAATGTAGTCTAACTACTGTAAGGAGAAGGAAACAGGCCTGGTAGACAACGCTATGCCTTTTGTTGCCTTTTGTTGGTGATTTCGCTATTTCAAATGGCCCTGAAGCATAGTTCTGAAGTGCTGCTTAGTGTTCTAAGCACAAAATGCTATGATGTGCCTTGAGGAGAAAATACTTGCATTAGGCAAGCTCCGTTTAGACATGAATTCTAGTGCTGTTGGCTGTGAGTTCAGTGTTAATGAGTCAACAATATATACTAAATATCTTTAAACAGAAACTCACATAAAACAGAATTGTATATTGACTGGTCGAGAAAAATGTTACCAGAGGCTCACAAAAACCTAACCGTGTATTTCTCCTAGGAGCAGTGGTTCAGTATTTGCTAATTCAATCTTGAATTCATGTTCATGGTGATTGTATATAACTTAAGTGCCATAAGTAACAAGAATCAGTTCACTCTCTGTTTATGTATAATTTTAACTTTCTTTCACACTAATATATATATATATATATATATATATATATATATATATATATATATATATATATATTTGGTTTACATATTGTGTCAGCCACTGCCTGTTACCTACCTCAAAAGGCATTCCCCCTGATGCCATGGCTTTGTATACTTCAAGACCCTGATCTTGTTCAGTCATCAGGCAGAGTAACTTGACCTAGGATAGATTTTATTTAACATGCAGTTCTAGCTGATAAAATATAAGAGGTATATTTTGCACTGCCCTCCATTTTCACCTATCTCCCATATGGTATGAAGAAGTGATACTTTGAGCTGTTCCACCCATCTTGCAACCATAAGATGAGGTCCAAGAGAGCTCCCCAAATGTTAGCTTAATTAAGCTTCTACATCAATGACCGTGACGATCTCCAGACTTTGTGCAGAAAGTAAGTCCCTATTTTTAAACTATTATTAATTTATTTTCTTACCTACAGAAGTGCCTTTGACCAAAAGTATTGCTACATATTCACATAATGTTTAATCCATTCAACAAATGCTTCCTAAGTGTTTATCATATGCAAGCACTGTTAAAATAGTGGATATTCAGCAATAAACAAAACAGATAAATTCATGATCACATAGATAGGAAAAGACAAAAAAAGGGATGAATTTATTTTAAGTGTTTATTGGCCCTTTCTGTATCTTCTCTGCAAACATTTGTATTCAGAACATTTCCCCATTTTAATTGGGTTTTTGTCCTTTTTAAATTATTGAGTAAGACTTGTTATATATTCCAAATGAAAATCCCTTACCAAATACATTATTTGCAAATTTCTTTTCTCATTCTATGGGTTGCCTTTTCATTTTCTTGAAGGGCATTCTTTGAATTCCAATAAAATGTTGAATAGAACTGGGGAGGAGAGCTGACATTCTTGTCTTGTTCTTACCCTTAAGGAGAAATATTTAGTTTTACCATTTAGTATGATAGTAGCTATAGGTTTTTATTTTTCTACATTCATAAGTGATAATTAAGACCAGTAGTTTATAAAAGTATGATATTTATAGTGATGTAAAGGCCAGTAGTTATCTTATGATGTCTTTTTAAAAAAAATTTTTATTTAGTTTTTAAAGATTTTATTTATTTATTCATGAGAGACAGAGAGGGGGCAGGCAGAGACACATAGGCAGAGGGAGAAGTAGGCTCCCTGCAATACAGGGACTCAATCCCAGACCCCAGCATCACGCCCTGAGCCAAAGGCAAACGCTCATCTGCTGAGTCACCCAGGTGTCCCTCTTAGAGTGTCTTTGATTACATTTCATATCAAGGTAAGAGCAGCCTAAAGAATGAGTCGGAAAGTATTCCTCCATTTTTAATTTTGGAAGAATTTGTGATAATTTGTTATTAATTTTTCTTTAAATGTTTGGTAGAATTCACCAGTGACCTTTTCTGGGCCTGGGCATTTCTCTATAGTAGATTTTTATATTATTAAATCAATGTCTTTACTTGTTCTAGATCTATTTAGAATTTTCCTTTTCTTCTGGAATCAGTTTAGTATTTTATGGTTTTTAGGAATTTGTCCATTTCACCTAAGTTATAGGATTTGTTGGCATGTAACTGTTCAAAGTAATTTCTGATAATCTTTTTTATTTTTGAAGGATCCAGTGCTTGTTTTGGCAGCACATATATTTCTAAAGGATCAGTGGCAATGTCCCTTCTTTGATACCTTATTTTATAATTTGACTCTTGTCTTTTTTCCTTGATCAGTTTCACTAAAGGTTTTCAGTTTTGTTTATCTTTTCAAAGAACTAGGGCGGCCCCGGTGGTGCAGCGGTGTAGCGCTGCCTGCAGCCCAGGGCGTGATCCTGGAGACCTGGGATCTAGTCCCACGTCAGGCTCCCTGCATGGAGTCTGCTTCTCCCTCTGCCTATGTCTCTGCCTCTCTCTCTGTGTGTCTTTCATGAATAAATAAAAAAAAATCTTAAAAGAAAAAAAGAGACAAAAATCTTTTCAAAGAACTAGCTTTTGTTTTGTTGATTTTATTGTCTTTTTTATTCTGAATTTATTTCCAATACAATTTTTATTATTTCTTTTCTTATGTTTTAGAAAAGAGTATTAATGTTTACTGGTAACACTTAAGTAGAAGTGTATATTAAAATGAAGTTTTAAAAAACTATTTTTTAATGATATTTTGATTTTAAATTTTTATTATCGAAGTGTAGTTAATATAAAATGTTACATTAGTTTCAGGTATACACCATGATGATTCAGTAATTATGAACATGATTCAGTGCTCATCATGATAAATGTAGTCACCGTCTGTCACTATACAACATATTACGATATTATTGACTGACTATATACCCTTTGTTGTACTTTTCATTTTGAGACTTAATTTATTTTGTAACTAAAGCTTCTAATTCTTAACCTTTTAACATGTTTGCCCATTGCTCTACTCCCTTTCCTTTTGCAAACCACCAGTTTGTTCTCTGAATTTATGAGTCTGTTTCTGTTTTCTTTGTTTCAATTGCTATAAACGTCCCTCTGAGAACTGCTGTTGCTATCTATATCCTAAAGATTTGGAACCACCGTGTTTTCACTTTTTTTTTCCTGTCCCCATGTATTTTTTAATATCCTCTTTGGTTGTTTAATAGCATGTTGTTTCACTTCCATATGCTTGTGCTTTTCACAGTTTTTTTTTTCTTGTAATGGATTTCTGGTTTCATACTCTTGTAGGGAGAAAAGAAGCTTGATATGATTTCAGCCTTCTTAAAATTATTGACACTTGTTTTGTGGCCTAACATCTGGTCTATTCTGGAGAATGTTCCATGTTTACTTGAAAAGAATGTATATTCTGCTGTTTTTAGGTGGAATTTTCTGTTTATACTTGTCAAATTAAATTAGTCTAATGCATTATTCAAAATCACTGTTTTCTTACTAGTTTTCTTGTAGATGATCTATGCATTAATGTAAGTGGGATGTTAAAGTTCCTTACTCTTATTTAGTATCACTGTCAGTTTCTCCCTTTATGCTTGTTAATATTTGCTTTATGTATTTAGGGGCTTCTATGTTGGGAGCATAGATATTTACAATTATTTTATTTTCTTGTTCAGTTGATACCTTTATCATTATGTAATGCCCTTTGCTATAGTCTTTGTTTTAAAGTCTGTTTTGTCTTCTATAAGAATTGCTTCCGAGCCTTTTTGTTGTTGCTTCTATTTACATGAGATATCTTTTACAGCCAATCAGTTTCAGCTTATGTGTCCTTAGGTCTGAAGTGAGTCTCTCAATGCAGCATAGAGATTGGTCTTATTTTTTTATCCATTAAATCATCCTATGGCTTTTGGCTAGAGCACTCAGCCCACTTACATATAAAGTAATCATTGATAAGTATACACTTATTCTCATTTTGTTCATTGTTTTCAGGTTGCTTTTGCAGTTCTTCTCTATTCTTTTTGTCTTTTTTTAAAAAGATTTTATTTTATTTATTTGACAGAGAGAACACAAGCAGGGAGAGTGGCAGGCAGAAGGAGAGGGAGAAGAAGGCTCCTCACTGAGCAGGGAGCCTGATGCAGAGCTAGATCCCAAAACCTGAGATTATGATCTGAGCCAAAGGCAGACACTTGGACAGAACCACTCAAGTACCCCTATTCTTTTCATCTTGTCATGCTCTCTTTTTTGTGGTTGAATTCCTTTCTCTTTATTTGTTGTGTATCTGTTATAGGTTTTTGATTTGTGGTTACCATGGGGTATTTTTATAACATCCTATGTGTATAGCCATCTATATTAAATTGATAGTCACTTAAGCTTGAGCACATTCTAAAAGCAATAAATTTTTACTACCGCTTTCATATTTTATGTATATGATTCATTTTTAATACTTTTTTATTTGTATATACCTTGACTAATTTTTATAGATATAATTGATTTTATTACTTTTGTGTTTTATCTTCCATACTGGCTTTATAAGTGATTAATATACTACCTTTACTATATTTTTGCTTTTACCAGTGAATTTTTTTCCTTTCATAATTTTCTTATTTCTAGTAATGTCATTTTCTATTAACATTTCTACTAAGACTGCCACAGCGGTGAATTCCTTTAGCTTCAGTTTTTCTGGAAAATTCTTTCTCTCTCCTTCTATTCTGAATGATAATCTTGCTGTTTAGAGTATTTTTGGTCCTAGGGCTTTTTCCTTTCAGCCCTTGGAATATATTCATGCTCTTCTCTTCTGGCCTACAAAGTTTATGCTCAAAAATTAGCTTATAGCTTTATGAGTTTTCCCTTGTATATAACTATTTACTTTTCTCTTGATGCCTTTAAGATTCTATTAAAGAATTAATTATTAATTAATTTTTGCCCTTTTAATTATGTACTTGATGTGGACCTTATTGGGCTCATTTTGTTTGGGACTCTGTGATTTTTTGGAGTTGGATCTCTGTTTCCTTCCCCAGATTAAGGAAGTTTTTAGTTATTATTTCTTCAAATATGTTTTCTATCCCCTTGTCTCTCCCTTTCCTTCTGGGATCCTTATAATGTTGTTAGTTTGATGTTGCAGAGGTCCCTAAACATATTTTCCTTGTTTGTTATTCTTTTTTTTACTTTTTGCTGTGTGACTTGGTTGCTTTCAATTTGTCTTCCAGATCACTAATCCATTCTTCTACGTCCTCTAATCTACTATTGATTCCTTCTAGTGTATTTTTTATTTCAGTTATTGTATTCTTCAGCTTTGAATGATCCTTTTTTATATTTCCTATTTCTTTTTTTTAAGATTTTATTTATTTATTCATGAGAGACACAGAGAGAGAGGCAGAGACACAGGCAGAAGGGGAAGCAGGCTTCATGCAGGGAGCCTGATGTGGGACTCGATCTTGGGACTCCAGGATCATGCCCTGAGCCAAAGGCAGACACTCAACTGCTGAGCCACTCAGATGTCCCTATATTTCCTATTTCTGTTAAAGTTTGCACTGAATTTGCCCACTCTTCTCAAAAGTGTCAGGTATCTTTATAATCATTACATTGAATTATTTATCAAACATATGCTTATCTACATTTCATTTAGCTCTTTTTCTATGACTTTCTCTTACTGGTTCATTTGGGACATATTCCTCTTTCTCCTCATTTTGTCTTACTGTCTGTGTTTGTGTCTTTGTATTAGGTGGGTCAGATATGTCTACTGGTTATGAAAGTAGTGATCTTGTGTAGAAGAGTTCCTGTGATGCCTTGTAGTGCAATGCCCCCTGGTCACCAGAACCAGGCACTCCAGAAGTATTTCCTATGTGGAGATACCTTTCTTTCATGCACCCTCCTGTTGTGGCTGAGGCATGATTGCTTCGGGCTCCTAGTGGGTGGATCAGGCACTGTGACTAGCTGTCTGCAGTTAGCCTCTGTGACAGCTGCAGGCACACCAGATGTCAGGGATTCCTCCCTGAAAAGCCAGCTAAAAGTCCCAGCTGTAAGAACTCTGGGCATGCTGGTATGTGGGGTTATCTCTTCCCCTATTCAGGGCAAAAGTCACTTTGGAGAGGTAATGGTCCTGTCAGTGCTGACTACTAGGCATGGCAGGATAAGAGCCACTTTGAGGGTTGCCTGCTGCCTGCTGAGGTAGATGGATTGGGTGGGGAGGATCTGCAGAGGAATATCAGAGTGAGACATGCCAGGCTAACAAGGTTGATGGAGAATGTTAGAACTGGTTCCTACATGCATAGCATTATCTAAGCTGGGAGAGTTCAAGAAAAAAGCCTACTAGTACTTTTGTTCCTGGAAAAATCTACAGATCCTTGCTCCCCTGGCATACATACTAAGACTAGTTATTAAATCCCTTTCACATATACTCTGTGATTTTCTTTATTTTTTAAATTAAAAAATTTTTTTTAGTTCCAGTATATGTTATATTAGTTTCAGGTGTACAGTTTGACAATTCTATACATACTTAGTGTTCATCACAATAAGTGCACTCTTAATCCCTTAACCTGTTTCACCCATAATCCCACTAACCTCCCCTCTGGTAACCACCAGTTTGTTCTCTATATAACCCAGGTTCTTTTCAACCTGCTTCTTCTGTGCTGTGTCTCAGGCGGAGTCATTTAGTGTGCTGGCCCTTTAAGGACAGAGACTCGGTTTCCCATCACCCTCCAACTCTCTTAGAGTTAAGCCCTACTGATTTTTAAAGCTCCTAGAGTTAAGCACCACTGAGCAAAGCTGAGAAAAGAAAAAAGAAAAAGTATGTATTTATAGAGTTTGTTATGTTGACTTTTTATTTACCATTAGTTCTTATGAATTCAAGTTACCATCTGATGTTATGTCCCACCTACCTCCTTTTTGTTGTTATTGTCAATAAGTGCATTTCTGTATGTTATAGGCTTAACATTATGCATATTTATTTATAAAGTTTCTTTTTAAATTAGTCAAAAATACTTTCTTTTGTAGCTACATTATTATCTTTACTAGCACTCTTTGCTTTTCCATATGAAATCAAATTACTACCTGGGGTACTTTCTTTCAGCCAGAAGAACTTCCTTTAGTACTTCTTTGTAATATAGGTCTGCTAACATTTAATTCTCTCAGTTTTTGTTTATGTAGGAATGTCTTTATTTTGTTTTCACTTTTAAAAAGATTGTTCTGCTGAATGTAAAATTCTTGGTTGACTTTTTTTCTTTCTGCTTATTTAATATTTCTTCCCCCTGCCTTCTGGCCTCCATTATTTATGATAAGAAGTCATCTGTCATTCATATTGAGGCTCCCTTGCACAGATTAACTCTCTTTTCTGGTGCTGCCTCAAGATTTTGGCTTTATACAATTTGATTATGATGTGTCTGCATGCAGATCTTTTTCATTTTATCCTTTAAACTCTTTTAGAGTTTGTTGAATTTCTTGGATGTGTAAATTAATATTTTTCAATAAGTTTGGGAATTTTGGGGGAGGGATCCCTGGGTTTAGCGCCTGCCTTCAGCCCAAGGCGTGATCCTGGAGTCCCAGGATTGAGTTCTGCATTGGGCTCCTGCATGGAGCCTCCTTCTCCCTTCTCTCTCTCTCTCTCTCTCTCTCTCTCATAAATAAATAAAATCTTTAAAAAAAATGGAAGTTTTTAAACTATAATTTCCTTGAGTATTCTGCTCCATTCTCTTGTTCCTCTCTTTCTGGTTCTCTGATTATGCATATGTTGATGTGCTTAATGGTGTCCCATATTTATCAAAAACCATTTTTCTTCATTCTTCTTTCTGTTCTTCAGAAGGCATATCTATTAATCATTTTTTAAATTCACCAATTCTGGGATCCCTGGGTGGCGCAGCGGTTTAGCGCCTGCCTTTGGCCCAGGGCGCGATCCTGGAGACCTGGGATCGAATCCCACGTCGGGCTCCCGGTGCATGGAGCCTGCTTCTCCCTCTGCCTGTGTCTCTGTGCCTCTCTCTCTCTCTCTCTGACTATCATAAATAAATAAAAATTTAAAAAAGTAATAATAAAAATAAATTCACCAATTCTTTAATCTCCCCATTCAAATCTACTTTGCAAGCTCTCTCAGGAATTTCTCATAATACTTGTACTTTTGACTTTAGTCTTCCTGCTTGGTTCTTTTGAAGAAATTACACCTTTTATTGATATTCTTTATTTAATAAGACATTGTCACTAGAGCTTCTTTTACTCCTTTGAGAAGTTTCCTTTAGTTCTTTGAAAATAGTTATAGGGTTGTCTTAAAGTCTTTGTATGTTTAACATCTGGGCCCTCTCATAAGATATTTCTCCTGCCTGCTTTTTTCCTGTGTATGGACCTACTCTCCTGTTGCTTCTAATATCTCAGTTTTTATTGAAAGTGGACATTTTAGGTAGTATATTATAGCAATTCATACATGGTTTCCCTTCATCCCCTACAGGGCTTCTCTATTTTGTTGTTTTTTTCATTTATTTGTTTAGGGACTTGGCCAAACTATTTCAGTGAAGTCTGTTTACCTTGCAGTGTGAAACCTCAATGACAGTCTGCAGAGAGTACTTCCTTAAGCATATGCACAGTCACCCTGGGATGACAGTGGCTTTGGAGGGTTCTCTTTGACTATCTCTTTCCCTGATCTTTATTGGTAAGCTATCTCATTTGATATCACACTCAGCTATTCGGTTCCACTCATTTCAAGCAGATTGCTCTATTTTTTTTCCCCAAGAATTGTCCAAGGCATAATTGCTCCATAGTTAGATTCAATTATATTTGGGGAAGGCTAGTTTTTGAGACCAGTGTGAGTTTTTTTTTTTTTTTTTTTTCTGACCCGGGAACATTCTTAGCTGTCTCTTTTTACTTCTCTCTGGTAAATAAACTGGCTTAGGGTTTAGTTTGTTGCTTTTATGAAACTTCAATTCTCCTTTTAATTGCTTACCATCAAAATTCCCATTATTTTCAAGAGTGCCCTTAGGCTTGAACTTTCCTATATTCTGTTTTAAATAGAGTTAGTTCTTTTGGGGATAGTTTCAGAGCTCACTGTTGTCATGGGCTGCCTCTCCCATTAGGTAAAATCTCTGACCCACTGCTCCAGGTAATTTATTATGGCAGTATATTAGTTTCCTAGGGTTATCATAATGAAGTACCATAAACTGGAGAAACAAGAGAAATTAATTTACTCCCACTTCTGAACATCAGAAATCTGAAATCAAGTGTCATTAGAGCCTATGAAGGTTCTAGAAAAGAAACTGTTCCAAACCTCTCTCCTAGCTTCTGGTTGTTCCTTGACTTGTGGCAGCATAATTCTAATCTTTATATACTATTCCTCTGTGTGCTTATGTGTCTGTCTCTTCATATGGCATTTTTTTATAAGGACACCAGTTATTTTGGATTAGGGGACACCTTAATGATCTCATCTTAGCTTGATTATGTGTGCAAAAGCCCTATTTCCAAATAAGGCCACATTCATAGATATCAGAAGTTCAACATATCTTTTTGGGGAGATGTAAAACCCATACAGCAAGAGAACTTACAGAAAGCAGTCTGAAGGGATCAGTATCTTAGGGCACAAAGCAACAAGAGAAAAGTAGAGAATAGACATGGTGGAGGAGAGTGGTTGATGCAAATGGAGACTAATCAGCCCAAACCCTAGACATACCAGCAGTAGAACCAGAAAATTAGAGTTCAAAGGTAATAATTTGGCTGTATGTGTTCAAAACTATATAGAATATAGGTTACTATAACCAATGCCCTCAAATTTCCCTTTTCCTGGCAGTGTTACTTCCCTAGTGCAACTAGATCATAGCCCATTGCCACAAGCCATTATAATCACTTAGCTAAAACTTATTTATTTATTTGTTTATTTTCCTTCTCCTAAACTCATGTTCAGCAAACTAATTATAATTTGCCTTTTTATACAGTGTTTCAATAGGAAAAGGATATGCTGACTACCTTATTAGAATGTTCTAGTCCAAGAAATTGTTCTTATTCCTAATATAAATTCACATTAGGTGTTGATCTATTTAAAATATTGATTCTTCCGGATGTGAAAAGTTGAAGATGATACTGGCTTTTTAATCAAATTTTTACTGTCAGAGGGGCTAACTAGTTTATCAAAATGATACCTCTGCCTCTTATTTACAATTATTATAATCATTAGTTATTGCATTGAGAACTTACTATGTGCAATGAAATATGAGGCTCATTCATTCAATTCTCATAATAATCCCCATTTTACATATAAGGAAACAAAACCAAAGAGAGAACACTTCAGTGTCCCCCAGTTAGTAAGTTGTACAGCTGAGATTTGAGCTCTGGTCTTTATGGCACCAGCCCTATATACTATTTCCTTTATAAAACTCTGCCTTTCTGACTACTGATCTCATAGACCAAGGACCAAGGAATGTTCATGATAATTCCATTGAATAGGTCTCTAGTTAGCACCTAATTATATTTTATATTTTGATAGCCATTGTGAGGAACATAAAAGAATTTATCAAAAATAAGCCTTTGCTTCTGGAAGTTTGTAATCTAATTTTTAAAGGAATTAAATAAGAATGTAACATACATAATTAAGTCCCAGAATAACATTTTTGAGTTGTAGATGCTGCTAGAAATCAGAAAGCAATAAGGGCTTTATATAAATATGGATGACTTCATGGAGATTGAATAAGTTATACAGAGGGATGTTTCATGCAAGAGATCTACCATTAGTGAACATAGTTGGGTGAGAATGAGTGTAACACATTTAGGGATAGAGAGAAGACAGTCTTGTATAGAAGAGAGGGGAAGTGGAATTAATGAAACTAGTGGCAATGAGTATTTAGGAAAGACCTCAGGCCTCAAGCTTCTGATTAATGTGTCTGAACTTGGTTTTTCGGGCATTGTAGAAATGTGGAAGAGTATTATACAATAGTGATTTTTTAAAAAGATTATTTGCTGAGTATAAGTCTGTCAAGGCTATGTGGAAAGCCAGAGGTCAAATATAGGGGTTCATTTCTTTGGTTCAGAGGAGCTAGCCAAGGGTTATCAGCATGCATTCCCTACCTAGGTCAGTGCTATAGACCTTTAGAGCAGCACTTGCCACAGGCAGCCTTTATGCTTCTACTTAGGAGTTGGAAATATTCTGATGCTGGCCACTTTCTGATCTGTGACACTACCCTGTAAAGCTATAATGGGAATGGTGGAGTTTACAGATGCATGTGTTCAAGGATTTCATTCCTCTTAAGCAAGCAGTTTAGTGAGTTTCAGTATGACCTTGTTGTGAAGAGCCAGGCTCTCTTTAGTATTGAAAGCGTTTTGGAGGAAAGGTGCTATATAAATTGGATTGATGCCATTTATGATTGCTTTGGTTTTATTCTAAGTGTCTGGAATGTCTGCTCAGAGATTACTAACTTGAGGGCTCAAAAGGCATGCCCAAAAGACCTTGACACAAGTGGTAGCTCTATCAACATCCAGTTGTGTAAAACAGAACAGGATTCTGTCACTATTAGGAGAGGTAATGCTATTTATGTCACATGAAAAGGTGGCCCAGGGGCAACTCCAGATGGCTCAGCGGTTTAGCACTGCCTTCGGCCCAGGGTGTAAACCTGGAGACCCGGAATCGAGTCCCGCGTCGGCTCCCTGCATGGAGCCTGCTTCTCCCTCTGCCTGCGTCTCTGCCTCTCTCTCCTCTCTGTGTGTCTCTCATGAATAAATAAGTAAAATCTTAAGAAAAAAAAAAGAAAAGGTGGCCCAAAGTTATCATTCATACAGCCTTGGTAAAATCATCACAACATGTGGTTTTCCTCAATTTCTAATGAAGTCTCCTTTGGTAACACTTAACAGCAAGGACTAAAGTTCAAATTCTTAAACTTGCAATATCCTTTACAGTGCTTTTCTTTGTTTTTACTACTTACCTACAAGAATCCTTGCTCTGATCAAACAGCCCTACTCACTTGTTGCCTAAACTTTTTACTTTCCTACCATTTGGACATGGTTCCCCTCATCTAGAATATTTCCTCTACTTTTCCCCTTTTACCTCCTATCCTTAAGAGGCAGCATAAATTCTGGTCCTCCTTGAGGACAGCTTCATAGAGATTGTGGGCAGTCTACTGTTTATTCTTATGGTGGTGTTCTCAATATACATTCCTTTTTACATGTTGATCCCAGGTTCCCCTGAAAATTTTGTATAAGTGTGTAAAGCTTATGATTATTATTAAGGTGCCTCGTCATGAATGGCTGGTGTAGTAGTGGGGGAGTAAAGCTAGGTTAGGCTGGCTGACCAAGAGTCACAAACTAAACTTTTATGATCTTTCCCCTGGTCATAGAAGAATGAGCTTCTCTGAGTAAACATAACTTTTCCACAAGTGCCTAGTCTTTCTGGAAAGCTGCAGGGAGCTAGCAATGTGTTCCTGTTTTACTGCTGGTATTATAGTTTCTGCCAGATAGTATAATCTGTCTATCACAACAACTGTGCCAGCATCATGATGACTATTATAGTACCCTTCTTGGTGATCCAGACTTCTTTCAGCAGGAGTGGAAGATGCCCCCACTGTCACCAAGAATGATAAACATGAACAACATATGTTGACATAATGCCAGTAAAAACTAGAAACTCCCATCAGTCATTAAATTCATCAGTGATGACCTAAATACATATTCAATTTTCTTTTATTTCCTTATGTTTTCTCCCTTCACACCCCTTTTTTTAGGTTTACCCAATACTTTTGGCTATAATGACTTAGAATTGCACTATGCACAAAAAGGTAGGATGCTGCCATCTTTATGAATACTTTGGGTGAAACAGGTTTGACATAGAAGTATCTTTCCACCTGATGTTGTAACTGGTTTATAGGAGATGCTGCTTTTTGAGATGAGAATTCTTAGTCTTTTCTCTATAACGTATATAGATAGTAAATCCAGTGTCTTAATGAATGAAATATAACTATCCAGGGACACCTGGGTGGCTCAGCGGTTTAACACCTGCCTTCGGCCCAGGGCATGATCCTGGAGACCCGGGATCGAGTCCCACGTCGGGCTCCCTGCATGGAGCCTGCTTTTCCCTGTGCCTGTGTCTCTGCCTCTCTCTCTCTCTGTCTCTCATGAATAAATAAATAAAATCTTAATTAAAAAGAAATATAACTATCTAGAAAACCTAAAAAGCCAAATGACTTATGGTACCAACTTTACCATTTAGTATAAACTAAAATGTAGATATAACATTTTTTTTAATTTTTAAAAAATATTTGTTCTGTCTTATGACAGTATGCTATAAGGATGGTAGAAGCACATGCACATTCAACTCTAAACCACCAGAGAGGTTTGGTACTTAATTTTGGAAAAGACCCATTAAAGAATCACCACCAACTCATCATGTGCTATGAAACATCAGGCCTGGTAATAGGAAAACACTTGAAGAGGTTAGACTATACATAAATATTTGTAGCCTGCTGGGGTGTTTTCCCAATTGTAAAAATGTTAGAGAAAATATGAAGAAAATGTGCACCATTTACTTAGAGAAAGAATTCTTTATATTCTATGCCAATGTCTCTTTCTTCTTTTACTTCCTTACTTTTTTTTTAGTACTAGGAATTAAAAATATTTGGTGCAGCTTTAGGTAGAATATGATCCAGTGACAAAATATAATTGTGAATTTGTCTAGCCTCTAATCTGCTTTAACTGTTTTCTTTATTTCTGTGCACGATTGGCTTCTAGGTAAAGAACCTCACTTGCTACCACCCACCTTCTTGATTGGTATTGACTAAATCATAATATGGATCCTCCTGAGGGATCTCCTGTTGAGTAAAGTTATTTCCTTTACTGGATCTTTCCCAGTATGGTGTCTGTAAAACATTCTGAATTTTTTGGTTGTTATCAAAACAGTCTCTTAAGCCCACGGTCTGGGTTCTGATTTGAATTGGAGAGTTGCAGTTTCATAAGGATCAAATGAATGTGCATTTCTGGAAGAAAGGAACATTTTTTGTGGTCATGGCAAATGCACCGGACATCACCAGTTTTAGACTTAGGGGCATCTGAGAAGAATGTGATATTTTTCCATATTTTAGTTTCTCGCTTTTTGAAGCCAGGTTCCTTGAGTCAGTGGCATGTTCTTATATTATAATGATTTTTTTGCTTAGTGGTACTGTAGGTATACTTGGTCATACTTCAGCCCCCAATATTTGGGAGTTCCCTGAATTAAATGTGTATAATGAATTTGGCCTATGTAGTTGTTGAAAATGAGAAATTGGTTGCAGATGTATACAGTCTCTGCTCAGATTCAGGCACTACTCTCAAAGTTAAGATGAGGAAAAGGGGAGGATATACATAAAAACAATTCACCAAGAATGAGACTGCATCTTTTTTTTCCTGTGTCTGGCTTAATAAATCTCAGGATTTTCTTGAAAAGAATAAATAGAAATTGTGGGGGAAAGCATGGATGATTTAGTGGTGGAATAAGGAGAAAGGAATAAAGATAAATAAAGATATAGATTAATTTGGTGGTGGATCAGGAAACTTTGGTAGAAGATATACATTTCTAAGAACCTCTTTTTATATTATTTATTTTGAAATAATTTCAAACTGGGAGAAAAATTACCATAAAACAAAAGAAAACACAACCCTACCATGTTCCCTCACACAGGTTCTCCAAATGTTAACATTCTACCACATTTGTTCCCTCTCTCTTTCTCTTTAATCCTCTGGTGTGTATTTTTAAAAAAACAATATCACTCTCCTACATAACTAAATACCAATATACAAAGAAATCAATAGTCATACAACACTGTTTCCCAATCCACAGGCTCTTTTTGGATTGCACCAACTGTACTATTGTACCTCTTATTCCTTTCTGGTCTAGCATCCAATTCAGATCATGAGCTATATTTAGTTGTTATATCTCTTTAGGCTCTTCAACCCATAATGATTCCTTATGGTTTCCCTGGTTTTTATGATCCTGATTGTTTTTTTGTATTTTGTTATAGCAGCCCAAACAGATGAAAACAAGAACAAATACATGTAAAAAGGCTTATTACAAGGAATTGACTCATGTGGTTATGAAGGCTGAGAAGTCAGCAATCTGGATACCCAGAGAGCCAGTGGTATATATAGTTCCCACTGGAGTCTAAAGGCGTGAGAACCAGGAGAGCTAATAAGGTCCAGTCTGAGTTCAAAGTCCTGATAACCAGAAGAGCCAATAGTATAAATTCTAGTCTAAGTCCAAATCCCAAGTTCTACAACTTGGACAAAGCCATAACCCATTAGGGAGAGCAGTCTGTTTTACTCATTCTGCTGATTGAAATGTTCATTTTATCTAGGAACATCATTACAGACACACCCAGAATAATGTTTAACCAAATATCTGAGCAAACTGTGGCCAGTCAAATTGACACATAAAGTTAATCATCATAAGTCCAACCCTTGTCAACTTGGAACTCATGCCCATCTCCTTAAGCCATACTGAATCTCCAAACAAAGACAAGAACAAGGTCAAAAATCCCACCTAACATAGTATACCTGTCCAGCATACAACCAAAACCACATTAACCCCTTTCTCAGAAGAGGAGTTAGAATCCTTGAGTGATATTCACTCTTCTCCTTAATAACTACTAACTTAACAAAGTATTACTATACAAGGTTAATAATACTTAGAGTAGATATGATACAAGCAATAAATCTTAAAGACATAAGGGAGGAAAAGAAAGATTTTTTATACAAGCATATTCATAACAAAATAAGGAGAAAAAACTCATGGCAATTACAGTCCTCATTTCTGTAACTGCTTACATGGTCATGGTTGATATTTATAATTAACTTCTTCCACTACCCAGCCTATTACCTTTGCCGTCAGCAAGCACCTCAACTAGTTATGGTTAGTTACCGGTGGCGTAACTCCTGAAGAGTCTGGGTCATTAGTCAGTCAGTCTTGCCTGGATTGGGTTGTTGCAGTTTTCTATTGACCTTACTCACAGGTAACGGTAATACTAAGAAATGCCCAAAGGGGTCTTGAATATTCCAGACATACTCTTCCTTACTTCCATTGTGGAGTAACAGGCCAATTTTTCTTTGGTAGTCAGGATCAGTCACCCCAAACAGCATAGTAACTGCCTATTCTTTTTTCCTTTTAAAGATTTATTTATTCATGAGAGACAGAGAGAGAGAGAGAGACAGAGAGAGAGAGAGGCAGAGACACAGGCAGAGGGAGAAGCAGGCTCCGTGCAGGGAGCCCAATATGGACTCAGTCCTGGATCCCAGGATCATGCCCCAAGTCAAAGGCAGACGCTCAGCCACTGAGCAACTCAGGCAAACCCCATAACTGCCTATTCTTTGCCTGTTTATTCACAATGAGAAAGCCCAAAGGCACTAGATGACAGTCTTAACTTTCAGTTCAATGAAATCGTTGTGTCCCCTTGTAGAAGCATCTCTCCCCTTGGAACTAAGATTTCTAGGCAGCAGAGCATAATATCATAGGGAGAGGAACCAAAAATTTTACTAGTTGGTAGGTCACTTGAAGTGATAGAGAGAAGTGCCACGGCCACTTCCACCCCTTGGCTCCTGGACTCATATACTGGACGATGACTCAGAGCATATATAGCCTTCTGGAGAACCTTGCTTTAGCCCTGCAAGGTATTCCACCTAACTGGTGGGTTTTTTTTAAGATTTTATTTATTTATTCATGAGAGACACAGGGGGAGGGGGGGGAGACAGAGACACAGGCAGAGGGAGAAGCAGGCTCCATGCAGGGAGCCTGACATGGAGCTTGATCCCAGGTCTCCAGGATCAGGCCCTGGGCTGAAGGCAGCGCTGAACCACTGAGCCACCTGGGCTGTCCCCCTAACTGGTGTTGTAACTGAGTCTTCAAAAAGCCATTTCACCATTCTATCAAAATAGCTGCTTCAGAGTAGTGAGAAAGATGGTAAAACCAGTGAATTCCATGAACATTGGACCATTTCTACACTTCTTTTGCTTTGAAGTGAATTCTTTAATCAGATGCATGTTATGTGGAATACCATGATGGTAGAAAAAGCTGTAAATCCATGGATGGTAGTTTTGGCAGAATCATTGCATCCAGGGAAGGCAAATCCATATCCAAAGTGTCAATCCAAGTAAAATAAAATGATCCCCTTTTCATCATGGAAGTGGTCCAGTGCAATCAATCTGCCACCTGGTAGTTGGCTGATCACCCTGACCACTCGTGAACAAAGTGGCCATGGTGGCTGGGATGAAGGTTATACATGGGCTTAGGAACATTGATTTGCACATATCAAGGTCAATCTGGCCACTGCCAGAGTTCAGTGTCCAATCTGCTGGCATCAACAACTAACACTGGGTTCTGGATATGGTGCTATTCTCCAGGGTGATCATGAGCCTATAGGGAGAAAAAAAAAAGCATTTGTATATAAGCTAAAAGGAGACATATTAATTTGTTCAAGCATGAAACTACATCTGATACAACAGCTGCAATTGGATACACTTAGGATAATCCACAGTCATTCTCCAAGATCCATCGTTCTTCTATACAGACCAAATAAGCAAATTGAATAACGATGTGGTGGGAATCATTGCCTCTACATCTTTCAAGGTCTTGATGGTGGCATTAATCTATGTAATCCCTCCGTGGATGTGGTATTGCTTTTGTTTGCCTAACAGTTTTAGAGACTTCCCTTGGCCTTTCCCACAATAATAGCCCTAACTCCACAGGTCAGGGAATTAATGCGGGGATCCTGCTAGTGGCTAACTATGTCTATTCTAACTCTGTATTCTGGAACTGGAGAATTAACCACAGTATGGGTTTGGGGACCCACAGGGCATACTGTGAGATAGACCTGAGGTAATACTCCATTGATCATTTGATCTCCATAGGACTCTATGCTGACTGGTGGACTACAATGACATTTAGGTCTCCTGGAGTTCATGTCAACTCAGAGCGAGTGTCCAGTAGTCCCAGAAAGTTTTGATTATTTCCTTTTCCCCAGTGAGTTACCCTGATAAAAAGATGTAAGTCTCTTTGGGGAGAGGTAGGAGAAATATTGGCAGTATAAATTTTTGTCAGGCTTCGCCATCATTCAGGGTTTGGGTTGGTGAACTGGCTCAAGTTTGGGAACTGATTGAGAGAATGTCGCTCTGTTTTTATGTTTAAACTTTTGTTCACTTGACCTAGAATTTTTCTGCTTATACAAATCAAGTAGAATTTAGTAGTTTCTAGATCTGTTCCACTTTTAGGAACACCACAATCAAATACTCAATGCCATAGCTGCATATAAGTCAGACTATTCTAATAGCTGCTTTGATTCTGTCGCCCATTACTGTAACCATGCCAACCTTGCTTTGGTGATTGGGTGCCTCCACTTGACCCCTGCCTCTCTGAAACCCAATTACTCTCATTACATTTAGATTTCTCAATTCAGTGACTATAATTCCCACTGTAAGGTCTGACCTTTAGAGAAGAACTATCATAGAGTTCTTTAAGGATGCCAGGATTCTCCTTACCAATTTATTTCTCACAGTAATGGTGAAAGTCCTGCCACTTAAACCTTCCCAGTGTGAGTGAATAGATATTAAATTACAAATTTACTCTTACGTTCCAATCTTTCTAAGCCTTTGAATCCCTTTCCATTAAACCAGGGCAGGTCTGGCATTTCTAATTCGTTCACTATAGACTACCTTTTTTAAGTCCATGTTTCAGCCAACCAAACAGTGAGAGCCCTTCCTGACTCCAAGCTGCAGCATTAAATGCAGAATCTATGCTTAGTGAGATTTTATTAATAAATTTAGCCTGATCCAAATTTATGTTCCTTGCAACATTATCCCACACCCTCAATATTGTTTTACACACATATTCTACAGATTTCTGTCTGTATAAATTAGAAAACTTAAGGAGTTCTTTTGGAATATAGTATATACTTCCTCATGAGTTATATTTCATACCTCACCTTTAGGGGCCTGCTGCAATGAGTCTAGTTATAGATTTAAAAAAAAAAACAAAGAGGCTTTATGGGAATGGGTCATGAAGAGAATCAGCATTGTCTTGCATGGCAGCTACATTAGAGAAGGCCATTACAGTTTCCTTAGACAAAGCAGGATTAATCCCCTTAAAAAAGGGTGAGGGTGGAGTGGGTGGAGAGGCTGCTGCTACCACTAGTAGTGGGGAAGCTACTGCTACTGGAGTGGGGAGGCCATTTCTCCTGAGTGTGGTAAGGCTGTTTTCATTGGGAGTAAGGCGTTAGAAAGGCTGCTTTCACTGCCAAAGAACACTCATCAGAATTTAGGGGCTCAATGTCCCTAGCATCATCAGTCTTTTTACATATCTTTATTCCAACTTACAGGATCCCATTCTTTCTTCATCACTGTCCCCACTTTAACAGTAAACACTGTGTGAGAGTGGGTGTTCAAATTGTAGTGTAATTCAACCAGATGCAGGATGAGATTTTGTGTTTAATTTTCAGCAATCTCAGTCCTACAACTATAGGGGATAGGGATCTCTTTTCAGGGTACCCATGGAAGCTTTCAGATTTTTATGCTTAAGCTGAGAATTTGAATCCCTGAGACCATCCTTTTCTTTCAATACTTTGTCCAGCTAACTGAGAGCAAACAGCAATCTCAATATGTTTCTTAGTTTTCCAGAAATGTTCAAAAGTATCATATGCACAGTTTCCTAGCCCCTTGCTTCTTATAAATGGTTAATTAGGAGTATCCAATAGTATCATGGACTATTGGTACCATTTAAACCTCTGGAAATAGAGTCATTAGTGTCCCTAAATTTAATCAGGTTAGAGATGTAATTCTGGAAAGCCTAGAACCAATTCAGAAAAATCATCCTTAAAATTCTGTTCTAGTCTGGGTTCTCCAGAGAAACAAAACCCAATAAGATGCAAGACACGCAGATGCACATGCACACACACATGCACACGCACACACAGATATAAAGAGATCATAAGGAATTGGTTTATATTATAGAGGCTGAGAAGACCCACAATCTGCGTTTGGTAAGCTTGGAGACTCAGGAGAGCTCATAGTATAATTTTGGCTTGAATCTAATTGTTAATGGTGTAATTTCTTGTCCAAGTCCTTTTTCTTTTTCTAGTTAGGCCTCCAGTAGATTGGATAAAGCCCATCTGCTTTAGGTAGAACAATCTGCTGTCCTCAGTATACCAATTCAAATATTAATTTTATCCAAATGCTCTCATAGACATACCCAGAATAATGTTTGGCCAAATATCTAGGCACCCTGTGGCCCAGTCAAGTTGACACATAAAATTAACCATTATGCTACTTTAAAAAAATTATTTATTCATGATAGACATAGAGAGAGAGAGGCAGAGACACAGGCAGAGGGAGAAACAGGCTCCATGCCGGGAGCCCATCGGGAGACTCGATCCCGGGACTCCAGGATAGTGCCCTGTGCCAAAGGCAGGCGCTAAACCACTGAGCCACCCAGAGATCCCCTTATGCTACTTTAAAAAAAAAAAGATTTTATTTATTTATTCATGTGAGACAGAGAGAGGGGCATAGACATAGAGGGAGAAGCAGGCTCCTCACAGGGAGCACCATGTGGGACTCGACCCTGCGCCCTGAAATCACACTCTGAGCCAAAGGCTCAGAGTGTGCTCAACTACTGAGCCACCCAGGTATCCCCCATTATGCTCCTTCTCTCTCTTTAATTTATATCAGTATGGATGCATAGATTCTTGTTTTTTCAATGGATTTCATATATATATATATATACATCTGTATATATATATATATATATATATATATAACTCAATCTGTATATACATCTGTATATATATATATATATATATAACTCAATCTGTATATATATATATATATATATATATATATATATATATATATATATAAAACTATCATTATTTTGGTGTTAAAATTATCTCAGATTTGGTTTGTGACAGCCACTTTAAACTGATAATCTGTATCAGTTGACATGCTTGCATTTTTCTTTTAGGAACCTTTTTTCCTGGCATAACAAGCAATCCCAGGCTCACTTTATACTTTCTCACCCCAGCCTTGAAATTTAGCTGTTTCTCTAAGAAGGCCTGGTTTCTTTTAGCAAAAGATGGTGTTTAGAACTGAAGATCTTGATGTTTAATGTGCTTGTTGTTATTGGGGTGGTTATTGTTGCTAGATCCACTCAGCAGAGAGAGGTAGGAAACGTATTTGTGTATGTATTTACATACACATAAATCTGTGCTTTTAAATCTACCTATATATGTGTATATGTTTGCATGTGTGTGTGTTTTAAAAATGAGTTTTCATCACATGAATACTCTCAGTTCCCATCCAGAACCTAACACACGGGCCTAAGAATTTTCATCTTCCTTTCTATATTTGTAAACCCCTTCTCTAGCCTCAAAATATTTACTAACATGCTCAGTTCCACCTATATTTAACCAATCTTTCAACCATACCAGCCAGGTCCTCAAGACCTCAGGTAATTCTTCTAAGGCATGAATTTACATTAAACATGTAGGGCTGTAGTTAAGAGAAAGTCACTTACGTTAGTAGTTCTAAACATACCCACAAATTCTTTGCTCCTCTTCCCATCAAGAAGTGGAATCTCATTCTTCCCATGAGTAAGGCCTGACCTTAATGACTTGCTTGAACAAATAGAATATGGCACCAGTGACACTGCATTATTTCCAAGGCCAGATGCTATAAGGTGATCTGTCTGTCGTCCTCTTGGGTTGCTTTCTTTTGGAACCCAGCCCCATGCTATGAGGTAACCCAGGCCATATGGAGAGTACACATGTAGGTATTCTGACCAGTATCTCAGCTGAGATCTCAGCCCAAAGCATTAACTACAAGAATTGTGAGATGACTCTAGTCCCCAGCCATTGTCTGACTATAACCACGTAAGATACCCTGAGCAAAAACTGCCTGGCTGAGCCCAGTCAACCCCCAGACTCATGACAGAGAATGATGATGAAACATATATGTTTCCTTTAGGCTGCTGAGTTTCAGATGGTTCATTACACAGAACATTTTTGTAATGACTGTCTATCCACTTGTCTAGAATCTGATCTCAACACAGAGTTGACATTTATATTTTAGTATAGTAACATATTTCTTATAACAACTCCATCAAGTAGATGGAGTTCCCCAATTTTTAGAGTTGAAGAATAATATGTTATCATGGAAACTTGATAAATTAGGTCTTAGACAATGTTAAGGGTCTGCTGCAATTCATTTTTGTTTTGTTTTTTCAGGATGCTAAACCTTGATTATCTCAAAGACTTTTTCAGTAATTCCCTTGGACTTTTGTGCATTTGAAATCACCTAGCATCACTTTCTTTAAGAAAAAGTCACCTTTTTCTAGGGTGCCTGGGTGGCTCAGCTGGTTGAGCATCTGCCTTTGGTTCAGGTCATGATCCCATGGTCCTGGGATCAAATCCTGTAGTTGGCTCCCTGCTAAGCAAGGCACCTGCTTCTCCCCCTCCCTTTGCCCCTCTCCCCGACAACTCATGTTCTGTCTCACTCACTCTGCTTTCTCTTTCTCTCAAATAAATACCTTTTTAAAAATCCTTTTAAAAAAAGGAATTTTCTTTTTTTCTAACTTCCACATTACAATGGCCTATTTTTTCACTCATTTCTTCAACAGTTTCTTCTCTACCTTCTTGGCTCTTCTTTCTGCCCTGAATTTCCCAATATGACATTTCCCAAGGTGCAATATGAAGTACTCTACTCTCTTTACTGTCTTTCTCAGAAGTCTTCTTCTCTCACCATAATTATTTCTAAACAGATAAATCTCCCTATCTATATAATCCCTATTTACTGACAGGATTTTTTTCTGTGTTTGTATTTTACAGTAATCATTTCCTTCATTAAAACCTCAGTGTCATCCCCAAAATACAATTAGAACCAGAACCACACTTTCAACTTTCTCATAAAAAATTACTCTGTCTTTTGACATATTTATTCCAGTCCTTGGCATCATTATCATTACTTTAATATACCTAAAGTTTAAACTCCCTAATTCTTTGATTAATCCCTTTTCTTTTTTCTTTTTTATAGTGAGTCTTGAAGTCCTGATTCTTTTTATCCTTTCTGTTATATTTGAAATTACCTCTACTTGAGGAGCTGCCTGCTAATTGGTTGCTAGGCCTCCAACCTCTTTCTTTCTTAAGCTATCCTGTTTATTAGTACTAGGTCACATCACTAAGATATTTTCATATTAAATCCTGATTGAAAACTTCCAAATGTATCTCATTATATAAGACATAAAGATTTTCCAGAACTTGATCACAACTGTTTTACTAATTTGTCTCATCTTCATCTCTCAAATGTAATTCCAGAATCAGTCAGATGGGTCTTTTCACTGTCCCTTTATTTCTTGTACATGCTTACCTCTTTGACTTTGTTTCCTTTGCTTCCCTGGAGTTCTCTCATTTTTTGTAGTTTTTCAGCTCCAATCCTCAATGCATTCTTATCAACCCATTTGGCGATAAAGGGATCTGAAGTAAAATAAAACAGTATTAAAGGGAAATATGTATGTGTGAGAGGTGGGAAGTGTTATTTTATACACAGTGACCAGGGGATTGTCATAAAGAAGATCTGGAAGAAGTGAAGAGAGGTCCACAGACAGAGAGATGATTATCCCAAGCAGAGGAAACAGCAAATGCAAAGGCCCTGCAGCAGAATATGCTTGATGTAGTCAAGAAACAAGGAAGACTGCAGGGCTAGAGTAGAATGAGGAAGGGGATTTGGAGATGAGGTCAGAGAGGTTGGGTGCAGCTCTTCTGGAATGGTGATGGTCATTTTAAGGACTGTGGCTTGACCTGGAGTATTAAAATCATTGGACTGGAAGCTTTGGACATAATGTCATCTGGTTTATGTGTTAGATCAGAACTTTGATTATCATGGTACTCCTTTCTCTGGAAATGCCAGGAATTTGGCAGTTCTTTATAAAATCAGGAAAACCTCCTTCCTTTTGAAGAAACCCATTTAACCCATGGATTATTTTACTCTAAGTTTAAATCATAGTATATTCAATATTTGGAGATTTCAAAACTTTGTGGGCTTGGTTCTTAATTTTGTTTTGCTTTTTATTTCTTTGATTTTACTGTTTTGTAATGTAATTTTATAATCCAAGTAATAGAGATACATAGTTTAAAAGACAGAAATATGGAGGGGAGGTTATACCACATCTCCATCAGCTGTCCAAGAAAGATGTCATCAAAGGTAATATTTTTTTTACCTTATATATATGGATATATATTTATTCCATTGATAATTTTGTTTTGAACTGTAAGTTACAGATCTCTTTTTTTGCCCTTAGTTAGAAAGGCATTGCTCTATTATCATTTAGCTTTTTACATTGCTAAGAAGTTTGATATTTGATCTCTAAGCTGTTATTACATTCATTCGCATGAAGCGAGGGACTTTATTCACACTCTCAATTAGTCCCATTCTAGGATGTTCCCTGTTTTCATAGATATCTTGTGTCTAATTTCTGACCATTTCTAGATTTTGCAGCATAAATTATCCTGCTCTTATTTGGCATTACTTTCTGTGGGCACTTAATTTTTAACATCTGCTCTGTTAAATTAGGGACCACTCAATTATCTATTTTTCCATCTCCCAAAATTATGTTTAAATATCTTATTTCTTTATTTTTTCTACTCTTTTTTTGTGGGGTTTATACTCTTAGAACTCTTTTTGTATTGATTTTTGGACATTGCAGGGATTAAATATGCATTCAATTTGCCATGTTTAACAGGAAATTAAGGATTTCAGAATTTTATGATACAAACCTATCTTTCCACCTTTATTTAAAAAGCTCCATATATAGTCTACTACAAAGCAAATTTCCTAATAGTGTAAAGTAACATCTGCTAATATAAAAATGCTAGGTAGGAATTGATTTCATGAAAATCAAATCAACACATTAGTCACGGTCTAACATGACAGTACTAGGCAACAAGAGGTTATAAAAGAAGTACATGATATGGCCTCTTCTTTTAGGGTGCTTACCATTTTGTTGGGATGATAAGGTACACACACTATCATATGAGAGAGTTAATGATTTCATTAGAAATATTTTTTTTAAATACTAGAAATAAACTTGAATAAAAAATTGCATGATTAAGTGGAATAGATAAAATAGGTGCTTCCAAGAAGAATGGGAATATATGAGTAAAGGATAAATATAAATTTAAACATAAAAATGTTCAAAAAATAAAATACATTTGCAACACTGACAGTTTCCTATTTTGTCCATTTTATGTAATCTTTTTTGGAAGGGGTGGAAGGTGGTAGCAATGATCAATTTCAAAGAAATGTTAGTGACCTTAGTTGTTTACAGTCATTTTAGGCCTTAAAATGGGTTTTTCTTCAGACAGATTCTTTGAGTCTTTCTGTTTCAGCTACATGATTCGAGGTGGAGATCAGCCCCTGTGTCTGGCAAAGCTAGACTTAATTGGATTAGCAAATGCAAGTCTAGAATTTTAAATACCAAATTTGTGCACATTCTTGGCATTCTATACCCATTGGAGGCATTTTGGAATGCTTAAAAGTCTCCAAAGGGTCCAGACTAACCAATCTACCCACTCGGGCAAAATTTCAACCTAAGGAGGCTATATTTTCATTTTAAAATATTTTCCAATTTCTCAGTATACCACTGCAGTTTAGCTCCTTGTTTGTGAGCCTAAAGAGTATCAGAGAATATACCTCCTATTCTTTTTACTTCTATCTCCCTAATTGTTAGGCCTTCATTTACCCCTTTGCTATTTCCCCCATTTGATAAGTGAATGATGAATACAATTACTGTATTCAAACATATGAGTTCTCATCCAAATGTAGTCCTCAGTGAGGTGAGAAAACGTTAATATCCCTTTCTCCCTTCCCTACCCTCATCTTTATAATCCTGGGAGTTTAACTAACTTGCCTTTATGAAGTTTAACTCTGCTGATAGCCTTCAATCTTCTTCAATGTTTAATTCAAATTTATTTCTCTGCCATAAAGCTTCTCCCAATTCTAATATATTTACCCTATGTCACCTGAATTGTGTTTTGTTTATTACAGACTCAGAAAATTTACTATGTACTATATCTCTGATAATATGATATATATTTAATATGTTCAGTCCCCTTAGATTGATCAAGAAATAATTTTTTAAAGGTTTTATTTATGTAATAGAGATAGAAAGAGCACAGGAGCACACGAGTGGGAGGCGGGGCAGACAGAGAAGGAGAAGCAGACTCCCCATGAAGTAGGAAGCCCAATGCAGGGCTCAATCCCAGGACTCTGGGATCCTGGCCTGAGCTGAAGGCAGCCATTTAACGGACTAAGCCACCCACGTGCCCCCCAAAATAAATTTCAAATGGCACTTGGGTGGTGTAGTTGCTTAAGCATCTGACTCTTGATTTTGGTTTAAGTCATGACCGTAGATCCTGAGATCAAGCCCATGTCAGATTCCATGCTCAGCAGGGCATCTGCTTGAGATTCTCTCTCTCCCTCTGCCCTTCCCCCTATTCACATGCAGTCTCTCCCTTCCCCCACAAATAAATAAATTTAAAAAAAAAAAAGAAATTTCAAAGATGTCATGTTACATATAGCACATAATTTTGCTGATAATTCAATCTTTATTAGACATTTATTAACTGGATCAATTAGTTTTACTGCAACTGATTGTAACCAAAATTATAACCATGTTTCAATTGCAGTAGTCTTATTACTTAAAAATAACCATCTTTCAAGACATATATGTTTCCCTAAAAAAAATACATTCTATAACTAGATTTTTGAATGTGAAAAATATTTCCACCTCAGAACGTAATTTTCCACCTTAGGAAAATATTTTCATTTCAGGTATCTTGAAATTTATTGGTAAAATGTTTTCAGTTCAGAACTGTGTGTTTGGTGAAAGGAGTTTTACAAAAAGAAAATGAACATCAAAACTTTAGCTTAATCTTCAGCAATTCTTTGCACAAATCTTTCCCTTGTACCCTAACTTGTCTTTGAAGTGGCTGGATCTAAGGGAAGGCTAATTAACACATGTATCATTTTGTCTTTGCATTCTTACTTTCACACACCCTCTTGATTTTCTGTTACTCTGGATTTGAAGACCAGTCTCTCTGCACTTTTTACCTTTTGGCAATGGAAGAAAAGAAGGGAGGGAAGGCAAGAGGGATGGGAAAGAGGAAGAAAGGAAAACTCAAGTCATATTTAAATCTAGAGTTTTCCTAAAGATATTATGGAGGAGGGGTTAGAATTTGAGCTTGGAGCATTTTCTATCTTCCAGTTCATTCTTATTTTTTCTGGAGCCATTAATAAATTTTTCCTCCTATCTTACCTAAAGCACATCTATTTCTATTCAGGTGCTGGAAGCATAGCGTCTCCTCTGAAATGGGCTTTTAAAATCTTGTCTTCAATAAAGGTAGACCTCTTCTTGCATGTGAATTTTCTATCAGCTGCCAAAAAAAGTGAAGTTTCTTGATAACCCTACACTTTGAGATTCTTTAGTTTCTTTTGAACATTTTTGGAAATAACCTGGACACTCAACCTTATAAACATTTTTTTATAAACTTATATTAGAATAAAAGACTCTTGGTCCTTGGTTCCATGAGATATCTTATGACCATGCATATCTTCAACACCTCAAAATGATCCATCATAAATATGTCCTTCTGTGGCAGAAAAAAATGTGTTGGGAAACTTGGTAAGTTCAAGAACATTGCTTTTTGTTTGAAATATCATTTATTATTACCACAGTAGTTAACATTCATTAAATCTTTACTTGAGTTATGTACTGGTCTATCTCCATTCCCTACAGAGATCCTGTGAGGTCACTGTATTTGTTTTCTACTGTAACAAATTACCATAAACTGGACAGCTTAAACTCACCTGTACTCTCATAATTCTAGAGGACAAATGGTGGAAACCAAGAGATCTGCAGGGTTGTGCGCTCTTTGAAGACTCTCAGTGGAATATCTTTCCTTGCCTCTTCCAGCCTCCCATGGCTCAAGAATTTCTTGGCTTGTTGAATAATTCCAATCTCTACCTTCATCTTTACATGGCCTTCTCCTCTCCCTATGTGTCTCTCCTCTGTGTTGTCTCTTATGAGAGCACTTGTCACTGGACTCAGAATATCCTGAATTATGCCTCAAGATCTTTAACTTCATTACATCTGCAAAGACTCTTTTTCCAAATGAGGTCACATTAACAGGTTCTAGGTGTTAGAACGTAAACATGTAGGGATTACAATTCAACCCACTACTGTCCTTAAAGCTTTTTTAATAGATGAAGAAACCAAAATTCAGAAAATTCACTTAACTTGGTCAATATTAGATAAACAAAATTTGAATCTGGATTAATCTCTCATCAAAATCTGTGCTATTTTGATTACAGGGTCTCTTATATGAAGATCTGGATTCACGTATATTTTGAGTAGAGTTGGAAATCTATAGAAGTGGTGAATCTCATTCTCTTTTCATACTAGCCATGTTTTTATCATCCTAGTGCCCCTCCAAATAAACCCATCTTTACAAGGAGATATGCCAGTGGAACTCCTTTTGAGAATATGCCTAAGCATAGTTTTCCCAATTATCTGAAGTTAAAACACTAATAAAAAACATCAATTCCCCAGCAAACCAGTCACTACTCTTAGTGGCATTTATATCATTATCTTTCATATCAACAGAAGAAGCATATGGCTTATGTCATATATTTGGGCTATCAGCTGGACAGAGTTTTCTTTTTTTAAAACATCTTATTTATTCATTCACAAGAGATATAGGCAGAGGGAGAAGCAGGCTCCCCACAGGGAGCCTGTCGTGGGACTCAATCCCAGATCCTGGGATCACACCCTGAGCCAAAGGCAGATGCCCAACTGCTGAGCCACCCAGGTGTCCCGAGACAGTTTTCTATAGATGAATGTAAACAGCATTTTTAAGAACATAATTTCTATGGCATGTTTTTTTTTTTTTTTTTACTATGGCATGTTTTAATCTCAGTGGTTATTTATCACCAAAATTCAGAAGACATCCTCAACTTGGTACTCATGACATGTTGACCTAAACCCAGATGTTCTGAGCTCACAACCTTTCTGAATATTTTGATTTTAGCCTCAGCTGCCATTTTTTCTGACCTCTCAATTAGAGTTATTTCAAAATAACAGATATTTTGTTTCATTCTTTGACGCAAGAATGGCAATTTTTCATCATTTTTTTATATTATAAGTTTATGATTTCCTAATTCATTTCAGCTCTTTCCCTCAGCAGTTGTGCCAAAGTGCATTTTCACAGAGAATTTCATGGTCCTTTTATTAATGAAAAAAAAAAAGTATGTGTTAAAGATCATGGAGTATGGAGTCAGCCAACCTGGGTTCAGTTCCAGCTCTACTATATACCTTGGTCAAATCACTTATCCTCTGTGTCCCTTAGTTTTACAATCTATAAAATGGAGATATAATAGTACTTAGATGACAGGATTTGTAATGATTGAGATAATACTAAAATGAGAATAATGCCTAGAATATAGTGAGCACTAAATATATATTTATTAAAGAAGTAATTTCTCCCCAAGGTTTGTGCCACTCCCGCATATTGTGTTTCTATCCCTAATCTTGTTCCTTACCAATTCACTTGTGACTACAGTCAGAGTGATCCTTTTAAAGTACAAATAGGTTACTCTACTTCTCTGCTTAAATATCTAAATAGAATTTCAGCTTCCAGCTGTCATGGAGTAAATCATACCAAGCTAATCTTTTTGCCATTAATATCTCAAAAAATGGACAAAACATGTCAAGCAACTGCATTTTAGGCAATGCACAACAATCAGTTTAAGCCTGTGATCATTGCGGAGGGAAACTCACAAAGTGAGCCTCATGATTGCTCAGTTCTGAAATACTGAGGTAGTTAGAATGTGGTGGATGGGGCATGATGTGGAATGGAGCTGTCCCAGAAATCTGTGTGATGGACCTTAAGTCCATGAGGGTAAGCTGTATGTATGTATTCAGGGCAAATTACCCAACGCTCAATAGATACCACCTGTTATAAGTTTGAGAGCTGAACAGACATCATGGAGGTGAAGCAATGCCTGCAGACATTGAAGTTCCAGCCTTATTAGAGTAAAGACATTTTCTCTGACACCTCTTAAACACTCCGGGCATCCAACTGAGACACCAGAAAGGCATCTTAGGCGTAAGGACAATACCCTAGAGTAAAGCCTACTATAGAATTATCCTAAGAAATTCCAATACCAAGCTCTAACAAGATCCATAAAGCAACTGAGTTTGGCAGTTGAGTCCCCTTAAGTTAGAGGGGTTGGCAAAATACCTTGGGCTTTCTACAGTTCCTCACAAATAAAACATAAAATCAAGCCCATACAAATTCTGAGGGATTAGCCAGTATCTGAACTTGTTGCCATGTAAAAAGTGAGTAAGATAGTAGATTCCTAATTCTCTACAATGCAGTATCCAAAATATCTAGTTATTCAATCAAAAAAGAACATAGAGGGGATCCCTGGGTGGCTCAGCGGTTTGACGCCTGCCTTTGGCCCAGGGCGCGGTCCTAGAGTCCCGGGGTCGAGTTCCGCATCAGGCTCCCGGCCTGCTTCTCCCTCCTCCTGTGTCTCTGCCTCTCTCTCAATCTCTGTGTCTATCATGAATAAATAAATAAATAAATAAATAAATAAATAAATAAATAAATAAATCTTTAAAAAAATTTTAAAAAACATAGAAATGTATTATATAGTCAGAAAAAGTCAGTAGAAACAAGTGATTTTCTACAAGGTAATTCAATGGGAAATTAACGGTCTTTTCAATAAATGGTTCTGAAACAATTGTAATCTAATTTTCATATGCAAAACAATGGACTTCAACTCTTACCTCACACCATATACAAAATTAATTCAAAATGGATTGTATCCCTAAATTCAAAGATGAATAAATCTTGTAGAAACAAACATAGGAAAACAGAAAGACCAGTAACCGTAAAAAAAGATATCAATAAATTGAACTTCCCCAAAATTCAAACCAATTGCTTTTCAAAGGAGAAACTCAAGAAAGTGAAATGACAAGCCACGTACTAAAAGAAAGTACTCGTAACACAAATGACTGATAAAGCACTTGAATATAAAGAACTCTTACAACTTAATGATAAAGCAATAAACTCAATTTTTAAAAAGATTTATTTATTTATTTTAGAGGAAAAGAGTGCATGCAATTGCATGCAGTTGAGCGCAAGTGAGAGGAGGGGCAGAGGGAGAGGTAAGGGGAGAGAATCTCAAGCCGACTCTCCACTGAGTGAGGAGGAGTTACATGGCTTTGACCCCACACCCCTGAGATCATGACCTGACCTGAAATCAAGAGTCAGACGCTTAACGGATTGAGCCACATAGGGCCTCTAACCATAACCCAATTTTTAAAATGGCAAGTGAAAAACAAAACAAAACAAAACAAAACAAAACAAAACAAAACAAAATAAAAAGTGGCAAGTGAAGTAAACACATTTTATACAAGACAAAATACAAATGGCCAATAATCATGTGAAAATTGATGCCTAACATTACTGGTCATTACTGGAAATACAATTAAAATCATAATGAAATATCATTTCATAATTATAGAATGACTAAAATTAAAAGAATTGGTAATATAAAGTACTGGCAAAGATGGAAAAGCAATGATTTTCACACATTTATGGTGAGATATAAAATGGCATGACCACTTATAAGAACAATTTGCCTATTTCTCTAAAGTTGAACATGCTTATCATTTGATCTAGCAAATCTTTTCTTAGGTATTTCTGCAAAAGAAATGAAAACTTACTTTCAGAAAAAGACTTGTACATAAATGTTCATAGCCACTTTATGTACAGTGGCCAAAAAACCTGAATAATAATGAATTCTAGCAAATGAGTGGATAAACAAATCATAGTACATCACAAAATCAAATACTACTCAGCAATAAAAAAGAAATAAACTATTGATACATACAATGTGGAAGAATTTCACAGATACGCTGAGTAAAAAAACCCAGGATTTCATATGAAAAAAATTTTATTTATATGAAATTGTAGAATAAGTAAAACCGAACCATTAAAGTGATGAAAAGCAGAGCAATTTTTACCTGAGTCAGAGGTGGGGGAAGCAAAAGAGGAGATAGATACAGGGGCACTAGCAAACTTTCCCAGGAGATGGAAGTGTTCTATATTTTAATTAGAGTGTAAGTTACATATGTATGCATTTGTCAGAATTCTTTTGACCTCAAATGTATGCATTTTATTGAATGTAAATTCAATTCAGTTCATTAAAAAAATTAGATCTTTCATGTCTCAACTTCCACCACCCTCTCCCTTGCAGCCTAATCCCTGTTTCATCTTGAACTTTAAGTTTTCTCCATTTGGGGTACTTCTTGCCCTTAAGTTTTTGCATAAACTGTCCCCACTACTTGATAATTTTTACAATCTTTATTCACCTTGAGGAAAGTGTTTCCTTCTAACCCCATCTTGGTTAAATGCTTTTCCCATCTGTTTCCGAAGCACCCTAGTATAGTGCTCAATAGAGAATATATTCTGTACATGTTATTGTTTTTGCTTGTTTAATTGTCTGTCTTTCCTGTTAAAGTGTAAACTCCCTGAATATAGGAACTGTGTCTGCCTTGTTTGTCACCATACCTATCACAGCCTTGGCTTATAGTTAGTACTTAATATATATTTGTTGAATGAACAAATGAATGAACCAATAAATGAACAAATCAACTTACATAAACCTCCTGAAATCTTTAGGTAGATTCTCAGCGATTTCAAGTTTCTGTTTTCTAAGTAAAATTAATTGAGGGCTTCCCCCTGTAAGTGAGTGTTGTTTTTGGTATGGCACCACACGTTTTATTATAGGTATTTTCTTCTAAATTGTATTTCTCAGAAGCCACCGTTTTTGTAGGAGCAGTGAGTCACAAAAATGCAATTCTTGGCTGTGCCTTTCCCCACCATCCTGTCCCCCCAGCTAGCCAGACCAAACATTCCATATTAACCATGTTTTTGATTGTCTACAGGATTTCTGTCTGATTTAGATTGTCTATCAAGATATTTTGTAGTCTTCCTCCATTCTGAAAGGTATTGCATATTTTTCCCTTCTTATAATGTTTTCTACCTTTTTGCAAATACTTTTAAAAAGTAGGTGTCTATATATATATATATATGTATATATATATATATACCAAATATATACAAACAATACATACAGATGAAGCTTTAATAAGATAGATTCTTATTTATTCTGCCATGGTTTCTTGTGTCTTTTATTCTATTTTAACATGTAGTTTCAAAGCTTTTAGGAAAAACTATGCTATATTCATTTAATTCAAAGTATCAGAGAGAAGTAATAAGGTCTCCTCAAATAGCTTAAAATCTGATGGGGACTTAAAAATAAACAAGCCATTGTCTACTCTATGACACAATAAAATCATGTCCAGGCACTCAATGGGGGTTGGAGTCTGCAACTCTATGTACATTTATCTAGTTGTTAAATGCTCTTCTAAATTAGGCATTAACAGTCTTACTTGGGGATCCCTGCGTGGCGCAGCGGTTTAGCGCCTGCCTTTGGCCCAGGGCGCATCCTGGAGACTCAGGATCGAATCCCATGTTAGGCTCCTGGTGCATGGAGCCTGCTTCTCCCTCTGCCTCTCTCTCTCTCTCTCTCTGTGCGACTATCATAAAAAACAAACAAACAAACAAAAAAACAGTCTTACTTTACAAAGATAATTAATCACAAAACAGTAGTGTTTTCCAGATAACATAACTAATAAGTGGCAGAACCAAAATCTAGGCCAGAGTTTTAAGCCTGTTGTTTTATGTTTACCACATTGCTTTCCCAAGTATAGGGACAGAAGGAAATTAAGGAGTCAAGAATGAACCACAGTTTTCCAGCTAGGTAGACTGGGTAGCAAGTGGTAGGATCCATATTCTGAGACCAAGTATGCAGGTAGTTGGACAAGTTTGGAGGAGAACATGGTATTTGGAGATATTTCAAGGTTAGTGTTTGATGGTATTGAGAGAGTGATGCCTGTAGGCCACTAAATTCAGCTACTGCAGACGATGGAAATAAGACTTTGGAGCACAAGCTACAGGCTTGTATTGAAGACAAAGGTGTGAACACCATAGTACCTATGTAGTGGTTGAAGCTTTGGGTATGTATTAAATCACCTAAAAGGAGTATGCAGATTGAGAAGAGGTTTAAATGTCCATCTTCGATTTATTGGTCTCTAGATTTCTCATGCATATCTTACATAAAAATCTAATGCATGTATCAGGGTTTAATTTAACTTGCATTCATTCATTGAATAAATATTGATAAAGTTACTGAGTATCAATTTTTGTGTTCAATGGTAAGTTAGGCCCTATAGGGACTAGAAAGGAAGAAGATAAAGTATCCCCTCTAGGATACTGCAATCTGGCTGGCAAGTCAGAGTGTGTTTATATACCAACTACTAGAAGTCATAATGTGCAATCTAGAGTGTGGACAGGACTAACATGTCTTATGTTTGTGGATAGGTTTCAGGGAAGCCTTGGGCATCTCATAATAAATCATCACAAGACATCCAAAAGTAATGATATAAACAACATTGGTATATGTTCCTCCTAGTTTATTACTTCTTTTTTTGTTCTTCTCTTTGGAAGCTATTCATCACTTAACAAATAATGAAAACTTTTATTTCCTGAACATGTTATACTTGAAGCCCATTCCTTTAATGCTGAAGAATGCAAGCGGACCTCAGGAAGACTGGAACTTAGAAAGCTATATGGAGGGATGCCTGGGTGGCTCAGTGGTTGAGCACCTGCCTTCAGCTCAGAGTGTGATCCCAGGGTCCCAGGATTGAGTTCCGCATCAGGCTCCTGCTTCTCCCTCTGCCTGTGTCTCTGCCTCTCTTTGTGTGTCTTTCATGAATAAATAAATAAATAAAATCTTTATTTATTTATTTATTTATTTTTAATAAAATCTTTAAAAGAAAAAAAGAAAGCTGTTGGGAGAGCTATGGATGACCTCACTCCATTTCCCATCCCTGCTTCTCACTGCAGGTCAGGTTCATCTTCTCTCTGCATATGCTCTCTCTGCTCCTAAAGCTGTGATAGGAAGCACCTAAGACTCACCACCCGGAGTAGAATATGGTTACTAATCATTTTGTTAAGTGTTTCCTCTGAGTTTTCCTTTCTCAACCCTGCATGTGCATGTATTTTTTTAATCCTTACAACAACCTTTCAAGACTGAAATTATTCTTTTGCTATTATACATGAGACTGAAGCTGAGAGGGATTGTGGCCTGCCAAGTCACTGTCAGCTGCTGGGGATGTAGAGATGAAAACATTGGACTTCATAGTCCAACAGTGAAGCACATATTTATCATTATAGGTATACACATTAATTATTACAAAATTTTGTGAAAAAGTGCTGTAATAGATGTGTAAACACTGAATTGTAGTAACACAAAGTATGATGACTGGAGAAGCAGGGAGAGTACCATATAGAGGACATTTCAATCAAACTTGGAAGAATGTGCTGGGCACAAGAGTGGGAGGAGGCTTTAGAGGCACATGAGTATTTAGGAAAAGCAGTGATGTCCATGTTTCTCTTTGATCCCATGGCTCATCTTCTGAGCTGGCAGCCCAAGCTCATGTGTGCCTTATGTGAATTTGGCTATAGAGCCTGCTGATATGGTTCAAAATAATCTGATTTCCAATCAGAGAAGAAAACACTTGAGACCAAAATTTGCTATAAAAATTCAATCTCTCTCTTACTTCTTTAGTTTTCTCTCTCTCTGTTTTTCTTCCTTGCACCCCACCACAACCACAATATAAATCAGCCCAGACAACGTGGGATTTGGCAGTGATTGGTACTTGCCCAGACTTGAGCATTACAAAAGCTATTGTGTTCTACATTACACTTATTAAAGGGTATCTCCAGGTGTATTTGTGTTTTCTCTATCCTACAGCCTATATCATAATGCTCTGAATAAACCTTTTGGAATATCCCACCAATAAGATGACTCTGAAAAAGAAACATGACTCTGGATTCTGTACAGACTTATTTGGCAAGGTATGGGTTAGAGTCTTGCATATGTCTCTTCAGAAACAAGGCTGAAATGTAGGTGATGTTTATATACAAAGCAGCTGAATACTGTCTCTAGCTTGCTATAAATGAAGAAAAGTACTGACGATTTTCACTATTATGAGGTGCATTTTCCCATAACTAAGTATACCCACAGAGATGTTTAAATGAAATGCTTTTCCATAAGCCATAAGAAATCTTAATAAGTGAGAAAAGTTTATTACATAAAGCATTATATTTAAGTTTCAGTAGAATTGTAACTGAACATTTATAAACTCATTCTATTTGTTAAGCTCTGAAGAAGATGGATGGGTATTTCTATTGTATGCTTTCAGCTTAGCATTTGTCAATAGGACAATTCAACTTGAATGTCTTTTCTATGTAGCTTTGTTATTAGAAATAGCCTTATCTTTTTTGAACCCCAGGTCTTGCTGGTTCAGGACATAAAAAGTATTGCATATACTGAACTACCTCATTTCATCTATTGTAACAAAAATTAACTAGTCCAGAAAGACTCAGGTAAAAGAGAGCGCAAATGTATTTGAGTATGTTGCCCCACTAGCTCTCACCACTAATGGAGACAGTATACAATGATGGCATATAAATTTTTTAAACTTTGTTGTCCAGGTATGTATATATGTATATGTAATAAAAAATGAAAAAATATAAAATATATGTGGTAAGATGAGAGTAAATCTTCACCTTTACCCCCAAACAATATAGCACCATCTCTAGAGGCAATCACCATATCCAAACTTTTTCTGTCCTTCCAGAGATATTATGCACATGTGTGAGTGTATGTACATGCCCCTTGCTTTAATTTGACACAAATGGTGGCAAACAATACACAGCATCTTGGGTCTTGTTTTCTCATTTAACATGTCTTGGAGTGGTTGCATATCAGTTCATGTAGATCTGCCTCATTTAATTTAATTACTGCTTAGGATTTCATTATAGCATCGCACTGTAATTTATTTACCAGATCTCTATTAATGGAAGGAAGTTCATGTTATCTCCAGTCTTTTGCTAATATAGGCAATGAATGCTTCAGTGAATATACTTTGAGTGTGTATGGGAAGATTTGTCAGATAAATTTCTGGAAGCAGAATTGCTGGGTTAAGGATAGGGAATGGAAATGAAGGCATTTTTTGAGTAAAAAATGATCAGAGATTTTGTACCTTAGCTTAGCTCTGTCTGTCTTAGTTCTATCTCTTTGGCTCTATTACATACTTAACATTTTCTAAGATCATTTAGAGACTCCATAATACTAAAAAATCATTTTACTTACACCTAATTGTCCACCTCTTTCCAGTATTGGCCATTCCACTGGCTGATCTATATTTATAACTTTCTCTTACTTATACCACCACAGGAAATGGCTTGGTTCCCCACTTCTTAGAGAAACATAGCTCACTAGCTAAGAACCCCCTTAATTCCTCTTTTAACTCTCAGAATTTCTACATGAAATTCTCAAATGATCTCAAAACAGGAATTTCCCTTTCACTATCTTGCAATGTACTCCTTACTCCCACTGCCTCTCTACTAAATTTTTTACTCTCTGGAATAAATAAATTCTTAAAAATAAAAATCCACTCTCTACCCTTTATTCTCCTCCAGTGATTGTTTCCCATTTCTTCCCAAATAGCATTCTCGAGAGAACAGGCCAAGGAATAGATATTGCTACCACTGTTTAATTTCCAGTCTGTGGGTGACGTGCACTGAGGGGGGCACTTGACGGGATGAGCACTGAGTGTTATATGTTGGCAAATCGAACTCCAACAAAAAAATATACAAAAAAAAGGGAAAAATTGACTTAAATATGCATTTGACAGGAGGCTGGCAACCCCAATAATCAGCAGGAGGGACAGTATCATGCCATGTATAGTGTTCTGAAGGATTTTGAAACAATTCAAATGAATAAAAAGTGCAAGGTATCTTGAGGAAAAAAAAAATTCTGGTCTGCTTGTCCATTCACTAAAGACTAGGTCCTGTCTCATGAGAGACACACAGAGAGAGAGAGAGGCAGAGACATATGCAGAGGGAGAAGCAGGCTCCATGCAGGGAGCCCGACGCAGAACTCGATCCTGGGTCTCCAGGATCACACCCTGGGCTGAAGGCAGTGCTAAACCGCTGAGCCACCGGGCTGCCCTAGGTCCTGTCTCTACCACAGCACTAAAACGACTCTTGCCATGATCTCCAGAGAATGTCAAATTTCCAAGACTTTTGAGTAGTCTTGGGCATCATCATCCTTGAATTTTAACACTTGATTTTCCTGAACCTCAACCCCTCCAGCAAAATTTCTGTTGTTTTCATTATAATATCTCTTCTTGTTTTCCTTTCCTTTTTAAAAGTAAACTATTCTGGTTTCTTTCTGACTTTAGGTCTTTAGGTCCTATGTTCCCTAGGATTAAGTTCTCATCAAGTTTTGCTTTTTTCTTTCTTTCTTTCTCTTTCTTTCTTTCTTTCTTTCTTTCTTTCTTTCTTTCTTTCTTTTTCTTTCTTCTTCTTTTTTCCTGTTATTATAGAATGAAGTCTAAATTCTTCACTCTATTTTTTTAATTGATGTGTAGTTGACACACAGTGTTACATTAGTTTCAAGTGTACAGCATAATGATTTCAAAACTCTATACATTCTGTGCTCACAAGTGTAGCTACTATCTGTCACCATACAACACTACATTATAATGTCATTAAATGTATTCCCTATGCTCTACCTATGTATTCCCTATGCTCATCCCCAAGACTTATTCATTCCATAACTGGAAGTCTGAACCTCCCACTCTACCCATTTTGCCCATCCTTCCAACCCCTCCTGTCTGGCAATCATCAGTTTGTTCTCTGTATTTATGGGTCTGTTTCTGCTTTTCTTTTGCTTGCTTTGTCTTTTTTTTTTTTTTTAAGATTTTATTTACTTATTTGAGAAAGAGAGAGAGAGAATGAGGTAGAATGAGCAGGGAGGAGTGGCAGTAGGAAAGCAGACTCCCCACTGAGCAGGGAGCCTGATACAGGGCTTGATCCCAAAACCCTGAGATCATGACCTGAGCCAAAGGCAGGTGCTTAACTGACTGAGCCACCCAGGTGCCCCTGCTTTGTCTCTTAGATTCCACATAAAAGTGAAATCATATGGTATTTGTCTTTCTTTGTCTTATTTATTTTACTAAGCATAATGCCCTCTAAGTTCATCAATGGTATCACAAATGACAAGATCTCATTCTTTTTTATGACTGAGTAATATTCCATCATATATATTTACCACATACTCTTTATCTATCTATTGATGGACACTTAGGTTGCTTCCATATCTTGACTATTGTAAATAATGCTGCAGTAAACATAAGGGTGTATATATATATTTTTTCAAATGAGTGTTTTCATTTTCATTGTGTAAATACCAATGGTGATCCTTTATTTTAAAAACCTTGTCCCTTACTTTTTAGCTTCTTGACTCAATCATCTTCCTCTGCATTGAGCCAATGCCTAAGATGATGATGATAATGATAACAAAGAGAAAAAAGAGGAAGAGTTAACCTGAGCAATTGCATATTCCAAGGTACAGAGGTTCATCTTTTCTTTTGTGGATGTTGTCATGAGGAGTGTGAATTTTGGAAACACTAAACATAAATAAATAGAGGTAGAGAAAAGTTGTTGCTTCTATATTCCAAAGTGTGAAGGGAACCTGTGGTCATCGATATAATGAAGTAGAACTCTAAGTTCTCACTGATTTCAGCTTCTGAACCTATCTTTTGTCCAAATCACCAGGTCCCGTTTCTGTGTTACCCCAGAATACCCCATACCATTTCCAAGGCCATGGTTTTAGATTCATGGCTGTATCTTCTTCTTCTTCTTCTTCTTTTTTTTTTTTTTTAAGTCTTAGCCATTTCAAACAGAACTCCAATTTATAAAAGTTGTGAAGTATTTGGATGTAATAATAGTGTCAGTTATTGTCTGTTCAGCTTTCTCAAACTTAAAGAAAATAAGCAATTTTGTGAAAATATGTATTATCTTCATTGGCTACTGCTTGACTTTCCCCATTAGTCACCCTGGAGCTCCAGGGACAGTTCAAGCTCCTTTCCTGCTAGGCCTGTGTGTATCCCTAGCTTTGATCTCACATGCTGTATATCAACGCCCAGCTCTACTGTTCCCTTTGCCAGATGCAGCCAGTTTTACAAATGAAATTATACATTTGAACCAGATGAGTTTGGCTTGGTAATTGGCCCTGTGCACTGTCTACAATTTGGGTCAGACTTATGAAAATTTGGTGAATTTGGCATCATCTTTGAGGAAGTGTGGACTATCTTAAAACTCCAGAGAGAAAGCTTTAGGATCTCAGACATTCCATCTTTTGTGGGCTTCCAGAAAAGGCCACCCTCAGCTGGCAAGGGAGAGAGGGCTTATTTTCAAACTATTCAAGTCATGTTGTGACTGGAAGTTGAAGTCTGGTGCAAAACCATGAAAACTGAAGAGATAATTTATATTGATCCTGGAATTAGCAGCTTCACTCTACTGTATAGTAACTCTGGTATAGCTGGTACAGGCAGATATTTCTACCACCAAAGCATAATTTTATGAAAGAGTTTACTTAAGCTATTTGTATTCCTTAGAATAAATGTCCTTTCTATAATGTGAGAAAAAATAGGGCTAGTTAATTAGTTGAGAGATGACAATGACCTGATTCCTTGTATCAATTGAAAGAGATTCGTAGGTTCCAAGATATGGGATACCTCTCTTCTGCTGCTTTTTATTGGCTTCAGGAGGAATGAGACTTCAATTAGGACAGTGCTAAGGCCTGAGAATTTTTTCCATCCCAGATATTTAAAGAATCATAAAGCAGCTTGAAAGAAAGCCTCACTCATTCACCCTGAAACCTCCACTGAAAAATAAATAATTGAAACCATAGCTGAGCATGATTAATGAAGATACATTATGATAATTTATTATACTATTTTTGGAGGGCTGTTTTTCCTCCATTTTTTCTCATCTGTCTCCTATATTACCCCTGCTACTACTCTGGAGACTGAGCAAAATGCAGATGTTAAGAACATAAAGATATCAAAAAGTTAGTTTTGGCTGAGTTAGCAGTGACCACATTACAGATCTCAGATTTTCCTTCCTTTCATGTGGCTTTTTTGCAGGTTGGACAATAAATTTACTAGTATGAAGTTACTTCATATATGATCCAAACATACTGCATTGGATAAAAAGGAGTAACTGTGGGTAGGTCTGCAGGGAACTTCTAGATCACATTCAAGTATGGATGAAGGGACCTTGGAATTTAGGTGAAACTTTTCAAATCTGACAAATGCATTGCTAAACACATTTGTAAAATTCTTAAAACAAATAACAGAAAGCCCTCCTTGTGCCTAATTACCACATACATTTCCATACAGGAGGTCATATAAAGCAATTATACTTCACTAACACTGGTTCTTTTCACCTTTTGGTTGTGGTATTACCTTTTTAACATTAAAGAACCTTTTAATTGCGCCACCTACTCCTTGCATTTATAAAGCCATGATGTTTAAAAGTATTTAATTTCATATATATGTTCTAAATTCATCTTAAAACTCTGTGCTAAAATGGTGTTTCTTATTTAAATTGTTAAAAGTTCTTGTCTAGCAAACAGGAGCCTCTGTAGTTTTAGCTTAAAAGAGTATGTTCAGAGCAATGATTCTCAACCTTGGCTTCACATTACAATCACCTGAGGAGCTTTAAAAAATTCTGATGCCCAGGCTATACCCCAGACCACTTAAATCAGAATTTTAGGACATGGTACCAGTACTTTCCCTAGATGATTTCTAGATTGAGACTACTAATTTAGAAAGGTAGCATGTTGTGATGAAAAGAGCAAGGTTTTGAAATCAACCAGTTCCTTGGTTGGCATTCCATTTCCAGCACTATATTCATTCAAAAATATTTTGGACATCTAATCAAAAAACAGAATGCCTAATATACATTGTACATTCAATATATGAGTGGAATTATTATAGTAATGGTAATATCTATTAAAGTATTTTATGCATGGCATTATACACATATAGAAAACAGATATATTAGTTTAATAAGATGGCATTTTAAAATTTTCATTTATTTATTCATGAGAGACATAGAGGCAGAGACATAAGCAGAGGGAGGAGCAGGCTTTATCCCAGGACCCCAGGATCATGCCCTGAGCCAAAGGCAGATGCTCAACCACTGAGCCACCCAGGTACCCCATAAGATTGCATTTTAAGTGCCTTGCTATGCTTCACAGTTATGTATTCTGTATTCATAAGGATCACAAAGCCAAATAGACCTATCTCACCCACCTTTAAGTACTTTTAACACCTTGTACTTCCCTTAAAGTAATTATTTTAATTTTACTTTGGATTTTATACATAATTATCTTTAACAATGTAGGAAAACATTTCTTCTTCTTTTTTTAAGATTTTATTTATTTATTATGAGAGAGAGAGGGAGAGAGACAGAGAGAGAGGCAGAGACACAGGCAGAGGGAAAAGCAGGTTCCATGCAGGGAGCCTGATGTGGGACGTGATCCCAGGACTCCAAGGTCATGCCCTGGACTGAAGGTGGTGCTAAACCGCTGGGCCACTGGGGCTCCCTGAAAAAATTTCTTCTTTGGTACATGCTAAACTCTAAGCTTCTTGAAAATAGAAAATGTTTTCTTAATCATGCTGACATCCTTCTCCTAGCATGGTGCATCACTCTCCATGATGCTAGCATGCAACCTGTTTTCTGAAATCAATGTTATGAATATGTTGCATTATATTAGCTTGACCATATTTGGGAAGCAATTAAAGATAGCATATTGGATGAATTATAAATTGCACATCCATATGGGTGTGTGTGTGTTTGCATGTATATCTGCCTCTGTGTGTGTATGTGTGTATGTGTGTGTGTGTGTTTGGAAAGAGAGATTTTCTATTAAAGGAAACTGTGCTTAGCTTAGTTTGTTCCTTGGCTCAGGGTCTCTTGTAGTAGGCATTTTCCTGAGGGTTGTCAGACGACTGATCTTGTGGGTGGTCTGCCATACTGAATTTGGGAACTAAGATCTCAGATCCAAGGCTCTCATCCTCCATAATGCCAGCAGACGGTACAGTCCATCAACGCCTAATTACTTCCTACTAGTTTGAACCCACAATCTTTTTTGGTTTGGTACCAGAATCAACTTAAGAAGATGTTGAAGAAAGAATGTCTGGAATTGGGAGCCTAAATATGTAGACTTTCCTTTGGGAGGTGATTGATTAGAACATTTGTTATTCACAGTACTTACAAATAACAACTTTGAGAAGGAAAGACTTTCTGATCTGATGGCAATCGTTGTTGTCCACTAAAATTTCTGCCCTGATTGCTTTTTGCCTTACCAACTATTTTTAATAAGAATTTGAGGTGGAAACCAGTTTATTAAAAAGTTTATTAAAAAGATTGTTAAAAACAATCAATTGGCTGTACCTATAACCACACTGCCTCACTGCACTTGTAGCTAATGCCTCCACAGAACTGAATCCATGACAAATTCTTTTCTTTTTTTTTTTCCATGATAAATTCTAAAGTTTAAATTTAGGGGAAACCCTAAAACAAGGAAAGGTAAGGAGTATTTCTGAAAATGGCTTTTTTTTTTAAGATTTATTTATTTATGATAGACACAGATAGAGAGAGAGAGGCAGAGACACAGGCAGAGGGAGAAACAGGCTCCATGCCGGGAGCCTGATGCAGAACTCAATCCCAGGACTCCAGGATCACACCCTGGGCCAAAGGCAGGTGCCGATCCGCTGAGCCACCCAGGTATCCCCTGAAAATGGCTTTTAAAACAGAGAAAATATTTTTAAAAGAGTAATGAAATAACAAGAGCATCCATAGTTTTTGCTTTTCTCCAATAAATTTATAGTCATGTAGAACATGATATAAAAATGCTAGGAACTATAAATGAGCTAAATTATTTTATCCTTCTATTAAAGGGAAATCAGTCTCAACAAATTTCACATCCTAATTAATCCTCACAACTCCCACAACAATCATAAAGACAAAAGCCATGTAAATCTATTTAGGAGGCAGAAGCAGAAAAATAGTGATATGTAGATGGCAACTTCCTCCTTCTCTTAATGCCCTAAGCAAACATATTGGTTTCCCCTAGAGGGATTGACTAGCTTTCTTCTAATATGTGTTATTTGTGCTGAAGATATTTCACCATTGCTAGAGGAGATCTTGCTCCTAATCAGTATCAACTCTAAGTATATATGAACATCTTCTAGTAAAATTAAGTTAATTTTTGAAAGGAAAAAAGGCACATTTATTCCTGATTCTTAAAGCTAATTTAAAGAAGAGAAATCCTTTAGATCTTAAAAGTAATACTGATTGTCCTCAAATATTGTTAATTTGAAAGTGTTACATAGAGTAGGGGATATTGGGAAAGGAAGAAAGGAATCTGGTTTCCATACCACAGATATCAGTCAATACTTAGAACTTGAATGTATCAGAATTCCAAAATAATTCTTCAATCAGTAGTTTCTGGTATGTATTTTACCTGAAGAAAGAAGAGGCAAGACCTCAAAGAACAATTTAATGCTACTATTTCCCATTCCCACCCAAATACCTCTGTGAAGACCCATCCCTTCTTCACAGTGGTAATCAGACATCTCTGATGTACAAAGACTTTTGCATTCACATAGCAAATTTCTCCTGGTTTTCCTCCACTATTAATCAGCTTCTCTTAATTTGCTGCTGTCAATAAAATATTGCATCATTAATCCATTTACAGTAAAAGTGTAATACATTTTATAGCAAAATTTTGTTAGATCTGAAAGATCCTGTTTATCTCCTTGTATGAGGAGAAAATATTTGCATTTTAAAGGGTCATTCTAAGTCAGTCTGAGAATACCCCACTTGACATTGTAATGCAGATATTTTTTGAAAACCACAGTTTTTTAAAAACAAAACACAATTAATGCTATAACTGATGAGTCACAAAGCAAAATGCAAGCCACATCATTTTTTCTAAAAGAGTTGGAAAATTCAATTAGAAGAATATTTTAAATGGTGTCTTGAAGGTGTTCTACCATTAGCTTTGAGGTCTCCCTCTAGACTTTATAAATTTTGTAAACTATTTCTTGTGTTCACCCTCATCTTTCCTCACATTTAACATTGATTTAGATGATTTGGAATGGAAAGGTTTCCCTTTCTTTAGACAGATCTTTCTAGTACTTCCTATTTGGTAAGAGATACTATATAATTCTTAATATCCTCTACCAAGAACTTTACTAGCATGATTGATCCATTTGGCATCAATCTTCCCTTTACTCTGGTTTGTGATCTAGGTTATGATGGGACAGTTCCTGAGAAGCTATAGCACCAGTTTAGTTTCTACCATAAAAATTTTCTTTTCTAGTGAAGTTTTCAAGTTCAGCTTCTTACTGTTTGTATGAAAGCAAAATACAGCTGACTCAAAGATAATCTAATAGCACATCATGGGAAGGCCAACTAGCCAAAAACATCATCTGATGTTCATTCTGGCCCCTAGTTTAAGGAGAGAAAAGCAAATTGCATCTTATATGTGATGCCATAAATGTGCTTTCTTTGGTTGATTATGAAGAGCGGCATTGGATTTTAACACATTGAACTTTGACTTTTGGGGTGAGACATTTTATAATCATCTGATCATCTGGTTTGCTTCCAATGTAATCATTTAATTAAGGTATAAAAACATAATGAAGGAAACATGGAAAGTATTAATATTAATATATAACATTTATTGAATGTCAGCATTGCCCTAGGAATTGTACAAAGCACAAGATTAAAGTGCCTGCCAGTTGGCTTAGCATATATCTGCCAAGTTTTTAAAGCAATTATACAATTTTTAAAAAGACCTACAAAGTATCTTTATAACCAAAAAGATTCAGCCAATCCCTTTCACCAAAATCCATTATCATTGTAACTGCTTAGAAATACTGCTTCCATTGCCTTAATAAGTGTGCCTGAGTGAACTGGAATAACTAAAATCTTCCTGTCAAAATAGCAATGGAATAAGGAGTGGGGGATGGATAAAAAACTTCTAACAAAAATTAATTTTAGTTTTAAGAGCCAACTAAAGGAGAGATTGTGTCTCATTCCAATAAACCTTTTGTTGTAAATCACTACTATATGTTCCCTAGCTGAAACAGATTGTGAGCATCAGGCTGATTATGAATTCTGCAGTGATTTCACTGGCCACATATTCACAAAAAGGGAAAGCTAATACCTATTCTTGCAAATATTTTTGTGCTTTTATTTTATTTTTATTTTGTGTGTGTGTGTGTGTGTGCTTTTAAAGTGTCATGCTAGCTCCCTTTTTCCATTTGTGACTAAACTGATCCAGGAAGAAAAAAAAAAGAAGGATGAGGAAGGGGACATGAGGAAGGAGGCAGAGAAGTCAGTCTGCATATGCTACCTGCTTTTCTTACTACTCTTCTTAATTCCCAACTTGATATCCACTCCTACCACTCAAGGGAAACTCTTCTTAAAAATCTCTTGTAATCTCTGATTACCAATTTGAAAGGCTTTTACGTGGTCTTTACTTTTTACCTTTACACAGTCTCTGTTTTCATGCAGAATATGGAACACTTGACACTCCGTTGATACTGTTGAACAGACTTTTTTACTAATTTCTCTTTCCAGGGCTTTGTGGCACTGCTTTCTCCTGGGTTCCCATTGCCATCTTGTATTAATATCCTTTACTATCTCCTTGTCTTTTTCCACCCACTAATCAGAGACATTTCCATAATTCTATTCTTGATATCTTATTTGCTTGGTCTTCAATGACTCTTAATTCTTGTGCTCACCATATGAATTTAACTGTGATATCAACACCCCTGATCACCTCTTGTCCCTCTGTTCTAACCACACTGGCCTTTTTGGTGTATCTTGTGTTTGTCAATCCAGCTCTCACTTCAAAGGTTTTGCATTTGATACTGTCTTTAATTGGACTGCTCTTTCCCCAAGTATCTGAGTGGCTTGTTTCCTTATTTCCTTCAGCTCTCTGCTGAAATGTTACCTTACAGGTAAAGTTGTCCTATATCACCCCATGTAAAATAGTAATTCCTACTCTCCACACTCACTTTCCTGTCTTATGTTTCTCTATGCTATTTAACACTATCAGACATATACATTTTTTGTTTGCTTATCATCTGTCTCCCCATCTTGTAATATGTACTTCATAAAGGCTGGGATCTCTGTCTATTTTGTTCATTTGTATATTCTCAGTGCTTAAAACTGTGCCTGACACACAATAGGTACTTGGTAAATACTTGTTGAGTGAATGAATAAGTTAGCAGAGATATAAGAAAGCCAAAATTCTTCATAGCTCAAAAATTCCTATATATAGCTATCTTCATCTCACCTGTGGGATGATGGCAGTGGGGCCTCTTTGTGGGTCACCTTTCATACCATGGTATGAAGATATGTATGGAAGTAATTTATGAAGGTACTTCTCTAGAGATAGTCCTGGAGAAGAGAGAAATAATTAGGCAGGAGATAGCCATGAATCTAACTCCAGTGTTTTTGCCTGTAAAGCACCTTAGAAGTAAAAAAAAAAAAAAATAGATATCAGTTTTATAACACTCTTAAGTTCAGATGAATTAATTACTTTGTATCATCAACAATTTGAATCATATCGATATGGCCAAACACAGTTTATTGAGAAAACCAGTAATGTATGGAAGCTGAGTAAGATTTTAAAATTTCATGATCTTGGCAGGTCATTTTTATCAATAACCAAATGATATGCCACTAAAAATCACAAAGGTTCTTACTTTGAATTTTCATTATATTCATATTGGACTCTTCTAAGACCAGCGTATGGTCTCCCCATTATTTTTATGTCCATAGGCCCACAAATCCCATTAAATAAAAAATGTCTTCATAAAAACATTCTGTCAAAAGGTTTTCTGTTAACAAAACTAAGTTTTTTATACTCCTGAAAATTTGTCGTAAAACTCAGAATTCTCTGAAGTCTGGTTAATTCACAGAACATTAGCTTGCTTTCAAGAAAGCAAATATCACAGCAAGTTCAAAGTAAAATGTTCGGGCACAAGACTATATAGCCATGTCAGAAAAGGCTTTATTTTAAAATACTTCCTTTGAGGAACATTTGTCTAGACATGTCTTCTTGCCTCATGTGAAATTAATAGCTTAAAAAGAACTCTGTGAATGGTTCCAAATGCAAACTTTAAAATTGTTGAATAACTTAATAAGGATGCATTTCATTCCTGGTTTACCAAATATGGTTTTGACAATGCTTCCAACTGTCAAGATGGTTTTTATAATGGAGACTGCTGCATTATTTAATAATAATGGCACCCTAAAAGGAGGACTGTAAATGCTCAAGACATTACCTGCACAAACCATCTATTTTAGTATTGGAAAAATAAGTTGATGAAAGTGTCTTTTGAGATTATTAATGGAGTAGTAAAAGATTCTCTAGATTAGAAAAAGCCTGAAGTCAAAGAAACAGTCTGAGCCTCTCTTCTATTAGCAAACTCAGCTGTTCATCTGTGCAAGAATTGGATGAAATAGCATTGGTCTCTTTAAAGTGGATGGAGAAAGTAGATGAAGAAAATAGACTCACTGAGGCTCTACACACATTATGCGTATCTCACATACTCTTGCATATCTTGTCTTATTCAGTCTTCAAAGTCAATTGTATCAAATATGGATAATTACATGCATATTACTGATAAAATAATCTTATAAGAGATTCAGAGACTTGTGGCCAATCTGAAATATGAACCCAGGTCTTGTGACTCCATAGCCAGTGTTCTTTCCCCTGAATCACACTATCCCATGGCTCTATCCAATTACCTGAGGTATAAGTAGTATTCACAGTCCCTTGGTCAAAAATATCATTAGCACTATCACAGATTTTAGTACTCCACCCATAGTCCTTAAGAAACTTTTCACAGTTTATATTCTCTCTACCTATTCCAGATCCTATGGCTGTGTAACAAATTACCCCACAATTCAGTGGCAGAAGACCAACCACTTATTATGTTCATGTATTTAGTTCAGGAGTTTGAACCAGGCATAGCAGGAATAGAATGGCCTCTGCTGATGATGTCTGGGGCATCAGCCAGAAGGGTGAGGGATGGAATCATTGAAAATCAACCTTATTCACATGTCTATGGTTGATGTTGGCTACAGGCTTAAATCTTAATTAGAGCTGTCAGCCAGACATCTCCATGTAGCCTGGGCTTTCTTATTACATGGTACTTCAGTTCTAAAGGAAAAACTAGCCCAAGAGGAGTCAGAATCAGTTGGGTATAATACCTTTTTGAAGCTAGCCTTGGAATTCACACAGTGAATACTGCTGCGTTCTATTCATTAGAAGTGAATCATTAGGGCAAGCCCATATTTAAGAGAAGAAGAATTTGGCTCCCTTTTGTGGGAAGAGCATTGGAGACTTCATGAAGATTTAAAAATTTTAAATTACCACACTGCTCTTTCCCCTGGCTTTGTAGTGCTTTTGCTTGCAAGAGCCTGCCCTGTGACTCTCCCCTGGAGGACTGGCCACAAGTTGAGCCACTTTGTTCTCAAGCCAGAAGTACCTGAAAGTTAACATGAGGAAACCCTTTCCAACTGAGTGGAATATAACTCAGGTTCTGATTCTACAGATTAAAAAAAAAAGCTACCTTCTACAGAGCTTTGCTTAAAAACACGCCTTTGTTTGTTTTTCTTTAATAAATTTGTATACACAAATTTTCATCTCATTGTCCTTTCCCTGGGAACTCAACCTATGACAGGGATGACTAGCAGTCTGCAAAGTGATTCTGACTCAGAAAGGCAAATTCTGATGGTACCATCTTTGCTGTCCCTAGTCTGCCCTCAACATGTAATATGTAGTCGTTTATTCTAAAGGATTTTGCCAAGATTTATTAATTCATAGATTCTGACCATCACAAAATATTTGGAAATGCTTTATATTTTAAAGATCTGAGCCTCTTGTGATTGTTGAGAGGTTCAACATGTATTTTTATTGAGCTTTCTTCTCTAGTTTCTTAATGACATACTCTCTTTGTAGTAGAAATTTAGATTTCTCTGGGCGATTAACTGGGCATTTTTCCCAGTAATTGTATTCACATACATTATTTGTGCATCAGAGCAGACAAAAATAGATTCAATAGAATTTGCCTTGAAAGGCAATGTATACGACAATGTGGATTATAGGTACCATCACAAAAGGCAGAGATACAGTCATATGTAGTGAGTAAGTACTTATGGAAGAAACAGCATGAAGAAGGTAGAGAGAACAGAAGGAAAAGGGGAAGTGAAAGAGCAGGAGAGCAAATGGAAAGAGAGACAAGGAAAGAGGGATATCAAAGAGAAGGTGGCAGTATATTTTTTTAGTGTGATTTCTTCATGGTAATCTCAGAACGTTTCATTAAATCTACAAATCATAAAGTGGTTCATGTGTTAAGTTTCCTACACAAGCAGGAATCAAGAAAAATTTTGTGTTAAATTTATGCAAGATGCTAAATCTAACTGATGCTGGAGTGAAAACAAAAGATCCACTAAATGTTTGTCAGATACTTGCAGAGGTCATTGGGAGGCTACTGGACATTCCAGGTTCTGGAATTGGGAGTTTGGCACACTCTGTGAGGGTTAGGGCAGTCCCAAATGACATCTGGGTTACATTTGTTTTTTCCAACCAAAGGGATGAGAGCAAAATGCCTTGTCATCATTGGAACCACCACAGAGAAGCCTGGCATAATGGTAAACTTTTTAGTCTACTTTACCAGGATTGTTGCCTTCAATTTTTAATTTAGTGAAAATCTAGAGCAACTCACAATTTCTACTTAAAGTAGCACTTGTAGTTCGATGAATGGGAAGTTAAACAATTTAATTGTTTAAATATAAAAGAACTATTGATATTTGGATCAATTTTATGAATAACAACTTTACTTGAATTATAGCTATTAAACTCTGCCACAACACAACAGATAGGCTCAAGAATTTCAACTGTATACAATGTGAGATACTATTGTGAGGTTAATGAGGCAGGGCCAAATAGGTAGCCAGCTGAAAGTTCTCATGTCCACTTATGAAATCTAAATCCACCCCAAGTCCTGATGGCAGTTGCCATTCTTACTTAAATACCAATGAAGAAAATTCTGAATCTGGTAGCTGGCTGGAATTTACAGCATAGTGGCAGTGATTCCAAATTTCTTAGTTGTTTGGTACGTCTTTTGTTAGATCTGGGAGTTTGGCCCACAAAATTTATGAGGACGTAGGGACTCACATTGTGTTTCCTGTGTCTTTAGATAGAGTTTCCTGCCATATACCTGCCTGCCCCTCCATTCTATGCCCCCATGCCCCCATAAGATGAGAACTTTCATTTACCTCCACCTGTGAATGAGAATTAGACCCAGTTGCCAACCACATGATATCTGAATTTGGATGATTCTGGATTAGCTAATGACACAATTTTCTTTGCTACAATTGGAGTCATTACCTGATTAAATTTATGATAATTATAAGTTGTCTGTCATTCTCAAGATCCATCTGTGTTCTGCACAGGCCAACTAGTCAAGTTGAAGAGAGATATAATCTCTACAATCCTCTAGGAATGCAGCATTGCTTTGGATTAACTACTTTCAAACTAACTTTTTAAGATTTATTTGAGGGAGAAGAGGCAGAGGGAGAGGGAGAGGGAGAAGCAACTCCCCGCTGAGCATGGAGCCCAGTGTGGGGCTCAGTCCTAGGGCCCTGAGATCATGACCTGAGCTGAAGTCAGATGCTTAACCAACTGAGCCACTTAGATGCCCCAGGTGTTTTCTATTTTCATAGATAGACGCAGTCCTGATGGCTTACATTTGACTTTTTCTATCTTAATAACTCCATTTCATGCATGCATCAAAGAATCACTATGGCACCTCTGCCAATGGCTGAGTAATGTTCTTCCATTATGCATTCCAAAACTTAGGAAATAACCACAAAGTGAGTCCAGGGACCCACTGGGCTCACTCACCATACAGTAGACCTGAGCCAAAATTCCCATGGGTCATCTGATAGGAACACAATGATGTTCTGGGTCCCCAGGAATAATGATAATTTGAGTCGGTGTGGCCAGAGTGATAGGGCTGCTTGTACTGGCAAAAATATTTTGGGGATGTCTGAATGGCTCAGTGTTTGAGCACCTGCCTTTGGCTCAGGTCTCAATCCCCGGGTCCTAGGATCAAGTTCCGCATCAGGCTCCCCATAGGGAGCCTGCTTCTCCCTCTGCCTATGTCTCTGCCTCTCTCTGTGTGTCTCTCATGAATTTAAATAAATAAAAATCTTTAACAAATAGTTTGAAGTAAGTTAGGAGTTCAGAGTCCCCAGCTTTATTAGAATCTGCCCAACTATCCCATAATAATTTTCAGAATCCCATTTCTTCCCAGTCAGCATCTTAACTTTAACAAATGAGACTCCATGAGTTTGAGGATTCAATTTGTCTTGTAATTCAGCTATACATAGGATTGGACTTTGGGTTTGGTTTTCAGAAATATCAACCTTGCAACTATAGGAGATAGGAGTTTCTTTCAGAGTAGTCATAGAAGCAGTACCTTAAGCTGGGAACTTAAAGCCTTGTTTTCATAATTTTCTTTCCCTAAATTCTCCAGCACACTTAGAAGCAATCGATAAACTCCATCATACTTATTTTCACTAACGTTTTCTGTGCAGAAAATATTTTGTAACCCAAAACCTTGCCTTCTCTATGGGCACATTATTACAGACATCTGCAGGTAATAATTTGAGTAATTTTTTGCCACTGCATGCCATCAACTACCAGAGTTGCCTTTACCACTGGAAATAGTCACTAATGCCTTTAAATCCAACCATATCAGAGAACTGAAAACCCCAGAATGAATTTAGGAATCTATGTTTAAGATTATGTTCTTTAGGAACTGCTTTTCATACTAAATTCTGTAACATTTGGGGTTTAATCAGAGGAGAACGACTAGGACTGTGCATGTGTTTAGGTTTTTGTGTTAAGAGAGGTAATGCAGCTACTCCAATTTTAGGTTTTCTTGAGAATTCTTCATTGATCCAAATGTTACTTAAAAGTTTGTTGTTGAATCCTCAAATATTTGGGGAGTTTATAGCTATCTTATTTTGATGTCTGGTTAATTCCACTGTGGTTTGAAAACACTTTATGTAATTTATATTTTTTAAGATTTCTTTTATGTCCCAGAATATGGTCTATCTTGGTGAATGTTCCATGTGAGCTTAGAATATGGATTCTTCTGTTGTTGATGGAAGATTCTATAAATGTCAGTTAAATCCAGTTGATTGATGGTGTTCTAACAGTCAACTCTTTCCTTACTGATTTTCTTCCTTCTTGATGTATCAATTACTGAAAGAGGGTTGTTTGAGTCTCCAACTATAATAGTTTGTCCATTTCTCCTAGAGGTCTATCAGTTTTTGCCTTGTGTATTTGTATGCTCTGTTGTACCCACAGGTTAAAGATTATGTCTTCTTGGAGAATTTACTCCTTGCTTGCCTATTAGCATAAGTCGGGATTTTTGTTGTTGTTAAAAGCTGGACATGATGTACCAGGTGATAGAAACCAGTAAATATGCCTTTAGTGTGAGGTTTCATATTAATCTGCTTAGGAATTGAGTTATGTCTAATGTTTGTTCTAGCTGTAGATGCCAGAGCTTTCAGTTTCCTCTAGTGTCCTTGCTTTTGTCTCTCTTGTTACCTTTGGGTTTCCCTAAGAATTCTTTTTATGAATAAAGTCTGCTACTTGCAGCTCTTTTATCTATAATCCATTGTTATCATACTGTGTCCTGTCAATATGGCAATTATCTGGAGGTAAAGTTCTATAATATTGTGATTAAATCTGGCTTTTTGTAGGTTTATATCCCTGGGCTTTAACCTTCGCAAGGGTTTCTTGGCTTTTTCCTCTCTTTGGTGAGTCTGGAAGTGTAGAGTGGGCTTGAAATGGGCAATTGTTCTTCCCCTAAGTGGAATAAAGCTATGGTAATCTTTTCTTTTGAAGAATAGGCCTTTGTTAAGGTGAATGTTTCAAATGGCTACTTTTCCCCTCCCACTGCCAGAAACGCTAAGAGATTTTTATTGTTTTTCACCTGAGAACTTGGTGGGATTCCTAGAGGTAAAAGCCATGAACATGAAGGTTTTCCCTTAGACTGTGCCCAGGAATTTTTCAGTCATGGGAGTACACACTCAGGAGCCAGCAGTTCATCAGACTTGCCTCTTAAATATTCCTACCAGTTTGTGACTTTTCCAGTCTCTTTTCCAGGTAAACTGATCTCAGCTGTGGTCCTCTGTATTTATTTGCCTGTCACTGCAGAGGGTGTGGTTGGTAGTTTGCCCTGTGACCTCCTTCTCTAGTTGGCCCAAGGAGAGTCATTGATTTGTAGTTTGCTCAACTGTTTCTTGTTGTAACGACAGGAGTGATGACTTTTAAGCTCTTTACCTGTGGAGTATTTTGTTTAATAGTTTAAGACCAATCTTTTCAGTAGACTATGTCTCAATAGTGATCATTTTCCTGTGAAATTATTCTAGAACAGTATACTGCATTGGCAAATGGCAAATTCAATTCTTTCATTTTTATCTTTGAAAATTTTTTTCTGTTCCATTGTTTTTGTATCCTCTACCTCAAGGACACCAATTTATCTATACATGATTAGTCTCTGCTGTCTATGGCCATAGCTCCTCTTCCTTTTATAATTTTGTCTATTTTAACTACATTTTGTAATATATTCTAGAGCTCTTCATCAGCTTTAGTCTTTTTTTGTCCTCATTTATTAATTGCTGCTTATAAATAATTAATTGGTTTTAATATTTTTGCCTCCAGTTCATTCTCCAGTTTCATTTTTACCTTATTTTGTTGTCATTATTTCAATATGGGCTTTTTCTTTCAAAAATGTCATCTTTTCTTTAATTTTATTTAATTCATAAAGTTTTTTTTATTACTGGTTGTCTTCAGAGTGAATTATTTTTCTGGGTTGCAAAATATTTGCTTACATTTTTTTTTAATTTTGTTTTGTTTTTCTGTATTGTTTTGGTAAAGTGGCTGCTTTTCACTTTTCCATCTCTTTTCTAAGTATGTGGATAATTTTTCCTTGCCAATTTTTTACTTTATCTGGTCTTTCTTTGTAATCTCCCTCAACTTTTGACTCAATTCTATATTTGGCATTTTATTTACCTAGAGGAGGGCAGTGGTAGGGTGGAGGTGAGAAAGAAGAGCTGGAGGTGTGCCCTGATTCCATTCACACATTTTGTCTTTAATATCTTTCTTTGGAAGTCTGTTAAACATCTTTTGCCATATTTTATTCTTGTTTCTCTGGGGGGCATGTCCAGATCCATGACGATATTGGACTATTACTCCATTTTTAGAATAATTCCTTCAATTTAGCTTTATTAAGTCTTTGGCTATCTGAAAACACACTACTTAACTCACTATTCTCCAGCCATCTTTTGTTCCCAGCCCACAGTTGTGGTTATGTTGGGGAAATACTCAAAATTCAGAAGTTCTTCCAACAATCAATGTGATGCTTTTTAGCTACTATGGAAAAGTATCCAGTGGTTTGAGGAGTGGTATTTTCCTTTTATTCTCATCTTTTATTTTGCCAAACTTTTATTTATTATAGACAATTAGTTCTGGGTAATTCTTCCTGAGGTATTTCTCTTATGTTGCTCTAAGCCAGAAAAAACAAAATTCTGACTTTCTTAGTTATTTCAGCTTCTCATTCACGTACCTTTTAGTCCTTTCCCCTGGGCCATCAAGAGACTTTTCAGGAATTTGTCCACTCACTTCTCTGTGATACAGCTCCTACTTGTTCTCTTCCTCTCTCTCTTTCTCTCTCTCTCTTTCTCTCTCTCTCTCTCAATGTCTGTGTGTGTGTATGCGTGTGTGTGTGTGTGTGTGTGTGTGTGTGTGTGTTGTGTTTGGAGAGGGAGGTAGTAGGTAGGAAAATCATTCTTCTCAAAGTCTTCATTATTCAAAGATACTCTATAAAATTTAGAATTCATAGCTGCATACATTTTCTTGTTAGAGTACTATTTCTGTCTTCTTTGTTCATGTTACTTATATTCATTAATGGCTTAGAGTGGAAAATTCCATTATCCTACATAAACTCTGTTGGCTTTCTAATAAGTCACTTAATATAATTCAATATCTCGTATTGATCAAACAACCTGGGTTTCCTAGAGGGGAACTGCTATGAAGATGAACATAATGAACATACACCTTAATGTGAGTTGTCTTCCAATGTGGGAATTTGAATAATTGGAAAAAGAGGCTCAGTAATTGAAATCTGCTCATGTACTGAGGGTACTGAATGGATTTTAGTCATTACTATCAATTTCTTCCCTAAATTTCTAATGGTCTCATTGGTTGTGCTGAATTAATTGAGACACAAATGAGACGTATGAGGTTAAATAGGGAATAAAGGGAGGACTATGTAATTCACATATCTGATAGGCACCATTCTCCTGCCATTTCCTAACCTGTGTCCAGATAAATGAAAAGTGACCTGGGTCTCTGAAATGACAGCTTACCCAAAAAGACATTTCATCTTGGAGATGAAGAGTCTTTAAACCAGATGTAGTGATGCTGAATCCAGGCAAAACTATGAGATAGGTGGAGTTTGTTGTCTGAGTCTCTTAATCCTTTGTTTCCTAATCACAGGCTTCTTAAGATCCCTGTATCCTACCACTGTTCCCTTTGGCAAAACCTATCTCAAATTCTTTTTTTACTCTGAGGAATAAATAACTGGTGAGGGATCTTACCCAGAGGGTAGTTGTGTTTAATCAGGATTAAATCCTTAAGTAAAAGAGTTAGATTGTGGAATATAGGACTTTAGGAATCAGCAAGCTTATAGAAAGGATTTCTTTTCTTGAGCACCTGAAATTATATTACTTGGCTAATGTCTAATTCTGTTCTTTGCATAGGGAGAACCCCCAATGTTAATTAATTTCTGGGTTTTCCATTCTGCTGAAATTGAGTGAAGCTTTTTGTGTTTACTCAGCAAATATCAGCTTATTGATATTTCTTTAACACAGTAGTGGAGAAAAAGTCAGAACTATTTTTCAACAATTTTATCATTTTATTGGTTTTGGTCTCCAGATTACCTGACGCTTTATATACTCTCTACCACTTTTTAAGATCTTATACATTCAAATCTTTAAAATGAAACATAAAATATATCTTGGGAGTGTTTTTGTGTAAACATTTGCCAAGATGAGAGAGAATACATTGAATCCTCCATGGCTTCTGCTATGAAACCTATCTTTTCTCACAGTTCTTGAACTCTAACCTGTGACATTGGCTCAGATTTCAACATTGCTGTAGTATATAATTTGTTCTTGGGATAACCTCTGGCCCTGAGTGATTTCAAATAATCTACTGACCATATTTTTACGAAAGAAGCCCCTCTGTTGTTCTCCCAGCTTCAAAGCAAATCTCTAGAATCCCTGTAACAGAAAGGGCTCAAATGTTGCCTTGATTTCAAATTTAAATTCCTTGTCACTAGGCTACACTGAATATATTTAAAATTCTCTGGTTCAAGCTTGGGAGCATTTATATATCACTGTGCCAGCTACTAACAAGTCAAGTACTGTGAAGAAGACAAAAGAGTAGACTTCTTTCTACCTTTGACAATTGCTCATGTCTCTTCATAGTCTTGTGAGCTTGACAGATCTTTTATTACAATGGGGATGGTGGTATAAACAGCAGAAGACTAAACTAAATATAAAATGTCTGATGGCCATAAGTGCAATGGAAAAAAGTGAAATAGAGAAGTGGATTGGTTGAGAATTCTGGGGGGGAGGCGCATTTTATTTTTACTTATTTATTTTTTAAAGATTTTATTTATTTATTCATGAGAGACACGGGGCTGGGGGGCAGAGACACAGGCAGAGGGAGAAGCAGGCCCAACATGGGACTCAATCCCTGGGTCTCCAGGATCAGGCCCTGGACCGAAGGTAGCACTAAACTGCTGAGCCACATGAATTGTGGGGGGTGGGGCGGGGGGCACATTTTAATATAAGGTAGACAGAGAAGGTCTTACTGAGAAGGTGACATTTGAACAAAATGTGAAGATTTGGGACTGAGCCATGCAGATATTTGGAGGAAGAGTGTACCAGGAAGGGTAAATAGCAAGTATAAACACTGTTTAGAGGTGAAAGCGTACCCAGTTTGTTTTAGGCATGGTACAGAGTTTGGTGTTAGCAGAATGGATAAAAGAGCAGGGAGGGTAATAGGAAATGCTGTCAGAGAATTAAGAGAGTGGATGGGCAGATCTTGTTTGTAAGCCATTTTAAGAATTTGACTCTCTCTGGTTTGAGTGAAGGGAGGCTATTAGACATTCTGAATAGAAATCTGGCATGATCTAATTCATGTTTTTCAAACTTTCACTTTAGTTGCTACACAGAATCTAAAAAGGGTAAAAGTGGAAGCAGTGTGTCCAGCATAATATTCCAGGCAAAAGGTGGTTAAGACTCAGACTGTGGTGGTATAAAAACAGTGAGAAGTGGTAGGATTCCAGATAGATGCTGAAGGAGGGTCTTACGTCTTGCTGAAGGTCTTTTTGCTGGTCAGAAAGAAGGGAGTTAGGGATATTTCCAAAATTTTTGAACTGCAACTGGTAGGAAACAAGTAACAGCTGAGATAAAGAAGACTGTAGGGGGACTAGAGATGGGAGGGAGGGGCAGAGCTCAGTGTTCAGTTAGGAGATACCTAGTAGAAACTTGAAATTCAATTCATTGAACTTAAATTAAAAAAAAATACAAATAAAAACCTGGCAGTCATCAGCATATAAATAGTATATAAAAGAGAAGAGATCCAAGCACTCCAGACAGCATCACCCGTGCTTCTTGTTGGTTTTGTCCAATGGGAGTCACTTGCAGGAGAACATAGATGAGAAAAGCAAGGTCATGGGTTTCTGTAGGTCCCCCCCCCGCTCATGTCCGTGTCAGGCAGCCCCTCTGCTATTCTAAAAGGTTTCACCAGGCTCTGGTCACACTGCTCCTACCCTTGGTCCTCTAGGCCTAGGAATGATGAACTGAAAACTTCTTTTCACTGTTACCAGTCCTGGGTGCTTTACCACCTCTCATTGGTTGCCTTGACCCTGTCCACTCCATTTAACTCTCTTCTATTTCTGTTTCAGAGTATGCAATCTGTTTTCTGCCAGGACCCTAATTTTTACCTCTAGTAAAAATAGATTAAAGTAGTAGCACTTAAACCCTGAGGTCTAATCTATTGTTAATTAGTGTTATTGATAATTACAGTTTTTATATAGTTATTAAAATTATTTTTATTATAATTTTATTTGCTATATTTTATTCTATCTTGCAACCAAATGGATTAGGAGCATATTATAAAGAAAAAAAGCAGTTTTGACATGTCCTTAGAAAAGTCATGTTAGGACTTCATCAAGATAAGAAGCTTTTGCACAGCAAAGGATACAGTCAACAAAACTAAAAGACAACCTACAGAATGGGAGAAGATATTTGCAAATGACATATCAGATAAAGGGCTAGTTTCCAAAATCTATAAAGAACTTATTAAACTCAACACCAAAGAAACAAACAATCCAATCATGAAATGGGCAAAAGACATGAAGAGAAATCTCACAGAGGAAGACATGGACATGGCCAACAAGCACATGAGAAAATGCTCTGCATCACTTGCCATCAGGGAAATACAAATCAAAACCACAATGAGATACCACCTCACACCAGTGAGAATGGGGAAAATTAACAAGGCAGGAAACAACAAATGTTGGAGAGGATGCGGAGAAAAGGGAACCCTCTTACACTGTTGGTGGGAATGTGAACTGGTGCAGCCACTCTGGAAAACTGTGTGGAGGTTCCTCAAAGAGTTAAAAATAGACCTGCCCTACGACCCAGCAATTGCACTGTTGGGGATTTACCCCAAAGATTCAGATGCAATGAAACGTCGGGACACCTGCACCCCGATGTTTCTATCAGCAATGGCCACAATAGCCAAACTGTGGAAGGAGCCTCGGTGTCCATCGAAAGATGAATGGATAAAGAAGATGTGGTTTATGTATACAATGGAATATTACTCAGCAATTAGAAACGACAAATACCCACCATTTGCTTCAACGTGGATGGAACTGGAGGGTATTATGCTGAGTGAAATAAGTCAATCGGAGAAGGACAAACAGTGTATGTTCTCATTCATTTGGGGAATATGAATAATAGTGAAAGGGAATATAAAGGAAGGGAAAAGAAATGTTGGGAAATATCAGGAAGGGAGAGAGAACATAAAGACTCCTAACTCGGGGAAACGAACTAGGGGTGGTGGAAGGGGAGGAGGGCGGGTGTTGGAGGGGAATGGGTGACGGGCACTGAGGTGGACACTTGACGGGATGAGCACTGGGTGTTTTTCTCTATGTTGGTAAATTGAACACCAATAAAAATTAATTAAAAAAAAAAAGTCATGTTACTTTTCTGAACTTCAGTTTCTAGATGAGTTAAGTAAATGTAACTACTGCCTCTGCTTCTAGAAGTCCTTGAATAATGAGTTTGTACCTCCTTCAGGGTGGTGGAATAAAGTTGTTAGGAGAGCAAAGGCTTATTGCTTACTCTTCAATAATTCTACTGGTACCTAAAACCTAAAAATGCTAGCTAGAATTAGAAGAGATGGATAGGGACAGAGGAAGGCTGTCAGTACCTGCAAGGACAAAATGCATGTCATTTCAAGATGTGTTCAGTAATTTTTTGTTTATCAGAACAGATTCTTTTGGTAAAGCCACATGACTAAAGCAGAAAACAATCTAAAGACTTTGGAATGACAGTCTAAATATTGATGGTTACCAGCATGATTCCTCTAGGTCTCCTTGCTGAAAGCTACATCCAGGAATGACACACAGTCACGCAGCCCTGGAGTTTGGCAGCTAAGCACGCTTGGATCTCTGGCCTTCGGCACCCAGAGTATAATTCTTAAATCTACAAACTGTCTCGTGCAGCATTTTTCCTCTCCTCCTCAAATAATATCCAATTACTGAGTGCTGTGCTGGGAGAACCTGGGGAAATGCTAGAAGGAAACACAGCTGAGAGCCACTGTGGTTTGACAACTCTCCAGCTACTTTGAAAGTATTTTGGCAAAAACAAGATTTTAAGTAAAACTGTTTCCTTTGGTAACATACCCAAAACTGCAGGTTTTACATTTTCAGTACTATGATTTGAGCCAAAAGGGGGAAAAGAAAAGAAAAAAAGGGGGGGGGGGAGTTTTTCTATAGGGTGGAAGATAGAATCTAAGGGAAAGAGGGAACACTTTCCATGAGATGAGAGAATGAGGACAAGGAGGAAACATATGGAGACATATTAACATTCTCTCCTTACTTCTTTTCTCTACAGAGGAGTTTTCCCTGTCAAAACACAGTGTTCTCTTTTGCCCTCAGATGACCTGGAAGGGATTCTCTAGGGATGACCAGGCTAGGATTTGTGTTACTGCTTATTATAGGATGATGGATAGTCAATTAGGGAAGATAAAACCACGTGTGGCCATCCCACACTACAGCAGACATGGAAGGGGATGAAATGGAATGATTTTCATCTGCACCCACTAGTTGGATTTTAGAGGATATGCTTATCTTTTCTTACTTCATTTTCTCCCTGGTCACAACCACACATGAAATCCCTCAGTATTTGAAAATACCAGGCTCTCTCCTATCTCACAGATTTTATTTTGTAAAGGCTATTTTATCTACCCAAAATGCTCTCCCCCCAACCTCCAGCACTATTTTTCAGAGAACCCCCCTTACTGTCCAGGTGATGTTAGCTTCTGGTATTCTCCTTGTGGCTGTTTACGTATTCCACAATCATCATGACATGTCAGATAAATCAGAGGGGGGTGGTCCATAATCATATCTCCAGGCTAGCACACTGTGGAAAAAATCTTAAAGCACCAATAATCCCTAATCAACAACAGCAACAACAAAGAAAAGAACATTCAACAGATCTCCCACACACTGTGTTTCAGTAATAGTATTTCCTAATATACTTGACAAGGTAAATTATTTATTGATTAAAAGTGGACAAATAAGATTATAGAACATCAGCCCAAAATAAATTTGGTGAAAATGTTATTAATGTAAGGAATTCTGGGATCCCTGGGTGGCGCAGCGGTTTGGCGCCTGCCTTTGGCCCGGGGCGCGATCCTGGAGACCCGGGATCGAATCCCACGTCGGGCTCCCGGTGCATGGAGCCTGCTTCTCCCTCTGCCTATGTCTCTGCTTCTCTCTCTCTCACTGTGTGCCTATCATAAATAAATAAAATTTAAAAAAAAATTAAAAAAAAAAAAAGGAATTCTATCTGGTTAATAGGATCAATTGTTTTTCCTTTTCACTGAATGTTATGGTCTGAATGTCTATGTCCCTCCCAAATTTGTTTTGTTGAAATCCTAATTTCTAAAGATGATGATGATATCAGGAGGTAGGGATTCGGGAGATGCTTAGGTCATGAGTGTGGAGCCCTCACAAATAAGATTAGTGCCTTAGAAAAGAGATTCTAGAGAGATCGTTTGCTCCTTCCACCATGTTAGGACACAGCAAAAAGATGCCAGCTAGAACCAGGAAGAGGACCTTCACCCAACCATGCCAATACTTGATCTTGGACTTACAAGACCCTAGAACCATGAAAAAATAAATTTCTTGTTTATAAACCACTCAGTAAGTGGTATTTTGTTATAGCAGCCCAAATAGGCTAAGACACTGAAAAAGGAGAAATGTACCCGCGTCTTTAAGAGACATATCAAATAATTGAGAAACAAGATAAGAAACAGGAATAGAAAGGAAATGCTGATGAGGAAGAGCATTTCCTTTTTAACCTAACCAAGTTTAATCTGGAGGTCATTTCTATTAATCCTGAGTGTCTTGGAACAATCAACGTCTAAGCATCAGTGTTAGGGAGCATACATCCAGCTTGGGCCAATGAGCCAACTATCAATTTCTGTCCTGCAGTCAAAGGCCACAAATAATGTAATGTGTGGTTGCATATTCCTTGAAGTAGTGAAATTTTTAGTGATGATTTTTCATGAGATAGCTTTATCTAAATTCCACCTGTTCCTCATGTAAACCTTGTTCTACAAAACTCAGAATTGCTGTTTGTCAGGCAAGTATTTGTTATACATTTCAGATAGTAAGTTAATACAGCTATCACTTTTAGGCAGCAAAAAGTATATTAAACTATTAAGTATTTGTACTTTTAAATGTGGAATAAAATATACATTAGATTTATTCAAAGAGGGCCTTGCTGACAGTTAACAAATTTAGCAAGATTTGAAATTTAGATTTCAGGACAGTCATTAATCAACCCGAGACTATATTCTGCCCCAGACACTGTATTCAGATTGACTTTTTCAATTAGCTTCACAGTGTGAGAGACTTTTCTAAGATCCAATCACAAAGCAGCCTGGATATATAAAAACCAGCTCAGGTGATCTTGGTTTATGGCAGGGAGGGTTTCTCAACTTCAGCACCACTAAATTGGGGGATGATAATTTATTGTGGGGGACTCTCCAGTGCATTGTTGAATGTTTAAAAACATCTCTGGCCTCTACCCATCAGATGCCAAAGGCACCCCCTTTCCCAGTTGTGACAAACAAAAACTTTTCCAGACATTGTCAAATGTTCCCTGGGGGAAAATTTGCCCCCTGTTTATAGAGTAAGTAAAGAAGCCTTCTAAGTATCCAGGATTTAGGGCCACAACCTTGTTCACCAGATGCAAACCTCAGAAAACTGTACCTAAGAATCTGATCTCTTTACTACTCTAAAAACAGATGCATGTCCACTGACTTGGTTTGTTGAAGCTCAGCAGTAGTAAATATATAATATACATATATATACTATATAAGGTTTAATTTGTGTCAGGTCTTTGTAAAGCATACATTTCCTAATTTTGGCTCCACTTGGTGCTTTGTTACTTTTGTTTATTTCATTCTAAACTTGTCAAAGGGTTTCTAGAAGGATGAGAACTTTTTACTATCACATTTTGCAATTAAAACTGCTTTATAAAAAAAAATAAAAATAAAAATAAAAATAAACTGCTTTAAAAATTACTATTGTAATTCTTTGACATTAGAGATCTCACCATCTAGATATGTAAGGAATATATTTTTAAGGCTCAATAAAATTGAAGTCCTTTAGTCAATTATTGTTTTCAGTTGTTTCTACCCTTCCAACCCAACTGTGTGTTCAGAACATCCAAGGACAAAAGATAGTTAAATGATCATTTTCTAAGCAATTCACATTACCCAATATTTATTCATGTTTAAAATGGTTGGAAGCACAATAATGCTAATCTCAAAATATAGTGATAATCCCAAAATGAATGTATTGATTTATCATGAGATATCATGAGGCTCTGTTCATTTATGAGTGTCTCAAAAATTTCTTCTTTACATTTATATATTTATCTTTGAAAGTACGTTCCACAGGCTATCAATCCTCTCATTCCTTAGGGATTCCAAACATGGCCCCATCAGACCATCTGCCAATCTTGGTCACCACAAATAATTAACCCCACCATGAAGTATTTAAAATATGTAAAGGTTAAAAGATCATAAAAATGAGACCATATGTTCAAACATACCACGTGTGCTTTGGCAAGGAAAATGTACGTGTTAAGACAAAACTTAAGAAGCCTGCCAGGGAAATAGATCAAAACCAGGACAAAAAGATTCTTTTCATATAAGCTAGGTATTTCCCTAGCGCTTACCCTGAGGTTAGAGAAGATGAGGAAACCAATATCCCTATATATCTGCCTGACAAAGCTATCTTCCTTAATGGCTGAGAAGATAAAAAGCCTTGAACCCTGCATTTGGGGAGATAAACTGCCCTGGTCCAAATCCCGACTCCGCAACTAATTCTATCAACATCTTAATTTGGCAAAATACTTAATAACTTTGAGCCTCAATTTCCTCATCTATAAAATGGAAATGATTATCTTTTTCCTGGAATGTTTTGAGGATTACATGATAAACTGAAAAGTATTTAAAATTTTTCCTGTCACATAATGAAGGTTGCTGTTCTTTATTAAGAAAACAAATGTATATCCATTCTCCTCAGGATTGCTAATATTCTGGTGTCCATTCTTACTTATTTTAGATAATGGTCCAAGAAAACACTGGATCTGTGAAGATGCATCCAGTTTTGGGCTGGGTGGCTCAGTTGTTAAGCATCCCAACCCTTGATTCTGGCTCAGGTCATGATCTTCGGATTGTAGGATCAAGCCTCGATGGACTCACACGCTGGGCATGGAGCCTGTTTGGGATTCTCTTTCTCCCCTGCCCCTTCCCACCTTTCTCTCTAAAAAGAAAAAAATATATGCATCAAGTTTTGCTAGGTGGCTCTACCAACCAAAGCCAGATTGAGGAAGAACATATGTTGTCTTAATCTAGTAGTGCACAAGCCTTTGTGTTCTGAGAGTGGGACATCTGCACAGGAATGGGATTTATCCCATGAATGGGAAATAGCCAAAGGAGTCTTCTTGAAGATCACCAGAAAGACAGTAAAAAGTGGGGGATGTTGGATAGATTTCAACCATGCATTATACATATTTAATTAGTGACACCTGCTTATGCTGGTTGAATGAGTGGATTGTGAAACTGTCATAACCTAGGAAGAAATTACTTTTAGATAGCCAATAGTTGGGCTTATCCGCGTCACACTTGCTATCCTTTAGAACTGATTATTTAATGTTGATTACACCACTATGTGTCAAATTGTTAAATTAAAAATTGTTAAAATAAAAAAATTAATTTTAATTTAATTTTAATTTTAAAATAAAAATTCACTCATTAAATAGCTAAGTAAGTGAGAATTAGTTCATATAATCCTCAAGGGGAAAAATGTAGTTTCCCATGCTTTTCGAGCCTTTTAGAACTTAAAGAAAATAATGAAATATTCCAGACATACAAAAATGTATAAATAGTAATAAAGCAATAGTAATAAAGCATAAATGTATAAATAGTAATAAAGTAAATAAATGTATAAAAAGTAATAAAGTAATAAAGTTTTTTTTTCAAATAAGTCTCAATTTTAATAAGATCCTCTACATACACATTTGCTACTAAAAATTGAAATAGCACATCAAGAAAATTACAATTTCTGAAAACCAGAAAAATCTACCTTATGCACACCCTCCCCTAATTATACTCTAACCAAACCACCCCAAGTTTTCTGTGTATTCCTTCTGCACAAGTTACTTGGCTTCCGATTTTTTGATGTTAGGTTTTATCTTAATGACTTTAGGCTTCTCAAACACAGGCACACTCAACCTAGTAGTGCTTCCTTAGGTCAAATTGAAAAGTGGACATAAACTGAAACCATTCAAATGCAAACTACAGGAACTGAAGTCATTCAAATGAAAACTACAGGAATCCTCACAAACTAATATCAAACTGGAATAGATACAAGACAAACTTTTACTGAGGCTATAAGGGCTTCAGGAGTCCCAGCATTAATCTGAGGTCTGGGTTCTTACTTACTAGCTCTCCTCCTCACTTTTAGTACCCAAGCCTCTGGGCATAGAAATTGTCAAATGCCTAGAGCAGCTAAACATTTGGTTATCAGTTTCCCACTCCGCTTTCTCTGTGAGTTTCAATAAGCCATAAATTTAAAGAGACATGTAAAATATTTCATTCAGCACTCTGTGTGTTTTTAGTGAGAAATTTTTTCAGGATATCTAGCCTCTTCAGTATTTTTTATCTGAATGTATTCACTATTATGAGTTTGAATTTTAAAATTTCATTTTATTTATATATTTGTCTGTAAGGTATGAATTATTAAGATTATTAAGATAGTGTCAAGATATGAATGACAATAAAGACAAAATTACCATGAACATAATTGGTATGCTATGAAAATTACTGTAAGGACAGTTTTCCATGGTAGAAATTTTTATACTTGAATTTTTTTTTATTTTTTTATTTATTTATGATAGTCACAGAGAGAGAGAGAGAGAGGCAGAGACACAGGCAGAGGGAGAAGCAGGCTCCATGCACCGGGAGCCCGACGTGGGATTCGATCCCGGGTCTCCAGGATCGCGCCCTGGGCCAAAGGCAGGCGCCAAACCGCTGCGCCACCCAGGGATCCCTATACTTGAATTTCTTTTCAATAGTTCCAAAATAATAACTAAAAGAAAATCAGTCATCTTGTTGTTACTCAGTGAATGTGAACTCTAAACCCAAACTATCCTACCTTTTCCAAACATCTTCTAGGATATTTTCCCAACTTATAAATTCCCCATTCTAGTGTAGATTGTCCTAAAAGAATGGAATGTGAGTGCCAGCAAATCCTCTTAGCTGTCTCCTCACCTAAAGTCTGTTATTAATGAGGAAATTCAATCTGTATCTGTGTGTGTGTGTGTGTGTGTGTGTGTGTGTTATCAAGTCTCTGAATCCCAACACTTTTCTTACCCTAGTGTAATGATCGTGCAGTAAACAAGTGCTGAATTGGTTATTTTAGCTACCCAGGGTTCTGATGAGCCCTGGGGTATCATCAAGTGGTAAATCTTGCATTGGTAACTATCTTCCATAAGAACTCCTCTGAGTGTGCTTCTGGCCAACTAAAGCTGATACTTTCTGCCAAATTTCTCCCTGGAGGGTCTGATCCCCACTTCTAACACCATTGGTGGTCCCATTCAGATCTGTCTTGGCCCGTCTGTGTGGGAAGAAGAAGGAAAGTGTTCCATCCAGTCTTAAGATAAGGAAACTGAGCCTCATATAGGTTAATTTTTATGAATTTAAATAATAAACAATGGAACCAAACTGACTCCAGAGCTCATAATATTTCACTATACTGCATTGCAAATATAAAAATACAGTTTTGTAAAATGCTGGCAGCCAGTAGTGCAGTAACTGATTTTAGGGATATTTTAAGTGGTTGGGGTTACGCTGGCTGCTTGTGGGAAGCCTAATTTCTTTGGAACAGGGCCTGGCACATAGTGACTGTTATATAAGTGCTTACTATTTGCCATTGCCACAAGCACAGACTCTGAGCAGCTTAGGTGTCACAAATACGTCATAACTTCCATGTGTATACTGCTATTTTCTGGATCCAGATTTAAGAAGAGGACAATTCCTTAAAGTATAAGCAATTTTAAGCTAGTAAAAGTTTTTGCAAACTGGAGTAGTGCTTCTGTGATGCTCGGTAAATCCACAATAATGTCAAGAAAGGAAACTATTTATGTAAATCCATCTGTGTAAAGCAAGATTAGATTTTTGTAGTACTCATTAACTTTGTTGTTGATCTTTTAGCCCTTAATACAAGCTTCTTTATCTCTCCATACATAAAGATACCAAGTTATGAGAAATTTGTGAATTCGGACTAAAACCTATTGATTGATTGAATCTACATTTGGATAACGGCTTAACAAAAGTGTCTCTCTAGAATGTCTGTTAAGAAGGAATATTCTTAGGAAAATAATAATATAAACAATGTTAAAGGAAAATTATTTAAATTATCCGAGGCAACACACATTTTTAAGTACCTTAAACTTTTCCAGTAACAACACAATGATAATATATAATCATGAGATCTGTTTCTTAAACCAGATCCACAATAATTTCTACTGGGAAATTCTTCCATTAGCCTGATGATCTTCTCACAATTTTTACGTTATTAAGATCCCAAAGGCTACTATCTCCCAAATATTTTTTTTCATACCAAACCTAAGAGTTTTTTTAAATAGAATTTAAATTCTCTCTCTTACTAAGCCACAGGTCAAGCCATGTTCTTAAATCCAACTTAGCTAGTAATAAAGATGACTTGTGATCAAAAAAGATGACTTGATAAAAATTTTATTTTTAATAAATAAATTATCTGTCTTACTATCTCTACTTTTTCTCTTTTTTTCTGATGTAATGATTTTATAATGATCATTACATATTTTTAAATATTTTAATACCCACAATCTCAGAATGTATCACTGAAACTTGTATTTTTAAAATTTTAGTTACAGCATTTATAAAAAGTTGGTGAATAAATTAATAAATATTTATTTTGATTCTGCGATGTGGTTATAAATTACTTCATATTTAGGAAATTCATGTTATTAAAATCTTAGAAAATTAGGTGGCTATTTTTCTTGGCAGTGCTGAATTTGAATGCTTGTGAATAAATCTTTTGTACAAATCAGAATTTCAAATGTCCCTGTTTAAAACATACACACACACACACACACACACACACACATACATATACACACACACACAGTATATAAGAATTTTGAGCCAAGGAAAAAGAGACTACTTGAATATCTCTGTCATTTCAAGTTTAAGTTTTTCTGGTCTTACTGTGTGATTTTTTTCTGAGAATCCAGACTTAAACATTTTCTGTATAAGGAAGTAACATGCGGTCTAAATAGCATCTGCCATTTCCTTACATGATCCCAAATTTTGGCATATGACTCAATCAGTGTCCTGTCCAGAGAAGAATGTACCTTCCTCTATGACCATGTGAGAACAGAAACTATTGCCAGCAGCTGTGTCCCTGATTATGTAGACGATCTCTTGTCTTTAGAAGGATAGCACACATTGGCATTCATAAGGAAGACAAGGCATATGAAAGAGAGAAAAGAGAGTGACAGAGAGAGGGAGAGACAGAAAACTGAGATGACTCACATAGAGAGAGAAGGAGAGGGAAAAGGGAAAATTCAGGTGGTATCAATATGATTATCATGTGTATTGCTTCAGGTCTGGTTCCTCACCTGTTTCCTGCCTTCCAAGGCCTGGTCTTTAAGCCTTTGCTTTTAACTGTAAAATACTTTGTTATCTTTCAATGTTCTCCTCTGCTCTTCAAGTGGACTATCCTTGCAGTCTAAGATTTCTAATAGAAAGAGGTATCCCAAAGTCTCTGTGGCCCTGCATTGGATAGTATGCAAGTTTGATAATATGGACAATAATTTAGACTGTACATTAAATTTTAACTATTCACCAAATATATTAATGTTATAAGGAAGGAGAAAAAAATCACCTGGCAGGTATCAGGATTATAGAAACTATTATTTCAAAGACCAGTACCTGAAGGTATTATTGAATTGAAAGTGAGAAATCAGGCCCAACTAGAACAGATAGATGGGGAGACCAATCCAAAGTAATCCTCTTGAAGAAATTTAGACTGTGTCAGGGTGCTGAAGGAACCTCAGAATCTTCAACTGAATTCAAGTTTTATTTTACCTTCATCACCCCTAGGGTATTGTAGCATCCTTGCTACAACAAATTATAACACACTTAGTGGCATAAAATGACACAAATTTATTATATGCAGGCCTAGAAGAAGTCTAAAATGAGTCAGCAGGGCTGTGCTCCTTCTGGAGGCTCTGGGGAAGAATCTGTTTTATTTTTCTGGTTTCTAAAGGCTGCCCACATTCTTTGACTCATGGCTTCATATTATTCCAGTTATGCTTCTATCATTACATCTTTTTTCCTGACCATGACTCTTCTGTTGCCCTCTTATAAGGACCTTTATGGTTATTGGGCCCACCTGATAGTACAAGATAATCTCCTATCTTAAAACCCTAAACTTAATCACATCTGCCAAGTCCGCTTTGCCATGTAAGTTAGCATATCAGGTTCTGGGCATCTTTGGAAAGTGTAGGCATCTTTGGGAGGACATAGTTAGCTTACCATACCTGATACTACTTCTTGCAAAAGAGTGCCAAACTATAGAAGTCAGTGCTACTTAGAAATCGGTGACTTGATATATTACCTCAGACTTGTCTGGAGAGGTCACTGGCCCTAAAAGGAACTATCAATCTCAATGTGGGATTCTTGTGGGGAAAACTTAGGAACTGGTGTATACAATCCATTTTTTCCTATGGTTTTGGACAGATGAGCACTTGTTAGAAACCCCACAAATGCTGAGAAGATGTCAGTGGGGATTACAGAAGTTTCTCTCCAGGTAGTGGAAACAAATCCAGCTGTAGGGACCCGGTTGCAGAAAGTCCTTTGGATAGGCCATGCTGCTTACCAACAGGCTGGCCAGGGCACTTAACTAGACCTCCAAAGATCCAGAAATGTGAGACAGAGGCAGATTCCATGCTGCAGATAGCCAATATTCCCACTATTCTGAAATCTGTGCAACTAGTGCTCTGCTAACAGGACAAGTGAGCATGTTCTGTGAGTCCTGGCATGCAGAATTCTAGGGGCATTTCTGGAAACCACTTGGCCCACCACTTGCAACGCATCCCATAGATTAGCAATAGCAGAATCGCTTACTACCTTTAGTGTAAAGGAAAGTGGATATAGGATCACCCAATAGAAGTTGGAACCACTATTATAGGAAGGCTGAAACTATGAAGGAAATACCATTGTTGCAGAAAAATCCACTGAGGCTGTGTGTGGGACAGGGCAGCAGGAATACCATGGCTTCTCCCTTCTTCCTATCTTCTAATCTACCACCAAAGCCTGACATTAGCCAAACTCAGCAGGAAGCTTGTTGCCAATGGAAGCCTGAAAAAAAACACTGCTTGTCAGAATACTCACTCTCTTCTACCTCTCCCCAATACAGGAAGAACAGGGAAAGGGCAAGCAAGGGATCAACACAATAACCAACTAACTTTCAGAAATATTGGGCTAAGCAAAGAACAGTTATTTCTTAACTATAGGATTTTCTATATGCACTGTGATTTTCCATGAAAAGGATATAGTATGTGGTTGAAAATGGAACTATTTTATGCCATGTCCTGTGCATACATGGTCTTAATCTCTATTCAAGGACTAACTATCCTTTGAGAAACTCTATCTTCAGCTACACTAACCCAGGAGAATAGGACTGATCTTGTGGAAATTGCTCTGAGTTGGCTACAAGAGTAAATTGTTTCTTAATAGACACCATCTACCCTCTTCTTGGGGGAGGCAGTGAAGTCCAAGTATAAAAACAGATAAGAAAATCATTGTGGCTTTTTCCTCTGCTTCCTGTGGGGGCCAAATTAGAATTTACTTTTTACTAAAAATCCTTGCATCTAAGACCCTGGCACTCTGGAATTTGAAAACTCAAACTAGAAATTGAACAGTCAAGAAAAATGAACCATTTTCCAGGGCACCATTTAGGGGGAAATCTAGCTTCTTAAGGGGCCTTTGTTTTCAGCTAATACAATCCAAGATCTTTTGCCAAGACTGGTCCACCTGCCAGACATTCAGCAAGCTAGTGAAGGCCAGACATTCTCAAGTAGTAGAAGAGGTAATGAAAATAAAAGAGCATGCAAAACCTGATGTTTTTCTGCATGCTTCTCTTACCATAGACATTTTTAAAAAAACAAAAACAAAAATAAAAAGTAATTACTGAAAGCTATCACAGCACAATTTGCTGAGTCACTGAATTAAGTTTTTTTTTTAATAGACCTGTTTATTTCTAGAGAACTGTTGATTTTTAATAGAGATGTTACTATTTGAATCCAAGTGGAGATTTTTGTCCACTTAGGCATCCAAAGCTAAGGCTGTGTCAAATCAGTTACTATATGTCAGGCACAAAGAAATTGTAAAAAGAAAGACAAAGTTTTAGGGAACTCTGAGCTTTATCAGAGCTCCTTAGTTGAAGAATTGATGTGCTGAAAATATTACAAAAGAGTTTTAAACTTGGGATCAAGAAAGATTTCATCCTGGTCCCCCATGTAATAGCTGTGTGATCTCAGCTGGTCATGATTATTTTTGATTTGAGTTCTCTCATCTGGGAATTGAAGGTGAAAATGCATATCCTATATACCTTGGGTCATCATTGAGAGACAAAATGAGATCATGTCTGGGATAATACTTCTAAATTATCAACTGCTCTTCAATAGAAGAGGATGGCCAAAGAAGGATGCATACTTTGCTCTGGACTTATGCCAGTGGCCTTAACATGCTAAGATACCTAAATAATGAAATCAGCCTCCTTCCCTGTCCTCAGAGAAGATTTCTACAAGTAATTCATAAAATTAGTACCTCACTGGAAATGAAGTCTGATTTAAGGAACATCAGCATTGAGAAACTCCTTGGAGGACAGGGATGTTTTTTCTTTCACGATACTGTGAACAATATTCATGTGGTTTTAGAAATTACTCCAATATATCACATCTCTAAACTGAAGGTTTTTTCTTCTGATTTTCCTAGAAATTTACCTTCACCACATGTCTGCTATGAATTAATCTCTTCTGCCCAAGCCACAGTCTTGGTAGTAACCATTGCTATTCCTTCACATATCATCCTCTGAGTCCTCTGAGTACCAGCATTTCATTAAACAGATTTCTTCTGGTCTTAGAAGCATGACAGTGGGTACACCATAAAGATGGAAGTTTTCCACATTTGAATCATGTAATAACATCAGAAGTAATGTTAGAAATCATCTTTTTAATGGTTTGTGAGATTTTTATTAGCACAGCCTTTTGTAAAATTAAATCTTGGATAGAATGTCATATATAAAACAGATTTGACCAAAACTGCTTTGAATAAAGGAGAGAAAAAAGAAGGGCAAAGCTCTAACATAGTACTCAATCTCTTTGTTTCAATGCAGATGCTAAGGTTCCATTGAACCATTTGAAAATCAGTCTATATAGTCCAATCTCTCCTTCCCTCCAGAGCTTCACTCTCTTTTATAAAGCCACCAATGAGTTGTTCAACCTTTCAATATTTCCAGTGGTGTCCATCTTCCCAAAGAAGGCCATCCTATTTTTTGACAACTTTGCTTATTTAGAAATAGCAAGTTCATTCTTGCTAGTTTCCTTTTAAGTTCTTCTTGTTGAACCTAGAACAAAACTAGATTATACTGTATTCCATGTAGTTGAATCAATGATATTTTTCATATTTCTCTGAAAAAAAATTTTTGACAAACTAGATATCCTGATCTTTTTCAACTTTCTTATAATGTAAGAATATGTGGTCCTAATTTCTCTTCAAATAACTCTCCTTTGCGTTTCCTTTAGTTTGTCAATGTCAGTTTTAATTTGTGCACCCAGAACTATGAACAGTAATTCCTATCTTGATTGCAACCATCAACTCTCTAATTTTGAACATTTTAACTTCTATTCATATGGCCTACATTTGATTTGGAGGAGACTTGTGGAGCTTAGTCAACTAAATCCCTGATATTATTCCTTAATATGCTACTGCAGAATAATATCTCCAATACCTTAAACTTGTAAAAATATTTTCATGGCTACATTTGGTCATTTTCTTTAGCTGTGACTTATGAAGCCAACTACATGGTTCAGTTAGAAAGATTTCCTTGTTCTTATCATTTATAGGATCTGTTTTGTAGGATTTGATAAATCAACAACTGTATATTGTTCACATTTTATTCTGTCAATCACAGAGACATCATCTTCTTAATTTTCTGTAGATCTTTATTAATATAACTTCTTTTACAAAACAGTTGGTCATTATTTTAAATCCAAACTATGTAATCATGGCTACCCACTTATATCTGACATAAAGAACTTTTTGGTTATAGAATTTTTGAAGTTTGAAGAGGGCAGACTATAAGCCTGAAAGGATAGGAAACCTGCTAAGTTTATTATGTTCTTCTCCAATGGTCCTGACATTTCAAAAATCTACCCCCAAACTAAGGGTTTTAGATGAATTTTTTTAAGCAGCAGAAGATCAGTCTGAAATTTCATTTTTCCCTAGGAATTTTTTCAACTTTGTGGGTTCCAGCCAGATACTTTGCCTTCCTTGAATGTATTTTCATGTGGTTTTATAATATTTATTCAGCATTATTTTCCATTAGTTCTCTATTTTTAATTGTTGGTAACCATTTCAGTGTGTAGCTATTACATGGTGCAGAACTGATTTATCCACATTAATGTCTGAGGAGACCATGACCCATTTTATTTGCTGCGTGGTCAGCCCCAGTATTCATGGCAGGTTTTCTGAATATTTCTGATGAAGTCTTTAAGCACATGTAATTCTGAAAACACATTCCCATTTAGTAAGACTTAAACAGGATGGTAAGCCCAACATGGCAAAAGGTTTCTAAAAAATTCCATAAACATTAAGCATATTTATGTCATAGCATTAAGTTTGGTCAATTTGAAACTTACTGTATTGTAGTATAAGAGGCATTTTGTTTGCTTGTGTTTACTTTCCCAGGAGTAAATGCGTTTTGGTTAACCACAATGGCAAACTTAGTCAAGACATTTATGTCAACAAATCCTACTGCTTAACAAAGTCACATTCTTAGTTTCTAGGACAGCAGACTGGATTCTAAGTAATAAGGTGTTTATAAGGCATGCTGTAAATCTGGGACTATAAACATGTCTACTTTTCTGTTAAACCTGCTGCTGTGCATGAGGTACAATAAGCTCTCTTTTCAGTTTTATGGTGGCCAGTATGTTGGCTTGCCAATCCTGATTGCTGTTGATTCTGCTGTTCCCAAAGCCTCCTGCCAAGTTCTTGACCCAAGTCACGCTCCCTGGTGATGTCATAATGCTGCTAAGAATTTACTCATTCAGTGTACCTGCAGGGATGCCCCAAGAGTCACATACCTTCTCTATTAGTCACACACTTGTTGAAGAATAACATCATGAAAAAAGCAGGACCTCTTCTTCCCCTGATTTCAAAGGTATCACATTTTTAGGTCTTTCATAATGAGCCTATAGATGATATAGTAAGATGACTTTACAGAAATCATTTTTAACATGGCTTTTTCTCAAGAGTTAACAGTACTACTTTTATTGTTTTGATAAGAAACAAGATTTTCTCTAAATCTATAAGCAAAATTTATTTCAGTTCAACACATGTTCATGAAATGCAGTGCCTGGTGTTTGAGATTTTCATCATGGTTACTGATGCCAAATATCTGTAGGAAAAGAAGAGAAACTGGTAGTAAATCTGAGTATTTAAATTACATGATGTCAAATATGTCTATTTTGAAAAATCTGATCAATTAAGTTCTTCACTTTCACCTAAATATTATTTATATAGGTATACCTTGCATCTTGCCTTACTTTACACTTGATTCCCTCATCCAAAGTGCTCATAGAATAAAGTTCCAGAGATCCTGCTAGACCAAATATTAAAAACAAAAACAAACCCTCAACAAAAAAAATCTCTTAAAATCCGCTGGTTTTGAGCTCAGTCCCAAATAGCTCTTGTGTTTGTACACTTTTTGTTTCTCAGATGAACACTACCAAGATAACATCAATGTTTTAACCAGGCATGAGCAATGACCCAAATACAAATGACTAAAAACCACCAGTTAAGTTCTCATGGACTATGAGACTTAGAGCTTATCTTCTATCTTTGATATGTCATAATATTTCCTCTCATACTTCATTTAATGAAGGAGGTTTTTTTTAAAGATTTTATTTATTTATTCATGATAGACATAGAGAGAGAGAGAGAGAGAGAGAGAGAGAGAGAGAGAGAGAGGCAGAGGGAGAAGCAGGCTCCATACCAGGAGCCTGATGCGGGACTCAATTCCGGGACTCCAGGATCATGCCCTGGGCCAAAGACAGGTGCTGAACCACTGAGCCACCCAGGGATCCCCTAATGAAGGAGTTTTTACTAAAAGATTCTCTTTTGCTACCTTAAGGAAGAAAGAAACCCCATCAGTAACTAAATTCTTTGATCAAAGATTTACAGGCTATTTCTGAAAAGTTCCTTGAGTTACTTTGCACAATTATACCTACATATTTAACATTCAATTTGAAAATTAACATGAATTAAGCAAAAACCATTTTCTTAAAGTTTTTCGAATTTTAGTAATAGACAATTTGCAAAAGAAAAAGTTCTTGTAGATCCCACAACTTAAATTATTTTTGCCATGATGTTAATCAAATCTGTTGATTTTATATAATAAAACCTAAATACCTCTCATGTTCCCCTGGCACCTCAGCCCACATCTGTACCTGAGCCCATGGCGCCTACCCTACTGCCCAGGCCCCAGGGCCAGGCCTGCTATATATGCAGTGCTGCCAGACCAGAGCTCCTTGTGGAACACTTTCTAGAGGGTTGATGAAGACAGGAGTGGGTGATATGAACAATAAGCTTCAGCAAGCACTATCCAGTGGCACATGGACTCCATTTAATCAGTTGACTGTCAGGTCAAGCATGTCTTTGTTTGAGAGAACAAGGCTGGTATGACCTTCAGCAAGTTCACTGGCATCTGGAAGTACATCACAGACTATCAGAATGTCTTCCACACTTAATGACAGGGACAATTGTAGGATGATTGACAAGAACACTCTCAGGGTACTGGCTCTCTGTTTCATAACATCCTCATTCACAAATTTGACAAAGACAGGGGTAGATCATTTGATGTTCATCCAGTGCTGCATCATCTTACAGAATGCAATATCAGTGATATTGAAGTTTCTGTGGCCTAAGTACAATACTCCATGATTTCCTTACCAACATCAACAGATTCACAAATTCACAAATTTGACAAAGACAGGGGCAGATCATTTGATGTTCATCCAGTGCTGCATCATCTTATAGAATGCAATATCAGTGATATTGAAGTTTCTGTGGCCTAAGTACAATACTCCATGATTTCCTTACCAACATCAACAGATATATTTAGGCATTACCACACAAATGCAGATTCAAAATTATTTACATTTGTTCTTCCTTTAGATTTTATATAATTAACATTTGAGGACTTGATTGTACATATGTGGATAAGCATATTAAGGTCTTTGCAAATGTAACAATAGTTATAATCATTATTCACCTGCAAACATTTGATTTGAGACTGTTCAGTTGTCTCATGAAGTAAGATGGAATAATGTTTCAGGTATCCTGCATTCAAAAAATTTATCATGTGAATTTCCAGATAGCTCCAATTCTATAGTGGAAATACTCTCATTAGCCAATAGGAATTTTAAAATAATACAGAACTTGCACAGAGGCTTTTATGTATCTTACATTTTTAAACAAGGTTTATTGTATTTGTTTAAATATACAGCATAGGCAGTAAAGCAAATGTGCTTCCTGTCCTGCCCCTCAAAAAAACTAAACAAATGTAAAAGCAAAAATAAACTCATGACATCTATAAAATTCAGTATTAGTTTAACATGTTATACGGTTGTTTTAATGATACAGAATTACTACTTGCACTGTGAAGATGATAAAAATTTTTATTATCACTACACTATATGCTTCATGTAGACAGACTCATGTCTGGTTTTTCTTACCATTTTGAAAGCTTAGAAAATATTTGGGGAGAAAATGAGTTAATGATCCTTGTTAATATGGATGACCTTTAAGATACCAAGCAGAACAAAAATGTACAATATTTTTACACTGAAAACTACAAAACATTAGTGAGGGAAGTTGAGAGGAGCTAAATAAATGGAGAATATACCACGTTCATGGACAAAAAGAACCTATATATAAAGATGTCACTTTACCCCAAACTAATCTATCAATTCAGTGTAAGCCACGTAAAATCCCAACAGGTACATTTTTTTGCAGAAATTAATGATTCTGAAATTCATAAGGAAATGCAAAGGCTTATGAGTAAACAAGGAAGTTTTTAGGAACAGTAAATTTAAAAACTGAAAGCCTTACTACCATATATTAATACTCACTATGAACTATACTAATTTAAAAAGTGTGGCATTATAGGAAACCTGAGAAATGAAACAGAATAGAGTCTATAACCTGAACAATAGATGTACAGCCACCTGATTTGTGACAAAGGCAACACTCTACAGTGAAGTGCAGGAAGTATGGTCTTTTTAGAAAGTAGTGAGGGGTCAATTGCGTATCCATACAATAAAAAGTTTCTTGACCCCTATTTAAACCATATAAAAAAATCAATTCCAGATTGATTGCACACTAAATGCAAGAGGTAAAACAAATAAAGCTTTAAAGTGAAAACAAAGAGAATATATTTGATACCTCAGAATATTCAAAGGTTGCTTAAATAGGCCATTAAAAGCACTAACCATGAAGAAATGATGATCTATAAATCTATAATAAAATAAAAACAACATAATAAAAATATAATGACCTGAGATTCCGTAATAGATTGAGTAACAAGAACCAGATTTACTCTCCCATCTGAAATAACAACAGCAACAAAAATAGACAACAAACAAAACTACCATTCTCAGAATACAATAGGTCAGGGGGAAAAAAAGGGCAGTGATATTGAGAGATGGAGAACAAATGAAGTGGGCTCTATTATTGTCCTAGCTCACTCCCTTGAGAGAGTTGACAGTGTGCAGTACAAGTTGGGAGAGGGGACCAAATAGAGCCCAACAGATTCCCTGAGTTGAAGAGACAAGGCTAAGTATCCAGGGAGACCAAGGAGGCTAGAGTTCATAGGACAGACACCAAACAGCAGACAAATAATTCTGGAGATAAGTATTTAACTGAGTACTACCTGGAATATATATTTGGAAAACACCTGAGGCCAGGAAAAGAATGATGAGAGAATATTAGAGGGAACAGTGCCTAGCACTTAGACAAGGTCAGATTAATGCCTTTTTGCACCAGCCAGACTGATAAACCTGATGATTCATAAAAGGTGGAAAATAGGGATCCCTGGGTGGCGCAGCGGTTTGGCGCCTGCCTTTGGCCCAGGGCGCGATCCTGGAGACCTGGGATCGAATCCCACGTCAGGCTCCCGGTGCATGGAGCCTGCTTCTCCCTCTGCCTGTATCTCTGCCTCTCTCTCTGTGACTATCATAAATAAATAAATAATTAAAAAAAAAAAGGTGGAAAATAACAAAATGGAGGTGCTTTAGTAAGAGAAAGAAATTTAAAATTGGTCCTAGACTAAATACTCCTGGTAATGCCTAACAACTCTTAAAAGCAAACTTAAAATAATCAAACTGTTTCCAATTAATTTAACTGCAAAGTTTAAGAATATTTATAGGAAGAGTACCTGGGTGGCTCCATTGGTTGTGTCTGGCTCTTGATTTTGGCCAGGCCATGACCTCAGGGTTCTGGGATTGAGCCCCACATCAGGCTCTACACTCAGTGGGGAGTCTGCTTAGGGTTCATTCTGTCCCTCTCCCTTTTCCTCTGCCCTTCCTCCCCCTGCTCATGCTCTCTCTCTCTCTCTCTCTCAAATAAAAATAAGTAAGTCTTTTTAAAAAGAATATTCATAGAAATACAAAAATATCTAGAAACCAAGTATGTGAAATCACAAAGCCAATTTAATTGGCATTTAATTAAAGATTACCAAGCATACAAAGAAGTAAGAAAAATACATTCCATAAGGAGGACAAAAATCAATCAGCAGAAATCAACTCAGATGACGCAGATACTTTAACTGTGTTCCAAATATTCAAATATTATGTAGAAACAGAGAAGATATAAAAAAAGAACCCAAATTAGAGGTAAAAACAATGTCCACAATGAAAACTACACTGTTTAGGATTGGCAGCAGACTAAGTATTTTAGTAAAAAGATAAATGAAGAAAAATAATGGAAACTCTCTAAATGAAAACAAAAAAAAATTTAAATTAATTTTTAAAAAGCATCAGTGGGATATGGGATGAATCCAAGCAGCCTAATATATGTATAACTAGAGTTTACAAAGAAAGAAGAATGAGACATGAACTATAGTTGAGTAAATAATGTCCAAAATGTTTCAAATATGATGAAAAACTATAAACTCATAGATCCAGGAAGTTCCATAAATCCTACACACAAGAAAATGAAGAAAACGTCACTAAGGTATATTATGAAATTGCTTAAAACCAGTGAGAAAAAAAAAACAGTAAAAAAGAAAAAATCTTTTATATATTTAGTTTTTAGATGTTTACATAGTAGATGATATATTATGTATAGAGAAACACAGATAAGGATGACAACAGATTTCTCATCAGAAACAATGTGAAAGTTGAGCTACATCTTGAAAGTACTAAAAGAAAAAAAACAACTGTCAAGCTACAAATCTATACCCAATAAAAGTGTCTTTTAAAAGAAATATTGGTCACTAGCCAATCTTCAAATAATAGAAAAATAGTACTGGATAGAAATCTAGATCTATAAAAGGAATGAATAGCATCAGGGTAGTTACATGATAAACTACATGATAAATATGTCAGATTTTTCTTATTATTTAAATATTTTATTAAATACAACGATAACAATTATTTGTGAGATACATATGTATAATAAATAAAGTATAGCATTAAAGTCAGGAGTAGAGAAATTAAGGTATACTATACAACAATTCTTATAATATATGTGAAATAGTATAATACCCTTGAAAGGAGAGTGTGATTGGGAGAGGTCAAAGATGTAGAATATAAAATCTAAAGCAACCACTTACATAATGAAACAAAGAGTTATAGCTAATAAACTAATGAAAGAAGTAAAATAAAATAATTAAAAAACTCTTAAAACATGACTAATTAAAAGGCAAAGATTTTCATATTGAATTTCTTAAAAAGCAATCCTCAACTATATACTACTTACAAAAAAGTCACTTTAAATCTTTTTTTAAAAAATATTTATTTATTCATGAGAGACAGAGAGAGAGAGAGAGAGAGAGGCAGAGACACAGGCAGAGGCAGAAACAGGCTCCATGCAAAAAGCCTGATGCGGGACTGGATCCCGGGTCTCCAGGATCACACCCTGGGCTGAAGGCGGCGCTAAACTGCTGAGCCACCCAGGCTGCCCAAAAAAGTCACTTTAAAGATAAAGACACAAATAGCTAAAATATACCACACTAATACTAGTCAAAGAAAATCTAGAATAGCTATAATTACATTAGAGAAAGTCGATTTCAGAGCGAAGAATATTTCCAGGGAAAAGAATATTATTTCATAATATTAAAGCAGTCAAATCATTAGGAGGAATAACAATACTAAATAATGTATTTGCCTAACCAAAGAACTGCAAAATACATGCAGAAATTAACAACTCCACAAATGGAGAGTTCAATATCCTTCATCCAATAATTGATAGAATAAGTAGACAGAAAGTCAACAAGGACACAGAAGATTTTAATAATATTAACAAACAAAAAAAATAATAATATTAACAAACAGCTTTATTTATTTATTTTAAAAAGATTTTATTTATTTATTCATGAGAAACACAGAGAGAGAGAGAGAGGCAGAGACATAGGCAGAGGGAGAAGCAGGCACCCCGTGGGGAGCCTGATGTGAGACTCAATCCCAGGCTCGGGATCATACCCTGAGCCAAAGCCAGAAACTCAATCACTGAGCTACCCAGATGCCCCAGGCAGTTTGATTTAATTGATGTTTTCAAACACTCCACTCAACAGCAGCAGAATATATATTCCTTTCAAGTCCACCCAGAACATTTACCAGATAGGCCATATTCCTGGCTATAAAACAAGATCTCAGTAAATTCAATAACAAAAGATAAAGAAATCAAAGAATAACACTAAAGAAAGCCATCAAACCACAAAGGAAGAGAGCAAGAGAAAAAGAAAGGAACAGAGAAAAACTACAAAATCAACCAGAAATCAGTTAACAAAATGGCAATAAGTACACTCCTATCAATAATTAAATGTAAATGGACTAAATACTCCAGTCACAAGACATAGGGTGACTGAACGGATAAAAAACAAGACCCCAAAAAAAAAAAAAAAAAAAAAACAAGACCCATCTATATACTGCCCACAAGAGACTGACTTCAGACCTAAAGACACATACAGGCTGAAAGTGAAGTGATGGAATAAGGTGTTCCATGCAAATGAAAGAAAAACGCTGGGGTACAATATTTATGTTAGACAAAATCAACTTTAAAACAAAAATGTATCAACTTTAAAACAAAAAATGTATCAATAGACAAAAGACATTGCATAATGATAAAAGTATCAATCCAACAGGACTATATAACAATAGCAACTACCTATGCTCCCAACAGAGGAGAGCTAAATGTATAAAGCAAATAGTAACAAACTTGAAGAAATTGACAGCAATACAATAATATTAGGAGTTTAACACCTCATTTATATCAATGCACAGATCATCCAAACAGAAAATCAACAAAGAAACAATGGTTTGAACAACACATTAGACTAGATGGACCAAATAAATATATACAGAACATTCCATTCAAATACAAGAAAATACACATTCTTTTCAAGGGCACATGGAATACTATCCCGGATAGATCACATGTTAAGCCATAGAACAAGTCTCAGTAAATTTAAGATTTATATAAAGCATATTTTCTGACTGCAATGGTATGAAACTAGAAATCAATTACAAGAAAAAAAAAACTGGAAAAAATACAAATGCATAAGTCTAAACAACATTCTGCTAAGCAACCAGTAGGTCAACAAAGAAATCAAAGATTGAATAAAAAAAATACATAGAAACAAGTTAAATTGAAAACACAATGGTGCAAAATCTTTGAGACAGAGCAAAAGCAGTTCTAAGATAGAGTGATAACAGGCCTATCTCAAGACACAAGACAACTCAGTTAAAAAATATAACCTTCACCTAAAGGACCTAGAAAAAGAAAACAAAAAAGTCAGAAGTTAGTAGAAGGAAGAAATAACAAATACTAGGGCAGAAGTAAATGAAATAGAGACTAAAAAAACAATATAAAACATGAAGGAAACCAAGTGCTGGTTCTTTAAAAAAATAAAATTGATAAACCTTTTGCCAGACTCATAAGGAAAAGTGAGAGGACTTGAAGGCAGAAATTAAAGAAGAGAAATAACAACCACAGAAATACAAGGAATTATAAGAGAATACTATGAAAACCTATATACCAACAAACTCAACCTAGAAGAAATGGATGAATTCCTAGAAACATATGATTTTCCATCTCTGAATCACAAAGAAATAGAAAACTTGAACAAAATGATTACTAGTAATAAAACTGAATTAGTAATCAAAAAAATTCTCCAACAAAAGTCCAGGACCACATGGCTTCATGGGTAAATTCTCCTAACCATTTAAAGAAGAGGTAATACCTATTCTCAAACTATTCCAAAAGCCAGAAGAGGAAGAAAAACTTCCTATTTGTTCTATGAGGCCAGCACTAGACTGAAACCAAATCAGACAAAGACCCTACAAAAAAGAAAAAGAAACACACAAACACACATGTGTGCGCACACACACACACACACACACACACACACACACAGCAGAAAACTCCAGGATCACATCCCTTATGAACAGTGATATAAAACTCCTCAACAAAATATTAACAAAATGAATTCAACAATACATTTAAGGGATAATTTACCACAAGTGGGATTTATTCCAGGGATGCAAGAGTGGTTCAATATTCACAAATCAATCAATGTGATACATCACATTAACAAGAAGAATAAAAACCATATGATTACCTCAAAAGATACATAAAAAGCAGCATTTGACAAAATACAACATCTATTCATCATAAAACCTTTCAATAAACTAGGCTTAGAGGGAACATACAAAAAATCTACAAACTAATATACTCATTTCTAAAAAACTGAAAGCATTGTCTCTAAAATCAAGAGTAAGACAAGGACTGTCCACTGTCACCACTTTTATTCAGCATAATACTGGAAGTCCTGGCTGTAGGAATCAGATAAGAGAAAAGAAAGAAAAAGAAAGAAAGAAAGAAAGAAAGGAAGGAAGAAAGAAAGAAAGAAAGAGAGAAAGAAGAAAGAAGAAGAAAGAGAAGAAAAGAAAGAAAGAAAGAAAGAGAAAGAAAGAAAGGAAAGAAAGAAAAGAAAGAAAAGAAAGAAAGAAAGAAAGAAAGAAAGAAAGAAAGGGCATCCAAATTGGTAAGGAAGAAATAAAATTGTCACTATTTGCAGATGACATGATCCTATATATAGAAAACCCTGAAGACTCCACCAAAAAACTATTAGAATTAATACATGAATTTAGTAAAGTTGCAGGGTACAAAATGAATATACAGAAATGTGTTGCATTTTTATACACTAATAATAAACTAACAGAGAAATTACAATCCCACTTATAATTATAAAAAGAATAAAATAACCAGGAATAAATTTAATGAAGCAAATGGAAGACCTATACCCTGTAAACCATAAGACATTAATGAAAGAAATTGAAGATGATACAAACACATGGAAAAGAGACCTGTGCTCATGGTTAAAATTTCTGCATTATCCAAAGCAATGTATAGATTCAGTTCAATCCCTCTCAAAATACCAATAGCATTTTTCACAGAACTAGAACAAATAACCCAAAATTTGAATGGAACTACAAAAGACTAAATATCCAAACCAATCTTTTATAAAAAATTGTTTTATTTTTTTATGAGTAATCTCTATGCCTAATGTGGGGCTCAAACACCAAGATCAAGAGTTATATGCTCTTCTGAGTCAGCCAGGTTCCCTGCCAAAACAATCTTTAAAAAAATATTTATTTATTTATTTATTTATTTATTTATTTATTCACTTATTTATTTATTCGAGAGAGAGAGAGAGCACACATGGGGGAAGAGCAGAGACAGGGAGAGAGAAACTTAATCAGACTCTGCACTGAGCATGGAGCCTGGCATGGGGCTCAGTCTCACAACCCGGAGATCACAACCTGAGCCAAAACCAAGAGTCAGACACTTAACCAGCTGCACAATCCAGCTGCCCCCCTGCCAAAGCAATCTGTAGAGAAAAGAACAAAGCTGGCAGTATCACAGTCTTGGATTTCAAGATATATACTACAAACTATAGTAAATCCAAACAGTATGGCTATGGCTCAGGTCTTGACCTGGGGTCCTGAGATCAAGTCACATCAGGCTCCCTGAAGGGAGCCTGCCTCTCCCTCTGCCTATATTCTGCCTCTCTCTGTGTCACTCATGAATAAATAAATAACATCTTTAAAAAAAAAAGATATACAGATGCCCAACAGATATGAAAAGATGCTCAACTTCACTAATCATCAGGGAAATGCAAAGCAAAACTACAATGAGATATCACCCCATACCAGTCAGAATGGCTAGTATCAAAAAGACAAGAAATAACATGTTGGTGAGAACTGGAGAAAAGGGAACCCTCTACAATGTTGGTGGGAATGTAAATTGGTACAGCTACTATAGAAAACAATATGGTGGGCCTTCAGAAAATTAAAAATGGAACTGCCGTGTTGATCCAATTAATTCCACTATTGGGTATTTACCTAAAGAAAATGAAAACATTAATTTGAAATGTGTTCCTATCTTTATTGCATCATTATTTATAATAACCAAGATATGAAAGCAACCCAAATGACCACTGATTGATGAATGAATAAAGGAGATAAGGCATATATATATATATATATATATAATGAAATATTAGCCTTAGCCTTAAAAAAGAATGAAATCTTGCCATTTGTGACAACATGGATGGACCTAAAGGGTATTACACCAAGTGAAATAAGCAAAATAGAGAAAGACAAATACTATGTGATTTCACTTATATGTGGAATCTAAAAAACAAAACAAGTGAACAAACAGAAAAAAAAACAAAAATCCAGACTCTTAAATACAGAGAACAAATTGGTGGCTGCCAGGGGGAAGTAGGTGGAGGTGAAGGCATTAAAAGATACAAACTTCAAGTTATAAAATAAATAAGTCATATAGATGATGAAAAGTACAGCATAGGGAATAGAGTCGATAATATGAAAAGTAAAATAAATTCAGAAAGATTCACATCATACAAAGTATGTCCTCTAACTTCAATGGGAATAAAATAAAAATCAATTTAAAAAAGAGGTATGGAAAATCCCTTAATATTTAAAACTTAAGTACTGTTCTTTGGCCCATCGGTCAAATTGAATTGATTAGAAATAAAAAACACAATTATGGAATGTTGCTAAAGTATCTATTTAGAGGAGAATTTATGGAACTTAAAACCTATAGTGGAAAGTAAGAAAGATCTCCATCAATAACTTCAGCTTATACCTTGAGTAAATTAGAAAAAGAGCAAACTAAAATTAAAGAAAGTAAATAATAAAAATCATAGTGGGAATGAACTAAAAGAAGAACAATAGAGAATATCAATGAAACCAATAATTGATTGAGAAGTCTGATAAAATTTATGAAACTCTGTCAAGAAAAAAAGAAGGCATACCAATTTGGAGAATGAGTGGTGATATTGCTACAGACCCTACAGATATCAAAAAGATAAGAGAATATTATAAACAACTTTGTCAATGTATTGTAAAACACAAATGAAATTATTTGTAAGTATAAACTATCAAAGCTCAATTAAAAAAATAGATAATGCAAATAAGCCCTATCCAGTAAGGAAACTGAATTTGTATTAAACTTTCCCATAAAGAAAAGTCTAAGCCCCAATGACTTTCTAAAGAATTTCACCAAACTTTTATGGAATAAATATCAGTTCCACACAAACTCTTCCAAAAAACGTAATGAAAAGTAAATATTTCCCGAAACATCCTACAAAGCCATTGTTGCTCTGATCCGAAACCAAATAAGATGTTTTAAGATAATAACTCTTTAAACCAATCTCCCGCATGAACATAGGTGCAAGAATTGTTCACAAATTTTTAGTAAATCAAATCATGACCAAGTGGGGTTTATCTCAGGAACACAAAGTTAGTTTAGCATGTGAACATCAATTAAAGTAATTTAACATATTAGGAAACTAAAAAAACCCACACTTCATCTGAATAGATGCAGTAAAAGCACTTAACAAATCAAACATCCATTCCCGATAAAAACTGTCAGAGAAGTAGGAATGGAAGGGAACTTCTTTTACATGATCAAAGGCATCTACAAAACTATTCCTAGTATCAAACTTTAATGGTAAAAGACTAATTTTTTCCCCTACGATCAGAAACAAGACATAATACACACTCTCATCCCTTGCTGTTTATCATTATAACTGGAAAATCTGACCAGTGCAGTAACAGAGAAAAAAGCCATCTGTATTGAAAGGAAGAAATAAAACTGTCTTTTTTCACAGATAAACAATTATCTATGTAGAAAATCCTATGGACTCTACAGAAAAATCTGTTAAAACTAGAGGTTAAGTTAGCAAGACCAGTATACATGATCAATATACAAAAGTCAATTGTAGGGGATTCCTGGGTGGCTCAGCGGTTTGGTGCCTGCCTTCAGCCCAGGGCATGATCCTGGAGACCCAGGATCAAGTCCCACATCGGGGTCCCTGCATGGAGCCTGCTTCTCCCTCTGCCTGTTACTCTGCCTCTCTCTTTCTCTGTCTCTCATGAATAAATAAATAAAACCTTTAAAAAAAAGAAAAAAGAAAAGTCAATTGTAGTTCTATATACTAACAAAGTACAATTTAAAGTTGAAGTAAAGGGGCACCTGGGTGGTTTAGTCAGTAAAGCATCTACCTTTTGCTTAGATCAAAATCCCAAGGTCCTGGGAGCCTGCTTCTCCCTCTCCTTTTGCCCCTCCCTGCCCCTGCTCATGGTCTCTGTCTCTCTCTCAAAGAAATAAAATCTTTTTTTAAAAGTTGAAATAAAAAAATCATAAAATCTTTTTTAAAAGCTTCAACGTGGATGGAACTGGAGGGTATTATGCTGAGTGAAATAAGTCAATCGGAGAAGGACAAACAGTGTATGTTCTCATTCATTTGGGGAATATGAATGATAGTGAAAGGGAATATAAAGGAAGGGAAAAGAAATGTTGGGAAATATCAGGAAGGGAGACAGAACATAAAGACTCCTAACTCGGGGAAACGAACTAGGGGTGGTGGAAGGGGAGGAGGATGGGTGTTGGAGGGGAATGGGTGACGGGCACTGAGGTGGACACTTGACGGGATGAGCACTGGGTGTTTTTCTGTATGTTGGTAAATTGAACACCAATAAAAGTTAATTAAAAAAAAAGTTGAAATAAAAATATCATAATTGCATAGAAATATGAAATATTTAGGTTTAAATCTGACCAATATTGTGTAAGACCTGTATGCAGAAAACTGTAAAACATTTCTGAGAGTAAGAAAACCTGACTAGAAAACCTAAATATACCTGTTCATGAATGGAAAGATTGTTAAGATACCCATTAAGATATTGTCAAGATACCAGTTCTCCAAATTAGTCTATGCATTTAAAGCTATTGAGGTCAAATTCCAAGCAGATTTTTGTATAAAAGTTGATAGGCTGACTCATATGGAAAAAATTAATATGGAAATGTAAAGGATCTCTAGTGGCCAAAACAACTTTGAAAAAGAAAAAACCTGAATGTCTAACACTATCTGAGTTCAAAACTTATACTAAAGCTACAGTAATTAAGACAATAATTAAGATTTTCTTCACTGAGATAGATAAATTGATCTAGACCAATGAAACTGAACAGAAAGTTTCACTCATATGTGGAATTTAAGAAACAAAGGATCATAAGAGAAGGGAGGTAAAAGTAAAGTAAGATGAAATCAGAGAGGGAGACATGCCATAAGAGATTCTTACCTATATGAAATAAACTGAGGGTTGCTGGAGGGAAGGTGGGCTGGGGATTGAGTACCTGGGTAATGGGCATTATAGAGGGCACATCATGGAATGAGCACCAGGTATTATGTGTAACTGATAAATTACTGATCTCTACATCTGAAACTAATGATATGTTAACTAATTGAATTTAAATAAAATAAGTTAAATTTTAAAAAATAACATGTTTGGATAACTGTTTCTTGAAACAGTGAAAGGTGTTCACAAAGGTGAAAAGGATTCATTGGAGAAAGGGCAATCTTTCTGTGTTTTCTACAAATGGTGCCAGAACAACTGAATATTCATGCACAAAATCAAACAAAAACAAAAACCCTTCTATTCATATTTTGCCCATCAGCAAAAAATAGCTCCAAATAGATCATAGACCTGAATGTAAAACCTAGAACTATAAAATTTCTAGAAGAAAAGCATAGGAGAAAAAATCTGAGTTATACAGTTTTCTTAGATACAGCCAAGGAGTGCTCAATTATTAGGGAGTTGCCCAAATACTTCATAAGATTATTATTGAGAACACATTAAGTGTATCTTAATGTGGGCAACCCAATGGACCTCAGTTTAAGAAACACTGTTCTAAGCAGTATGTAATCCTGGGCAAAAGTTATTTTTCTTTTTTTCTTTTTTTTTTTTAAATTTTTTATTTATTTATGATAGTCACACACACACACACACAGAGAGGCAGAGACACAGGCAGAGGGAGAAGCAGGCTCCATGCACCGGGAGCCCGAACGTGGGACTCGATCCCGGGTCTCCAGGATCGCGCCCTGGGCCAAAGGCAGGCGCCAAACCGCTGCGCCACCCAGGGATCCCCCAAAAGTTATTTTTCTAAGGCCAAATAATCTAGACAAATGAGAAGACTGGTAACCTAGTCCATAATATCTCTCCTATCAGATGCTAAGAAGGAATGAGGTCACTTTGGTTTGTATTAATAAAACCACTTATCGACAGACATTACAGTTCACTTTTTTCAGCCCTGATATAGCCAGAACCTTGCTTTCATGTATTACAATGTTAACCCACTACCCCAACACACAGAAAAGAGTTCTTCCAAAACTTTAGCCACTGTGTTATCTCCTAATGCAGATTCCATTAATGGTAATTAAAACCAATAAGGCAAAAAACTAAACAACTATTTAAAACCTACTCATTGAAAACACCTTAAATGAACCTTCTGTATCATTTATGGGCACACCTAAAGGCAGCTTCTTTCAGTTGTCAATTATTTTTAAGGCAAATAAGATTTCTGATAACAAGTACTACATTAGGGCTGTTTGCTTCTTCATGTTGGCCTTTTCCATCACTGTGGCCTTAGTAAGGGTTGTGGCCTCTGGTGTAATATTCTTTGGACCAACACAATATTTAGTCTTCTCCAAAAGGATATGTTGTAAAGAATCAGTATCCCCAAGTACTGCTAAAATAGGCACCCTAGCTTTGAGAGAAGTATTTTTATTTTAGCACAGATTATGGAAAACTCTGTCCTGCACTTTCTCCATCAGAAAGAGTGAAGACTATGTGGAAACACAATGAGACCAAATTAACTGCTGCATATTTTATTCAGTAACTCATGGCTTTCCAATAAAGCATAGCTACAGAGGTCTCCACCTTCAATTTTTCAATATCACTTCACACCTGCCCCACTCCCAGAGGATTTCCTTTCAGAAGATACTAATTAACTGCCCCCATTTAAAATCTTTTTCCACTTTTTTATTAAAACATAATTGACATATAGTAAAAAGAAAAACCCTGCTCAAATTCTTTAACTTGAATTTGTGTAATAGAAATCGAAGTATGTCTTTTTAACTAGAGAATACTAATCATATCTCCATCTGTTCTAAGTGTTGTAAAACAGCTATAAATTCACTTAAGTGTTTTGAAAATTTGCTCTCAGGAGTTATTAGGATGTTTGCCTCCACCCTAATGCCTCTGCACTGCCTGGTATTTTTTGTTTTTGTTTTTGTTTTGTTTTTTTGTTTTGTTTTGTTTTGTTTTGTTTTGTTTGCTTTATTTTGTTTTCTCTTCCCTCCATGTCAATGTTATTTGTCACTGCAGGTTGCTCAAGTTGTTCTTGATTTTTATAAAAATGCTCTTTTTGCAACCTGTATTTTTTTATTTCCGTTATGTCCTTGGGTTAGAAATCATATTACTCAACTTGATAAAATTCTGTATGACATTTTATCATATCAGAAGGCCTCTTCAGTAGAAATGAGGGCCTGAATTTATGTTACTAGAAGCTACTTCAGTAGCTCATGGGTCTCTTTCATTCTTTTCAGGTACTTGTTAACAATAGCTAGAAAGGAAAGATGACTGACAAATGACTAACTATTATAATAGAATTGCTGAGAAAGCAGGATATGAACTACTAGCCCCAGCAGTAGTTACTGGATAGTGTCATAAGCCTTCATGAATGTCTGAGTTGACTCGCTTTATAGCTTCTCAGTGAATACCTATGAGGTATGAGGTATATCTAAAAAGCCTGGTAGGCTTGCTGCACGCCTTTAAGTCCAACAGAATGGACAAATTTCATTTTCTTAAGTGCTATATTGCCAGGAATGCCTGTTGAATTGCAAATATCTCTGAAAGTGATGTCACATTTAGCTAATCAGCTGTCAATATCTAACTATGAATTAGTTTCTCTGATTAGGCACCACAGAAAGCCCTGACAAGACATAGGCTGGTAAATTCTGGGAGAGGAGAGGAGGTGGTGGTGCTTGACAGCCAGTATGAGGGTCCTGGTGCCTGGAAAGAGGGAGAAATCCAAAAAAGAAAAAAGGAAAGGAAAGCATTGTGCAACTTCATTTCACTCATGATTTTGCTAGCAATAGCTCATGTTTTATTTATGATCCCTTTCTAAAATTATATGGAAAAAAGTCACATGCAATCCTTTTAAGTCTTATTAGAAACAAAAACTTTTTCCTCCTCAGCATTTTCCTGAGTCTTTACAGGTTTGTTAAAGTCATCTAAATATAGATTCAAACCAAAAATACCTTAAAACATAGATTCCCTAAGGGAGCAGAGTACTATTTTGAAAGGGTGCTGAGGTAAAGCAGTTCTTCATATATTATATATGAAATATGTTTTATACTTGCTTAAGTAAATAGAAAAAAAACTTGCTTTGCAGAGACTGACTAGATATTCACCAAATCTGTTTATTCTTCCTAGGCACATGGCTCAATTACATTTACCAGACCCTTAACACTGTAGACTATATAACGGATTGCGCCCCGGGCCAAAGGCAGGCGCTAAACCGCTGCGCCACCCAGGGATCCCCTATATAACTATTTCTTACTCATGAATGAATATAAGTGAAAAAATTTAGAATGTAACTTTTTCATATGTGTTTTCTCTTATTCCACCTGTTGGCAGGATGATACTAAGGCAACCTAAAGAATCCACAAGTTGAAAGTAATATGACCACAGCATAGGGAGAGCAGAGTCCCACTACTGACCCTCAGTGGGTTATAAGTGAGAAATAAACCTTTGTTGGGTCAAATAATAGCATTTGGGATTTGTTTATTTCACAAACTAGTATTATTTAATCCTTATTCACAAAGGTGTTTTAAAAAGAGAAAACATACATTATATTTGGGTAAGATATAGGACTCCCTTTATTTCTGGATACTTGGGCCAAAATCCTGTGTAATGGCATATTTAGTAGGCTCTAATTTCTTGATTTTCAGTATTCAGTATTCTCAGACAAAACTCCAGGGTCCCAGGGAAGAAGCTAAGATTCACACTATAAGTGAAATACATATTGTATACTGTGGGTAACACAGGAATAGCATCAGGCATAAGAATAAGGCTTCAAGTGGAGATGCATACAACTTGAACTGTTGTCATGCTGCTTATTATGTTATCCTGGGCATGTTGTTTAGCACCCCGTGCTTTAGTTTTCTCATTTATAAAATGGGACCATTAACAAACCTTGGATAGGGAAGGTTAACTGAATTTATATGCCAAGTGCTTAGAATACTGCATGGCACAGAGAAAATACAATATGAATGTTTGCTACTAGTATTAATTAGCTGAATGGTCCTGAGAACTTATTTCTGAACCTTAATTTTTGTATCTGAAAAGGAAAGCTAGTAAAACCTCTCTGTAATTGATAAAAGGGGAGTTAACACTATAGTACTTTGGAAGATTGTTAATTTGTGACCCCCAGTGAATTACACTTTTGGTATCTACATTCCTGATATAGTCGCTTCCATTGACTATAGGTTTGGCCACATGACTTCCTTTGGTCAAGGAGATATCAGGAGATGTGACACAAGCAAAGGCTTAAGCATTTGCATATCATGGTTTGATCTATAGATTCAATACAACCCCAATCAAAATTCAGCAAATATTTTGTGGATATCAAGTGATTCTAAAGTTTACGTGGAGAGGCAAAAGACCCAGAATACCCAGAAAACAATATTGAAGGAGAAAAACAGAGGACTGACTCCATTCAAGTTCAAGACTTACTATAAAGCTACAGCAATCAAGATAGTGTAGTATCAGTGAAAGAATAGACAAATGGATCAATGGAACATAATAGAGAGACCAGAAAAAGACCCACATAGTCAACTAACATTTGGCAAAGGAACAAAGGCAATGCAATGGAACAGAAATATCTTTTCAAGTGGTGTTAGAACAACTGGACATCCACATGCCAAAAAAAAAAAAATCTAGACACCAATCTTACATCTTTCACAAAAATTAAATCAAAATCTTATAAAAAAAAAATTAAATCAAAATGGACTATAGACCTAAATGTAAAAGGTGTAATTATAAAACTCCCAGAAGATAGCATAGGAAAAAACCTAGGAGACCTTGTGTATTGCAGTGACTTTTTAGAAAGAATATCAAGAGTTGGATCCATGAAAGAAATAATTGATTAAAACTGGACTTTATTAAAATTAAAAGCTTCTATCCTATGAAAGATACTATAAGAGAATGGAAAGACAAGCCACAGACTGGGAGAAAATATTTGCAAAGCAAATATCTGATGAAGGATTGGTATCCAAAATACACAAAGAACTCTTAAAGTTCAGTAAGGAAACAAACAATCCAATTTAAAAATGGGCAGAAGATCTGGACAGCTCACTAGAGAAGATATGCAGATAACAAATAAGCATATGAAAAGATGATCAACAGTACATGTCATTAGAGAATTGAAAATTAAAACAATTAGGTACCACTACACATCAAAATTAAAAACACTAACAGTATCAAATGATGGTTACGATGTGGAACAACAGGAACTCTCATTTTTGGTAGTAGAAATACAAAATGGTACAGCTACTCTGAAAGACAGTTTGTCACTTTCTTGCAAAACTAAACATACTCTTATCATGGGATCCAACAGTTGTGCTGCTTGGTATTTACCTATGTGAGTTGAAAATTTATGTCCATACAAAAACCTGTACGTGGATGTTTATAGCGGCTTCATTCATAATTGCCAAAACTTGGAAGCAATCAAGATATCCTTCAGTAGATGAATAGATAAGCAAAGTATGGTACATCCAGACAATGGAATATCGTTCAGTGCCAAAAAGAAATGAGCTATTAAGCCATGAAAAGACACTGAAGAAATTAAATAGATATTAATAAAGAAACCAACCTGAAAAGACTACAGTTGTATGATACCAACTCTTTGATGTTCTGGAAAAAGTTAAACTATAGAGACAGTGAAAGGATAGGTAGTTGCCAATGGTTAGCAGTGAAACTATTCTGTATGATACCATAATGGTGGTTACATGTCATTATACATTTGTTTCCACCCATAGAATGTACAACACCAAGAGTGAACTCTAATGTACACTGTGGTTATTGGGTAATAATGATATGTCAATGTAGGTTTATCAACTGCAACCAATTTACCAGTTTGGTGTAGAGTTTTGAGAGTGAAAGGTAAGGAGTATATGTAAATTTCTATTCCTTCTGCTCAATTTTGCTGTGAACCTAAAAATGCTCTAAAAATAGTCTATTAAAAAATGTGAAGGATAATTTGTAAAACATCTTATATTGAGCCTCTTGTATGTGGCATGAACTGTAGCAGACAGAAAGGAGGGAAAGAAGTTAGAAATGCAAAATGAAATGTGCCATTTACATCCTAAGTACTCATACTCTGGTTGGAAAGACAAGACATAATAAAAAATACATCAAGTAACTAGCCCACCTGCACCTCTCCTCCCAACCCCCACAAAGACCTTTCTCTGGGTATGCAATCCTTGTTAGCAAAATACAACTTAGAATTTTATTCAGTAACCTACAAAACACAGAAAATTACTAAGAGGAATGCAACAAGGAGCTCACACAACAGGTTGAAAAATCAAAAGACTGCAGACGCTAGTTTCAGGAGTAAAGTAGGACAGTATTTAATATAGTAGAAACTTGCAAATGGGTTGGGGTAGGGCAAATCCATGGTCGAATTGCAGCACATTTGCCCTGCCTAAAAGAATTCACATTCATATTAGAAGTCAAATCAGACTAAACAAAGAAGAATTTAAAATAAAAAAGCTCATGCCTCACTGCACAATTAATTATGGACTTATTTCCATAAATATAGGCTATAAGTATCTCTCAATACAAGGCATTTTGATAAACAGATCCCCCACTGCTAGAGAATTTAGAAATTCATGAATGAATTCAATACTTCAGTACATCTTGTACATAATATTTACCTTTTATTTAGCTGTTTCTGTACCAAGCAAAATAACAACTACAATAATGCTAATAATAGAAGACCTAAGAATTTAAAAAAAAACCAAACCTCATGCTAGCTCAACAAAATAAGTGTCAGATGTGATTTCTGTATTCCTCAAAGACTAGGACACCAATTAATTAAGCAATGCCTTAATAACTGAACATATATTTGCTTGAGAAAGAACTTGTAGAGTCAATAAAACATAAGAACCATGACATTAAATGACTTGGGTTGAAAAATGAGTTGTTTCATAGCCAAGAGGAATCTGAGGACACATAGTGATTACATATAATAAGGCATCCTGGATGCCATCTTGGAACAGAAAAAGGACACTAAGTAAAAACTAAGGAAATCCAGTATGGACTTAAAGTAATAACAATACATCAACAAGGTATAACAAATATATCTATACCTTAGCAATATTACTTATAGGTAGAATTGAGTGCCAAATATGTGGGAGCTCTGTAAAGTCTCTTGGCAATTTTTTGGTAAATCTAAAACTGCTGTAAAAAAAGTTTTTAAAAAAATGGATTAATGACTAATATGGGGGTAAATCCAGGCATTTTGATTCTCAGGCCTCCTTGCTTTTCCCACAGGCCAGAGTTTGTAATTTTTGTGTAATGGAAACCTTTGGTAGTCTGAGAAACATAGTAAGTAATGGGTTACAAAGGAAATAATGCTATTGAATATAGTAATGAAAATAAGTAAAAAAACAAATTTGTGATATAGTAATATGTGTGTTGTCATTCATATATCAAATACAAAATCTAGTGATAGGTCTCTAATCTACTATAATTGAAATGTGAGGAGTATAAATGGTAGTTCAAGATACCTACACTTACTGAAATTATGATATGAAAATATTTTTTAGTATTGGTGCAAAGTCATAAGTATTTATACTACCGTGGTTTGTTGCCTACTTTTATAATTTAAGGAAAAGTTAAATTTCAGTTAGACATGAAAAACGGCTGTGTTATTCCCATCCATATTCATAGGCCACACACCATCGCCTGCATTCTATGTACAGTCCAACATTTAAGAATCTATGGGCTAAGAAAGAATTGCATTTGCAACTTCTCTAAAAATAATAACAATTGAGATTCTGTGAAGTGAGTAGTCTTCCCAGTCTCAGATTTATGCCTCTTTGGATGCTGAAAGAAATTTTTGGAAAAATGCTATATTGCAATGACTCTCTCCTTTGCCATACACAGCCTCACCTTTGTTCATCTTAGTCTTCCCCATGGTCTGATATCCTTGGTACCCTTATGAAAAATTTAGAGATGAATTTGAATGTCCATCATTTTTTTATTCACAATATGGATCAAAAATTTTCTTTAGTGTGTTTATATTTTCTTCCTGTCCTAACTCTCTGGGTAATAAGTTCCACATGCTTAACTAAGTGCTTTATATAGGAGTACCTTCTTTAACTTGTCCATAATCTCTCTACACAACATTTTCTCTGTGAAATAGTGAAAAACAGCCCACATTCAAATCAAGTTTCTAAAAAACTTACTTGTATAAATACTATTAATCTGTGGTTAGTTTACACCTTATCAATCATAGATACTAATATATCCCCTGAGATGTGGCTTTCTAAATTTCTCTCTGTTGTCCCATCGCCCTCTCACCCAGTTTCTAGGAAGAGAAATCCCATGGTATCCAAGCTATGCCATCAAAAAAAAATGCCCAGAAATGGCTGGTGACTAGCAGCTTGGCAGTGCCAAGTAAAATTTTGTAGGTAAACACTTGGAAGTATTCCCCTGACGGCTTTCTTCGTCTTTACACAAACTTACCTGTTGATGGTATCTGTCAGTGCCTCCTTCCCAGTAGAGCAGTGTTGGCCCCACAGATCAGAATTTCTATTTGCTGAGAACGGAGCCTGGCAAAAATTCAACCACAAGTAATCTGAAAACATTTACCTGCCTAAACCGATCTTCCTTTTGACGTGCCAGCTCAGGTGTTGCCAAGCTTGGAGACATCTCAAACAATGTGTTTTGTTTCTGGAAAACATAATTAATCTACAGTGATTAAAGTCTGACAGGATATCCTCAAGCTATCCTTTATTTTGTTTTATTAAGAACAACTTTGCATAAGTAATTTAATATTATAAAGTCTGAAAAAGACTAAGTGAATTCAAGGGAGCTGGTTGACTCAGTTTTATTTGATTTTGACCAGATACTTCCAACTAATTACTAGTTCTTGGCAATACTGTCATGTTAAAGTGCAGATATGTGGATTTAGAAGAGCAGAGGCTATTTGATTTTATTTTTCTACTCAAGCAGAAATATGCCTGGGCTTGCTGAGCACTTAGAAAAATTTGCTATTTAGCTGTCTCCATCCTGAAATATGAAAATAATCTATATCTCTGATTGGATTTTTTACTTTTATATGATCCAGTGCTGGGTCCTTAGTAAAAGAATGCCACATTAATAAAATCAAGCCCTCCTTAGTTCTCCTTGGCAAGCTTTATGCCATTTGACGAAAGCATCCCTCTGCATTTGCCTCCTCCTGCATGATTTCAGTCAGACTAGAGACAGCCCTTCCAGATTCCCCATACCTCTAGGGGCTCTGAGGTCTCTGGCCAGCAGTCAGGTGCAGTGGCTGTGAATGTTTGGAACTGATTATTTTCCTCTTGTTTCCAAAAAGAAAAAAAAAACTACTAACTTTCTCATTTGAACTTTGCTTTTATAGCTTACAATTATCTTAGAGCTGCCAGTCTTTGTCTTTTTGACCTAACCAATACAATTTTGTTGGAACTTCCATAGAGATGCCCACTTTTAAATGTGCCAGGTTAAGAACATTAAACATACCACTTCTCTAGTATCACTTTCATTTTATTAAAAGTAAATAGATAATTTAATGCCAAAAAAGATAAGGAAGGACATCAATTAAGAATACAGAATAGTCATTTCAATAAGTTGTATAAGAAGTTTATTATTTATCCTTTTTATGATTTACATTGGTTTTGTTTTTGTTTTATTTTGGTTTGATTTATTTTGTGTGTTTGTTTGTTTGTTTGTTTGTTTTTGTTTGTTTGTTTGTTTTAGAGTGCATGCATGGGCCAGCTGGGGCTGGGAGAGGAACAGAGGGAGACAGAGAGAACCTCAAACAGCCTCAGTGCTGAGCATGAAACTGACACAGGGCTAAATCTCACAACCCTGAGATCATGACTTGAGCTGAAACCAAGAGTCAGAGGCCCAACCAACTGAGCCACCCAGGTACCAAGTTTTATTTGGTTTTTTTTTTTTAATTTTTTATTTTATTTATTTATGATAGGCACACAGTGAGAGAGAGAGAGAGAGAGGCAGAGACATAGGCAGAGGGAGAAGCAGGCTCCATGCACCGGGAGCCTGACGTGGGATTCGATCCCGAGTCTCCAGGATCGCGCCCTGGGCCAAAGGCAGGCGCCAAACCACTGCGCCACCCAGGGATCCCTTTATTTGGTTTTTAATTTCACTGTCTAGTGTAGATCTCGGGAATTAGTGCTTTGGAGTACAATTTGGTTAGGACAAAATATCAGGAAATAGTGTAGCGGCCATAAAAATGTGTCCCCTCATAGCTTCTTCTTCAGGAGTGTGGCAGAAAAGATCAAGCTGTGGCCCTGGGGACCCATCCCCATACTCACTTCCCACTGGCCACTCCTAGGCCATGACTCATATAGCAGGCACACTATGGCAGGCCCATTCTGTCAAGTTGCAGGACTCATCTGAGGAGTAACTTTGGCTGAAAGACTCCCCATAGGCTGGCAGAAACTTTCTTAAAACTGAGCTGTACCCTGGGACTCTTCCTACCCATCCCTCCTTCCTTCTCTTTCTTTCTTTCCTTTCTTTTCTTTCTTTCTTTCTTTCTTTCTTTCTTTCTTTCTTTCTTTCTTTCTTTCTTTCTCTTTCTTTCTTTCTTTCTTTCTTCTTTCTTTTCTCTCTCTCTCTCTCTCTCTCTTTCACTGGGAAGACATCAAAGTCTTCTTCTCTTATACATATTAACTCCATCTCTCACAGGTTGAATTATGTCTAGATGACTGTTTCATAGAGGACCCAGACTAATACAAAGCCCTTTCCCATCCACTATTTCATTCACTTGTACCTACACAAATGCTCAGAGAATTCAAAGATGGCGATAGTAAATGAGAGACAATCCTCAGTCAATATCCATGTGAAAGCTAGAACTGGAAGTCAGTCATTTTGGTTCTCTAGATGGCTTTCTCTAAGTTTCTTTTTTTTCTTTCTCTTAAGAGAAAGAGAGAACGGAAGGGACTGAGGAAGGGGGAAAGAAAGAACAAAGATCTTTATCTAAGCAGAGATGCTGTCTTATGTGTCTTTGTCCAGAGCCCATAGTCAATAAATGTTTGTTGAACTCAAGATTCTCCTGTAAGAGGTGAAGCCATTCAGAAGGCATTTGCACCAGCAGATTACACACAGTGAATCTTGCACTTTCAGATTATGGTTTGAAACCCTTCCTTGGGTTTGGTGATGTGAGCAGGTTTCATTCTGTCTTAGATTTTTAGGGACAATAAAGTAGTAATGTTCAATTAACAATTAACCATCAAAAAGGAAGACAACAATCAGATAATAGTCCACTCACTCACTCACACTCTCTGCCTCTCTCTCCATGTTTCATACTTCCAAAACTTTTTATCCACAAGCCCAAAGACCCAGTGATAGGATTTCATTACTCAAGAGTGTAAGATCCTCCCACTGTATTTTGATGGAACTCATTCAAGTGTCTCTTTTTATTGGGGAATTAGATATGGAGTTGATCCCTTCAACATCTAAGGGAATCCAGTGAAATCAAACTCCATATTCTTTGGATAGATTCATAGAAATCCACATGCACTCCTGCCTACATGCATTTTTTTAAGTTAATTTGTCTATTTATTTATACTGCTGCTGAAACACCCATCTCTACTCTCTCTTTCCCTGAGTTCAGAAGCAAGCAGAGTGATTCAGGTATAATCATACTTTCTCTTCACTTAGTCTTTTGGTTACCATAGGAACCATTTTCATCACATTTTTTTAAAATTTATTTTCTTTTTGATTCAGAAAGCTTCTGGATTCCATTAGAATGGGTCACAGAGTCAGAATTTTAGAGCTCAAGTAAATTATAGAATTATCCAGTCCAACTCTTTTATGTTATATATTAATTCATTCGGGTTTTCAAGAAATATTCAGCCTCTAGTACATAGCAGGCACTGGACTAGTTACTGAGGCAGCATTCTTTGGGGAAAAGGAAATACATAAACAAGTATTAAACAGTATAATTTGAGTGCAAAGGAAGCCCAGAAGAAGGGAGAGAATAGGGAGAGCCAACATCGAGAAGAACACCTAGAAAGATTCAAGTAGTTGATGCTGTCTGTTTGTTCTTCCTATTCTGTGTCAGGTTCTGCTCCAACATGCTTTGTCTAAGAACTCTATGCTTCACATAACCCTGTGAGGTAGAAACTATTGTCATCTGTATTTTAGAGATGAAAAAACAGAGGCATGGAGAGGTTAAGTAACATGCCCAAGTAATACCTCAGTGAATGGCAGAGCTGGGAGTGCACCATCCAGTTCCCATCCTCTTAACTGCTGTGAATCTTGCCACTCTGACTTCACCAAATTTCCCAGGCTAAACACTAACAAGCCAGGATTGAATCAAGTTGTTCTTATTCCCAGACTAGCATAAAATTCTAACTCCTAAGACCCCAGAGTAAGTGTCTATTTTTCTTAGTGGTCTGTCAGAGGCTGATGACTCTCAAGTAACTTCTTAAAAAAAGGTAAGACATTCCTTAGAATAGCAACTTTGGGGTCCTTGTTTAGAAGTGCCCGGGCTTGGGATAGGGACTATGACAAATATGACTGAACTTCCATTAAACAAAAATGTACTGTGAGCAAAAGCCTGGTGTGTTTGGGTGAATAGTAAGTTTCTACCACATGCAAGGTATAATAATAATCAGGTTTTCAAAATACTCAGCCAGACTCCACTGGCCTCTCTAAGATAGAAATGCACAGACAGATAAAAGACTGTGTTCAGGTTTTATTTTAATCTTTGCCTCCCCATTTGTGGTCTTAGAGGCCTTAGTATTGAAAGCAAATGATATTTCTACCATCTCCTTCCCAAGACAGGAATTTGCATTTTAATTTTGGAACAGGTAGGGAAAAATCAAATGAAATACCTTATTTACTTTTTTGAGACCTTTTTTTTTTCTTCTTTCCAGGAAAAAAGCCTATTGCTTACTGAGTTGTAGACTAAATATCATAAGTCCCAAGGCAGAACTGGTTATGGGAGTTGTAGAAAATGTGTTTGTTGTGCTTCACCCAGGAAGAAGGAACCCAGTTTCAAGAGGCTCCAGCATGGAATAGATTTGTATAAGACCCAGTGCTCATCCCATCAAGTGCCCCCCTCAGTGCCCGTCACCCAGTCACCCCCACCCCCCCACCCACCTCCCTTTCTATCACCCCTAGTTCGTGATGGGATGAGCACTGGGTGTTATTCTATATGTTGGCAAATTGAACACCAATAAAAAAATAAATTTATTTAAAAAAAGAATGAGTAATAAAAAAAAGATTTGTATAAAAGCATAGGTGTTAGTTACCTTGAACTGAACTTCAAATCAGGGAGTTTATACATAAACAGGAAATATACTTCAGTAAAGATCTGCTGAGAGTTCTACTTTGGTAAGGAAAGTTATTGAAGTGCATTTTTGTCATCTTACTAGCAATTCTGTAGCACTGCTCACCTAAGTAGGGCTGCCATACAATTTATCATCTATACCAGACACTTAGAAAACAAAAGTGAGTGCTACTATTAATTACATCGGGCCATGTATAGACCAAGACTGAACCAGCACACTAACACAAATGATCAGCCTAATCAGGAGCAAAATGCCTTTTTCAAGCAAAAAAGCTGCAGCAACATGGTGTCTGTAGATAGAACATGATGGTAAGTAAAGAGCCATATAAGTGAAGAGTCAGTAAAAAAGTTTTCCACTTGGAGCCACATTGAACACAGAAATTTAGGGCTGGAAGGGTCAGGATAGTCAACTGACTATTATTAATTGATAATTAATTCAATTAAATGAAGAAGTAAAAAAATGAAGAAGTAAAAAAGGAATTGGAAAGACACATAGGTTTATAAAGTAGGAAAAGAATCCAAGCCTCCTGATTCAACTACATCAAGCTGCCTCTTGCATAGTTAGTGAGGCTCTGCTGTCAGCTGAGTGGCTAAGATTCCAATGGAACCACCTAATGGGGTGAGTCACTTCCCCTCTTAGCATCAATGCCTTTCCCACTCTCCCATGAAACACCCTCTACATTTTCTACCAGCTACAACAAATGTAACACTTTTAGCTCTTCTTGCTATAGAACTAGTAGATAATAACACTAGTGAGTAACTAGTGAGTAACCGATCATTTGATCGGTGCCCTTAAAATTAAATAGACCTGTTCTCATTAGCATATTCATTAGTCATTTATCTGAAAAAACATTTCTCTGAAAACCTCATTATCACCTAGCAGTAAACTGAGGTCTAAGAATAATGACACAGAGGAAGACAGGTCAGTTCTGACGGGAGGGGAAAAGGTCTTTATGTAATCAGATACTGTAAACAAGGACAGGTGATAGAAGACATTCAACACCATGCCTGAGACAGCAGTGGTGGGCCATGTAAAAGTTCTGCATGTTGGAGAAGGGATAGCTGGAATGACTGAGAAGGACATGAAAAAAGAAGAGAAAGGTTCAGAAGACAAATTTTACAAGGCATCCACCCTAGCAAAGGGATATAGTAAAGTTTCTTGAAAGTTAATTAAGAGCATGAACTCACACATGGAGCAGGTGCGGGATGTGCAGAGCACCCAAAACTGTTTTCTCTACCTTTGATTATGAGCAGAAACTGAGGAATCAAAGACCAGGAATTAATTATCCCCTTAAAGGCAGGTTCCACTACATGTCTCTCTAACTTTTTAGTATTTCCCCGTAAGTCAAGGTAAGTTGGCAGGAAGAGAGAGAAGAATTAATTCCAAATAGAATTTATTTTTTTCCTATCACTCATGAGTAGTGCATTCTGTCTTATACAGTGAGTCCAGCAACATTGGAATGGATCCCTCTTGCAAATCTAAGAGGAAAAAATAATGAAATTCTGGCATTGTTTGGAATGACAGAACAGTTCTTTCTGGGACATCAGTTTATCCCTATCTTTGCTACATGAAACCAATGTTTAGATCACAATGGAAAAATTGAAGTAGTCATTCAGAACTTTAGTCACAGTATAATCTAGATCACCTTATTACCTATTGCATATTTGGGAGTTCATAAATGGATGAATATTTCAGTTTTCACCAAGATATTGAATGCCATGAAAGATTGATAGCTCTGCAATAAGACCATAAAATATTTCTCAAGTCTTTTACATTAGATCTTCCAGAGTACCATTTAAGAAGTTTCCTCTTACTGGGCAGGGCTCAGTAAGTATTAGTCTGTTGTCTTAGTCTGAACTAAGACATACATTTTGAGTACATATGTTTGAGACTAAGAAGCATTAGTACAGTGTTTTTCACACTCTGATATTTTCTATTTATACTGTTCTCGTCTATAAAATTGATCTCTTAACCTAATGTGTAAATGACCCATTGTTTGAAACATGATGTTCTAGGAGGTTATGAATCAGATACCTGAGATAGGGTTTGTGGGTTTTTTTTTCTTTTTTAATTTATTTATGATAGTCACAGAGAGAGAGAGAGAGAGAGAAAGAGGCAGAGACACAGGCAGAGGGAGAAGCAGGCTCCATGCACCGGGAGCCCGACGTGGGGCTCGATCCCGGGTCTCCAGGATCGCGCCCTGGGCCAAAGGCAGGTGCTAAACTGCTGCACCACCCAGGGATCCCCTAGGGTTTGTGCTTTAAAGCTGATTTTCCGTGGACAGTCTACATATACTTTTTTGCACGTTACCTCTTGCTGCAGAGTAGGAAAACTAGAGGAGTATATAAACAATGCCAAATCTACAGTCTAGTCAGTTCAGTATATGAAGCCAAATTAATTAATTTAAAAGTGGAAAATTGGTTTCTGCCTGTATGGACTCTTCAAATCTGTCAAAATGGTCAATGCTAAAAACTTTTCTCTCCTATATATTGCTCTGGAATAAATAAAATTACTGAGAAGCCCTTCAAGTCTTTTTTAAAAAAGATGCAAGAAATTAAATTGAATTAATTTTAAATTTGGGATTATCGCTGATATTTTATTGCTAATTGTTTTATTGTATTACTTTTAAAAAGACTTTATTTATTTATTCATGAAAGACACAGAGAGAGTGGCAGAGACACAGGCAGAGGGAGAAGCAGGCTCCCTTTGGGGAGCCTGATGTGGGACTCAATCCTAGGACCCCTTCTGGGATCATGCCCTGAGCCAAAGGCAGATGCTCAACCACTGAGCCACCCAGGTATCCTAATTATTTCTAAAGAAAAAGTCACCATGTCTTTGATTCTTCTGAAGAAGTGATTTATATTCAATCCATTTGGTGACCCTGTTTCATACCTGAATTTGGGTTGTCTGTATTAAGATCATTAATAAAGAACAAGGAGTCAGGTTATTCATATATCAATTTTAGTACCTTTCTAAGAGATTGAATTAAGTGAAAATATCCATTATTTAAGTTTTCAGTGTAAGATATATCACACATGCAGGAATGGCTCACCCAAAGAAATACATCTCTTAAGCCATTGTTCATCATAAGGCTAAGTATATGGAAACACATACTTATTCACTCACATTTTTATTGAGCACTTACTAATGGATAGATGCTAGAGCAGACACTTAGAACCAAATTAAGGCCCTAAGCACTGAAAGGATTATTCTACATCTCCCTCCCTGTGATGCACACTTTAAAAATAACTTAAAATAAAAATAATACTAAAATATACAATGTGTAGGGAAGTTTTCAATTCTTTCTTCCACACTACTATGTTGATAATCCAACATAAGCACTTTGATAAGTTTTAGAAATATCAAGGCCTTTCAGATTTTTTTTCCCTTTTTTGATCCTTGTGTTTTTCCTATTTTTTATACATATGCTTAGTCTGCCTATTAGGTATCCAGCCAGGACACTGTAACTTCAGAGATAGAAGACCTTTTTTGTCTTCAATGAAATCATAGTCCAGTGAAAATGCTTACAATGCAATAGTTCTAAATCAAAATCCACTGCACAGAAAGCCTGACTAATGTAACTTTCTGTGAGAGGTGCATCTTAAATGTCTGCATGTTCTGCACCCTAATTTTGACAGCAATATTTAGCCGGTATACACCGGGTCTAAGCATCTATAGCAATACCTGGGTTGTTCAGGTTTATTCACCTTGCAGCTCTGGTAAGTCACTAATTGGAAATTAAGATGTATAGTACCTGTAATTTATTGTATTTAATTACGCACTTAGCCATAGTGAACAATGCTTAAAATTTGCAGTTGATTTAGAGGTGCCTGGATAGCTTAGTCCATTAAGTGTTCAACTCTTGGCTTTGGCTCAGGTCATGACCTCAGGGTCCCAGGATCGAGCACCACATGGAGCCTTGCAAGGAGCCCCAAACTGGGGCTCCATGCTCAGTGCAGAGTCTGCTTGAGATTCTCTGCCCTCTCCTTTGCCCTTCCCCCCATTCACCCTCTCTCACTCTCAGCCTCTCAAAAAATAAATAAATAAATAAATAAATAAATAAATAAATAAATAAATAAATTCTTTTAAAAAAATTTATAGTTGAGATTATTTGACTATAATTTTTCCTAAGGAATTGGCTTGTTACTTTTCTCCTCTGAGATACCAAAATTGTTGTTGAGTACAAAGTCATGCCCTATTCTTCTGTTCTTTTTTTTTTTTTTTTTTAATTTTTTTTTTATTTTTTTTTTATTTATGATAGTCACACAGAGAGAGAGAGAGAGGCGCAGAGACACAGGCAGAGGGAGAAGCAGGCTCCATGCATCGGGAGCCTGATGTGGGATTCGATCCCGGGTCTCCAGGATCGCGCCCTGGGCCAAAGGCAGGCGCCAAACCGCTGCGCCACCCAGGGATCCCTCTATTCTTCTGTTCTTGTAAGAACAGAGCCTCTGAATGTTTGGCACAAAGCAAGTGAACAATACATTGTTAGACTGATGGCAGCTAAGGAGACTTATTTCTTAGAATACACCCTGAAAACGTCTGCTGACAGGCTTCTTCCCATTTGGGGTAACCCGGCACCTCTTTTCCCTTCACTGGGCTCTTCTGCCTCCTGTATTTGTGTTTTAGATACTGCCCCTTAACCTATCATATTTCCCTGAAATAATAACATCCTGAATATACACACCAAAATTAGATCCCCATTTAGAAAACATGGATGTCAAAACATGACCTGTGTTAGTCATCCATTTCATACCCACCATTGTGCACAGTTTCCATTCTAAGACAGAAAATTGTCCCTTACCCAAAAATTATAGAGGCGCAGGACTCTGTCTCCATCCTGGGGAGCAGTATACACCACATCCTTAGGGTGGAGCTGAGGGAGAGTGGAGAGAGGAGTGGTAGAAATCAAGGAGGCAACTTCTTGGTAACAAGTCTCAAGTCAGGATGAGCTTGCAGTGTAAAATTACTAAGAGCCTTCTAAAGGGGATACAAGAGTGAGGTAGAGTTTAAAAGTGCTCAGAGATTGAAGATCTGGAAAGCAGGTAGGAGGTTATTTCCATTGTATAATAGCAAAGTGGGAAAGGCCAAAACTATGGAATTTAACAGAGAGAAGACACAGAAATATTCCATTAAATTTTTTTCACAGCTTTATTGAGATTAAACTGACATATAAATTTCACATATTGAAAGTGTACAATTTGATAAGTTTTTACTGATATATATACCTGTGGGACCATTGCCATCATCAAGAAAGATAACATATCCACCACTCCCAAAAGTTTCCTTGAGCTTTTATTTTTTTAAAAGATTTTTATTTATTAATCTCACACACACACACACACACACAGAGAGAGAGAGAGAGAGAGAGAGAGAGAGAGAAAGGCAGAGGGAGAAGCAGGCTCCATGCAGGGAGCCTGATACGGGACTTGATCCTGGGTCTCCAGGACCACACCCTGGGCCAAAGGCAACGCTAAATCACTGAGCCACCCAGGCTGCCCTCCTTTGTGCTTTTAAAATCACTCCTTTCCATCTCTCCCCAGACCTCCAGGGAAACACTGATCCACTTTCTCTCATAATAATCCATTTTAAATTAATTTTTTTATATAGTATGAAGGACAGAAATTAGTCGGTAGGTTGGTTGGTCTGTTGGTCAGTTGGCTGGACTTTGCACATGTCTATCCAACACTGTTTATTGAAAAGATTATTTTTCCCCATGAATTACCTCAACAGTTTTGTGGGACAGCCCAGGTGGCTCAGTGGTTTAGCGCCGCCTTCAGCCCAAGGTGTGATCCTGGAGACCCAGGATGGAGTCCCACATTGGGCTCCCTGCATGGAGCCTGCTTCTCCCTCTGCCTGTGTCTCTGCCTCTCTCTCTCATGAATAAATAAATAAAATCTTTAAGAAAACAGTTTTGCTGAGTATTAATTGGTCATATATATGTGGGTTTATTTCTGAATTCTCTATTCTATTCCATTGATCTATCTTTAAGCCATATTTCTATCTTTAACCATATTTTCTATCTTCATTTCTATCTTTAACACTGTCTGAAATAACTCTAGAATTGTCATAAAATCTGATAGTGTAAAGTCCTCCAACTTTGTTCTTCTTTTCAAAGTATTACGATTATACTAAGTACTTCGTATTTCCATATAAATTTTGAAATCACATTCTCAATTTACACAAATAAGCCTACTGGAGATTTAATTGAGATTGTTTTGAACACATATGTCAGTTTGGGAATAAATAAACATAATGAGTATCAACTTTCTCAATCCATGGGCACAATGTATTTCTTCCCCACTCAGAAATCTATTATAGCTTTCAGTGTACAGACTTTACATATTTTTTGTCATATTGATCCTTTAATGTTTTAGAAATGGTATTTTTATTTCAGTGTCTGATTGTGCATGCTGGTACATAGAAATAAAACTGATTTTGGGTATTGACCTTTTATCAGGCAATCATGCTAAACATACTTAATAGTTTAAAATTAATTTATATAGATTCCATAGGACTTTCTACACAATCATGTCATCTGCAAATCAAGTTTTATCTCTTCCTCTCCAATTTGAATAACTTTTATTTTTGTTGCCTAATTGAATGGCTAGAAACTCCAAATCAGTGTTGAATAGAAGTGATAAGATGGACTTTCAGTCTTTCCTCCATTAAGTATGATATTAGCTGTAGATTTTTCATAGATGGACTTTGTCAGATTGAAGAGTTTCCTTTTATTGAAATAGGAATGCTGAAAATTTTTTTCAGGAATAGATATGGGATGTTATCTAATGACTTCTCTTCACTCATAAAGAAGATCATGTGGTCTTTTATTATGGTGAATTATAGAGATTGATTTTCAAACATCAAATAAACCTTATATTTCAAGGATAAACCCCATTTGATTGTGAAAACGATCTCTTTACTGTATTATTGAATTTGACTTGCTAAATTTTGTTAAGAATTTTTGTATCTATGTTCATGAGAGATATTGGTCTGTAGTTTTCTTTTCTTATAATGTCTTTGGTTTTGCCATAAAGGTAATGATGGCTTCATAGAATAAGCTGGGAAATGTTCCTCCTTTTTCAGTTTCCTGGAAGAGAATTGCTATCATATATTTACTAGTTGTTTGGTAGAATTTTCCAGTAAAGCCATCTGGACCTGGAGTTTTCTTTGTGGGAAAGTTTTTAATTGTAAGTTAAATTTATTTGATAGGGCCATTGAATTTATTATGTATTTCTTCTGATCAAACCCTAGTAGTTTGTGTCTTTAAAACAACATTTTGCATTTCATCTAAGTTGTCATATCATTGGCATTGAGTCATCCATACTAATCCCTCATTATCAGGTCCTTTGTAGGACCTGAAGTGATGTCCTCTCTCTCTCCTACTTAATATTAGTAATTTGTATTCTTTCTTTTTTCTCCTGATCAATCTAGATAGAGGCTTACCATTTTTATTAATCTTCACAAAAAACAAGCTGTGGATTTCATTTATTTTTTAATTTTATTCATTTCTGTGCTTATGTGTATTAATTCCTTTCTTCTGTTTAGTTTGAATTTAATTTGCTGTTTTTCCAGTCTTGTATGGTGAAAGAGGTCATTGCTTTTGAGACATTTCTTCTTTTCTAATGCAGGCATTTTAGTGTTGTAAATTTTCCTCTAAATACTCATTTACTTCTGTAACTTTTGAGATGCTCTGTTTTCATTTTGACTCAGTTCAAAATAGCTTTCTAGTTTCACTCTTAATTTATTATTTGACCCATAGATTATTTAGAAGGATGTTAGTTTCCAATTATTAGGGAATTTTCAGACATTTTTCTATTATTAGTCTCTAATTCCATTTTGTTCGAAGAACATACCTTCTATGCTGGATTGAATCCTTTTAAATTTGTTGAGAGTAATTTTATGTCCCATAAACTTAGTAATGTTCTGGATACACTTGAAAAGAATGTTTATTCTTTTATGGTTGGGTGGATTGTTCTACAAACGCCAGTTAGGGCAAGTGGCTTGATATTAAGTCTTCTATATCCTGACTATTGTCTGTCTACTTGGTCTGTCTACTGTGAGAGGGAGTACTGAAATTTTACTAGAACTGTTGATTTATCTATTTCTTTTTGAGTTCTATCAGTTTTTGCTTCATGTATTTTAAAGCTCTGCTATTAACTGTATAAAGGTTTAAAACTGTTGTGTGCTCTTAATGAATCGACCACTTTTTAGCAGTTTTATTGAGATGTAATTAATATACTACACAATTTACACTATCATATTGTACAATAAAATGGTTTTTAGTAGGTTTTAGATGGTTTTGTTACCATTCCTACTGTCTAATTTCAGAGTATTTTTATCACCTTAACAATAGATCACATACGCATTAGCAATAACTCCCTACTTTCTGTCTCTATGGATTAGCCTATTTTGAACATTTTCCTATAAATGGATCATACAGAATGTGGTCTTTTTTTCACTTAGCATAATGCTTTCCTGTTATCCATGCAATAGAATCTATCCAAACTTAATTTTTTTATACTGACAAATATTATTTCATGGATGAATGAAGTGTGAATGGATGGATGGAAGTGTGATGGATGGAAGGAATGGATGGATGGATGGATCCAATGGATGGATGGATGGATCCAATGGATGGATGGAAGTGTGAACAATTTACACTTTTGGGGCTATTATTAATAATTCTGCTATAAATGTTCATGTACAAGTTTTTGTGTGAATATGTATTTTCATTTTTCTTGAGAGTATATTTAGAAGTAAAATTGCCAGTTAACATTTAGAGTAACTTTCAGTTGTTTTCCAGAGTATTTGCACCATTTTACAACTACCAGCAACATATGAAAATTCCACTTTTTTCATTTATTTTTTTATTTTTTATTTTTTTTAAAGATTTTATTTATTTATTCATGAAAGACACAGGGAGAGAGGCAGAGACATAGGCAGAGGGAGAAGCAGACTGAACTGAGCCAAAGGCAGACACTCAACCACTGAGCCACACAGGTGCCTCTGAAGATTCCACTTTTATATGTTCTCATCAACACTTGTTATTGTTTTTCTTAAAAGTTTTGGCCATCCTAGTAAGGTAAAAAGGTATCACATTGTGGTTTTGACTTGCATTTCCCTGATTACTGATAATGTTGAACATCTTTTCATGTGCACATTGACTATTTGTATGTCTTTTCAGACAATATGTCTGTTCAAAACCTTTTTAATTTGATTATTAGTCTTATTGCTGAGATATAAGAGTTCTTTATTATGGATACAATTTCTTTAACAGATATATGATTTCATAATATTTATACTTCTGATGAAATCCAATTTAAATAATTTTTGTTGCTTGTACTTCTGGTGTCAGATTTAAGTAACCATTGCTTAATCCAAGGTCACAAATATTTACTTTATCTTTAGGATATCCTTTAGGATAAAGGATAGCTCTTCCATTTAGATCAATTGTCCATTTTGAGTTAATTTTTGTTTATAGTATGGGGAGGGGTTCCAATTTATTGTTGTGCATGTGGATATCCAGTTTTCCTAGCACCATTTCTTGAAATATTGCTTCTCTCTAGTCACTAGTCTTGGCAATATGTCTATCTTTATGCCACAACCATACTGTCTTGATTACTGTAGCTTTATAATAAGTTTAAAAATTGGGAACTATAAATCCTCTAACATTCTTTTTCTTCTGTAAAATTGCTTAGTTATTCTAGGACCTTTGAATTTCCATATAAATTTTAGGATCATCATGCTAATTTCTGCAAAAAATAAAGCTGACATTTTTATAGGCATTGCATTCAATATGTAAACATATAGGATCAATTAGAAAAATATTACCATCTTAACAAAATTATGTCCTCTGATGCATGAACATGGGCTTTCTTTCCATTTGCCTAGATTTTCTTTAGTTTCAATAATATTTTGTACTTTTCAGTGTACAACTCTTGCACTTCTTTTGTTGAATTTATTTCCTAAGTACTTTAATACCATGATAAATGAAATGGTTTTATAACTTCATTTTCAAGTTGTTCATTGCTAGTGAATAGAAATAAAACAGATTTTTATTATTGATTTTGTACCCTGCAAGTTTGCTAAACTCTACTTTTAGTATTTCTTTTTATAAGATTTTATATATGCAGTATTATGTCACCTGCATATAGAGATAGTTTTACTTCTTTTCAATGTGGGTGACTTGTATCCCCTTTTCTACACTGGTTTCCATGGCTAGAACTTCCAATGCATTGTTGGTCACCAGCAAAGTGTCACCAGCAAAACTCCTTATCTTTTTTCTGACCTGAGAGGAAAACATTCAGTATTTCAGCAGTAAGTATGTTAACTGTAGGTTTTTTCTAGATGACCTTTATCAGGTTGAGGAAATTTTCTTTTATTCCTAGTTTAATAAATGTTTTATAATAGAAGGAAGTTGGATTTTGTTTCTGTATCCTTTTGGGATGTTCATGTGGTTTTATACTTTATTCTATTAATATTTTGTATTACATTGATTGATTTTCAGATGTTAAATTAATCTTGCAGTCTTGGGCTCAATCCCACTTGATCATCGCCATAATTGTTTTTATATACTGTTGGATCTGGTCTGCTAGTGTTTTGTTGAGCACTGTAGCCATAAGGGATATTATATTGACATATACTTTTACTTACTCTTAAAGTCTTTGTCTGGTTTTTCTATCAGGAAATACTGCCCTCTTATATTTGGGGGAAAGTTATGAAAGATTCATGGTAAATAAATCTTTTTTAAAGGTTTGGCAGAATTCACCAGTGAAATCATCTGGGCCTGGATTCTCTTTGTGGAAAGTTTTAAAGAATTCATTCAATCTTTCATTGTTGTAGGCCTACTAAGACTTTCTGGTTTTTCTTGAGTCAGTTTCTGTGGTTATGCATTTCTTTAAATCTCTATATATTTTTTTCATCTTGGTTATCTACATTGTTCACAAACAGTTATTCATAGCATTTTCTTTTTTTTTTATTTTTATTTATTTATTTATTTTTATTTATTTATGATAGTCACAGAGAGAGAGGCAGAGACACAGGCAGAGGGAGAAGCAGGCTCCATGCACCGGGAGCCCGACGTGGGACTCGATCCCGGGTCTCCAGGATCGCGCCCTGGGCCAAAGGCAGGCGCCAAACCGCTGCGCCACCCAGGGATCCCCCATAGCATTTTCTCTATTTACTTTTATTTCTGTAAGGTTAGTAGTGATGACTCTTCTTTTCTTTCTGGTGTTAGTAATTTAAGTCTTTCTTTTTTCGTGGCAAGTCTAGTTGGAGATTTGTCCATTTTGTTGATCTTTTCAAAGAACTAACTTTTATTTTTATTGTTTTTTATTGTTCTTCTTCTATTCTGTACTTTACTTTTTAATTTTTTTAGGAATTTTCAAGGTTTTTTTTCCCCTTTTTTCCTTCTTTTTTTAAATTTAAATTCAGTTAGCCAGCATATAAGTACATCATTAGCTTCAAATGTAGTGTTCAATAATTTATCAGTTGTGTATAATACCCAATGCTTTTTCTAATCTTGTTATTACCTGCCTTTTTATTTGGTTTGGATTCTTTTTTTTTAGGGAAAGAGGCTAAGTTATTTATTTGAGATCATTTGGTTTTTAATGAATACATTTATAGCTATAAATTGCCTTCTGAGCACTGCTTTAGCCTCATATGTTTTGTTATGTTTTATTCATCTTAAAGTATTTTCTAATTTTCCATGTGAACTTTCTTTAACCCATTTGTTATCTAGTAATGTGTTGACTTCTACATTTGCAAGTTTCCCAAATTGTTTCCTTGTTATTGATTTCTAATTTAATTTCATATGTCCAGAGAACGTATTTTGTATGATTTCAATACTTTTAAATTTATTGACACTTGCTTTATGTCCTGACATATGGTTTGTTCTGGCAAATATTCCATGTACATTTAAGGAAAATCTATATTCTTCTGTAGTTGCATAGAGCATTCTATAGATCCAGTTGGATTGTATTGTTGTTCAAGTCTTCTATCTTCTAATCTCCCTAATTATTCTACTATTGAAAGTGGAATATTAAAGTCTCCAACTTTTTTGTGGAATTATATACTTTTCCTTTGAATTCTTTTAGATTTTGCTTCTGGCATTTTGTGGCTCTATTGATAGGTATATATATATATATATATATATATATATATATATATATATTTATAATTATTATGTCTTCATGATTATTGACCTTTTTATCATTATTAAATGTCTTTCTTTGTCTCTAGTAACTATTTTGGTCATAAAGTCTATTTTGCTGATGTTAGGTTAGCTACTCCAGCTCTATTTTGGTCATGGTTTGCATGGTACATCTTTATCCATTCTTTTATTTCCCACATTTTTATGGCTTTGACTCTAACATGTGTTTCTTATAATATCTACATAGTTGGATATGTGTTTTTATTCACTCTGCCAATTTTTGCCTTTTGATTGGAGTGTGTAGTCCATTTACATTTAATTTGATAACTGATCAGGTAGTTTTAAATCTTTCATTTATTGTTTTCTGCATGTCCTATGGAGTTTTGTAGTTCTTCTTCAGTTCCTCCATTACTGCCTTCTTTTGTGTCAACTGTATATTTTCTAGTGTACCACTTTAATTCCCTTATTTTCTTTATTATATTTTTTAGTTATTAGGAGTTTCCTAGAAGATTAAAGTTAACATTTTAATTAAAAGTAATCTATTTCAGATTAATAACAAGTTAATCTCAATTATATATAAAAATTTCGCTTTAATAGATCTCTGGCACCTCCCTTCTTCTCTGTGATATTATGATCAATCAAATTAAATTTTTATTAGCTCATCAATACAGTTCTTTTTAAGAGAGAGCAGCAGGGGAGGGGCAGAGGGAGAGGGGGAGAGAATCTTAAGCAGGCTCCCCACCGAGTGCAAAGCCTGACACGAGACTCAGTCCCACAAATCTGAGATCATGATCTAAGCCAAAATCGAGTCAGATGCTCAATCAACTAAGACATCCAGACACCTCCATCAATACATTTTTTAACTATTGCTTTATTCAGTTACATTTTTAAATCAGTGAAGGAAATATTATAAACAAAAGTATTTATATTATTTTTTATATTTGCCTATGTAGTTACCTTTATTTGTACTCTTTATTTTTTCATATGCACTTGACTCACTGTCTGATGCTGTTTCATTTAAGACTGAAAGACTAGTTCTCCTAATAGGACAGGTCTTCTAGTGATGAATACTATCAGTTTTTTATTATCAGCAAGTGTCTTAATTTCTTCAGTTTTTGAAGGATAGTTTTGCTGGGTACAAAATTCTTTCTTGACTTTGTTGACTATCTTTTTCTTTTACTACTTTGAATATGTTTTCCCACTGTCTTCTAGAATGCACTATTTCTGATTAGAAATCAGCTATTAATCTTATTAAAGACTGAACATAATGAGCTGTTTTGCTCTTGCTACTTTCAAGATATCTCTCTGTCTTTATCTTTTGATAGCTTTACTCTAAAGTATCAGGTGTGGATCTAGTTTAGTTTTACCCTAAAATTCATTAAGTTTCATGAATGCATTAATCAATAGGGTCTTTAAAATCATCCTGGTCACTGAGCATCTTCTAACATTCAGAACTTAATATATTCAGAACCAAGAGGATCGCCCTCTAGGACCTCTCAGGTAGACTACACTCTCCCTCCCCTACAACTTTGTCACCACCGTCTCCAGGTCACCCCCTTTTTTTTCTTCTCTTTTTTCTTTTTGTTCCTCTTTACTTTTGCTTTTTTTCTCTTTTTTTTTTTCCTTCTTCTTTGGGATTCTTGGCCCTTTGTTTTTTACTACTTTGTTTTAAAATTTGTTTTTCACTTTAGTGGTCCTTTTGTTTTATTTTGTTCTGATCTTTGTTTTCATTTTCTGGTCTGTGACCTCGTCAGAATCATCTAAGGTGAAATTTACTTAGTTCTCGGTTGATATTCTTGACTCAGCCCACTCATACAGCCCCTTTGCACTGAGCAAAATGACTAGAATGAATAACTCACCACAAAAGAAAGAATCAGAAACAGTACCCTGTGCCACAGAGTTACAGAATATGGATTACAATTCAATGTCAGAAAAAAAAAAAAAAAACAATTCAATGTCAGAAAACCAATTCAGAAGCACAATTAAAAAGCTACTGGTGGCTCTGGAAAAAAAAAAAAAGCATAAAGGATTCAAGAGACTTCATGACTACAGAATTTAGATCTAATCAGGCCAAAATTAAAAATCAATTAAATGAAATGCAATCCAAACTAGATGTCCTAATGATGAGGGTTAATGAGGTGGAAGAAAGAGTGAGCGACATAGAAGACAAGTTGATGGCAAGGAAGGAAGCTTAGGAAAAGATAAAAACAATTAAAAGACTATGAGGAAAGATTAAGGGAAATAAATGATAGCCTCAGAAGGAAGAATCTATGTATAATTGGGCCAGAAAGCATATTTGAACAAATCAAAGCTGAGAACTTCCCTAACTTGGAGAGGGAAACAAGCATTCAGATCCAGGAGATAGTGAGGTCCCCTCCAAAATCAATAAAACCCGTTCAACACCTTGACATTTAATAGTGAAACTTGCAAATTCCAAAGAGGAAGAGAAAAGAGAGAAATATTAGATTAACAGCACATGTCTCCACAGAGACCTGGCAGGCCAGAAAGGGCTGGCAGGATATATTCTGGGTTCTAAATGAAAAGAACAGGCATCCAAGAATACTTTATCCAGCAAAGCTCTCATTCAGAAGAGAAGGAGATATAAAAAGCTTCCAAGATAGGCAGAAACTGAAAGAATATGTGACCACCAAACCAGCTCTGCAAGAAATATTTAGGGGGACTCTTAAAAAAAAGAGGAAGCCCAAAGAAATAATCCACAAAAACAGGGACTGAATAGGTATTATGATGACACTAAATTAATATCTTTCAATAGTTACTCTGAATGTGAATGGGCTAAATGATCCCATCAAAAGATGCAGGGTTTTGGACTGGATAAAAAGGCAAAACCCACCTATTAGCTGTCTGCAAGAGACTCGTTTTAGACCTAAGAACAACTCCAGCCTGAAAATGAAAGGTTGGAGAACAACTTACCATTCAAATGGCCCTCAAAAGAAAGCAGGGATAGCAATCCTCATATCAGATAAATTAAAGTTTATCCCAAAGACTGTAGTAAGAGATGAAGAGGGACACTATATCATACTTAAAGGGTCTATCCAACAAGAAGACCTAACAGTTATGTTTATGCCCCTAATGTGGGAGCTGCCAAGTATATCAATCAATTAATAACCAAATATATACTTAGATAATAATACACTAATAGGAGGAGACTTCAACATGGCACTTTCTACAAATGACAGATCTTCTAAGCACAACATAACCAAAGAAACAAGGGCTTTAAATGATACATTAGACCAGATGGATTTCACAGATATTTACAGAATTTTCCATCTGAACTCAACTAAATACACATTCTTCTCAAGTGCACATGGAACTTTCTCCAGAATAGACCACATACTGGGTCACAAATCAGGTCTCAACTGATACCAAAAGATTAGGATTGTCCCCTGCATATTTTCAGACCATAATGCTTTGAAACTTGAACTCAATCACAAGAAGACATTTGGAAGAAACTCAAACACGTGGAGGTTAAAGAGCATTCTACTAATAGTTGAATGAGTCAAACAGGAAATTAGAGAAGAATTAAAAAGATTCATGGAAACTAATGAAATGAAGATACAACCATTCAAAATCTTTGGGATACAGCAAAAGCAGAGAGGGAAATACATAATACAAGCATACCTCAAAAAATTGGAAAAAAACTCAAATACACAAGCTAACCTCACACCTAAAGGAACTAGAGAAAGAACAGCAAATAAAACCTACACCAAAGAAGAGAGATAATAAAGATTCAACCAGAACTCAATAAAATAGAGACCATAAGAACTGTATAACAGATCAACCAGGTGTTGGTTCTTTGAAAGAATTAATAAGATAGATAAAATATTAGCCCACCTTATTAAAAAGACTTGAATTAATAAAACCATGAATGAGGGGATCCCTAGGTAGCTCAGCGGTTTGGTGCCTGCCTTTGGCCCAGGGCACGATCCTGGAGTCCCGGGATCAAAACCAACGTTGGGCTCCCTGCATGGAGCCTGCTTCTCCCTCTGCCTGTGTCTCTGCCTCTCTCTCTCTCTCTCTCTCTCTCGTCTATCATAAATAAATAAATAAATAAATAAATAAATAAATAAATAAATAATAAATCTTTTAAAAAAATCTTTGTTATAAAATAAATAAATAAAATTAAATCATGAATGAAAGAGTAGAGACCACAACCAATACCAAGGAAATACAAATGACTTTAAAAACGTATTATGAGCAGCTATGCACCAATAAATTAGGCAATCTAGAAGAAATGGATGTATTTCTGGAAAACCACAAACTACCAAAACTGGAACAGGAAGAAATAGAAAACCTGAACAGGCCAATAACCAGGGAGGAAATTGAAGCAGTCATCAAAAACCTCCCAGGACACAAAAGTCCAGGGCCAGATGGTTTCCCTGGGGAATTCTATCAAACCTTTAAAGAAGAAATCATACCTATTCTACTAAAGCTGTTACAAAGGATAGAAATGGATGGAATACTTCCAAACTCGTTTTATGAGGCCAGCATCACCTTAAGTCCAAAACCAGATAAAGACCCCACCAAAAAGGAGAATAATAGACCAATATCCCTGATGAACACAGATGCAAAAATTCTCAACAAGATACTAGCCAATAGGATCCAATAGTACATTAAGATTATTCACATGACCAAGTGGGATTTATCCCCAGGATGCAAGGCTGGTTCAACACTTGTAAAGCAATCAGTGTGATAGATCACATCAACAAGAGAAAAAACAAGGACCATATGATCCTCTCAATAGATGCAGAGAAAGCATTTGACAAAATACAGCATCCATTCCTGATCAAAACTCTTCAGAGTATAGGGATAGAGGGAACATTCCTCAGCATCTTAAAAGCCATCTACAAAAAGCCCACAGCAAATATCATTCTCAATGGGGAAACACTGGGAGCCTTTCCCCTATGGCCAAAAGCACGACAGGGATGTCCACTCTCACTACTGCTATTCAACCAACATATTACTAGAAGTCCTAACCTCAGCAATCAGGCAACAAAAAGAAATAAAAGGCATTCAGATTGGTAAAGAAGTCAAACTCTCCCTCTTTGTAGATGACATAATACTGTACATAGAAAACCTAAAAGACTCTACCCCAAGATTGCTAGAACTCCTACAGCAATTTGGCAGTGTGGCAGGATACAAAATCAATGCCCAGAAATCAGTGGCATTTCTATACACTAACAATGAGACTGAAGAAAGAGAAATTCAATCCCATTTACAATTGCACCCAAAAGCATAAGATACCTAGGAATAAACCTAACCAAAGAGGTAAAGGATCTATTCCCTAAAAGCTACAGAATGCTTCTGAAAGAAATGGAGTAAGACACAAAGAGATGGAAAAATATTCCATGCTCATGGATTGGCAGAATTAATATTGTGAAAATGTCAATGTTACCCAGGGCAATTTACACATTTAATGCAATCCCTATCAAAATACCATGGATTTTCTTCAGAGAGTTGGAACAAATAATCTTAAGATTTGTTTGGAATCAGAAAAGACCCCAAAAAGCCAGGGGAATATTGAAAAAGAAAGCCAGAGCTGGGGGCATCAAAATGCCGTATTTCGAGTTGTACTACAAAGCTGTGGTCATCAAGACAGTGTGGTCCTGGCACAAAAACAGACACATAGACCAATGGGACAGAATAGAGAACGCAGAAATGGGCCCTCAACTCTATGATTACTAATATTCGACAATGCAGGAAAGACTATCCACTGGAAAAAGGACAGTCTCTTCAATAAATGGTGCTGGGAAAATTGGACAGCCACATGCAGACGAATGAAACCAGACCATTCTCTTACACCATACAAAAAGATAAACTCAAAATGGATGAAATATCTCAATGTGAGACAAGAATCCATCAAAATCCTAGAGAAGAACGCAGGCAACACCCTTTATGAACTTGGCCACAGCAATTTCTTGCAAGATACATCCACGAAGGCAATAGAAACAAAAGCAAAAATGAACTATTGGGAGTTAATCAAGCTGAAAAGCTTCTTCACAGCAAAAGAAACAGTCAACAAAACTAAAAGACAACCTACAGAATGGGAGAAGATATTTGCAAATGACATATCAGATAAAGGGCTAGTATTGAAGATCTATAAAGAACTTATTAAACTCAACAGCAATGAGACAAACAATCCAATCATGAAATGGGAAAAAGACATGAACAGAAATTTCACCAAATAAGACATAGACATGGCCAACAAGCACTTGAGAAAATGTTCCGCATCACTTGCCATCAGGGAAATGCAAATCAAAACCACAATGAGATCCCACCTCACACCAGTGAGAATGGTGAAAATTAACAAGACAGAAAACAACAAATGTTGGAGAGGATGTGGATAAAGGGGACCCTCTCACTGTTGGTGGGAATGTGAACTGGTGCAGCCACTCTGGAAAACTGTGTGGAGGTTCCTCAAAGAATTAAAAATAGAGCTACCCTGTGACCCAGCAATCGTACTGCTGGGGATTTACCCCAAAGATACAAATACAGTGAAATGCCCGGACACCTGCCCCTCAGTGTTTATAGCAGCAATGTCCACAATAGCCAAACTGTGGAAGGAGCCTTGGTGTCCATCGAAAGATGAATGGATAAAGAACATGTGGTCTATATATACAATGGAATATTATTCAGCCATTAGAAACGACAAATATTCGCCATTTGCCTCGACGTGGATGGAACTGGATAGTATTATGCTGAGGGAAGTAAATCAATTGGAGAAGGACAAGCATTATATGGTTTCACTCATACAGGGAATATTAAAAATAGTGAAAAGGATTATAGGGGAAAGGAGAGAAAATGAGCGAGAAAAATCAGAGAGGGTGACAAAATATGAGATACTCCTAACTCTGGGAAATGAAAAGGGTAGTGTAAGGGGAGGTGGGTGGGGGTCGGGGTGACTGGGTGACGGGCACTGAGGGGGGCACTTGATGGGATGAGCACTGGGTGTTATATGTTGGCAAATTGAACTCCAATATAAAAAGTATATTAAAGAAGAAAATCATCCTAATATTAGACTTCTGGCCTCCAGAATTATGAGAAATAAAGTTCTATTGTTTAAGCCACCCAGTTTCCAGCATCTAGTTATAGCAACCTGAACTGAATTAGACTGCGGCTTCTACACTAGTAGAAGGGAGAGCTGGTATCATTAGTTAGTAATTACAATCCTTACTTTTAGTCAACCATGTGCTGATTCAGTCCATAAAACTATATATACAAAATAGAATTTTAAGAATTCCAACCCTTTGTAATGTCCACAGAGAAGTGGGGCTTATAGTGTCTTCTCTTTCCTGTTTAGTTTCCACTTCCACCATGCCCTCTACCAATGGCTACTCAATGGTCTTGTTCCTTTAGTTTCTATTTTCAAAGCTTACCCTCTCCATGGTTCTTGCTTGTTTCCTAATCATTAGAAGATTTTTAAGAGAAATCCTTCTTTAGGCCCTCTTTACTCTTTATTACCTCTGCTACCTCCTAGCCTCTGCTATGGATTATATGTGATTTGTTAGTAAGCAAATATGGTATTGCCTTGTACCCCATAGGAAAGTGGATATATAACACTCCCCAGAAAAGAGGTGAAAAATAGTGGGATATGTATGGTAAAAGGGGTGGGTAAAATGGGTGGGGGAAGCCACTCCTGCCACACCCCTTTTACAGAGTGCCATGGAGAAATAAGTTCTGAATATCTACAGAAAGTCCCACACAAGTCTTCAACATAATACCAATAAGCACATGTGTGTGTATGTGTGTGTGTGTGTTTGTGTGTGTGAAAAATGCACAAAGTCAAGGAAAGGACTATCTGCAATAAGCAGTGGAAAAAGATCCCCAAAACTCCCAGAAATCAAGTCAAGGAAAATAAAAATATAAAGTATAATATTTGATATAATCTGTACTAAGTCTAGTTTTCTTGACTCTTGCATTCACTCTGGTTATCTTTCCTTTACCAAATGGTTTGGGAAAATTTTCTCCTAAAGAATGTAGATTATTTTTATAAACGCCCCCACTAGAAGTGTACCCACTTCTAGTCCCTGTTGAGAAGAAAATATTCAAATGCCTAGGTTTTTGTCATTGTTGTTGTTAACTTTTGGTCTGTTTATTTAAAAACAAACATTTCAGCACTGGCATTGGTATCTGGTTGGTTGGTTGGTTGGTTGATTGGTTGGTTTTTCCTCAGAGCTATCTGTTCCTTTTATGTCCTGGGAGGCCATTGCCCAGTGGGGTTGCTTTTGAAATGATAAGACATACTTTGAACTTTCCAAGGACTCACATGTTAACATATGGAATTTTTTTTTTTTTTGGAGGACATCTTACCACCTCCTCTTTTCTTAGAACAAACAGTTCTAAATTATCTGTTACTCTGTAAAATCTTATGAACTTCAACAAATGCAAACATATTCAATTTATGGAAAGGCTCTATTCCAATATTTTCTTTTTGCATTTTTTCTTCACAAGGAATTTTTCCCCCTGACAGCTTCTAAGATGTGAGGCACATTTAGTTCCTTGCTCAAAAAACAAACAAAACAAAATCATATTTTATTTTTAATCTTTAGTTCAGCAGCTGACCTCGAAGACTCTGGTTAATTTATTTTTAAAAGTGCTCTTAGAACAAATGACTATAAGCATGTGAAACTTCCTAAGCCTAACTGGAGCGTTTTTTTTTTTCTTTCAATTTTTAAAGTTAGGATATTTTAAATTACTCTTTTTCCTTAGTCTCCAGAATCTCATTCTCTCCCTTTTTCCTGAATATGGCTTTTAACTTTCTGATAGCAACAGGCCTCATAACAAGAATCTGCTTGGTCTTTCCGTAAACCTTAGAGACCAGATTCAAGACCATCTGTTTAGCAAATTTATTGCAGCAGTCCAAATCTGAAGGAAATAAAAATATCAGTTACCCTACAGATTGCTTTAAGAAGTAACCAAGAAGAAAGTTTTAAAAAGCACTTATTGTATACCTGTAACTAATATTACACTGTGTATTAACTAACTGGAATTTAAATTAAAACTTTAAAAAAATAAAAAAATAAGTAAAAAGTGTTTTGTAAGTACTATTCCAAAGTCTAAAATATTTTTCCTTGAACTTGAAACAAATGTATATATCCCATCCCCATTCTACAGTAAGCTCTTAAAGTACTGGGATTTTTTTTCCTGCTTATCTTTGTATTTCTGCAGCAGAGAGGTGTCAGGAAATATTCATTAGAGGCTTTTGCGTGGAATTAATGCAACAGAACTCATTTTATGAACCAGTGGATCTGCCTTTGCTAAAGAATAGAAATTTTGAAGAAGATTGGAAGTTTTTTATGTTTATCTGAGAAAAGAGAGATGTTTCTTCTACCTGCCTAACCATTCTCATATATAACAGAAGTCCAGTGAAGTATGATTTGAGAGTCACCCTGATCCATAAAACATCCTTCACAGATGCCTGAAAGCCTATTTAAAATTCACTTTCCTTCATTTTGAAAAAGAACATCTGAAAAAAAAACCCTGCATTTATCATATTTAGTGGTAAGAAACTAGATGCTTTCCCACTAAGATCAAGCACAAGGCAAGAATGTCCACTCTTACTACTTATATTCAGAATTATACTGAAAGCACTGCCTGGTATAAGTCAGAAAGAAAATGAAAGGCATGTATATTGGGAAGAAAGAAATAAAACTGTTTTTGTTCAGAGATGACACAGCTATCTATGTAGAAAACCCCCCCCAAAAAAATCCCAAATCTAATAATTATAACAAGATTACAGGATACCAGTTTAATATACAAAAGCCAATTGCCTTCCTATATACCTGCAATGAACAATTTGGAATTTGAAATGTAAATATTATTTACATTAGCACTCCCAAAAATGAAATGCTTGGGTATAAATCTAACAAAATATGTACAAGATCTATATGAGGAAAAGCACAAAAACAATAAAAGATATCAAAGATCTAAATAAATGGAGAGATATTCCATATTCATAGATAGAAAAACTCAGTATTATTAAAATACCAGTTCTTCCTAACTTGATATGTAGATTAAATGCCATTCCAGGCAGAATCCCAGCAGGTTATTTTTTGGATATGGACTGATTCAGAAGTTAAATGGAAAGGCGAAAGATCCAGAATAGTCAACACAGTATTGAAGAGCAAAGTCAGGGGACTGATACTACCCAATTTAAAGAGTTACTGTAAAGCTACAATAATTAAGATATTGTGGTATTATGAAAAGAATAGACACAGGGAACAATGCAACAGAATAGAGACCCCAGGGGGGCACCTAGAGTCAGTTGAGCATCCAACTCTGGGTTTTGGCTCAGGTCCAGGTAGTTAGTGATCTCATGGGTTGTGGGAGGGGCCCTGGGTTGGACTCCGTGTTCAGCAGGGAGCCCGCTTGAGGATTTGCTCCCTCTGTCCTTCCCCCCACTTGCACACATGCTCTCTCTCTCTCAAATAAATAAATCTTTAAAAAGAGAGAGAGCCCAGAAATAGACCTACACAGTTAGAGCGAACTGATCTTTGACAAAAGAGCAAAGGCAATTCAGTAGCGAAAAGATAGTTGCTTCAACAATGATGTGAGAATGACTGAACATCCACATTCAAGAAAAGGAATCTAGATACAGACCTTACACCCTTCTCAAAAATTAACTCAAAATGAATCTTAACCCTAAATGCAATGCAAAAAAACTACAAAACAACTAGAAGATAACACAAGAGAAAAATCTAAGTAACTTTAGATTTATCAATGACTTCATATATATATATATATATATATATATATATATATATATATATACAGCACCAAAAGCACCATCCATGAAAGAGAAAATTGATAAGTACAAGTTGGTGAAAATTAGGTTTCTGCTCTGCAAAGACTATGAAGAGAATGAGAAGACAAGCTATAGACTAGGAGAAGATATTTGCAAAACACATACCTGTTAAAAAAAAAAAAAGCTAGTATCCAAAATATACAAAGAACTCTTAAAACTCAACAATAAGAAAAGAGCAAACCAATTTAGAAAAATGAGCAGAATATCTGAACATAAATTTACCAGAGAAAATATACAGATGACAACTAAGCATATAGAAAGATGCTCAGCATCGTATATCATTAGGGAATTGCATATTAAAACAGTGAGATACCACTACATACCAATTAGACTAACTAAAAAGCAAAATGCTGATGATACCAAGTGCTGGTAAGGATATGGAGCAACAGGAACTCTCATTTGTAACAGGAATACAAAATGCTACAGCCACTTTGGAAGACAGCTTGCAGTTTTATATAAAATGAGACACAGTGGTGCCGGAGGAGACGCACGCAGCTAACATTGTCTTCTTCCTGCGACTCTTACAGCCAGTTGTCTTGGGTACAATGGCAACTCTTAAGGAAATACTGATTGCACCAATTGCAGAAGAAGAGGCAGCAATCCCAAACAATAAGATCACTGTAGTGGATGTTGGACAAGTTGGTATGGCATGTGCCATCAGCATTCTGGGAAAGTCTCTGGCTGATGAACTTGCCCTTGTAGATGTTTTAGAAGATAAACTCAAAGGAGAAATGATGGATCTATAGCATAGGAGCTTATTTCTTCAGACGCCTAAAATTGTGGCAGATAAAGATTACTCTGTGACTGCCAATTCTACGATTGTGGTGGTGACTGCAGGAGTCCGACAGCAGGATGGAGAGAGCTGCCTCAATCTAGTGCAAAGGAATGTTAATGTCTTCAAATTCATTATTCCTCAGATAGTCAAGTACAGTCCTAATTGTATCATAATTGTGGTTTCCAACCCAGTGGATATTCTTACATATGTTACCTGGAAACTAAGTGGATTACGCAAGCAACATGCGATTGGAAGTGGGTGTAATCTGGATTCTGCTAGATTTCACTATTTTATGGCTGAAAAACTTGGCATTCATCCCAGCAGCTACCATGGATGGATTTGGGGAGAACATGGCGACTCAAGTGTGGCTGTGTGGAGTGGAATGAATGTGGCAGGTGTTTCTCTTCAAGAACTGAATCCAGAAATAGGAACAGACAACGAGAGTGAAAATTGGAAGGAAGTGTATAAGATGGTGGTTGAAAGTGCCTATGAAGTCATCAAGCTAAAATGATATACCAACTGGGCTATTGGAGTAAGTGTGGCTGATCTCATTGAATCCATGTTGAAAAATCTCTCCAGGATTTATTCAGTGTCAACAATGGTGAAGGGCATGTATGGTATTGAGAAGAGTCTTCCTGTGTCTTCCGTGTATCCTGAAGCTCGGGGTGTTCCAGTGTGATCAACCGGAAGCTAAAGGATGATGAGGTTGCCCAGCTCAAGAAAAGTGCAGATACCTTGTGGGACATCCAGAAGGACCTAAAAGATCTGTGACATCTGGCTTCTAGGCTGTAGAAATTTAAAACCATGATGTGATTAACTGTGAGCCTTTAGTTTTTCACCCATATATATGGATCACAGTTTGCTTTTATCTTCCTAAATATGTGAATCTGGGCTTACAGAATCAAAGCCCATGCTTGGTTTAATGCTTGCAATATGAGTGTTGAACAAATAAAATTAACTATTGTAGTGTGAAATAAAATAAAATGAGACACAGTCTTACCATATAACCCAGCAATCTCACTTCTTAACATTTACCCAAAGGAGTTGAAAAGTCATGTCTGTGCAAAAACTTGATGTAGGAAAATATTTATAGCAGATTTATTCATAGTTCCAAACATTTTGAGGTAACCAAGGCTAATGGTGAATGGATAAACAAACTGTAGTATATTTTACAATGGAATATTATTCAGTAATAAAATGAAACCACAAAAATACATGAAGGTGTTATATATATATTGCTAAATAAAAAAATCTGAAAAGGCTACATACCGTTTGACTCCAACTATAAGATAACCAAAAAAGGCAAAAGCATGGATACAGTAAAAGAATCAGGTTTCCAGGGAAGAGAGGGATGAATAGGTGGGAGTTCAGGAGAATTTTAGTGGTAAAACTATTCTGTGTGATGCTGTAATATTGGATATACAACATTATACATTTGTCAAAATCCATAGAACTCTACAACTCAAAGAGTGAACCCTAAGGTAAACTATGAATTTTATTTAATAATATATCAATATTTATTCATCAGTTGTAATAAATGTACCCCTCAATGCTAGATGTTAATACTAGGGGAAACTGGGGTGGGGGTAAGGAGAAGAGAGATATGGAACCTGCAATTTTTCTGTAAATTTAAAACAACTCTGAAAAATAAAGTCTATTACTTAAATTTTTTTTTATTACTTAAATTTTTAAAAAATTCATTTTCCTCGATAATTCAGAGGCATTTTTAAATAATCTTCACCTATAGTGTGAAATTCCTTTGGAATTGACTAATATTTGTATATGAATGGATGGGTCACATTAATATTCTACTCAGAAGTTTCTCTCAGGGTAGAATGAAAGTTTCAGGCTCTGTGAGACTGGGGGTTTCTGAAAGGGAAAGTAGAATTCAGAAAAAAATGCTTAAGACAACTGTCACTTTCACATTCTGGTTATGAGTAGTCACAATACCCTGTCTACATGGTAGAAACATTTTCTCATTCTTTGTGACTATGTCAGTGTTTGTGAGTAGGGGAATAGATAGAGAACACAGAGATTTTCATTTGGGCAAATTACTTTAACCTCTTCCTAAAATAAAAATATTAACTGTCATTTCAAATCAAAGGGTTATTATGATAATTAAATGAGGTAATGCAGTTACTGAGATCTCAATAAAATATTAGCAATTGTTATTACTGATGCTATTTCTTGCCATTGAAATACTTTCTGATGAAATGCAGATTTTAGTATGTCTAGTCTGAGAAAGCTAAATGTAGGTTGTAGGAGGTGAAGGGATAGAGATGGGAAGGATATCTGGATGAAGTAAAGAAGGAACTAACATTTTTGATGGCAGCTATAAAATCAAGCATCATACACTTTATTATCTCAAGAACCATGGCAGCCTCAGGAATTATCCCTTTTTGTAGATGGAGAAATTACACTCAGAGTAGGTAATTTCTCCATGGTACCACAACTAGTTATTGTAACTGGTAATGCTGGGGTCCAACTCAGAAATTTTTTACTTATAGTGTGAGCTTCCCTGTATGGCATATGATGCCATGTGGACTGAGAGATTAGCCTCATTAGTTACTTGGGCTATTGAGACTGCTCCAACCATGCAGTCATACTGGTTCTTCCCATGGTGGGTGCTTGATAAATATCAAATTTGTTTAACATATTTTAAAACAAATGGGAAAGTGAATGAATGGATGAATTAGGAGAACTATACCAAATTGCAGAGTATTGAACATAAATCAAAAGTGATTCTATTTTATACCATGGGTGTGTTGCTCAAAAGTTCCAGAGCTTCTGGAAATATAATCATATTTTAAACAATGTAAGGAACCTCCCCAAATGAACCTGATAGTTTTGTAAAGAGAAAATTCCTTTTGAAGTAGGAATGATTACCTCATTTATCAATCACTTTTGATTTCACTGGGTTGAGTTTTTTCTCAAATAGGTTTGAGTAGAAGATTGAGTAAATAGTCTTAAAGCTTCCCTTGGAGGTCACTTCATGAAATAAGCATAAGTCAGAGCTGGGTCACCAAAATCACTTGGTATTTCTAAAGTACTTTGTTCCCACCTTACATAGGTCTACACATTGGCTCAACTAACCAGTTCTATTTTTTTTTCTGACTAAGTCTGTTCTAGGCTACTGTTCACATCTTTCTCTTCAGTTCTCATAGAAATATGAACATGTTACCTTGTATCTGAATCTAATTTTAATTTGTATCTTTGATTAGAGCTATTAATGAAAAGTAATCCTGCTGCTGAAAGTGTTTTAATTAAATTAGTCAACAGGCACTTTTGAAGCCTATTATGTGCTAGATAATATATAGAGATGAAAAAAATACCTGTCCTAAATAAACTCATAGTATAATAAATAGGATTGTTAATTACCATTTAAAGATTATTTCTATCTTTAATGTTAATAATAACATCCACATTGTTCTGCAATAATATGGTAAAGCCTTTACATGTAAAATGCCGTAGAGAAGTAAGGGAATATTCAATATGTGAAGGGGTTGCTGAGTGGAAATTTACATTTATTGAATATCAACTATGTACCAGGCCCTATGCCCACTAAATTCTTAAAACTGTTCATTGAAATGAGTAATTTTACCCCCATTCAACAGATGGGGAAAAATACCAGTTCCGGTAAAAGGCAAAATTGGGCATTCAAAACCTAGTCCTACTAACTCTTAGAGTTTTCCTCCCACCGATGCCACCATTTTCTGAAGACCTACCACGCCCCAAGCTCTAGAATAAGAAGTTTTATATGCCTAGATGGTTCATGTGATATGCCTGGATCTGACCAAACTTTAATGCTTCTTGGGGAAGTGACAGATGATAGCCTTACCTCAAGCACCAGTTGCTATTAATGGGATGTACTTCTGGAGTTATATAGAGTTGTGTCTTGTTTTGTGTTTTACTGGAAGATAAAGTAGAACTGGGGGCAGGTGCCTAAGAGAACAGAGCAGACTAGGGCAATAGAGACAAAGAAGTAGCCTCCTTTCATCTGTTCATCTCTCCTCACTTCCACCTTGAGCCTGACTGGTTGGTCTTCAGCCAGAATTAAGATAGAAATGAAAGTCCATCTAAGAGTCAGGGCATAAACAGTGCTGATTTGGGGCTCAGATAACTAAATTGAATCCAGAATGGAGCATGCCCCATACTGTCTACCTGTAACCTGCAGAGAAGGAGGAAGCAATGCTCTTCCAGTGGATTAGCTTTCTAAAGCTACTGTAACAAATTACCACAAATTCAGTAGCTTAGAACAACAGAAATATATTCTCTAATTGTTCTGGAAACCTGAAGTTTGAGATTAGTATCACTGATATGTTGGCAGAATAGCTTTTCCTCTGGAGGCTCTTAGGTAGGATGTGTTCCTTGCCTCTTCCAACTGCTGGTGGCTACTAGCATTCATTGGCTTATGTCTGCATCACTCTAGTCTTTAAGGCCAACATCTTCAAATCCCTCTCTGCCTCCATCTTCACATCACCTTCTCTTCTGTGTCAAATCTGCCTCTCTCTCTTCCTCTCATAAAAATGCATGTGATTGTGTTTAAGTCCCACCCTAATAATCTAAAATAATTTCCCCTCTCAATCACCTGATCATACTAATCAGGTCTGCAAAGACTGTTTTCAGATAAAGTAATGGTTGCAGTTTCCAGGATTTAGGATGTGGATATCTTTGGGAGGCCACTTTTAAGTTTACTACACTCAGGATCCCTGTCTTCCAAGGCAGTGGGTAAGAGCCTCATTCAGGGCCTACAGGCCATGGACTGTGCAGAGGATACTCAAACAATAGAAAAGGAGCAACCTGTACTGAGACCCTGGAAAACTGAATGTGACCCAAGGACACCTTGGTTGAGTAGATGGGTAAGTGATAACCTGCAGGAGCAGGTGTGAACTAAGAACCATGGCAATTTGGAAATTGTTCTTCATGTGGTTACATAGACTCTCACACCGTGGTAGAGGCTGAGACATTTGGATGAGCTGTAACCAGTATTTGATAGAGCAAAATACAAAAAGATGTGATCATAAAGCAGCTATATTTTCGTCAGTGCTTCCTTTCACAGTAGCTAGATGGGCTAATAGCTAGTTGTTCTTTTGCAACATGAGAGAGCACTAAGCCATGGCCTGTAATTTTCTGATACCTTTTAAATATAAAAAATCCTCTGGTCAGTCTTAATGCAGTAATTAAATGCCCAGTCCAATATTATAATCACAATTTTATACTTTACTTAAAGCTAAAGCTTCTCCCTTCCTCTGGTTTAGTACTACTTCTAGCCAAGACACCTACAGGATGACAGGGGATATAACCTACCTCTATTTCCCAGCTTTACACTTTCCTTCTCCCCCACCCAGCCTAACCCCTTCATAGTAGTCAATTGTAGAGGTAGAGATAGCTAAAATAAAGTTTTTACTGACTAGAGGAGATGTAATCTGACATTGCTGCCCTCTGTCAAATTCCCAATACTGATTCTTTTTCTCATGGGCAGTTTTCTTCTGAGTTTCTCCAAGATTCTCCCACTACGAACAACAAATGGCAATTCATAAAATACTGACAATCCGACTGACTGCTAGGGAGCTAACCCTTAGGCCCTAGGAACCCAGCAGTCACCACACATGGGGTCCATTGCCTCATCACTGGCTCTATTGGATAAGATCAAGTTAAGATGGCTATAGGCCAACTCTCTCCCAAAGGATTGCAATTAGGTCCAAGGTGAGCTCCCATGTGATCTGCCTATGCAGCCCCCAAAAAGACAGTTTACCCTGATGCATTTCCTCTTCTCTGCTACTTCAAGCTTCTAGAAGCCAAGAAATTTACAGCTTTGAGACAAAAAACTCCATTGAAAAGGACTATCTTTGCAGTTACTGAGATACTTTCCCATAAAATCCTTTGTCCTCTTTTTCCTCTTCCTGTTCACTTGGTATTTGAAACCAGGAAGAATATAGCATGTAATTTTGACTTTCCAGGACTTGTACAAACTTATAGCCTTCACACAGTTGATCCAGAGCATGTTAGACTGACTTCAGTGAACCCCCGAACCCCTCCATCCTCTTCCTTGATGTGAAGATTTTCCCACTGCCTCAGAGGCCATGTCTTTCCAACAACCAAGCACAGAGCTTTGGTTCTAATAGATGTAACAGAGGTGTAGCAAAAGGCCATCTGGGACTTTGCTCCAAATCCCCTGTCTCTGTACCCTGGTAAGATTAAACTGTCCAACCTAGAAATTCTAAATCAGATCCTACAGCTTTTACCAGTTGGCCTAAAAGGCCTCCCTCTTTCTTATTTCCTTTTCTCCTGGATAGCACCAACACATGAGAAAAAAAATCAAGTCTATTTAGAGGCCGCATGCTTTTTAGGGCACTCTTTTTTTTGTTTTGTTTTTTAATATTTTATTTATTTATTCATGAGAGACACACAGAGAGAGGCAGAGACATAGGCAGGTTCCATGCAGGGAGCCCGATGTGGGACTTGATCCCAGGACTCTGGGATCATGCCATGAGCTGAAGGCAGATGCTCAACCGCTACACCACCCAGGCATCCTTCTAGGGCACACTTGATGCAAAAACTGTTCAATAACTTCAGAAACTCTGGTTCTTGGGCCATAAGTCTACTTTGTTGAAGAAATATGTTCTCTTTAGCCTTTGCTATTTTACCTTTCCTAAAATACTGATTTCAACTTTAATTTAGCCTCATCACTGCAGAGGCAGATGGAAATATTCTCGCTTCTCTGCTAGAGAAAGTATTCAGGTTTCTTAGCCAAAATTAGCAGAGAAGTTATTTTTTCAAATACATATATATCTTATAAGGAAAGAAGAACTTCACTCTTAAATAGTATGTTAAAGCTTAATCATCTGGATAACAATACATGTCATAAAATACATATTTGTTGACTATTTAGGGATCTATACAAATTTCCAAAATATGTCATTTTCCTGAAAGACAAGCAACATATGGTGGAACTTAATAGTTATATGGCTTTTATGAAAAGTAATTCATTGTTTTACAGAGGTATTTTAATGGATGATAAATGATATTTGAAGTAAAACTGAATTTCTTTAAAATGAATCCTAGATAAGGAATGAAGAAACAGCAGTTAAGAAATTCAAAAATTGAGATTCAATTTTTACTTACACTTTTAAATAACTATTTATTGAGTCATACTACACTTTTATGACAAAGTACCATTTTATAAACTCTTGATTTCTAGTCAGTACTGGTAAGGAATTATAAAACTATAAATCAACATACTTCAAAAAGTCAAATTATATTTTAGCAAAATTAATTAAAGACTGCTATAAAATAGACTTCCGATTTTGAAAACATACATTTATAACTGATGAGAAATATGTTTGTCAGTATTAAATCTTCTTATATGTGTTCTACTTGGAGGATAATAGCCAAAATGGCTTTAAGCTAATATAAATTATAGCATGAGTTTTATTTTTAGTGACAGAAAGATACAGGTTCAAATTCTAAGCTTGCCACTTTCTAAATATAACCTTGAGCAATTAACTTGGCTTGTCTGAGGACAGTTTCCTCACCATTAAAAGGGAATAATAATAATACTCCACCAAGCATTAAATGACTTACTTCCAGTGAGAGCAAGCTAAGAAAACTAACTTTCCCAAATGAACAACTAGAAAATAGTTTTTTAAAGTATTCTGTTGGGAAGCTTAGTAGAGCCAATAAGACAGTGAATAATTAAAGAGACAAAATCTCAGAAAAGAAAGAAACCCAGGGTGGGGGCCTCTTTTCCCCACCAGTGTCTGCTTGTTCTGGAAGAGGGTACCTGTGAGAAAGGTAGAAGTGAGCATAACTTTCCATTGACTCACATGAAAATAATTAGAGTTCAGAGTCTCTTTGCAGCAGGGATTCTGAAAGACAGCTCCTTAGGTATAATAGTGAATCAGAAGTAGACCAGTCCTCCCAGGAACTGAAGCCTTGCTTCAAATCATCTTAATCCAAAGGTAAAAAAAAGAGAAAAAAAGGAGCACACACAGGTGGGACCAAATAACAGTACAATAGAATTTAGATTCAAGTTATCCGTAATTTCGTTAAGTAAAAATGGACTAATTGCTACAATTAAAAGACATAGATTGACAGAGTTGCATAAAATATGTGTGTATTCTAAACATTATGAGCCAAACCTAAAATATAGCCAAACCTAAAGTCTGGAATTAAAAGTCTGAAAAACAATGTACTGGGATGCCTGGCTGGCTCAGCGGTTAAGTGTCTGCCTTGGGCTCAGGGCGTGATCCCGGGGTCCTGGGATCGAGTCCCACATCAGACTCCCTGCATGGAGCCTGCTTCTCCCTCTGCCTGTGTCTCTGCCTCTCTCTGTGTCTCTCATGAATAAATAAATAAAATCTTTTTTAAAAAATGTACCACTCAAATACTAAACAGTGTGGTTTTAAAATAGGCCCTTGGATTCTTTGAAACTACTCCCTTCAAAGGTAAGGCCTAATTCCCCTCTTCTGGAGAATAAGTTGCACTTAATGACTCACTTCTAATGAATAGAATGTGGCAGAAGTGAAAGTGTGCAATTTAGCCTAGGTCATAAAATTTGTTGTGGCTTCCTCCTTGGCCTCTCTCCCTCAGATTGCTTGCTCTGTGGGAAGCCAGCTTCGAAATCATGAGGACACTCAGGCAGCCTATTGGAGAAGTCCATGTGATGAGGAACCACAGCTTCCTGTCAACAGCCAATATGAAACCAAGGCCTGCAGTCAAAAGCCATGTGAGTGAGCCATCTTGGAAGTAGGTTGTCCCCATTCAAGCCTTCAGCCCCATTCAAGTCTCATGAAGGTGCAGCTCCACTTGATATCTTGACTGCAACCTCCTGAGACACTAAGCTTCTTCTATGTCCCTGGCTCCCTTTAAACTATTAGAAGCAATAAATGTTGGTTGTTTTAAGCTACCAAGTTTTAGGGGTACTTTGTTAGTCAGGAATAAATAACTAATATACTAATCAAAAGAAAGCTGGTAAGAACTACATTAATATGATAAAAAATATATATATATACTTTAAGTCAAAAAGAAATATTTTGGAAAAGTGGTGTAATTTAACAGATAATTATAATAATACATAAATTTGTATCACCTAATAATATAGCCTAAAAATGTATAAAGCAAAAATTGATGGAATTATAAAAAATAAGAAGCAGATGCACATTCACACTGGAACATTTAAAAAATATACCTCTATGTAACTGATAGAACCAGAAGACCAAAAAAATGATATAAAAATTTTGAACAACCCAGTTAAAAATGTATGTAATTGAATATGCAACAACTGCAAGCCACACATTCTTTTCAAATACACATGGAAAATTTTCAAAATTGCTGAACCGTAAAGCAACTCAACAAATTTCAAAAGAATGGCATCACACAAAATATACTGGATGACCACAGATCAAGGCATAATAAAAAGATAACTATAAAATTCCCATAAATTTGGAAAATACAAAATATGCTTCTAAATAACCTCTGGATCAAAGAAAAGATCACAATGGAAGTTAGAAAATATTTTGAATTTAATGATATGAAAATATTTGTTGAATTTAACTAAAGTCATACATTAGAGGGAAATACATAGACGTAAGTACATATATGAGGAAGAACAAAGACTGAAAATCAGTGATCTAAGGATCCATCTCAATAAGTTAGTAAAATAATAGCAACTTAAACTCCTCAAAAATAGAAAAAACTAATGAAAAGAGCAAAAAATGAGGGACAGAAGACTAACATATAATAGGATCAACAAAGTAAAAATTGATTCTTTGAAAGGCTAATGAAATTAATAAACCCTAGGGAAACCTTATTAAGAAAAAAGTCATAAATCAGTAATACCAGGATTGGAAAGGGTGATATATAACTACTGCTCCTATACACTTTTCAAATATAAGAGAATATTAAGTATAATCTTTCAGATTGGAATTCTGTGATCCATTCACAATGATGGTTATCTTCTTTAACTTGGCAAATGCCCACTGATGTCGTTGTGAAGTCAAAAGACATTTGGCTTCAGGATTTAATGCTCTATAAAAATCAGTAGCAAATAACCTTAATTTTATATCACAATGAAACTTTATGGGATACAAACTCTATTGTTATAAAAAAAAATTGACTCTCTAAGAAATTCACAAGACTCCCCAAATTCCACAGTCTTCACAGCCTCTTTCCACTTCCTGCTCAAACAGAAGAGAATGGCACATAGAGCCATTCTTAGTGGAATTAGAAGTCAGAGTGAATTATTTTTACTTGCCCAATTCCTATGAAAAATAAAATATTTCAGTGATTTAATTTCTTACTGTAAACCTGGCCTGATCTTGAAGCAGTGCTTCCATACCACTATTATTGAACATACCATTAGGAGTTCCTTATTTTTTGCAATTGGAATTGCATGTTAAAGGGGATAAACTGGGATCCCTGGGTGGCGCAGCGGTTCGGCGCCTGCCTTTGGCCCAGGGCGCGATCCTGGAGACCTGGGATCGAATCCCACGTCGGGCTCCCGATGCATGGAGCCTGCTTCTCCCTCTGCCTATGTCTCTGCCTCTCTCTCTCTTTCTGTGTGACTATCATAAATAAATAAAAATTAAAAAAAAATAAATGAATAAATAAATAAAGGGGATAAACTAAAACCACCGTGTGACCCTGGCTGCTATCTCATCTGCAATTCTACACCTGAAAGTGACTACTTAAAGAATATTGTGATTACAATGGGTAGAATGCTATTTATACCCTCAACCAGAGTTATTTTAGAAACAGGACAATAGTAAGTGAATCACATGTTTTATCTTTTAGGGAAAATATGAAGTCCATGTTCTCCATTTATAAAAAGAAACAGAAAAAGAAAAAATTCTTTACCTACAAAGCTTTCTGCTGAGGAATGCCTTAATGATATTATCATTGTGATACCATTTAATAAGTGGCTTAAGAAGACCTAATATTGCAGGCAACATTGTCAAAGACCATTATAATTATCTACAGTTGGTTCTGGGTGATTATCTGGCTTTTGGCTGTCCTTTTTCCTGGCTTTTCTTCTTTCTCTTTCCAAATCCTGCTTTGGGACCATCTAACTGCTCAGTAGCACTTCTCTAAGTGAGCTGGTAGGAAATGATGGAGATAAAATTTAGGTTTTTCTATGTATACATATATTTAATTCATGGAAGATTTTTGAAGGAAAGAGCTCAGCTGTAAAGTGAGATTTGAAGAACTCTGGGGTGTTTAACAACATTTCCTGTCTTTATCTCATAGCAACTATGAATGCACTGATTTGACCACCTTTATTAGACCCTCCAAGCAAATTCCACATATATAGACTTTTTCTAAGTCCTAAGTCTGTAACAAAGAGTTGGTCACTGCTCCAGCCCACATTTGCTCCTCTCTGTTGTCATCTCTGATGGATTCTTCTAACTTGAGGGCATACACAGTTCAAACCGACAAATACAAGAACCAAATGCTGTGCTGTAAAATTTATTTTTTCAGTTTGATCACCTGGGTGTTTGACGTGTCTTTTGCCCTCTTTGAGAGCCTTTGCTATCTGGATTCTTGGCTGGCTTCCTCTGTCCAGTGACAAGCAGTGTATGGCTTTGCTTCTCCATAATCCTCATAATCAACACTTCCATTTATCATAACAAAGTACATTCACCAACACTCTTGTGTGGAGCACTTTACTTACTTTTCAGAAATCAGTGGAAGGGTAAACAGATTCCTGCTGGATCCCATATTCAGAGCTTATCGGTAACCCAAGGAGAGAACACACTAGGACTTTCTTTTGGAAGTGTCAACGCTTTAGACATATCAGAGCAGGATTTTATCTCTATGTCCAATCCAATATAAAAATTATCTCTTGAGCTGCACATGAGTGGCTCAGTTGGTAAAGTGTCCAATCTTGACTTTGGCTCAGATTGTGATCTCAGGACTCTCAGATCAAGCCCCACATCAGCTCCACTCTGAACAAGAAACCTGCTTAAGATTCTCTCTGTCCTTCCTCTCTCCCTAATCCTTCTATAAAAAATAATTTTAATTAAATTTTAAAAATAATATTATCTCTTGGGGGTTGGTGCTTGAGTGACTGAGTTGGTGAAGGGTCTGTTTTTGCTCAGGTCATGATCCTGGGGTACTGGGATGGAGCCCGGAGTTGGGTCCCCTGCTCAGCAGGGAGCCTGCTTCTCCCTCTGCCCTTCCATCCCTCATGCTCATTCTCTCTCTCTTTCTCTCAAATAAATAAATAAAATCTCTTTAAAAATTTTAAAATTATCTCTTGGAAGGAAGATATTATTCTTCCAGATGGGTTGGAAACTGAATAGAAAAAGCTTTAACTCCACACCAGACCTGATATTACTTCCCTTTTGTATCATTCTGAATTACTGTAACCCAGCTAATGTAACTAGGGTTTTTTGATATCTCTTTTGTTGAAAACAGGAAAGAAAAGGGTGCCTGTCTGGCCAATCAGAAGAGCATGTGACTCTTGATCCTGGGGTCACAAGTTTGAGTCCCACATTAGATATAGAGATTACTTAAAAAAAAAAAAAAAGAACTTAAAAAAAAAGAGTATGCAAACAGGAAAAAAAGTTTTCACAATCTTACTTGAAGCAAAATTTCAATGTGAATATTCAGCCATATGAAAGGTTCCAAATTTTCCAACTTCACATTAGACTTATGGCAGTATTTTACTCCCCCCCCCCACATCTCCTGTTATCAACAAAGCAAAGAAGAAATGGGATTCCTATCAGTATATGTTGTCATGTGTTAAATCGTCCAGATAAAAAGTGCTATGAACTGAATTGTATCCTCTCAAAATTCAAATGTTGAATCCTTAACCCCCAGTGTGACTATATTTGGGAATCAGGCCTTTAAGGAGGAAATTAAGGTTACGTGATGTTGTAAATGTTGGGACCCTAATCCAATATGACTAGTGCCCTTATAAGAAGAGAGATACCAGGGATACATGCACATAGAGGAAAAGCTATCTGAGAACACAGCAAAAAGGTGCTATCTGAAAGCCAAGGAAAGAGGCCTCAGGAAAAAACAAACATGTTAACACCTTGATCTTGGATATCCAGCCTCAAAAACAGTGAGAAAATAAATTTCTATTGTTTAAGCCACTTAGCCCATAGTGTTTTGTTATGGCATCCCTAGAAGACTAATACATCAGTCAAAAATATCTTCATGAAGAAAACTGAGGAAGTCAAGCCTGCAAACTTAAAAAAAATATTTTTAATTTATTCATTTGAGAAAGAGAGAGAGAGGAAAAGGGAGCACAAATGGGGGGAGGGTCAGAGGGAAAGGGAGAAGCAGACTCCCTGCCCAGAAGGAAGCTCCACATGGGGCTCGACCCCAGGATCCCAAGATCATGACCTGAACCAAAGGCAGACACTTAACGGTTTGAGCCACCCAGTGCCCCAGTCCTTCAAACTTTTGATCAAATTTATCTTTTTTGGAATCTGTGGATTTAATTGGATTGCTTTGGACAAAAATGATTTAGTCATCTTTTTAAAATAGTAATATCAAAGCACCAATTAGCACAACTTTGTTCTCTCAGAGTTCAAATAAAAAATTACCTGATTAGTGGGGTAATTTTTTATGATTCAACACTATGCTAGCTATCTGGTGGAATTTGGGGCATATGATTTGAATTAGAAACATCTAAAGAAAGAAATTCACCAATATCATAACTTCGGTTGTATTATGTTGACTGTTCTATGGGCTATAGCTTTCTCCTTCTTATCCATATCTTCCAAATTTTCTTCAGTGTTCTAGTATTTCCTTTATAGTGGAAAACTAAAATATAGTGGACTTGAAAACATTACATGTATGTATGTAATTTTTATTCACATAGTATTTTTAAGCCAATTACACTTTTCATGCTTTACATATTTTGTATATTTATATTACAGATATAGATGGAAATAGTGTGCTATAATGCCATCCCTCAGTTTATCTAGAGGGTTAGGAATAGCCACTTGGGGAAGGATTATGAAAGAAGAAAAAAATAACTGTGGCAGCAATGACATGAGAAAAAACTATGACAAAAGAGAATAGAGCATGTTTGGACAAATGTGCAGTTTGTTGTGCCACTAGTGTGGTGAGGATACATGTATTGTGTAAATTAAGGCTGGATAGACTAGAAACTGATGACTGAAAATCATAAATGCCATGTTAAGGAGTTTAAACTTTATTCAGCAACAGTGGAATACATAAATGATGGCATGGGTGGTGGTGTGAAGGCTTACTGACTGGAGCTTGGGAGACAAAAGCTATAAAATAGTCCTTGACAGAGATGCTGTAGGTCTTGAGGACAGAGGGAATAGAGAAAAGAGGATAAAAAAAAATGACATTGCATACAGGGAATGGGTGGGACTTAGAAGTATGTTGGATATGATGAAGAAGGAAAATCACAAAGTCATGATGTTGAGAAGGTCCCAGTTCAAAAGATTGTAAGAGCAGTAGCTCTGTAACGCAATATAGGGAACCCAGGGGGAAGAATAGTAAGTTTTGGTTTGGATAAATGATGAATTAATGTTGATCTCTTATGGAAATGTCCAAATGCTATTTGATAACACAGGGTAGGAGCTTAGGAGCAAACTACAAGAGAATGGTTCTCCTTTCTAGGAATGAAAGTATAAACATATCATAAGAAAGAACCAAGGATGAGCCTTTGAGAAGCCCCTCAATTATGGGGCTGGATGTAGAAGAAAGCAAGCAGCCATGGGGGCTGAGGGATAAAAAAGCAGAAATAGTGCAGCTAGATGGAAGAAGAATATGATTATATAGAAGGTGTTGATAAAGGCTTGTCATATGCTTGCTATAGCATGAACATACTTGCTGGTTTGGCCTAACTGAATAAACAGGCTTCAATAACCAAGGAAACCATTTTACTCCCAGAATCAACAATAGGATGGTGCCTTGCTGTCTAGGATAAGATGGGGCTGGCTATTCATGCTAAGACCCTTCCTTCCTGCTTCTTGACCTGTAACTTGGCCTCCCTGTAGCTGTCTTATCTTCAACTCATGGGGAACATAGTCCAGTTAAGAGGAAACTACTTCTCTCTTCTCCAGGCACCTCCTCTGATTTCTATTATCTCTTATCAGCTGTAATACTATCCAAGGTTGTGATTCCAGACAGCAGAGGCTTGGACATTCTCTCTCTAAGACCAGAGGTTATCCAAACAGCCAATGGGCAAAGAGTAATACCTCACAATTAATAATAATCAAAAGCATTAACAGCTAAAATGGAGACTTCCCTGACCACTCAAGAACACAACTCTGTTGATTGATCTCACTTTAAATTTGTGACTGCTAACCTCTAATGGGCAATCCTATGACAGATGCCTTTCATTCTTTTCCCTGTTCTCCTACATTACTACTAGCTAACATTTTTTTTTCTTCTACTTTCTAATCTCCTACACCCCCCAACTTTCCCATAATTCTCAGAGATGACATTTGTAGAGATATTAGAAGCAATCACCATCAGCATTCCACCATCAAATACAAATTATAACTTCATTCAGCACCAAACTCTGCATTTTTTAGCTACATTGAATTTATATCATTGCTGAATCAAAATACAGTTCCTTCACCTGGATCCCAAACCCTTTCAGCAGCTCATTTTGCTTCTGTTATTATCCCCTCTTTATTGGAACACTTCCATCAGCACAGAGACATGTTCTGATGTTTCACATTAACTTTTCAGAGTCTCAGCTCCAGCAGTAAGAATTTTCTAAACACTTAGGTTCTTCCAACAACACTGTCCTTGAGTCACCCTCTTGTTTCTACTTGATTTTATTTGACACAGTACAAATGAAACCACAGTTGTGCATTTAGTCCTTGCTTTATCCAATTATTCTGTCATTAACTTATGGACAAAATGCACTTCCTAAATCTTGGCTAGCCTCTAGATAATGGTACCAATTGATGGGAAAAGACAAATAATATCAATTCCTTATTTGTTAACAACAATTTGGAACTTAGTCACTAAAACCATCTTTATTTTAAAATGAGTGAAGCCTGGGAAAGAAGCAAGAATATTGTTGTAAGAATGAGAAAATTATACCTGAAGGATAAAGTACTAACCCTATTAAAAATGGGGATGTAATAAAACTGAAGAACAACTTAATGGTCTTTTAAAAGTAGGAGAATATTCAGAGGACAACAAATCTTATCAATTCCATTAATAACAAAGGCAAAAATAGGTTTTGATAAAAGCATCAGAGGCTTTGTTTATTATTTGTGATTTTTTTTATAAATTTATTTTTTATTGGTGTTCAATTTGCCAACATATAGAATAATACCCAGGGGCAGCCCTGGTGGCTCAGCGGTTTAGCACTGCCTTCAGCCCAGGGCCTGATCCTGAAGACCCGGGATCAAGTCCCATGTCAGGGTCCCTGCATGGAGCCTGCTTCTCCCTCTCCCTCTGCCTGTGTCTCTGCCTCACTCTCTCTCTCTCTCTCTGTCTCTCATGAATAAACAAAATCTTTAAAAAAAAAAAAAAAAGAATAACACCCAGTGCTCATCCCATCAAGTGCCCCCGCTCAGTGCCCGTCACCCTGTCACCCCCACCCCCACCCACCTACCCTTCCACCACCCCTAGTTTGTTTCCCAGAGTTAGGAGTCTCTCATGTTCTGTCTCCCTTTCTGATATTTCCCACTCATTTTTTCTCCTTTCCCCTTTATTCCCTGTCACTATTTTTTATATTCCCCAAATGAATGAGACCATATAATGTTTGTCCTTCTCCGATTGACTTATTTCACTCAGCATAATACCCTCCAGTTCCATCCACATTGAGGCAAATGGTGGGTATTTGTCATTTCTATTGGCTGAGTATATTCCGTTGTATACATAAACCACATCTTCTTTATCCATTCATCTTTCGATGGACACTGAGGCTCCTTCCACAGTTTGGCTATTGTGGACATTACTGCTAGAAACATCGGGGTGCAGGTGTCCCGGCGTTTCATTGCATCTGTATCTTTGGGGTAAATCCCCAGCAGTGCAATTGCCGAGTTGTAGGGCAGGTCTATTTTTAACTCTTTGAGGAACCTCCATACAGTTTTCCAGAGTGGCTGCACCAGTTCACATTCCCACCAACAGTGCAAGAGGGTTCCCTTTTCTCCACATCCTCTCCAACATTTGTTGTTTCCTGCCTTGTTAATTTTCCCCATTCTCACTGGTGTGAGGTGGGATCTCATTGTGGTTTTGATTTGTATTTCCCTGATGGCATGTGATGTGGAGCATTTTCTCATGTGCTTATTGGCCATGTCTATGTCTTCCTCTGTGAGATTTCTCTTCATGTCTTTTTCCCATTTCATGATTGGATTGTTTGTTTCTTTGCTGTTGAGTTTAATAAGTTCTTTATAGATCTTGGAAACTAGCCCTTTATCTGATATGTCATTTGCAAATATCTTCTCCCATTCTGTAGGTTGTCTTTTAGTTTTGTTGACTGTATCTTTTGCAGTGCAAAAGCTTTTTATCTTGATTCAGTCCCAATAGCTCATTTTTGCTTTTGTTTCTTTTGCCTTAGTGGATGTATCTTGCAAGAAGTTACTGTGGCTGAGTTCAAAAAGGGTGTTGCCTGTGTTCCCCTCTAGGATTTTGATGGAATCTTGTCTCACATTTAGATCTTTCATCCATTTTGAGTTTATCTTTGTGTATGGTGCAAGAGAGTGGTCTAGTTTCATTCTTCTGCACGTGGATGTCCAATTTTCCCAGCACCATTTATTGATATTATTTGTGATTGAAATGCATTACCAAATAAGTTTTAGAATCACTTTTACTAAAATAGATATGTTCATGTAAAATGTAACTGCCTCATTTAGGAAGGATTCAGGAATGGCTGTTCTTGAAGTCAGTGGAAAGTAATAAATTACCTCTACAAGACTCTTTTACTGAAATGGCTCTTACTAATTCTGAAATGTTTTGTACTGCCATATCATGGTTATTTTTTCTTTAGTCAAATAAAAATTTATGTTTCCTCAAGCTATGATAAAGAGTTTCAGAAACCTGGTAACAGAAATGTAATAGAAGTACTTCCACTTTGCAAGCCTTTCCGTGTTCTTTACTTTGTTAAATGAGTAAAACCTTCTGTAAATGCTGTGATACATACCACAAAGCCCTCTTGGACTTGTGTTTGGTGGTTCGTTTTTTGTTTTTTGGGGTTCTTTGCCTCTTTTTTTCTGTCTCTCTTCTTTTATAAGACAATGTGGTAAACTCCATCAGTATATAACTATTTTTAACATTTAAAAAACTACGAATGTTCTTCAACACAATAACCAGCAAAGAAATTGAATCAGTAATCAAAAAACTCCCAATAAACAAAAGTCCAGAACCAGATGGAGTCACAGGTGAATTCTGCCAAACATTTAAAGAAGAGTTAATACCTATTCTTCTAAAACTATTTCAAAAAATAGAAAAGGAAGAAAAACTTCCAAATTCATTCTGTGAAACAAGCATTACCCTGTGTGCCAAAACTGGATAAAGACACCACTAAAAAAGAGAAATACAGGCCAATATCCCTGATGAACATAGATGCCAAAATCCTCAACAAAATACTAGCAAACTGATACAAATATTCATTTAAAAAAATCATTCACCATAATCAAATGGGTTTATTCCTGGGTTGCAAGGATGGTTCAGTATCCACCAATCAGTGTGATATTTCATATCAAAAAGTGAAAGGATAAGAATAATATGATCATTTCAATAAATACAGAAAAAGTATTTGATAAAGTACAACACCCATTCATGATAAAAATTCTCAACAAAGTAGGGAATATAGGGAACATAGCTCAACATAATAAAGACCATATAGGATAAAGTCACAGCTAACATCATCCTTAATGGAGAAAAACAGAGAGCTTTTCCCCTAAGGTCAGGGAAAGACAAGGGTATCCACTCTTTCCACTTTTATTCAACATATTACTAGAGGTCCTAGCCATAGCCACCAGACAATAAAAAGAAATAAAAGACATTCAAATTGGCAATAAAGAAGTAAAACTTTCACTATTTGCAGATGATATAAAACTCTACATAGAAAAAAAAAAAAACTCTACATAGAAAACCTGAAAGACTCCACCAAGAAAACTACAAGAGCTAGGAAAGAAATTTAGAAAAGTCACAGGATACAAAATCAACGTATAGAAATCTGTTGCATTTCCATACAGCAATAATGAAGCAGCAAAAAAAGATATTAAGAAAATATTCCCTTTTACAATTGCATCAGAAATAAGATACCTAGGACTAAACCTAACCAAAGAGGAGAAACACCTGTACTCTGAAAACTATAAAACAATGATGAAAGAAATTGAAGACAATGCAAAATAATGGGAAGACTTCCATGCTCACAGATTGGAAGGACAAATATTGTTAAAACGTCTATACTATTCAAAGCGATCTTAATGTAATCCCTATCAAAATACCAACAGCATTCTTCACAGAACTAGAACAAACAGTGCTAAAATTTGTAAGGTATTCTATATATATACTTACTGTATATATACTTTATATATATATTCTATATATATGTGTGTGTGTATATATATATAAAATATATATATATACTCTCTCTATATATATATTCCACTATATATAATGGAATCTTATCTGGTCATAAAAGATAATGAAATCTTGCCATTTGCAATGACATGGATGGAACTAGAGAGTATAATACTAAACAAAATAAGTCAAACAAAGAAAGACAAACACCATATGGTTTTACTCATATGTGGGATTTAGGAAACAAAGCAAATGATCAAAGAGGGGAAAAGGGAAAGAGACAAATCAAGAAACAGACTTTAATTATAGAGAACAGATGGTTATCAGAAAGGAGGTGGGTAGAGGGATGGGTTAAATAGGTGATGGGGATTAAGGAGTGCACTTGTGATGACAGCTCATCACCTGGTGTTACATGGAAGTGTTGAGTCACTATATTGTGCACCTGAAACTAATATAAAACTGTATGGTAACGCCCTAGAATAAAAAAACAACTATGCATGTTTTTTTTTTATTAATTGCACAAATACCACAAAATGGTATTAAGTACTGCATAGTGTGAATCTTCAACTCATATTATTTTTTACTGTATAATAGTCATGAGTATGAAGAATACATTTGACCCCAATTAAACCTGCTCCCCATTTTTATTAGGCTCTAAAAGTCTAGGTACAATGTTCTATTTCTATAGATATGAAGGCATAGACTTAGGAGGAAATTTCATGTTTCTGTCATGTTTATGTTTCTATCTGTGTTTCAGTCATGTAGAGGAGTTGAACCTCTATGCTCTGATGTATGTGATGTATTTTTAAATGACAAAATATGGAAAAATTGAATACCTGTTAAAACCTACTAACCATGAGAAAGTCAGAACACACCATGAATTACAGAAGAAACTCAATGAATCATCTGGATAATGTGGGCAAAAAAGCCACATTTACATGAAATATCCAAGTAATTCCAACTTTGGGGATTTGTTTACCTAGATATGGCACTTCCACATAGTGCCTTATAGATCCAGATAATGTCTTCAGTAGTAGAAATTTTTTCATCCTTTCAGGGTGATTTTTAAAATCTTTTATAAACAATTAGCAGTCATTTGGAGTGAAATATGATAATTAAAAACAACTTTCTAAGTTGTGTTTCACATTTCTGAGACCAAATCAAAGTGTAACCTAACAGTTAAAGTATTGTCTTATCCTGGCTCATGGCTGTCCCTGGTGGTAACTGAGTGATGTCCACTCTGCTGGAATAGGGAATAAATGGTAAGGGTGAATTTGAAGGGCATTATTTTGTATGTGTTTCAGTTTCTTTGTTCTAGAATTGTTTAAGTCTTATTCTCTTTTTTTAGTCATATTTCTTTCTTTTTGACCAAAAAAAAGTAGATCCGGATGTATTTTCTTAAGAATTTCTCTGGCATCTCATGATTGCTGCCAGCCTTGCATAGTATCACAAAGCCATAGTTAGATATTAGTGTTCTGTGAACAGGAAAGGGAAGTAGGAGTCTCCTGGCCTCAGCTTGCCAAGCAGCTCTCAGGTACAGTATCTTTTGTCTCTCTCTCTCTTTTTCCCCCCTTTGCATTTGTTTTGTTTTCTAAATTCCACAAATGAGTGAAACCATATTGTATTTGTCTTTCACTGCCTGACTTATTTTGCTTAGTATAATACTCTCTACCTTCATTCATGGTATTGCAAATAGCAAGATTTCATTCTTTTTTATGTCTGGGTAATATTCCATTGTATGTATATACCACTTCTTCTTTACCCATTCATCAGTTGATGGACACTTGGGCTATTTCCATAATTTGGCTATTGTAGATAACGCTTCTATAAACACCAGGGTGCATGTATCCTTTTGAATTAGTATTTTTGTATTCTTTGTGTAAATACCTAGTAGTAGTACAATTGCTGGATGGTAGGGTAGTTCTAGTTTTAACTCTTTGAGGAACCTCCATACTGTTTTCCACAGTGGAAACCAGTATGCAACCAGCTTTGGAACACTTTTAATGTATATCCGTCTTCACTGTCAGTACTTTCTTCCTTCTAATTTAAGCCTAATTTAAATCCTTAGGACTGTTTCCTCTTGTGAAGTGAAAATAGCAAATGGCTTTGATCTTTTGGGTGAGAATTCTTCAAAGCCTAGAAAACCACTTTTTAATCATTACTAGTCTTCATTGTCCTGTATTCATGTGATCTTGAGATATTTTAAATTAATCTCTAAAAATCTTCCATCTCCAGGCAAAACTGGTAGTAAACCAGCAACCCTGATGTTGGAGTGCATGTTAAAACGTTGCTCTGACTCAAAGAATTGGAATGTATTTTACCATTGAGGATAAACTCTGTGAAAACACCTCCATGATCAAGATAAAAGATGAAAAAGAAAAGTATCTTTGGGCCCTAGGGATAATTAGATCTGATGGTATCTGCAGCAACTTGCAAATGTGAACATTTTTAAGGGCAACAACAGGACTGGAATATAGCAGCCCAGTAAGAACTGCACCTGAAAATATTCCTATCCATTTGGTGCAAATCAACAGTGAAACATAGATATTGAGTACATTTTTAAATTTATATCAAGTGCCTGCTTCTTTCTATAGCTGATTTTTGTTTTTTATTTAATCTGTGTATTCTCTGGCTGCTACTGCTACAATGGATGCTGCTGCTTGGCATGCAAATGTCAAGAATCAACTACCCAAAGTAAAGAGGAAGAAGAGAACCATGAAGCTTTACATATCTATCACTCAATAGGGCTTGTGATAATATTTAAAAGAGAAGACTGTCTGCCAAACTAATGCATAAAAGGTGATGATAAAGCTTTCTACTATCAGATACAATGTCATGTAAACAAAAAGTGTTGGGCACAAGAATAAAATCAGGAACATGAAAGTCTCCTGGGAGATATAGCAGCAATGGGGCAATGTGTGCAGCAACTGTAGCAATGTGATAGAAGCAGGATAATACTGCATGTGTTCATGAAGAAACAAGCCCTCTTAATGCACCTTTCTCAAAACAATTCTTTCCATCTTCTGTGACACCACCTTGTCCTAGATAGTCTGCTTACTCTTTTAATCTATAGCCAGCCCCCTAACTGAAAGCCTTCTTTAACATCACAGTCTCATCCCTCTCCTATGATCTGTTTATATTTTCACTCCTAGAATGAACTATGGTTTAGTCTCTAGCTATCGCTCAAACTCTGGGCCTTGTATTTCTAATTGCCATCTAGAATTCTCCATAGAGACAGACATTTTAAGAGACTGTAAGGTTGAATGAATTCTGTAGTAATGAGGCAATCCTCTCATCAACTAAAAAATAGTAAACAAATATAAGCAGTCTATACCTCAAGGTATATGTTCATGTATTTTTTTTATAGATTCTAAATAGAAGTACAGTATTCTGTTTATAGAGAATTCTCCTTTTTTGACTAAATGTATTCACATGGGTTAATGTGAGTAAAACTTTATCAGATTATAGGGGATAATTATTAATATTTTTACGAGCTATTTAACTGGATTGATGAGTGACAAAGAGAAAGCAGAATTCCTTGGCTTCCATGATTCTTGGGCAAGGAAACTGTGCCTTCAATTCTCTGGTATCAGTTACTGGCTAAGGGCTGTCTGAGGGACTTCTGGCTCCCTGCCTGTGTGGGCAAAGACTCAGGAATACTCTAGTAGTCCTCCATATAAAGTTATTGGTGTGAGCTTTTGGAAACAAGAACATACATGGGGATACATTCACATATGAAAAACAAACTCTCCCCTCCAGAAAACAGAGGTTGGGGGGTGGGGAGGGAGTAGAGACTTGGACTGAAGTTATAATGAGAAAAGACACTGTAAAAATAACATTGTGGCTTCTGTGGGATCCCATATTTATCCTCTCAGATGCTTCCAGAGCAAACATAGTCCATTTATAAATGAAAGAATTTTGCTGTCAACCTAGAAGCTCCACCTGAGATCTGGAGAGGAAAAGCCTCACCCTCACTCTTTTAGTCTCTTACCTCATGGCCTGAGGCAAACAGCACCATCACCACCCTCTGAAAAATATAGATGTAGGCATCTACACTCACCTTTGAAGTAGAAAAGGAAAGCAGTTAGTATTTAAATCTACTCCAGAGACACAGTTTCAATATGGTCATTTTTCCAACCTCAACAATTATATCTGAAATGAGATTCAATTTGAATTAGATATCTTAGTTCTGTGTTCTCTAGTCTTAGGATGGAGTACAGAGATTCTGCCTATGTTACTCAAAAATGACCTAGGTACCACAGGAGAGATGAAAAGGGAAAGTGAGTAGTAGTTAGGAAGGAGATGTGCCTCCTCCCCACCAACCACCAATCTCCTGAGAGATCAGGAATACAGTGGAAAGAGCGCGAGGTTAACATGAGTAAGAGGTGTATTTGAATCCTTAGTTCACCATACTTAGTGTCCGACCACAAACAAATTCCACAAATCTTTTGGTCCTGCATTTTTTCTTCTTTAAAGATATAATAATCATTCCTACTTTCAAATAAAAAGCTCTTATGATAATTAAATGAGAATATGTTTGTAGAGATTCTAATACAGCACTTAGCCCATGGATGCTCATAAACATTTAAGTACATTTTTTACAGCTCTTCTGACAGTCCTGAACCTACTGGCCCTCAAATCTATTTATTGCCCTTCCTCTCCTCTTCCTCTGTGCATTACAGAGGGGCTCACCTCCCTGCAGACTATATCTTCCCAGGCTTCCATAGCACCTGGCTCGGTTAGACCAGCACTATGGAAAGTACTTATGGATGTTAGACGACAAGGAGTACAGGGATATCCCAAAGTACACTTTCCCTTCCCTGCCCTCTGCCTTTAGTGGTTTTCTGGCAGCAGCTGCATGTCCTTTATGGTGTGCCTTCTAGCAAATGGGACCACCATATTCCCCTCTGGTCAGGTGATCTCAGCTCTTTAGGCATACCACCTTCTTCCAGACTAGGGAGAGTAAAGGCTAACTTCTGGGTTAGCTCCCTAGTGATCCCCATGTGGTTTGGTTTGGCTCTCCCTTCTCTACCACTTATATAACTACTTCCCTGCATTAGGCCCCCCTGTTTTAGATATTCAAAGTAGTTTCTGTTTTTCTGGTAAAATCTTGGCTGAGAGAAAATTCTTTTCCTCTTTCCCGAGCAGTGACAGTAGAGGAGGCAATATAAAAGTCAGAAAACAGCCTGCTTTGGGGTTACTTTATCCCAGCACACTCAGGGCTTGCAACCCTTATTTTGTCTTGCCCATTACCTGATCCTTTTATGTGATAATTATGATCAGGATTTAATGACCTATAGAGAGGGGAAGTATCAAGAATCACCTACCACTATCTAAATGGATGGTGTGAAGAGCACCATCAAATGGAAGAGCTAGTAGTTTAGTTGTTTATCATCCTAGACATCAGTGAGCAGGGCTGTCCAACAGATAAAATAATTAATAGACAACAGGCTAGAACTGTAGTGATATGTACAAAAGATAGACAAGTTTGGGAGCATTAAATGCCTTTTGAAAGACACTTGTGGGGCCTTCTATTCACTTCATTCAGGTGTCTGCTCGAATGACACCTCAGAGAAGCCTTCCCTGACCATTTGATTCATATCAGTGCTTCCCTGACCACCTGATTTCAACCAGTGCCATCGTCATCACCACTACTCTCTTTTCATTTCAAGGCATTTATGAATACATTATACATTTATTTGTTTATCATCTATTGCCTATACAAGTGAGGAAAACTTGGAAGGTTAAGGGCTTTATTTTATTCATCACTAAATGCCAAGAACCTATCTAGCAGGCACTCAGAAATCTGTATTTGGTGAATGAATAAATATGAGAATACTACCCAGCCTTGCGTCTGTATCTGCCTTCTTCTCCCCACTATATACTACCCACCACAGCCAAGAGTATTCACTACCTACTTCTACCAGTAAATCCCAAGCTAAATGCTAGCAGGCCCTCTTTAATGCCCTGACAGAAAACACATACTGGCTTCTGAGTCTCAGGTAAAGACCGTTACCACTTTCAAGAGCCTCATGATGCTCTTTCACCTTATTTTGCCTTTTCAGTTCTTATTGGTTTTTTTGCTTCCTGGGTATTTCCCTGGACCTTTTCACCTTTGCCTTGCCCATTTGTTTGCCTGGCTAGCCTCTGACTCAGTGTTTTAAATTGGCCACAAACTCATATATAGATCTTGAGTTCTTACTATTGACCTGCTACCAGCACTTACTTTTAGACCCGAGTACTTGGCTTTCCTTTCTTACATATATCCATGTTCTGTATAATGCATTTTATTTTTTTAAATATTGTATTTATTTGAGAGAGAGAGAGAGAGAGCACAAGCAGAGGGAGTGGCAGAAGGAGAGGGAGAAGCTGGCTCCCTGCTGGGCAGGAAGCCTGATGTGGCACTCGATCCTTGGAACCTGAGATCATGACCTGAGTTGAAGGCAGACACTTAACTAACTGAGCCACCCAGGCACCCCTATATATTTCATTTTAAAATAATGGAAGGAAAGGGAAGATAGAGCAGGGGAAATATAGAAGATACTGAAAATAAAACACTTCTGCTTTACCATTTTTTTCTAGGGTTGGACTTTACAAGAGCACGTTAAGTTCTGATTTGTTTGAGCTGATGACTTAATGTATAATCTTGAGGAAGGTTATTTGACTTTGTGGTCTAGCTTGCCCTAACAAACCATAACAAAAAAACAAAAAGCTTAACGCTAATGCTCAGCTCCACATTCCAAGAGGAGCCTTAATCCTAGACTGATAAATAATAAGTAAAATTAGCCCTGCTAATCCCTCGTTACTTCAGGCTTTGGTGATATATCCATGCTGTTGAAGTGACACTTAAATTATTTACTTAACAGTATTTTGTGCTTGGAAACAGCTTCATTAATCTCCCCATTTTTTGTGGAACTAATATACGAGTTGGTGGAATGGAAAAGGATTTGGTTTAGGAGTTCAGAAAGCTGGATTCTGGTATCAACTCTACCATCTATTAGCTATGTATCTTTGGGCATTTCATCCCTCTCGGGCTTGATGTCCTCATCTCTAAATGAAAGGTTTGGACTTAGATAATGTCTGAAATAATTTCAAACCTTACAATCCTGTGCAACTAGAAAATAAATAAAAGCATTCATATGTATAGAGAGTTTTGCCAAAATGGCACTCAAAATGATATTTTGACTGTGGTATGGGAAAAGGAACTCTGAAATCTCAGTGCCACTGGTTTTCATAATTCTTTTTGAGTTCATTAGCTTCCATTTCTTTACCTATAAAATCAGGAGTTTGAGCAAGAATATGTCTAAGTATCCTTCTTTTCAAGGTCTTATAATTCTATGTTTCTGTGACTATACAAAATCTATTTCCCTAACATACTGTGAACAAATTTTCACAGTTTTGAAAATGAATGACTATAAAATGGCACTTGAAATTTGAGTGAGAAGATATAAACTTCTCTCACCTCGATAAGAGCTTTCTGCTTAGTAAATTTTAGGAGGAGGAAAACTTATTAATTCATTATTCATAATATGGATGAATGGATAGATTGACAGGAAGGTAGGTAGGTAGGTAGATAGAGAAATAGATACATAGATACATAAATAGAAAGATAGATAGAAAAAGAAGATAGTTATTTTATAATAGTGGCACCAGAAAGAGAAGGAGTAACTAACATGGATATGTGGTTTAATACAATTGTTAGTTTCAGACCATAAGCCAGATTTTATCTTTGATGAAAGGTGATTCCAATGGACCCAATCTTTGTTTTATTTCTCACATTTTCCAAATTATACCCGTTCCGCAGAACTTGATCTACTAGAGCCAAAATAAAGTCAGTATCTCTAAGACTGTTCGAAGGGCTTTTTTTTTTATTAAATATTATCCTCATAAAAGCCTCCTTCTTAATTAACATTGAGAAGAGTTCATTTCTTAACTTTCTTGTAAAACATTGATTGAAGTTAGGTTAAAAATCACAAGTGCTTAAAACCTATGATTTGAGTTTCTACTATTTTCCAAGAAGGCAAATGGTACTGTGACAGAAAAAAAAGGGGGGGGAGGGTGAAAGACAAGGTAGTTTCCTATTTCTTGGGGAGAAAGCATTTAAATACCACTTCCTATTTTAAAGAAAGACTGTGATGGATAATTAAAAGGAAAGTATATATGAAAGTACTTAGCACAGGACCTGGAACACGGTGTTTGACAAATGTGAGTCTTCTTCTTTCCTTTCTTCCTTCTACAAATGGATTCCTAGACAATCCTCAAGATGATTCTGAATCCTGAAAGTTCTAAATCATCCCTACTCCATAATTTACTATGCCACTCCCCTTTTAATAAAGCCTAATAAACATCTCTATGCTTCAGTTACCCTTAGGCTGTTCATTTTATTTCTACTAGTGTGTAAACATATAAAAGGCTCAAAACTTGCAGAGTCAAGATTCAGCATGCTTTAAGGATCCTGCCTTACAGAGGTCTATTTTTAAGTTGTGAGCTCTGAGAACACATTGTAAAAGGAAATGAGTACTGCTTGTTCAGTCTTCCTCAGTTTTGGACCTTTCCCACCTCCTTCTAGGACAGTGAAGTTCCAAAGACACGGGTGAAGATCAGCATCCTCTGTAAGGCATACCTACAAAATCTACTTTTGGGCACCCTTAATTTGGAGCACAAACTTGCAGATTTGAAAGGCTTCTGTCATCCCGCTTTGCCTTACCTATACCAAAGGTTATTGAGTTCCATTTTCTCAATCACTGATTTATCCTTACTAGTTTTTCTTAATGATAACTAAAACTGTTCAAGATTGTGCTCAGTCTATTCATATATGTTGATGTATGATAACAATGTATTATATTTGTTTAGATATATCTATCCTTTTTACCACAAAGGATTCGGTTGGCTTTTAACAATATATGATAGATTTATAAGATGGAAAATCCAACTTAAAGAAAAAGAGAGGGACACCTGGGTGGCTCAGCGGTTGAGCAGCCCCCTTTGGCTCAGAGTGTGATCCTGGAGTCCTGGGATCCAGCCCCATATCCAGCTCCCTGCACGGACCGTGCTTCTCCTTCTGCCTGTGTCTCTGCCTCTCTCTCTCTCTCTCTCTGTGTGTGTGTGTGTGTGTGTGTCATGAATAAATAAATAAAATCTTCAATAAAAAAAAAAGAAAAGAAAAAGGAGAATATAAATGTGGTTGCTATGACTGACCCACATACTTAATTTTAAATCCACTTGCCACTAGGGCCATAATATTTACCAGGGAGTGAGAAGTATAGCAGTGTACAGAAGAGAGAGAAAACTTTTTAGCACTAACTTCTAAATAAAATTATACATAGGACTTTCCATAAGAGATACAGAGTCATTTATGAACTATATTCTTAATATATTTACAACAAATTAAGTGGGGGTTCAGATGGCTATTTTTGATGGTAACCTTCAATAAAATGTTCATGGCATAAGATTAAAGAACATTGAAGGATGAGTATGTGATATTGTAAAGGATTGAGACCAATTCTGAAAGTGTTTAGAAATGTAGTTGATCCAGGGGAAGAGTGTAGAAGGCTTAGAAAAGGAACAAACTGTCCCTTAGATAACTGATCCAGAACACAATTCTCACAATTCAGCTGCTAAAAGAAGATATAAGAGATAACACTCTGACTTTAAACTAATGTAACAGTGTGTGTGAATTTACTCAAATAAAATAAATTTTTTAAAAAAAGATATTATACTCTCAGAATAAGACCTAGGAGGCTGGGCTTCAACAATGGGAGTAAATCCTTAAGCTTGGAAAATCAGACAAATAAGCACCAAGGTGTTAGGTGCCTAACTTATGTTCCAGCCTGAATTAAAGATCACCCAACCTCCACAGGATCTGATTGTATATGTTGTGTATATACTTAGATTAAGAATCTTCACATTAATCTGACATTACTTAGCCAAACTAAAATATGTCTTTTAATATAGAGGCATAAGTCTCATGATCAGTCTGGGTTTTCCATGTACCTTCCCAATTAAAACCTGTATGTGGGATCCTTGAGTGGTGCAGCAGTTTGGTGCTTTCCTTTGGCCCAGGGCGCGATCCTGGAGATCCGGGATCGAATCCCACATCGGGCTCCTGGTGCATGGAGCCTGCTTTTCCCTCTACCTGTGTCTCTGCCTCTCTCTGTGTGTGTGTGACTATCATAAATAAATAAAAATTTTTTAAAAATTTTAAAAAAAACCTGTATGTTATTTCAGCGGGAGGCTTGCCTGATCCCCTGCACTAAGGTGGACCTCCCCAGTGCATGTCCCCCTAGCCTACTACCCATTATACTTTAGTCATAATTAGTCATTTGATGTCTCTTCTCCCCTTTAGGCAGGAAAAGCACAGGAAATAAATTTATCTCTTTCACTAAGGATATTCTGTGTCTAGAATATAATGTCTGATTTACTATCAGTCTGCAAACCCCATTTGTTAAATTATTGAATGCATGCTGCTATTTTCAGTGTTGCTTTATAACTTTTGTTTGTTTGTTTCATAACTGTTTGGTAAATGATCATTCCATACATTAGGAGTGAACTCATGTAGTGTGTATGTTGGATGTAATAGATATGACATTTATTCCTTAAAACCACCCTCTGAGAAAAATATGATTTTTAACAAATATTTTATTTATTTATTCATGAGAGACACAGAGAGAGAGGCAGAGACATAGGCAGAGGAAGAAGCAGGCTCCCCATAGGGAACCTGATGCAGGACTTGATCCTAGGACCCCAGGATAATGACCTGAACCAAAGGCTCAACCACTTACCCAGGTGCCCTGAAAAATAATTATTCTTATCTTCATTTTACTAATGAGAAAAATGAGGCACCAAGAAGGAAGGTACTTCTTAGGATCATACCATTAGGAAGTGGTAGGATTCACTCTCAGGCAGTCTGGCTCCAAATTCTACAGTCTTTACCACATAATACGGGACCTATGACCAAATCACCTTTAGGTTTTTAATAATTTCAGCCTCTCACAGAGTGCCTGCATTTTTACTGACTTTTAGTCATAGCAATTATTGTTTTAATTTGCTTTTCTTTGATAAAAAGTTGAGATCAAATATTTGTTTCATTATTAGCTCATTGTATTTCTTTAGGAAATTAGTACATGTATGTTTTAATTGTTGGAGATAAAGGAAAAAGAAGGACCAAGAAATAGGCCATTGTTCAGATAGAACAACTAACTAACTAAGGAGTTGCTTTGAGGGGCTCGGAAGCACGGAGGAAGTACCAACAACAAATGTCTCTATTTTTAGGGTGGTAATTAATTTATCCTGGAAACCAGTGCTCTTCAGAGAGGAAAGAGGCACTGTGCTAATAACATCAAGACTATAGGCATCAACCAGGACTATCCCGGGCAAACTGGAATACAGAGTCACCTTACCTAATTTTTGCCGTAGCATCAGTCTGGTTCTAATTCTGAACCGTGGTGGCTGCTACTGGTTACCCCAAAAAGTTTTATTCAGCATATCATGTGGGCCATGTTCATTTTTCTAACATTCCAGGCATTGCACAACTATTTGTACTGTCCTCTTCAATATGTTCTCTTAGGAGACTACAACCTATTCGAATGATGCTGCAATTGTTCAAAATATTTTTGTAATTCTGTCTGGTATCACCTTCTAATCTATTTAATGGCTTTTTATTAAAAAATCAATTTAAACACATCTTATTAATCTTTTTTATTCCAGTTAGCTCCTCACCAGTAGAAACACTTAATATTTGCAGAATTCAGTGAAATGGAATTAGATTCCAAAGCTCAAAATTACCCTTAGAGGAGGAAAATTCATTACCATTGAATCTATTCAATAGGTCACTACTCAGAAAAAAAGACTGAAAAGAAATACAGAAAAAAAGACTGAAAAGAAATATTAACCATGTTTATCTTTAGGCTTTAGAATTACAAGTAAAAATTCAGAAAACAATACACAACAAAACAAAATCAAGCTTTCAATATGAATATGTATTACTGTTGAGAATATTTTCATTTAATTTTGTTTTTTACATACAATGCTTCAGGTAATTCCAAAGAAGAATTTCTCAAATATGTTACATAATATTACCATTTGGAGAATATGTGTACAACTTGCAGAAGTGATTACTTTGCACACATTTAGATGAGTACATTCTGTAATGTTTGTTTAAAAAATAATCCACTACTTTGTAATCATGCTTCTATTTTAGATATTTTCATGAATATAAGTCATGACATGGATTCTATGAGAGACAGGATTTTAAAAATAAGAGAAACAAACATTCAAGAAATAAGTAGATGACACTTAGGGTCAGGGCATGTAGCCAGCTGCCTGGGGAGTAGTCTCCACAGCTGCACTCCTCTCTTATAGTGACACAGAGCAGCAACAGTGGTTCATCTAGAAGTTCTACCTGGTGATAAGCAATTTAGAGGCTGAGAACAGCTTTATCATACAAGTTTTATGGAATGAAAGCAAAGGATAAAAGTTCCAATAATTTGCCTGCTTTGGTAGTGTAATGATGGACTGCTGAGCTTTCAGACCAGAGCATTGAGAGGACATACACAGACGACCCACATCAATACACATACATTTTTGTCAACTGTACAACCAACTAAAACAGCCATGCCCTCAACACAAACTACCCCATAAACCAAGAGCTAATTAAATACAAACAGGGTTGTTATCACTCACCAGTGGCTGGAGTGGTGTATGGTAAGGGTGTTCTGAGCAAGAGTGTCCATGTCAATAATAAGACTTTCTATGAAGAACTTTCTGAAACTTGTTGATGAGAGAATGGGAAAGGGAAGAGGGGGTGGGCACTGACTGTGGCCGGTGGCTGAGAACTCGAGGCCACCCAAAGGCAGCGGTAACATATGTTGAAGGAGGCCATTTTACCAACTCCTTTTGAGCCAGGGCCATGTTCAGAGCAGATGTTCTTATGTGACTGCTGCTTTCTCTGTGGATGAATATTGGGCTGGGCTGTGAAGGAGGTGGGGACAGTGGGAAGCCAAAACTGGTTCCCCTCTCCCTGTGGAAAGGAGAAGCGTGCTGCCCGTTGTAAAAAGAAAACATTATAAAGTGCCTGTTTATGTGCTAAAGTAATTTCTAATTACTGGAGGCTGGGAACGTGGTCTGGTGTGGTTAAAGGAGGGCACTCAGCACCAGGACAGTGACTATTCTGTTCTCTTCTCTGCCCTTAGCCTCCTCATGTGACTGGCTGCAAGTCACCTACCTCCTTTCCCCTCAGAACTCCCACCTAGATGATTTGGGTAAAACTTCCCATTCATCCAGCACTTGGCATCTGGCATTCTCAAGCCCTTTAAAAATGTAGACTAATTAATAGTATCCCTTTGAGACTGGAAATTACTATTATGAAGATGATACTTTTAGTTGACAGTGATTAGAGACACACAGAGTTTAAATGATTTCCCTCCAGGAGTTAGAATCCCTAAATGTGGGTAAGAGCTAATCTTGGGCTATCACCACTCAACCCCACACCCTGGCAGACCACACCAGGGAACTCACAGGGTGCTTTGAGGATAAATGAGTTATTTACTCAACCTTTAAGGCAACTCAGATTAGGTGTTAAAGAAATACAAAGCAATTCTAATACAGATGGGGGCTTTATTTTCAAAAAGCCGCACTAGTCTTGCTAAAACCCTTAGCTCCCTGGGCAGAGCTCCTTCCTGGTCATCTCCTTTCCACTGGAGGCTGTCACAAGGACAAACTGTTAAAACTAGATTGAATTATTACTCCCTCATTTTAGTTGTAAACTTTTCAAAAAATTACAACATAGTCCTTGAAAAATAAAGTTTAAGTAATCAAAAATTACACAGAATAAAGAAAACAATACTTCTTCAACCCTTGTCCTGTAGCCACCCCCAACAACCCCAATCATATTTCCCAGTGCTAAACACTGTCCACTTTCTTCTCTGTCCTGCCAAGCAATCTTAGCATTAGTAATAATACT